>NC_057872.1:5349201-5950034 GCF_019740435.1 Gambusia affinis
AACTAAACTGTAATGAAAAACCCCAAACTATTATAACACCAGTTTTATAAAGCTTTCAATTCAAATTCAATTCAAATGTACTTTATTGATCCCAAAGGAAATGAAATAATAATAAATAACATTTAGAACATCTGAAAGGCCCTGATCTCTTTCGCTCGGGTAACAGCGGTTTTCTCCTACCGCTGTCGCTCATAATGCCGACATGATTGTCATAAAGCTGAAAGAAGGATAAGAAATAAAAATCATTCAATAAACATGATGTTTACATGACTGATAAATGCCACCTGTCTTGTTTGTGAGGACAGCTCCTTAAAAATACTTATTAAAATCCATGTACGGTTTGATACATGAGGCTTCTGGACACATTTACAGCTGAGATAAAAGACAGCTGTCACGTCAACACAAGCTGTGTTCATTAGAGGGTCGTGACCTCTGGTTTGGGTTATGGGTTCATCTGAAAAATTAGTGCCGTGCAGAGTCCCTCGTCACCCAGCGATCAGGAGTTATTGATCGATATTGTGCTGATATTGTTACGATATCGGTCCAGAGAATGACTGGACGGACTGATTGGTGGATTCAGAAAGAGTCCACACAAAGACTCCGTTATCAAGCTTGATCATGTGAAACATCCAGTGTGTTGGGTGGAATGACGGCTAATGAATGAACTGGAGTACCGACTAGAACTCCTCTGTCTCTCCATCATTACTTAATGTGCAAATGAGATACCTACGGTTGCTGTAAAGACTCTCAAACGCCCACTCCGGCTCCAGCGTTTGCTTTGTAGTTTTTGCCATTTCTCCAGAATCACACAGATGCCATCGAGTTAAAGTCGGGATTTTACAGCCGAAGCTCCACTCAGGGAATGACGCAAAGCCCAACATAAACACAAAGCTGCATATGTGTTCATAATTTAGAATGCGTGCATCAGCTGAGGAAGGAGCTGTGATAAAATATTTTATGGCTGATTATAAAGAATAATCAGAGGCTGTGATGTGATTGGCTCACAGTACAGGAAGTATTTACTGCAAAAAAAAAACAAAAACAAAAAAAAACCCAAAAAGCAAAACAGTATCTCTGTCACTCTGGTTTAGATAATGTTCTTGCTTTATATTCAACACACAAACAACATGAATCCATTTCAGTTGCTCGTATAGCACAGCTATTCTCATTGCGCATGATTACATTTATGAACAGAATCTTTGAGGACCTTATAAAATTGAAAGCATTTAAATTAAGATGCAACATACCGAAGCTGAAATCAGCGTACTGTTGAGTTTAAGCAACGGAGATCCCAGACTGATGACTATTTTCTGTTTTTGATTTATTTGCATTGAGGATTGGATTTCTTCTCTACCGTTCCAGGAGGGAAAGGCTGAGAATCAGTCTGTGAAAACAGATTTCATTCGACACAATGATGTGTTGACGATATGATCTGTTGCTGCCTCAATTAGATTATCATCGACATTTAATATCGTCAACTCAGATTGTTTTGGTCACCGTTCTGAGAACTTGACTAGGTTTCCCATAAAGTCTGACCAACTTCTCTTTTTTTGTTGTTTTTGTTTTTCCCTTTGACGTTCTTCCTCTTCTCTTCTGTGCAGAGTTGCGTAAACCAGCACATCATCGCCCCCTTGTGAGGACGTTAGTAAAAGCTAACATTTCTTTTTCAGAAGGGGGAAAAAACTAGCATGAGTCGGAGCTCGTCGGCCAGATATCAACGTTTAAGAAAAAATACTCCCACAGCATGATGCTTCCAACTCCAAGTTTCACAGCGGAGGTGGTGTGTTCAGGGTGATGTATGGATGTACGGTGTTTGTTTTCCTCCCACACACGGCATTTAGCATGCAGATCAGAAAGTTTTTTTTCTTTTGGTCTCATTTAATTTCAAACCAATAAGACTTTTAAATGACTTATAGCTTTCTTTCAAAGACAGTTTTTTTTCTTCTCTGCCCTCTCTTCCATAAAGTCTGGATTTGTGGCGCACACAGCAAACAGCTATGAGCTGTGGATCTCTGCAGCTCACCAAAGGCCTCTTGGATGCTTCTTTGACTAAAGAGCTTCTCTGCGTTGATATCTGGCCGACGAGCTCCGACTCATGCTAGTTTTTTCCCCCTTCTGAAAAAGAAATGTTAGCTTTTACTAACGTCCTCACAAGGGGGCGATGATGTGCTGGTTTACGCAACTCTGCACAGAAGAGAAGAGGAAGAACGTCAAAGGGAAAAACAAAAACAACAAAAAAAGAAGGGAGAAAGAGATTCTTCACCTGAATATTAATGGAGTTTTTGTATCCTTGTTGTCCCTGATAGATGAATGAGCCACATTTTTGTAGTTTTTCTCCCAGCTTTCGTTTTCTTCGGTTGCTATGTGTAGGACAATCTGCCAGCAAAAACAGACTGGTGAAAACCAAGTTTCATTTTCCTTCTACTTCACGTTTATATGCAGCTTTGTGTTGGTCTATTACAGTAAGACACATTGGTGTTCGTATGGAAGAGGAATAGGACCACTGAGAAAAAACAAAACTGACTTTAATCTCAGAATTTAGATTTTTTTCTTCTTCAGAATTTAGACTTTGGATCTCAGATTACTCAAAACGCTAAAAAAGCAGAATCTGAATTCTGCGATTAAAATGAGTATTCTGACAAAAAAAAGAAAAAAAAGAAAAGTGTCTAATCTTCTTCTGGGCGTATGTGTTTGTAATGCAAAAAATTGCAAAGTATTTCAAGGGGCTTCAGAAATGTTGTGTTCCTGAGACATCTTTTTGTTTTCGCTTTATATTGATAAGCTGCAGCTCTCCAGTGACACCGATATTAATTTAAATGCAACTGAGGAAACCTGAACCTGCCTGTTTCAGTGCAAAGAAAACTTGAAATCTTTGTTTAGTTTTGCTTTTTACTTCAGGACCCTTGGCTATTTTCAAGCTAAGGTTTGTTCCTGAGTCATTCGATACATGTCATCTTTTTATTGCACGTCTTAATATCTCTACATCAGTGACTTTGAACGCTCCCATTAAGGTAAGCCCCAGGCTCGGGGCCTGAAGAATCTGGCAGGGGCTCGTTTGTGTCTGTTTGCACGGTCGGCTGTTTGGCTGAAGTGACTCTGTCCGGCCGTGTAAAAGTGTCTCTGGCAGAAGGAGCGACAGAGTCAGCGCCCCCCCCCCCCCCCTCTCACCTCTCTCCCCCTCCTGCTGTTCAATCCATCCAGCTGCTGTCACCACAGGGGAGCAGACAATCTATCAAGGCATCGGGATGCATTCTCCTCACCTGTGCCGCGCCTTTAATGAACAGCCAACATGATCCCGGCTGACAAGCAGGAAATGGATGTAATAAAGATTGTTTCTGCATGCTCTTTGCATCCCTGATAAATCACCTCGCTGTGCAACAGATACGGGAGCCACATGGAAATTTGATTTCACACAGCGAGGGGGAGAAAGAAGAGAGCAGTAGGGAGAGAAGAGAGCTGCTAGTGGTGGGGTCACTCTGTTTTATTTCTCTTTTGCTCCAGCGGAGCAGTGGAGCAAGATGTGTGGGAGGGAAATACAAATGCCTTTTTTTTGTTGTTGTTGTTAGGTTTTATTATGTATTTATTTATTGGGTATTTTTCTTCTTCCTCATGCTCTTGTGTGTCCGAGCTGGAAGATGCTGTAACTCCGAACCTCTACCTAATTAAACAATAGACCTGTGGTGTTTGTGCCCGGCAAAAGTATTCACAGCTATGAAATTCACATTGCGTCAACTTCAATGTATTTCACTGTGATTTTTCTACATATGCGGAGCAAGGCGCTCAGACCTTAATTTCAAATATGGCACAAAAATTGCATTGCACATCTCTACTGAGAAGCATGGCGGTGGCAGCATTATGCTGTTGGGATATTTGCCTTATTTTACCCCCAAATTGTGTTTTTTATTTAGGAAAAAAAAAAAGGACTGTAAGGTTTCACACAAGATATATTACAGAGCAAAAGACAAAAATAAGGTCTCCACTGAGTGCATTTATTCTGAAAAATGTGATTATTTCAAGTTTCCATTCCTTGATACTGCAAAGTCGGAAATTTACAGAGACTTATAAAGTCAAGCGTTTGCGACAAATATTGCCACAAGTCCGATAAAGACGTCTGCCTGGTCCAGGCTGCTGCATCGAGTCTGCATCGGGGAGATTTCTGATCCATTTCAGATTGTTTTTCTTACAAATTTCTGACTTTACAATGTCATAAAACATTGTAATTTTTTATTTTTACTTGTAAATATTAAGGTATAGAATAAATTTCCTAAAAAACATCGGAGATTTAGAAAGCAGTCTTTCTTTTAAAGCAGCACCAGAACCTCATTTATTACATCCAGGTTCATGTGGGTAATTTGTAAAATGTGACACGTGACTGGTCTTCTACATTAGAGGTGTCACTGATGCTAAAATTGTCAAATTTTGTGTGAATATTTTTGCGTTTAAGCAATTGGACTCCAGGAAGATTAGTAAACACTGGAAACTGATGGGGATCCTGATAAATAAATAAGGACATCTTGAATTTTTTTTTAGGGTTTTTTGGTGGAGATTTTCTCCGATGTCGTTTGATTCCCAAAAGAAATAAAAAAATACAATCATATATGTATTTTTATAGGCCCTAATTTAAGCTGTACATGAACATTTTTAGAGCTTCAGTCCAAGTTTACATTAAGTAAAAAAAACAAAAAAACAAAGAAGCTTTTGTTTTGAAAATCCATTCTATGTACTCAAAGCGGTGGATTATTTGTTTTCGAATGTCCTGTGCAGTTCCTTTCCACTCTGTTTAAGATGGAAAAATAGTTCAGGTTATAACAAAACCACACGGTGTGAGGTCATGTTTTTATAAACTCACAATAAAACGCAAACGTCAACAGCCTGGCCAGCAGCTACAGCTAAACGTCAGCACACACACATCCTGGTGGTGTGTAGGTGGAGAGCTGATCTAATTAGAGTCGCAATATAAGCAGGAGAACCTATTTGTAAGAACGGCTCCTGGGGAACATTTCTCAGCAGTGGAACTGCAGCGGTCCTTTACGTTATTTATTTTCCAAATGTTTGCTAAGAGGGAATAAACTTTCCATGTTGGCATACCGTGCTTTCCAAATTTATTAATGCCACTTCAACTTTTTTCAGATTTCTTTAAATTAAAAATAAATAAAAACACTTCAGGGTTCCATGGCTTGGGTGACAGTAGAAAAGTATTACGTTCTACCAGGTCTGTTGTTCACACTCTGACAGCAACTTATGATTATTTCACTAATCGATTATTCGATTGATTTATACTGACGATTAATCGATTAATTGGATAAAGAAGTTGGCACATTCTGCTGATTTTTAATTGCACTACTAGAGGCTTTTTCATATCAGAAATATTTTTATTTTAAAGATGCAAATAAACAAATAATTCATTTTATTGCCTAAAATGCAACAATGTGGCTTTCCATTAGTGACTGCTTGATGATTTGCAGTAAAGGATGCATCTGCAACTAATTACTTCCAAAAGCTGAGCTCTTTCTTCTGACCTCAACATAAATACAGTGTTGGGGTAATCAGCTTACTAAGGTTAAGCTAAACCTACGCCAGTGGGAACAACAAATTTACAAAGTTTTTTTTTTTTTTCCATCCTAAATAAAAAATGTTTATACTTTTTGCACAGTTTTGCCTTAATTACTGCTCTGAGTATGTTATTCTTTTAGCAAATGACCCTTTTTTTGAGTTTATGTACACCACTTAAGGATTAATCGATTACTAAATTTGTTGACGATTATTTCAAAAAATCGATTAATCACAATTAATCTGAGTACGCTGATTAATATGATTAATCGTTTCAGCCCGAGTTCACACAAATACCCTATGTTCATCAGATTATTATTTAGAACCAAAAAAAACCCTGAAAGCAGGTATTACATTCTAGTAACACTGCCGTGTGTTGGTCCATTACGGAAAACCCAATAACAGCTTGTGGTAATGTCATTGCGCTTCGTGTGCAATTTAGTAAGATCCCCAAACATTGATGGGGCGTGGAAACTTTTGCAAGGTGACACATTTCCAGGTTTGCCGGTGATGTGAAGACTTCCTTCCTGCGCCTTCCAAATGACGCGTCTGAAATTCATGAGAACAATGAACAGAAAACATTTGCAGATACACACACACTCCGTACACTACTCCTACACACCATTCCAGTTCAAACACTAAATATTGGCAGACTTGTCCCACATGTCCTATTGTGGATATAGTAACCACATAGTCATCCAGGCAAAAAAAGAAAAGAGAAAAGCATTCATAATTTAGAATAAAAGCAGAGTTAGAGAAGGGAGGGGGACAAAGTAAATGAAAGGAAAGAAGAATAATAGAAAGGGAGCTAGAAAAATGCATAGGGAATGGTATATAGGAATATAAAGGGAGAGTGAGGTTGAGATAGGGAAAGGATGGTGGGGGAGAATGAGATAGGAGGTGAGAGTGGGGATGCAGATATGGGGGTGGGTGGGTAATTTATGATTTAATCTAATGCATTCTGGACCTGCTGTAAGTCACACAGACCTCAGCTGGGTAGGCGAGGGAGGAAGAGGTGGAGAAATTGAGAGAGAGAGACATTAACCTTTTCTTGAAGCGAGCGCGGAGCTGTTTTATCTGACCACCATCCTCCCCAGTGGGGGGAAAAAAATAAAAATCCTCCTCACTCCCCTCCTCCTTTTCTCCGTTAATGCTAGCAACTCCTCTTCAAGCGGTTTTGTTTACTCAGGGAATCGTGTGGCGGCTGATTCCTGAGAGGGAAATCTTGCTTTTAATCACCTGTTGATGAGAAATATTGCTAATTATTTTACATGTTAAACTGTACGGCAGGGAGTTTAGGTAGGAACACATGAGTTTTGAAAAAAGCTACGAGAAAACCAACTATTTTATTTACTTTTTTTAAAATGTATAATTCTTAATTTATGTGTCTTTATAAAATTGCTAACTTCATTTTAGTTTCAACATATGACAACCTTTTTCCTCTTTTCTCTGCTTCTCTCCTTCTTTCCTTTCTTTTTTGTTTTCCCTTCTTTTTTCTTTCCTTCTTTTCTTTCTTGCTTTGGTTCTTTATTTCCTTCATTCTCTCCTTCCTTCCTTCCTTCCTTCCTTCCTTATTTCTTTCCTTCTTAGTTTTTTGTTTACTTCTTTCTTTCATTTGATCTCTGATGTTTCTTTCCTTCCTCCTCTCCTTCCATTCTTATTCCCCTCCCCTTTTTTGACTTTCATTCCTTTTCTTCCTTCTTTCATTCTTTCTTTCCTCTTCTACATAACAAAGGTGTTGAAAACCAGACAAAATAAACTTCATTTCCATTTAAAATAAGGAGTACAAGTGTTCAGTGTATAGCTCATACAGATATTGTTCCTCATAAACAAGTTCACAATAGGATCAGTTGTAGCCACCAGCATCGCTACAGGCAGTTTTACTACATAGGAAAAACGAAAAAAAAACAAAATATGGTATATAACATTCTACACCAGAATGCATAATATTCAGTAGTTTTTTTTCTCCCTTTGAAATCACATTCACATCAAACACTGTAAAACTCCGACTCTGTTGGCCGGAAAACAGGACTTTGCTGTAAACATCGCGATTCACTGTAACAAAATTAACAAGTGAGCTTCTGAACTATGTGACCGAAAGTCAAATCTAATTTCAGTGTCTTCACTGCACCGCCACCGGCGTTGTTGCTAGCTCTGCGTTTGCCGTCTTAAGGCATATATTTTCGGATGCATATGTTTGCTTGTGCTTACTATAAAACATAGAGGAACAGTTACGCACAATCAGAAAATGTGAGGGTTTTGAAGCATAACGACCACAAAGGCCAATTTAAATCCATCAGTATGAGCTCTGCAGGACTCTTTTCCTTTAGATCTTACCCATTGTTATCTTTATCACATCATTGTATACTGAGGTGTTATTATATGTGATTACACCTTAATTATGCTCTGTGTGTTTGTCTACAACAGAGCTGCTCTTGGTACAATATGTTCTGTTTTTTTCTTCTTCTTCTTTTAAGCAACTTCTCTTATGTCCTCTCATTATTACGTTGAACGTACGTCCTTGTAATTGCTGTGTTTATGTTCTTTCATTTACTTTGATGGGGGGTAAAAAAGAAAATAACAACCAGCAGGTTTGTCATAAAAATTACATTGAAATGTGTGTTGGTTTAATGTGTGTTGTCTACATTTGGAGCTGTCTCTTTAATAAAAAGAGTTGTTTGTATACAGCATTCAGTGGAAAAAATAATAATAATGGAGCTTAAGCTTAATTTTTTTGGTTAATTTCTCATGTAATTGCGTTACATGAGAAATGAAACTTTATTTATTATGTTTGTTTGACATGACAGCTTGATAAACTTCATAGATTTAATTGGATGAACTTAATTTGATTACTTGTGATTTGTTTAAGCTGGATTACCTGATTTATTTTTTCAGTGAAGGCACACGATGACTAAAGTTTTAAAGGTCTCTAGATATAATGATCTTTCAAGACGAAGGTTTTTTGGTTTACCGTTTCATTCATTTATTGGTCAGAACTAGAGGTCAGAGCTTTTGTAAAGTTTTGACTAATCAATCAATGCTAATCTAACAGCGTTCACTACTAAATAAAATCTAAGAACTGCAATGAAGGGTTTTTTTCTTACAGTTCTCCCACATGCTACCGCTAATTATCTATATCTGGAGTTGAGGCGACATCACACTGTGTGAGAGACGGTGGTTGGTTTAAAACTGGATTTTACTTGGTTACAGAGTTGACTTTTTAAACTGACTTTAGCATATTATTCCAGTTGGTATAACCAAGAAGATGTTGTGTTTCATGACAGGCAGGTTGAAAGCTCAAGGAAACGGAGATGCTTTACTGTTAGACAACAAGGATTTCCGTGTTGGGATTGTTGCTGTACTCTTGGTCTTTCGGAAGCCCAGTGCATTATGGATTGGAGATGCATGCCCAGCAGGTTCGGGACACTTTGGGAAGGGGCATCCGCCTTCTATTTGCTTGGCATTTCTGCTGCCGGGGGCGTTGTGACGGGGTAACTAAGTTGCGAGCTTTACCTGCTCAGAGGTCTTGACTTTGGGTTGGGCACCCTGCGTCTCTCCCTGTGCTTCCCAGCCCTGAGGGATGAGCATCATAGATGTCTTGACAAATCGTAGTAGACTCCATTTCGCATGGCTTCTAACATCTTTGATTTTCTTTTAAACACCTTAGACAACTTTAAATCTTCCCACAGTAACAGCTGTCACACCAAAGAGTGTAGCTATGCGCTCCACCATGTAGCGCTTCGGATAGCGTTTTCACTGATCAGAAAGTGATACGATTTTTGAGTTTCCAACTCATCGGTCATAAGGCAGTGCAGAGCTACTTGAAAGTTGTCAGCTAATTTTCCATTGTGTGTCTAATAAGAACCCATAGTTTCAAACTGTGTCTAAATGAAATGTAGCCACACATCAAGTGAGGGGCAAACACACACACAATGGAAATGTCACACCATCTATAGAGAGAAAAAAAAACAACATTTAGACAAGTAGGCCATTCTTGCACACCCACAAACAAACTCTGTTTCCCCTCTCTGGTAGCTAAAGCTTTTCATTGTGGGAGGAATCGAAAGCATTGAGAATAAATGATCTGGCACTCTAAACTGCAGCTTAGAGTGCACTTTCTTTCTTTGAAAGATGTGATTTTACACCTCTGTTAATACTCAACTCTACTTCTGTCTCACATCGCTAGGCTACATTTGCTACTGTTGGTCCAAAAAAACAATAACAAAAGCTTGATATGACATTTACGATGATAATAATGATTGCGCTTTCTCTTTAAATAAAAGACATTTTGCTCGACGTATCAACACAACCTTTGCTCCTGTCTCTATAGGGTTCTTCTGATGATGCAGATACCCCCTCCTGACTGGACAGGGGAGGCAAAATGCAGTAGTACTTCATTTTAGTGTTTTTTTTTTTGTTGTTGTTTTTTTTTTAGTTTAAAATGTCAGCTTCCAAATATATCCATTTCTAAGATATCAATGTGGACAACCTACTGGGCTTTGTGTTTACGGCATGCTCACAGTCATAGATAATGCCTGCTTTGGGAAAAATTGAATTAAGGTTTCATAAATCATAAAGTTACCATTTAAAAAAAACTGTTCAGTCTATTAACCAGTTCAGGTTTGATCAATCTAATTACATTGGATTTTGGATTAGAGGTTATGAAAGGATGTTCAGAGTGAATACAAAATGAGAATAGCCCTTCACTTTACTGCCATTAGGAATCTGCAAACCTGGTGTTAGCTTTAGCGTTACTACCAGGACAGGAGAGCCAGTCGAGTTGATCTTACTGAGCTTATTGAACAGTTTGTATATTACAGTTTACTGTGTTGTTGCTTCAATTTTCTTCATAATTATCAAAATGTCACCACAGGAAAAGTTTAAAAGTGGTGGAGACTTCAACCGCATGTTTGTTACAGAGTCTTACTCCATCCTTCTTGATGCTCCCTCATTACTCAGGCCAAGAACTCTCCAGAAAGAGTAGCCACTGTTGTGGCAATGGCTAATGGTGTTCATATTGGTAAACTTGCACCATCTGAAAGGATACTAGTAAGTTCAATGGGTCCAGCTCAATGGCACGTTGTGAAACAGACTTCACTTCGATGAGACTTTTCTTAACTTTCAAATATTGTGAGATCTCACAACACTGCTAGAGATGAAGTTGGCAATATTAAAAATCACAACCCAAAATCCAAATTTTAAGTGTAACTTGTGCTGTTGTGTATAAGAGAATATCTGTATTTTGATTTTATTGTCTTTGTCTACATTAGTCTTGCAATACCGGGCAACCCTAAGCAGTTTAAGTTCATTAGACACGGTTGAGTAAACACAGTAAATGAGGCAGTCACAACACTTCCTCTGAATGGGTGGCATAATCTTCCAGATCACAGATTTCTCAACCAGCTGCTTCCTACACTTAAACTTACAGGCAAGTGAGCCATTCGCTCCCGTCCAAGTCTCAGTTAACCAGTGCAAACACCTAATCAGATGCCGCGTTAGCAGACTAGAGCCTACTGCTGGAGTGCAACTCCTTGTGGCTGCATCAATAATCTCTCTCCAGAGAACCATTTGCCTGGATAAATATTGGTTTTTACGTTGGCCCCTGTAATGGCACCATGTGCAGGCGACAGGGGCCCCCGTAAGTGACTAAGTGACGGTGTCTGTCATGCCTTTGGCAGGCCGGCGTGGGAGTCATTGGCACGTTGCGGGGTCTCTCCAACGCTCATTTGAATTCGCTCGTCCCCAATCATGCCACTACACTCGGCGTACACACTCCACTCGCGCGCTATACTCCCACTACCTGTTTGGGCGCCGCGCGCTCATTTGCATGAAATAAGATGGAAATGGAGCCCTTATTTATGCCAACAGAAATGGAGTGTGTTATTAAGGGCACTATTGTGCAAAAGAGACGGCAGCGGTAAGAATACATTACAGAGGCTATTTCTGGAGTGGCTCGAGTCACACAGAGGGTAATGCTTTACAGGTCTCTGATGACTTCTGCTGTCTGAGCTCCAACGTGCCAGCAGTGTGTGTGTGTGTGTGTGTGCGTGCGTGTGTGTGTGTTTATGTGCGTTCTGCCCGTAAATGTGTGCAGGAGTTTGCTTTTGTGTGTGGGCCTCTGGATAATGCCTGTGTTTGATTGTTTGTCTGTGTGCTCAGTTTTTCTACAGTGCCTATACCTTCTGCATGTGTGCTTGATTCTTCTTTTTTTTTTTTTTACTTCCTCACACCGGGTCAATTTGACACTAGGATTCGATCATTTGTCTACCGCCCAATGGATAGCTTGACCTGTGATTGGCAGCTCTGCTTTCAGTGACTTCATAGTTTGTTTGCAGACCGTACAGAAGGGAAGACATTCTTCATTTCTCTCTGTCAGGCGGTGATGCAGTGTTTCAAAGTGCTCAGTGGGACATTTTAGTTTTTATAACAGGCTAAAATCAGAAGAAAAATAAAATAACCGTCTGCTGGTGTCTCAGTCCACTATTTTGTTTTGTTTGTTTATTGTCAGTAAGATAAAAGTTGTGAAATGTCTGATAAAGATTTAAGAAACAAGAGATCACTCGGTAAGACAAAGAATCCTTTATTTGCAACGTTTTCACTATTTTGACCAAAATTTTCTATTGTGATATTGTTTTTTGTTTTTTATTATTGATCTTTAATCACATTTTGTCTTTTACCAGAAAAGAAAGAGCCTCTTTATTTTCAGATTTGTTGCTGCTGATTATCCTTCCACCAAATGAAACAATTAAATGTAATTTATTTAACATTTTTCCAGGGCTGAATCACTTGTGTAGAACAAAATAGTCTCTAGAATTGCCATAGACACCATTACACTAACAGTACCAAGCTTAGATCAAATGAGTAACATATCTTTGATTTTTTTGTTTCACTACATAAAATGTCATTTTGACACACAAAAACAAGAAAGTTGTTGGTGCCCAAAACGCAAAGGTCTTGAAATAAGTTGAATGACATCCACTTATCCTTTATTCCATAATAACCTCAAAATGTTTTTGATTATGCTTTGACTTTATTTTTCTCCTATGTCAAAGAAAATAAAAATATGCATGACTAAAAAAACCACCCCAAAAAACAATGCAACTCTTTAATCAATATTTTTGGAATCATTGCCTCAGCAAATTGCTGAAAATGACTCAGACTTTTTTAACATATATTTTTGATAGAATTTAAAAATGTGGATTCATGGTAGAACCATTAAAGAAAAGGTTTTCTTCTTGCTGCATACAGTAGTCTGTTGCTATGCCATTGCGGGACCCATGACTTGGACCTGAGCTTTCTGACCCTGGATGTGTCTGTAAACTCCTGGATGCCTTGAAAGTCAAGAGACTGATCTGCAGGGAACTTCGACACGTTCAGGGTTCCCTGTGCCAGATAGAGCAAAGAAGTCCCCTATAAAAACAGAACTTTGCAATTAACAGCAGTTTGGGTGTTCTTTTCCTTGAAAGGTATATTTTCTCTTCTGTAAACAAAATGTGATTGCCCAGAGAGCTTCTTTTTCATTAGTCCAAAGGAAAATCTCCCAGAAGCCTTTGGCCTTGTCAACATGGATCTTGGCAGAGTCCAGTCTGGCTGGATTGTAGTCGGTAGATAAAGTGTGCTGACCTCGGAGTTCAGCTTCAGTGGTTCTTGGATGCTTTTTCTAGCTCTTTTTCCACCTTCCAGGTCGATCCATCTGATCTACCTTGGCTTTCATTTCCTCTTGCGTCCCTGTCCAGGGCAGTTGGCTGCATTCCCATGAACCTTGTGCTTTTTAATAAATTTGGCAACTGTGTTCTCAGGAACACAAAGCTATTTTGCCTTTTAGTCAACTAAACACACATGGTGGTCTCTAATCTTTGTAAGCTCTCCTTTTTTGCTAAATTTGCTCCATTGATACCAACATATCTATCACTGTAGTGTGTGTGTTTATCTGTCCCATTGAAACAGTTGAATGGCTGATGAAAATCTTAAAAACACTTGATTTCAAATTTGATAACGAATTTGATGTATCAAGATGAAATGATAAAAGGTGTTGGTATTGGTATTGGTATTGGTATTGGCAATACTGGCCCTGGATTGACTTGGTATCTGGTGGAAACCAAAATATGCATCATCGCACACCTCTAATTTCAAAAATGCTGTCTCTGCAGTCTGACTGAGCTTCACTTACTAAGAACTAAGGGGGGGAATAAATCTTAGATTTACATGAAAAGTATAGATGTAGATGTATTTGGAAGTGCAACTCAAAATTTTCAGATTTTATTTGTTACAACTTTGTAAACCATGCATCATTTTCTTGTCTTTCACAGATATCTGCTTCTTCGCATTGTCATATAAAACCCCAATAAGACACAGTGACATTTGTGGACGTCTTTCCTAAGGACTGTATGTCACGATGGCTAAAGTCTGCACATTTGAGCCGAGGCTTACGTTTGCAGGGGCTGATTTGTAGCTGTGTTTTTTTGCATGTGAATCTAACGCCTTACTTAGCTTTTCACGGCCGCTCTGCCTGTGATGAAGACGTACCGTCGGACTTTCTCGTGAGCCGACGCCTTGCCTTTTCAGGCCGTCGTTTTTCACGTGCCTCGTAATGGAGGTTATTAGCTTGTGAGCAGCAGCTTGTGAGCGCATCTCATCTCTCCTCCTGAAGGGTGGCCATTTGAGAATGTTAAAATAAGAGACAGGGGGGGTTAAAATAGTCCCCCATTAACTGGAAATCTCCCCCAACTCCTACCAGAGCTAAAGTGGTGCTAATAGTATTGTTCCCTTCTCTGTCAAAGATGTATGGGATGTTGCTTTTGCTGATGGCTTCAGTAAAAGCTCCAGCCAGGCAGGCATATAGATATAACAGCATCTAACCGCTGGGCTGTGTAACTAGCCCTACGCTGCATTTGTCATATGCCGTGTGTTTCTGTTAGCGTCTGTGGGTGTGTGTGTGTGTGTGTGTGTGTGTGTGGTTATCTGGAAGCATATAGGAGAGGAAAACAAAGCAGAGAGACCAAAAGGAACCAAAAGAAACAGAGGAGAAAAAAAAAGGGAAGGAAGAGAGAAGGATTACAAACAAAAGAAGCTGGTGTCAAGGCCGGCATAGTCCCATAACTTCTCCAGTGCAACCAGAGGTCAAACCGGGGTCAAGTTCTATTGGTTTCCACCCAGGCGTGGTAGCTGTATTTCTCACTGCTAATAGAAAGAGCCGGCCCATTGCAGCTCTAGATGCCGTTTGTTTGCGACGCTTTGCCAGATTTACAAGTTGCCGCTCAATCTGAAGCGAATCAAACCTTCTGGTAAGAGCAGCAGCTTATTTTCTTTTTACATATTTGTACAACTTATCTTCATGTTGCGACAGTATAATATAAGGCAGATAATTTGTGAAAATAATCGAGGTCCTATGCTTTTCCCCAGAAACAGTCAGAAACTACCAACCAGAGTCAGGAGGAGGGTCTTAGCGTTGTCAATCACTGTCCTGCTCACCTTCTCCCCCTGGCTTTCTGCTGCGATACAGTTGCCTCACCATAAAACAGTCTGCCATTCTGGTGAATGCTAAGGCCAGTTAGCATAGCCACAGAGGATGGCGGATAAATGGTTTTCCTGGAACAGTAAGTTGTTTTCTTTTCTCTGAGCAACACTTACATAAAGTTGATTGACAGCGCTAAGACCCTCCTCCTGGCTCTGATTGGATCTTTTTGGTTGTGGTCGGTGCTTTTCTTCAGGCAGCAATAGCAGCTTCGGGGAGGAGGTGAAGGAGATTGATCTTTTCACAAATTATGTTTCATATTATAATGTCACGCCACGGTGACACTTTTAACCAATACGGAGAAGAAAAAAGAAGCTACGTACTGCAACTTTAACGCGCTGAAATAATAACCAAACGATGACAGGAAAATGCACGATTTAGTTTGGATCTGTTTATCTCTGCGCCTTTTGTCACACACTCTCAGAGCCGTGCGTGTGTATTCTCACTGTATACGTTTGTGTGGGTAAAAGCTTATCTTTTGGATTTGCTTTACTTTGCCTCTGTGTGTGCGTGTGCGTGTGTGCGTACACCTATATCAGCGTGTTGCTGGCATGCAGTGATGGATCGCAGCAGTTCCCTGTTTACCTAGCCTCATGATTTCCTGTGCGTGCATGTAACAAGTGGAGTTTGGCAGGATTAATGAGCACACAGCTTGCTGAATGGGTGTTTGGCTCTGCAGAGCACTCCATCATGGCCTGATGCTGCTACCATGTTCCTCACAAATACTTACAAACGCATGTACGCGCACACACACACACGCACACACACACAAACGCACTATCATGTACTCTTCAACTCTCTGCTGATTCCTGCTCTTAATTACACATACTCACCCAAGTCCCATTAAGCAGCCCCCCTCCCCTCCCCCCAGTGGTAAATAAATGCTAAATTCTCCACATTTCTCACAGAGTGTTTGAAAGTAGTCCCTTTCATGCGGCATGTAGGAGGTAAATTGTTCCGACCTGTTTGCTCCCGAGGCGCACGGACGTGGAGATGAAGAGAGTTTCAAGCCTGACTTCCGTGCTGAAACCTTTTTATTATTTTACTTGTTTTTTTTTTTAGAAATTATAGAAATGTTTTGGCAAATCCATATTTTACGGATGTTTTGATTGAAGGCTCATGCAGAGTTTCTGAATTCTGATGAGAGAGGGTTGCAACAATGCAAAAGTTTAAAAACTTGGTAATGATGCAAAGGAAAATGTTTGCATTCTTTTTAATTCACAGGTGTTTATTTACTTGAGAGCAAAAATTATGAATAATTACGACATGATCATATTTTAACTGCCTTAATTGGGGCAAACTGTGGTAGCCCATTTCCGTCATGAAAAAAGAATTAAAAGCCCAACAGGAAGATATAATTTTGACTTTTAAAGTAAAAATTGTGACTATATCTTATAATTATGATTTTGAAAGTCAAAATTACGACTTAATATCTCATAATTATGACTTTCTGTTTTATAATTATGACTTTCTATCTTATAAATATGACTTTGAAAGTCAGAAGTATGACTTTGAATCTTATAATTACAACTAAATCTCATAACTTTCTCTCTCATAATTTTGTCTTGGAATCTCATAATAATGATTTTAAAACTCAGGATTATGATTTCCTGTTGGGCTTTTATTTGTTATTTTTCTTTCATGGTGGAGATGAACTTCCATATATCCATATAAAACTAATAAGCTGGAAAAGGAATATTGGTTTTTATAGAATTGAAGTATCACATTTTTGAAAACAGCAGGCAGGTTAACACTTATGTGCACTTTTGATTCAGTTATTTCATTATTTTATCATTACATTATAATTGTTGATCTTTAGTGTGCCTAATGATCAGCACTATGACACAGTTTTGGAAAATTCAACAGACATTTTTCAAAACTACGTCTTTCCACTTCATAGTTTTCGCTGCTTAGTGTTGCTCCATCATATAAAAATTATTTAAAACACATTCTTGTTTCTGGTGAGTGTCTAGAGGTTATACGCTTTTTTTTTTCTTTTTTAGTAAATTTTTGTTAAATACATGATAAAAATGGTTAAATCACCATTTTCCTATGTTGCCTTTGCATTAGGCTGTCTTTTTTATTACCTTTCAATATTGGAACTCATAAAACATCCTAATTTTATTTAAACAAACATACCAAGTTGTTTTTGGTGACACTCTTAAAATATTGTAGGTTACTCCTAATTTATCCAGAGAATAAATATTTACAACTATTACAAAACCCAAGCAGTTTACACTTTTGAAAAATAAATTCTTTGTAGTTTGTATGTGTAACTTTTTGTGAACATCATTATCTGTACTTCTTTCTTTCATGCTCCGTTTTTGTTTTTCCAGTCTTTCTGTTTATGTGTGTGTGCGTGTGCATGTGTGTGTGAAGGTGTGTGAAGGTTTGTGCATGTGTGTGAAGGTGTGTGCATGCGCGCAGACTCATTTGCAGCCAGATATGTGGGTTGGGTAAAAAGGAGGACAGGAGGGTAGAGCAGAAATCAAATCACTTAATTGCTGCATTTTTCATCTCCATCTTTTGTTTTATGGCGGCTGAGGGCCGGTGAGCGACTCTGTCTGTGATTCATGGACGTCAGGGAGTCTCGCGAACAGCGCCATCCCTCATCAGCATCCAGCCGCCTGCGTACCCAGAGCACCCACACAATTACAGTGATGAATATGACTTGTTTTTCCTTGTTTGTTTATTTCTTTTTCTTTTTTTTTTTTTACCTTCATTCTTATGCATCGCTACCTTTTTTTTTTTTTTTTTTTTTTTTTGGCTTTTGTGGGACCCCATTGGCGCTTAATGTAGAGCCTGAGCCGATAGAAATAAACAACTTACCATTACTGGTTTATTCCTTCCTGTTCCACCTCTCATATGAGAACCAGGCCCACCGAAGCAGATTCAGACAGATAGGCACGCATGGAGGGAGAAGGTGGTGAGGGGGGGGGAGAGAAATCCGGATAAGGACGAGATAAATATTGGAACGGGAGACGAGGGATGTGTTCATAGATGGTGGGCGGAGATGTTGGGAGTGGAGGATATCAAAATGGAGAGAGGGAGTGGAGTGAAAGCGGAAGCAAA
This sequence comes from Gambusia affinis, assembly GCF_019740435.1. Classification (NCBI taxonomy): domain Eukaryota; kingdom Metazoa; phylum Chordata; class Actinopteri; order Cyprinodontiformes; family Poeciliidae; genus Gambusia; species Gambusia affinis. The sequence goes on from NC_057872.1 coordinate 5,367,338, forward strand.
AGGAGAGGTACAGGAAGAGAGTAGAAGATAGAAAGAGATATTACATGTCTGAGAGAGACCTGGAGGATAAGGAGGAGGTGGATAAGGAAGGGAATACTGGGAGGAGGAGGAGAGAGCAAGTACAGAGGGAAAGATAAGATGAGAAGAAAGCAAGAAGGGAGGCTTGATCACAGAACGGAGTCTCGTGTCATCGTGTTTGCTGTTGGATGCATCAGTGCTGCTCGTACCGCTTTGACTAATTTTATAAGTACACACAAGTATTTGCTAGAAACACACAAAAGCATTTTTTTAAATCAACAAATCTAACCAGTCTTTCAAAAGAACTCAATGAATTGATGTCAGTCGTCTGAGGGCGACTGGGAAGAGTAGTCTATCGGAAATTTGTGGGTTTGATTCCTGTTTGCTCACCTGCCACAGTTTGCAGTTTATTTAGTGCATGTCATTGTACAAATGTGTGGCTGTTTGTGAGTGCAACTGGGTGAATATAAAGTGTAAAAAGCTTTGAGTTGTAAACTTGCATCCAAAAGTTTGTAAATTTTACCATTTGAGAAATGGACGATATGGCTGAAAGACGTGTCACCATACAAGCCTTTCATATCAGACGACATCGATAATCATTGATTAGTCTCTTGTTTTAAATATCTCAAGTACTGCCAAACTGTGGCAAAAGATTAAACCTCTACTGTGCAAGTTACTCAACAGTTGTTGCTAGGTAACTGAAGAGTGAGTTAGTTGATGCCACCCGGCTTGCTGAGTGTGCTAAAATCTTTCCTCTGTCTACTTCCCCCAGAATATTGCAGCATTCATTTGAAAATCATAATCAGGTCATTGGCTCAAAATGTTTGTATCATTTGTGTATATTTTGTAGAGTTTTTTTTGGGGGGATAAACAAACATCTTAATGAAAATCTAGAAATTATCAAAGAAAGTACCTGTGTTCTTAGAATCATAATTAAGGATTCTCTTTGATAAACAAACCCTATTATTAGGGTTTTACTGGATGTTCTGTTAGTGGTTTATACTTATCAGTTCCCTAAAGATTTAGCAATTAGAACCAATAACATATGAAACCCTGTCTCCATCAATTTAACAGCCACTATTAAACCTATGGCTACTGTAACTCTTTTTTTTTGTCAAGCAAAAAAGCTGCTTCAATAGAAAATCAATAAGAATGTGAATATTTCGCAGTTGATGCTATAGATTTAAAAGTGTCAATATTTAGGCGTATTTGGATGTTGGATTGTACATTTATAACACATCTCTGTTAAAACAGTGCTTGTTCCAACATTTGCACATCTGCACAAAAGCATCATTTCTGCAGGAAAGTCAATAGGCGCTGCTGTCACACTACTACTGTATACACGCACACATGCACACACACACACACACACACACACACACGCCTTCACACGTCCAGAGGCTTTGATCACACACTTTGCAAAATAAACTTGTTCTGGCAGTGAGGTTGCCTCCCCATCGTCTCTCTATAAAGGAGTGTGTTGCACTCGGGCCTCACACACTGCGCTAAACATAGAGGGAGAGACAAGAGAGAGAAGATGAAACAAAAGCTAAGCCTCAGATGTCATGTCCGCTCATCACTTTGTTTGTTTGCTTGTGCATTTGTTTGCATTCCTCTCAGCGGTGGACAGCAGCGAGTCGGAGCATACTGCGTGGAAGGAACAACTGCAAACAGGAATAGAGCATTAGTATTTATGTTTTGTTTTTTTCTTTGAGCGTGCAAATTCAGAGGTTTAGTGCATCTTTTCCTGATGCGATGGTGTGCATCGGCAGCATGTGGCGAAAGAGAGATGGAGTGACAAAAAGAAAAGTATTTAATTTCTAAATGCTGGTATTCGAGTAGGAATAGTTTCTCCGCGTGGAATTAACAGCTTCATTAAGGCAAATACATCTGGACACTTTGGGACAGAGATTATTTCAAATTCAAAAGCATACCTGGTCAAAGCATAGCTGCTTTGATTCTTTCATGCATGTTTGAGAAATCCTTTTAATCTCCCGTGGCAACCCATCCAGCTGTGCAAAACAACCTGGGTGGACTTGGTTCCGCCTTCGAGGACGAAGCTCCTCCTCAGAGCTGCAGTTTCTGAGCCTCTGCCTCATAGACCAGCCCTCCGCCGTGAAAACTTCACTCAGCTCCTTCAGACTAGCCAGCAGCAATTAGCAAACACTTTGCAAAACCACGCGTCTGCTGAGCTCATTATAGGAGCTACTTCTCACTCAAAGGCTGGTAAAAAACTTATTGTGCCATGTTGTGTTGACTTCCTGAAGGTGGCGTTTCAAAAAGAGCAGGAGATACTTAAAGAGACAAAGGCCCAATTTCAAGGGACAAATTACAAAGTAAAATTTCTTTTGAGTCATGTTTTATATACACTGTAAAAACACTAAACTTTACTAAGTATGTTTAGTCTTGTTTCTATTGAAGATATCTTATTACACTTGAAATACCACAAAACTAACTCCAACAACTAACAAGATATAGAAGATTGTTCTAAGTAGATAATTCTTTATTATTGATGAAAAAGTGCTAGTTGCATCGGCAGATTAATTTACTCAAAACAAGACGATTTCCCCATGTTTCAAATGAATAAATCTGTCAGTGGAACTAGTGCTATTTCAATAATATCAAGGAATTATTTACTTAAAACAAGCTTCTATATCTTGCTGATAAGTTATCTGTAAGTTAGTTTTATCTTAATTCAAGTGTACTAAGACATTTATTACATCTGAAGGTGACATAGTCACTGGATTGTGCTATAAAATGGAAATACTTGAAACTGCCTCTTTAAGAGCAGCGATGTTACTAAAAAGCATTTATGCGATTGAGATACCAAAACAGGAATATAACTGTAAAGCTCAAAGCTGTTACTTTGACGCTGGGTTCACGGCAACATAAATGGGACTTCAGGACAATGCCATAATTTAAACCAATCGATGTTACAGTGACAGCCAGAGACTGAGGGCTGCAGAGATATGTTACAACTTTAAGAGGAAAAAAAAAACCCCTCAAAGGATTAAAAAATATATCCTTTACCTCCACCAAGATTGTAAACACAAAATAAAGAACATGAGGGCAAAATCATATCAAGAAAAACATAAAACATAAATAGCTGCATTTATTCTTTGAACAAAAAAAAAAAAAAGCATCTTATGTCACTATTGATATTCTTCATTTATCGCTATCTGTTTCTTTATTTTGTGAAAATACATCTCTGACGTGATTCTGTCAGGATGAATCCTGCTAGAAACATTCATAAACTGTGGTTTAACTCCAGACATGAACCTAAGGGCTGATAAGGTTGGAAAACCAAACGTGTTTTAACTTTGCTTTCGTCAGTAAATGCTGTCAAAAGCCATAATACTGATTGGTCTCTAATGCTTCTTTTACTCCAGCAATAAATAATACTGTAATAAAGGCAGATGTGCAGGAAGCAGGCTCTTAAAGCTAATCTGTCACAGTGACAGGTATAAAGGATGAGCGGTAAGGTGGTGCATGGTGGTAGATATGTGGTGCCTTGCTAAATTTTTCATACGGCAAAAATATGTTTATTTTCTCACTTTACCTTCACAAACTTCGGTGTATTTTGTTGAGCTTTTAACGTGAGGCAAATCTAGAAAAATAGAAAATTGATGTAGTGGTAGGTGATGTGAACTTAAAAATTTAGCACGATTTTTTTGTGGGGCTATTGTGATAAAATATAAAAGTGACGAAAAAAAACTATCTGCCACTCTGTCCAGGAAACTGTGTATATGTGATCTGTATCAATAAAATGCACACAATTACTGCATTGAATTATATTTGTAGACTAATTGATAAACGTCTATTGAACAAAAGTTGGAGAAAAATAGCAAAACTAACAATCCCGATAATATGTGCAGTTTTAGAAAGGTTTTAAGCATCATTAATCAGAAATTATCGTAACATTGATCAATCAAAACAGTATCGTGATTGGAAAATTATCGCGATAAATGACAAATGATACGATAAACAGCCACCTCTACAAATTTGTGCATAACTGTAAAATGGATAGTTTTCAAAACTGAAAATTTTGCATCTTTTCTCTTGATCTCCCAGTTATTATTTTGTCGTGTAAAAAAATCCCAGCAGAACGCAAAGAACTCTGACTACAACGTGACGAAATGTGAAGAATTGTAGAGCTCTGTGTAAGATTCTTTACTAAATTATAATTTTTTCTTTTTCTTTGTCTCATTCTTCCACAGCGCACACGCACGTACATATATGCCCCCTTTGTTTCTTTATGCAGTTTTCACAGTTCTGAACTCCAGGTAATGAGGAAGACTCGAGTGCGGCGTCGGCTGTGGGCCTCATGCTAACGGCGTGTGCATGTGTGCTGGACTGCTTTTAAATATTAAACTCAAGGTCACAGGGAGGGAGCGTTTTGATATTCATGGAGGGTGCTGCACCTTGTGCCGGGTCCTGAAGCCGCTCTCTCTCTCTCTGGGTCATTATGTCTGCCTCTGTTTTTTTCCCCCATTTCTTGGCTCTGATGTGCCGCCACAGTATTGAGCACGAACATGGACGCTCACGGTACATCTGCGGTCACTTAAAGGTGCCACGCGTTCCATGAGCAAGTGTCCCCGCATTTACGGGTTGCACTTTCCACGTGTGTCGAGATTGTTATTCTGGGATGCCTGCTACGCGCTTTAAAATATTTCTGATTTTCTGCCAAGTGAAAATAAAGACGAGTCAGTTACGTTCACATTCGCCTCCTTGAGATGAGGAAGAAACACACTGAAGTAGGACTGACCCTGGGGAGAGCATGGTTTTATGTATAGCCTACACACACACACACGCACCCACGCACACACGCACGCACACACAGTGTGTTTATTTTATTCCTGAGGTTGGTTATGAATATTCCATCTGTGGTGTTCAGCTTTCAGTATCATGGCAGAAGAGAGGAACAGATTGATACAAGATCATCTTCATCAAAAGTAAAATTGCCACTAACCTTTGAGCAGCTGACAACATCTAGTGTAAGATGCCATATGGTAATATGAATTTATGATATAACGGGGAAAAAAACACTCACAATTCACCAGTTTAAAGAAGGAATGTGCTAAAGAATCCAGCCATAAACCATAAGTTGGTAGAATAGTGTTATTTTTGTCCTTACCAAAAACAATCTGCTGTATTCATTCCTTGCAACGGGATTCGTCCCCTTTGAACTTTATCACGTTTTCTTATGGCACAGTCAAATTTAAATGTAGTTTATTGGATTTTTATTTGGACTTTTTATTGGGATTTTATAAAGGCAAACACAAAGTTGTGCATAATTATGAAACAAAATGGAAATTAAAGATATTTTTCAATTGCCAAAAAAAAATAAAGAAAAGAAATAAGAATCTGGCCTTCATCCTCCGTGACGCTGTACTTTCTGTGCCCTCTGGGTTTTGCCTCGGAGTGTTAGAGTAAATAGAACTGAAAACACGAAAGTATTGAGAATTTTTGGTTGTAAGGAAAATGGTAAATGATGTCGCACTAAAGGTGGGTGATATGGACTTTAAGCTTTAGCACAATATTTTGTGGCAAAAGTGAAGATAAAACTATTTACCATCTTTTTTAGGTAACTGTATGATTGTGACTCTACAAACACTAATATTGCTCCTGAGAAACCCAACCATTTATTGTATATTTATTTAAGAACAGCTATATGTGGTTTGTATCACTAAAATGCACATAATAACTGCATTTAATTACATTTTTTGATTTATTCATACATCTTTATTGAACCAACAGTGGAAAAAAAATGAGTAAAAATAATCTTGACAGTATGGACAGTTCTACATTGATGACTCAAAATGATATCGTGATAGAAAATTTGACACAAGAAATGATAAACAATACGATCAATGCCCACCCCTGTGGCTCCCTGTCCTCCTACTTCACAATTTGTGCTGATCTATAAATATTCGATAAAATACTCGGAGGCTCCTGGCCGTACTTTGGCGGACAAGTTCGAGGAATATCAATACATTTGCAATACGAATCAACGCGTCTGACACAATCAGACGTAGAGAATAACAAACTCAAAAGCCAACAAAAAAAGAAAAGGGAATATATCGTTTTAGATTTCACCACAGATATGTCAGCAAGCTTTCAGGAAAGTGATGTATCCGGATGACGAACCCAGGGTTTTTTATACAAAGTGCTCAAGTCTGTAATGTACATAACGGTTGGCAGAGAGCAAACCTTACAGCTCATTATTTTCCTGTAGACGTTTTTTTGTTCTTGTTGTTTTGTTTTTTTTCTCCTCCTCACAGCCGTTTCAAAAAGCATCACTGGCATCACAGAGAGATGTATGTTCTGCCCGTTCCTAACAAGCTTTGCACAGCATGGGTGGTCTTAATTCTAATAAATACAGCCATCAAAACTGGCCTTATTTTCCGACACTAAACATACCAAGCCTTAACCACTAATGATATCTTTACTGGGTGATGTGTGTTCATGCATTAGGCTTTGTGCTTCAGAGAGGAGAAATATATCTGACAAGCATCTGACACTGATTATTGTACTGCAGTGTTTGGAGGATTTTTATGATGACATATGTACTCTCTCTTCCTCTCTCTCTCTCTAACTCTATCTCCACGCGGCGCTCGACAAACGTATGCTTTTGAGATTAGATTGCTTGCATGTGGACGCTCTTGTCTGTCTATCAAGTCATCTGCATCACAGCAGTCCTACGCCTTAGTTAAGTCGAGAGCTCGTTCAGCTCCTCGCTATTTGAGCCATTTGCTAATTTTGCCGCTTCATCCTGTTTGCGGGGCATAACACAACACGACGCAACGCGACAGCACGGGGAACACGCTAACTCCCGAGACGGCCCTAATCGTAAATTCCGATATTTTCCTCCCCGCGTTTTGGTGAAGCAAGAAGTGGAGAACCTGCAGTAAACAGAACAAAGAGAAGCACAAGTGAGCAGCTTGCAGAGAGGGAATTGGATTAGTGCACCAGCTCTGCATTCCTTCATCCTGGAGCTGCTGTACAGTCGTGTTGTGTCATGTAAAGGTTGATAAGGTTCAGTGTGAACATGGCAGGCTGTGGACTTAATGAGCTGCACACCCATTCCTTCTCGTCGGAAACTGCTGATACATTCAGGACACGATGCTCTCCGCAAACTGTGTACTACTTTATGCATGGTAATTTGGTTAGAGGCCTGGTGGTAATATCATACTCCAAGGAACGCTCGCTCTGTCACTTTTTTCTGGGCCACCTAGAGCAGGGAGAAGCAGAAGCCGATCTTCCGCTTTATTTCTTCGATGATACTACGGAGTATTTTTTTTCTGTACGGCATCAGTTTAGATAAGTGCAATTATTGGTGGCTAGAGCTGTTCACTCTGTTGGACATCCAGCCTTGAAGGACTGAAACTGACTTGGGACTGGTATTGTAACTATCGATTCAACATAGCACTACATTATAAGCCACTTTGGAAAAGAGGAAAAGAAGTTTTAGGGAGGAAATTGCGTCATGGAAAACCTTAAGCCCCACACCTACAACAAAGACTTCCTCTTTGACCTGTTGCTATGGGAGGTAATATAAGGGAGAAGGAATAATTTGGTTTTATTCGTAGTTTCGGCAGAAGGAGTCTCGTAGTCTCGTAGTCAACAATGGAAGCTAGCTGCCACCCCGCCGAAGGAGGGCTGAAGACGGCACGATCCAGGATGCAGATTGTCGGTTCAGGGCTTGAGATGGAGACCGTCCCTCTGCCCACAATTCTGGTCAGAATTAAACAGCCATAGAAAATGGATGGATTCTTATTAAAGGGATATTGGTGAATCATAGGTGCCTCTGTGAGAAATAAATTTTGTAGAAAATATGCAACTTTCTCTACCAACAATGGTAGGTGAGGCCTGAGTAAAGAATTATTATTATTTTTTATTTTTTTTGCTACCAGCTGCAGCCAAAGTAGATTTTGATTTTTTTTTTGGTTGAGCGCGTCTCGTTGAAGAATTTTTGTCAGGTCACAAGAGAGTCTTCAAAAGCAGCTGAGTTGAGCAAACAGCTTGAGTCCCTACACAGCTTAATCACACAACAGCACTGTATTATCTGAAAACTGCTAGGGAAGCAATTGATAAGGAAAATACAACTTCCTCATTCTGTGCAATGGTTAAAAATAAAAATAAAAACATGCAAGTTTGTTCTCTAAGCTGCTAGGGGACTAGGACTGACAGCCTGAAGGGAAGTGAAAAGATATAAGGAACATGCAGAAATCAGAGAATTAATCAGGACCAAATCCAACGCAAGAACAAATATCGATCTAGAAGGTCACGAAGAAGTTACGGAACAGGAACAATAGGGGAACAGGAGGTGAGCAGAACATGGAGATCGTCATTGAAACCGAAAATTGAAAACACGTAGGATCTATAATACAGCAGAGTTGCACTGAAGGCACCAGCTACAGTTTCTAAATACATGAGATATTGAAAGAACATAACAGAAGCACAGCAACATCAAAACTAAAGCATAACTAAATACGGAAAGCAGAATGTGACAAAACCATAAAGTATCATGACAGACATTGCTAAATACATTTTTATTAAGGAGATCATTTTTTTTGCTTCTGCTTTGCTTTTAATATAGAAAGCCCAGCACTGTTTAAGTTAGAATATTTGTCAAGACTTTTAAATTTGACAGTAAAAATCACAAATCCTGTCTGGCTGCATGATTAGATGTGAAACTGTACGATGCAGTTTCAGGTTAGAGGGACACAGGAAGTTGTCTCTGCTTCCTTTGCTCTTCTGCTGCTGTACTTGGTTTGTTCTACACCACTTCCACACACTCGTTTTGCTGCCTCGCCTCACTTTTACAGGTCAGAGTACCTTCTGAGGTAAATAATTGGAAGGTCAGCTTCAACCCCGCTATACCATGGGGGTGAGGGTGGGGGTGGGGGGTATAAGAGGTCTGATCAGCTGATCAGAAGATGTAAAGAAAACATGGAGATTATGAAACCAATGGATGACCTGAAAGAGTCTTAAGTTGACCTAAACTGAGCTACGTTCCAACATGTCTCCACTGTGCTAAATGCACTTTGGAGAAAGAGTGTTTGTATAAAGGTGTCCATCATAATGGTATATCTACAGGCTTTAAATAGTAAAGCCTTAAATTTAGACATTTACTCATTTCGTCTTGGCTTTGTAAAGACAGATGTGACGAGGTGTATAGGACTGTTAGTTTGTCTAGTATTTTACCTCAAAATGAGATTAATATTTGTGAGGGCTTGGAACCATCATCGCTCCTGTAAATAGCTGAAATCTGTGAACACTCGAGACTCCCTCTGAAAACGCTGATAAATGCCTATTTTATGGGTTCAAGCATATAATATTTATAATATAGTAACATCTTTACTTTTCTTATTTAATATACCTTCATATGAATTGATTCACACGGTGGAAGTGCCTTGTCAATACAGCAGAGGTGAACAGCCAATTAGCGCCAAGGAGAATAAATGGCGCTCCTGGATTGGCCGCTTTATGAACACCAGCCAATAGCATGTCCAGTGACGTTGCATTTCAGCTTCCTTAAACTGCATTTTCATTTGAACGTTTTAAATTTGCTCTACAGAGAAATCCTGAAATAGACAAATCTGCGAATACTGACCCGTGAATAGCTGGGCTCCACTGTACAACCATTCCAGCAACATCAGCTTATGCTGAACTGACAGTGACAGGAAAAGGAGTTTTAGAAAATATTACAGTATCTCGGTATGGCTGTTTTCGAATAAAATCCTGTGCATTTACACGTATGGCCAGTAGAAAAATTTTGATGTTTTATTGCGAGGCTCATTTTTAACACCAGTCACTCTCCTTTAAATTCATCTTTCACACTTGGTAAGTGGGAGCAATGGGCCAAAAAAAAAAAAAAAAAAAAAGAAACGAGCAGTGATGGAGCATGACAAGGCGTAGGTATAAAGCACTGGTGGCATTTGTAGCATTCAGTCTAATGTCATGATCTAGATTCTAGCCTCAGGACCGCTTTTCTCAAGAAATACCCCAAAGACTTAAAGCCCAACACACACGGGGCTGGAGGGGCGGGGGCTCTGGGACGTCGGCATCGTGTTCTACATTGTCCTTTTCCTTTCCCTCTTCTCCTCAAATATTTGATCTGTCCTCACTGCCTTGTCTGCAAATGTAGCTGTCTGTCAATGTATTTTAACAGACTAACTCTCAGCTTTCCCCCCATCAGTGTCAGAGTAACACCCCGGCTCTGATCCGGGCTGCACTCAGGTGTGTAACTGACTGCTCTGTTTCCCCATAATTACATTGTGAGCTTGACGCAGTCTCCGACACCTGAGCATGTGCCCGCGTGTGTGCGTGTGTGTGTGTGTGTAGGGCCGTGTGCGCGTCTTTTCACCCCAGGCGGAAACATGTCATTTCCCGTGCTCCTGTCCTTCTGGCAGACAGATACAATATTAAGAGCCACAAATCTGAGTGTGAGTTGAGAGGAGACGTGGCGGTTGGGGGAGTGGGCAGAGAGAGGCGGGGCGGACGGGGGGGGGGGGGGGGGGGGGGTGGAGAAAGTGTGAGGAGATGACAGTAATGATAGCATATAGACAATAGTCAGGGAAGGAGACGGCGATTGAGTGCATTCGTACAAGACATGTCAAAAGACAGGATGTGCAGACAAAAAAAAAGATATCAGATATCTAGGTCTGAGGAGAGAGGAGATGAATGCAGTATTGTCACAAAGCCTTATCTCATTCAGAGCATGAATTATCCTATTTGCTGTTTTTTTTTGTTACTTCATGCTCAATTATCATTCACACCAAGAAAAAAAAAGACCTGTTATGGTTTACACTTTTATGCCTTTTACATAATCTTCCATGGAATTTGGCATTGTTTTGTTTTTTTCTTCTGCTTCCCACTGAATGTCAGGTTGAAACAAGGAAATCAGTATGCGCTGCGCTGCTTTTCCTAAATCTCTCTCATCTATATATTTATACATTTTTTTGATGCAGGAGCGAAAAGGATCAGACTGTTAGGAGTCTAAAGCCAACGAGAATCGACCAGTCTTTTTGAGTTAATATCATTAATTGCTCCTACTGGATATTTTGTTCCCCTGATGATAAACTAATATATTAGAAATGGAGAGATTTTTTTCCAAGTTTTGTGCCTGTGGTAAGGCACAGACCCACCAGTGGATTGGGAAGTTCACTATGTCACATTAGCTCATTAGCTGGTTTTTTTTGTGTGGAAAAGCCAAAAACCACCTCAAACGAGGATAAAAACGTGTTTTGCAACATTCAGAAAGTCATTCAGAATTTTTTTTGTTTCAACCTTTTCTGATGTGATACTTCAAAATGCGCATTAAACAGTCTTTCCTTGAGTTCACACACCTGGAAGGAAATCCTTGCCCATGATCATTTAATGTCTTTTATTAGCTCCCAACTTTTATTTCCTTTGACAGTACGTCTGTATCCATGTCGACACACATCATTCTGATACTCCAAACGTGCAAACTTTTTATTGCCAAGACCGGAAGGAAATGCAGACAGAGAAACAGAAATGATGGAGCACTCGCCTAGCAAAAAAAAAAAAAAAAAAAAAACATCAAAAAATTTTACTACTACTAGCCTCTCGGTAAACTTCCAGGTTTAAACACAATCGGCCCACTCTCTCCGGTCCCACCGGCTCCTGCGGAAGCCCCACATGAAGCTGGCGTACACTCACTATGCCCATAGGCCTGATTTGTAATTCTGCCAAACAAAACCTGCTTTTTGTTTACAGGTACACACAAAATTGGCATGACTTTTCGAGAGCAAGCCGATCGACCTCGGCTACTTTTGCGCCGTCAGAATCTTGGCGCCCTCCAATCTCCACGGAGATTCACACCGCGTACCCTCTGACCGGCCTCCTGCCGAGCCCCCGAGCCTCGCAACACAGCCGGATCTCTGTTCCATAGGTCACATCGGATGGCTGGCACGCTTGAGCCCTGTTGACAGCTTGTTGTTTACAGTATGTGTTGTCAGCATGGGGCAGCCTCTGCCGATTGGGGGGCCTGGTGGGAGGCGGATGCACCAGCTGTGTGTGTCTGTGTGTTTTGTGCAGGTTTTTGGGAAGGAGGTTTCGTGCAGGTAGGAGGCAGAGGTGGTGGCAGGAGGGAGTTGATGTCAGTGCGGGGAGCAGGGGGGTCATGGTGGGGGGGTAATCGGAGGCTTGGCGTAGGTTTCCTAGCGGGGAGCCCATGGCGTGAGGCCCAGCAGTCTTTGATGCTTTCTGGCTCTGAGAGAGAGAAGCAGCTCGGGGAGAAAGAGAGAGTCGGGGGGAGGGAAAAGGTGGAAAGGAAGGATAGAAAGGAAGGTTGAAAGAGGAAAAAAAAGGTTACTTGTGGATCAGGCTGTCTCTGGTGCAGAAGGGCCGCGTGTGGAGGGCGAGGTTGGGGTGGAGAGGGGAGCTTTGATGTGAGTCCAGGTTGGAGGAGAGCGGCATTGCTGAGGGAGGCAGAGGAAGAGGATGGTGGAGGAGATGAGGATGGCCGGAGCTCACCCTCACCCACACTTCCACCTTTCTCTCCCGAGCAAAACCTCTGGAGTATCTGCTGAGAATGCTGAAGATGTGGTTTGGATAATCTCGGGGAAACACATTAACTGTGCACACTGTATATTGATCATACGGTTCCCAGACAGTGGGTGAGGTTTAAGACGTCCGTCTCTTGCAGGCGTTCGAAGAGAATGCTAAAGTCTTTCATCTCTCTCCCATGTGTTTGCAGAAAGAACATGGGAGGAAGGGGAGAGTGGGAGGGGAGAGTTTTCCTCCCTCTGAGAGTGTATAAACCTGTGTAGAGAGAGAGAGAGAGAGTGTGTAGCTGGTGTGTTTATGATAGCATATATGAACGCTTTGTTCAGAGGGAACCCTCTGTGAATATTCCAAACCAACAAAGGCAAGATCCTGCTGGGGCTGCTGTGTATCAATAGATCAGAGGTGTGTGTTTGTGAGTGTGAGTGCGGGTGCATGAACATCACTGATTCTCACACAATTATCAGGACACCAAACAGGCTCAACACCCGCTGGGTCTAGCACTCTCCGCCATGCGCCCGGGCTCCCACAATGCATCAGTATTTCAAAGCCGCGCGTCCCGGGAGACTTCGCTCCAACAGCGAGGTCTCTTCTTCCAGGAAGTGACACGTCCTCCTGCTGAGACGCACTCCCACAATGCACCGAGGTGGCTCCCGTAGCGACGGTGTGTTTGCTCATGTTGCGGCCGTGCGTCTGTCTACAGGCAAGCTAGCGACGCCGGCGTCTTTCTGTCTCGTTTGCTCTGTGCCGGCCTCCTCCGCTTCGACTGTGCTTACGTTTTCGATCCCGGTTTGGGGTCGGCAGACCGAACTCGAAAGCTGACAACTAGAACAAGAACAAGAACACATCCGGCAGCCCTGTGTACTCTGGAACACCGGGAAATGCTTTCCTGTGACGAAGGGTAACTCACGGCGAGGCTGACACATCATTCGATTTCTATTCCACTGAAGTCTCTGAACCTGTGGCCAGTTTACAGTGGATGTACAGTGTGTTCAGACTCGGTCGACAGCTTGCCACAGACTGTTGGTGCACCGCTCTAAAGGAGCAGGAATTCTTAGGAATCTGTCTTCGGAGGAGTAGGAGTGACTGAAACCTCATCTTGACCTAAATTCCTCTCCTCTGTAACATCTTTGCTCAGCTTGTTTCTGCTGCAGCTCTCAAACTGTGTCAGTAAATAAATTGTCCGTAAACATGCTGAGATATTTCCACATAGGTTTGTCATAAATGTTGCATATTTAATTACTTCTAGTACCATAACAGTGAAACTGATTTAAATGTAGGTATATCTCAAGAAAAGGCAACCAATGCAACAATTATCTCAGCAGAGTCGTATTTTTTCCATCACAAGTTGTAGAAAGAGAAAGTCTACCTTATCCATTAGAAACAAAACTGCCACAAAACTGCCCCAATACAAAACGTTGATTTGTATTGGGGCAGTTTATGACATCTCAAATATAAATAAAGGCTTTTTTTCCTTTATCTGAAATTTAAAACAAACACAATTCTCTTGCGTTGATCTAAATTATATTGTGTCAGTAGTGCAATTAAGCTCAGACAATTTTAAAAGGTGCTGCTAATTTGCAGTAAATTTGATTTTGGTTCATCTGCTCTTTGATTTTGTTGCTGCTGATCTACTTCGAACCTCAACCATGTTGCAATGCCAAGCACACTCCTGCAGAACCTTGTGTGAGATGTGAGGAAAAAGTGTGATCCTACACAAATGAGGGCTGTCGCTCCCCAATACATTTACAGTTCAGTCTTGTGCGATAGGGTCATACTTCATGTTCCAGTTCAGAAATGTTCCAGTGAAGCCGTGGGCTTTGTTGAAGTCGCGTGTTTATAATTAACGTTGTCGTGTTGCTGAAATGCTGAGTATACTATTAATAATGAGATTTTACTGCACATTTCTCACGTTGATATGCTACTACTTTGCAATTGCAGTTGCATTCTGAAAGTGTGCACACATACCAATACGAAATTAGAAAACAATCAAACATGTTCAATGCTGTATCTGCATTGAACAAAATCAAAAGTAATGCCCGGGAAGGGAAATAAAAGTCATTTTTTCGAGCTTTCCACTGATAAACTCTATTTGTTTAGCATCATTTTTGTCTCCCCTATATGTTTTAATCAAAAAAATATAATTTATAGATATTAACATTAACAGGGATTGGACTATTTCTTTATTATTAATATGAACCCAGATATAACCTGTAAATATAGTAAATTATTGAATGGAATAGTTCTGCTTTTGCGGTGGCCCTCTGACCACACAGCCATGCAGAGGAACTGTTGCAGACCGGACGCATTAACACGTCTTGTACGCATTAACACGTCTTGTACGCATTAACTTGCTTTTCATAAAGACTAATTGATTTTCTCTTCGCGGACCTGCCAAGTAAATCAGAACGTTGCGTCCGGCGGTCGAGGTGTTTGCTTTTCCGGCGCGTTTTAAGATGTTTTCAGCGGCCGCGCTTTGGCAAAGCTTTCTGCCCTGGAGTGGCTCGTATATAATGGACTGCCATGAAATCATAATTGCGTGTTTATGAACAAACCAGCTGGTTGAGGCAGAGGGTAATTATTTTTCTCTGCGTTCTCCTTTCCGCTCACCGCACACTTGCGTCTGATAACTGCTCTGGTGGTAAATAAACAGTGGGCAAAATGGAGGAGTAGAACCAAAAGGGAAAATGAGGCCTCTGTAGTTCTGCCTCTGTTGTTAAGGTGTTTATAAATCACCGTTTTCTCTGCCGTTTCCCTCCACCCTCTCTTTGTTCTATGAGAAACACTTGGATAATTTAGACCGAATGGATTTTGAAGCAGAGTGGGGAGGCATAGAGCCATGACAAAGGTGATACCGGAAAGTAGGCGAAACTTCTCAACATGGCTCTACTGTCCGGTGTTATGCTGCAAACTACTTAGTGGTGCAGCAATTCAAAACCTGTTGCATTGCAAAAATAAAGATTAAATTGCGGGGCGTGCTGTGGTGGCGTAGGGGATAGCGCAACCCATGTTTGGAGGCCTTCAGTCCTCGACGTTGACGTCGTGGGTTCGATTCCCGGACCCGGCAGACATTTGCCGCATGTCTTTCCGCCTCTTCTTCCCCCCTTCCCTACTGTCATATAAGGGACACTAGAGCCCACAAAAAAAAAGACCCCCTGGTGGGGAAAAAAAAAAAAAGATTAAATTGCAATTACAGGAATTAAAGGTTTGCACACACATACACGTATAAATACACACGGGAAGTTTACTTCGTCGGTGCTTTGGCGGTTAGCTGTCGAGACTCCGGGAACAAAACTAAGTAACTCCAGTCGAGCTGCTGTGGCGTGAGTCTGGAAGCGGAGTGTGATCATCAGGGCCAGTGAGAGCTGACCTGCTCGGGCCGGAACACAGCACAGTTATCCTGTCTCATTAACGAAGCCACCGCTCTCACATTTAGCCTCGTTAGGAGCTCTGAATGAACATCCAGCAACCCGTTGAGGATCCAAGGGTTAATTGTGGCTTGTGTCAGAACTTAGACCAGGCCAGCTCAATAATGGGCTGCAGTTATTGGCTTTCTGGCTATGGGAATGTGTGTATGCGTGTGCGTGTGTGTGTGTGTATGTATGAATGGTGGGAATCAGGGTCTTGTCTTTGCATGTGTGCGCTGGCTGTCTAGAGGTATTGGTTTTGGTGTCGACCCGGGGTCAGTTCTCTTTCTCTGTGACGTCGGTGCTAACAGACAACGGACTCTTGGGGATGAGTTCTGGATCCCTCTATTCAAATACGACACCCAGCTCCTTGATATCCAAACTGCTGCAGGCCGCAACACAAAACATGTGAACACACATCCGTGGCCAGTTCATCATCTATCTATCTATCTGTCTATCTATCCATCTATCCATCTATCCATCTATCCATCCATCCATCCATCCATACATACATACATACATATATACATATATATACCTGTCTATCAGCAATTGGGAGTTGGTTATTTAAAATAATTTCCTGCTTCTTAACAGCGATAAGACAGATTCAGTAATCATCAGACCCCAGAAACCTCACTTTGTCTCAAAATTTCACCTTGAAATCTGATGATTATGTAATAAAGTGCAAGAACCTGGGTGTGTGTTTCCACTCTGCTTTCTTTTGAGACTCATCTAAAAGAGGTAACTAAGACTGCCTTGTACCATCTTAGGAACACCACCAGGCGTTTTACCATCTGAAAATGCAGAGGTTCTTATTCGTGTATTTGTGTCCTCACACATGGACACAAATGCGAGGACGCACATTGCTGAAAAATAGACCTTTAAAAATAGTTTTAAAGATCTGCAGATGGTTCTATTTGAACCCTTACCGGTCGTAAACTCTGGATCCAAACAGGAAAAACTCAGTGATGCAAACACATATTCGTGTATGTTCGTTTCTTTAGTGTAAATAAATGTTATTTGCCTATCGAAGTGAAATTCACTGTATATTTTAAACAGTGTCGTATATAATTAAATTAGCATGTTTTCTGTGTTGCTGATCATCCCTTATGGCATATGTTGTCGGTCTAAAACACACTAGCAGCTCTAAGTGCAAGGTGTGGAACAGATGGCGGCGTAGTGACGTCCGATACATGTTTTGTTTTTTTAATTTCTTGATATTCAAGAACTGAAAAGTCAGCAAAAACGTACACACACACACACACACACACACACACACGCACACACACACACACACACGCACACATATATATAAAAAAAAAAACTTAGCTGAACATGAGCCAGGTTTTGCTTTTTGCTATCTTATGTTGGTGCTAAATGTTTGTATTCAATGAATTAATGTTACAGTCTACATTAACATTTTTTAATCCTACCTAATTTCAAATGTTTGTGTTGTTTTGGTAAAAATCAAAGGAAATCAAATTCTGTTTGAAATTCGACAAAGATAAGTCTGAGACCTAATGTCCTTTGAATTTGTATAACATTATTCCATGGCCTTTAGTAAACTAAAGGTTTACTAAGTCATTTTGCATTGAGTTTGTAGAACAGTGAGGGAAAAAAAACACTCTTCAATGGTGGAATAGCTAAACAGACAGACACCGCATTTTAGTTGAATTTTGGTATTTTAAAACTGATATGTTGGAAATGTCATTTTATCGAAGTGGCAACCACAAAAATGACATTTTGGCACAACAACAACAAATCATCAGGTTTCACATCATTGTGTTGATTGAAGCTGAACATGATTATCCAGGGGCACTAGTAGGGTCGTCATTATTTTCCCAGGGTGGCCATGGTCCCCTCATGCCCCCCATTTGAAGGCGCCACTGTTTTGACATATTTCAAAAGTTCGGCTTGTCAATCACTGGATTACAGTAAACTCTAGATAATGACCAGAGCTTTCCTTTGTTAGTAAAGTCTAGAAGAAAACAGTAATGCACAGTTCATCTTACAATTATTCATACCTTAGCTTGATTTAAGCTCATGCAATCTTCCAACTTTACCAAAATGTTTCATGTTACTGGAATTCATAATAACATTTTGGATTAGTCCTCCCAAAGCCTTGACTTTATGAATGACTTTTATAAAGGAGGCCTTACAACCTTAAACTAAAACGGCTTTTTTTTAGTACTGCTCTCATATTTTTTTTTGTTGCCCCTAATTAAAATAAATCTATTACCTTAACTGAATTGCAGCCTCTTACTGCTGTTTTCCACTGTGCTTACTCTAACAATGTAATAATAAATTGACTTTTTTTCGCGGGTACTACATCAGCTAATCAAACACAGCACAGCGGCCTGTGGCAGCACAGTGGCCACAGCAGCAATACTTTCACAGAATAGACAGAAAGTAAATATTAGACTTAGCAGACTTGGCACTAGACAGGCATCAACCTGATCCTTTTAGGAAATACACGGAAGACAAATAAAATGTACTTCCTTCCCTCTGCTTTTATAGAAGCCATCGGCTCTCAATAAAACCCTATTTAACGTTGCCACGGCGAATCAGGCTTAGTTAAAGTTCCTCGGGTGCAGTCGGCGTCATCAACATGTTGATGCGGACCTGCCTTTTGCAGAGTGCGGCGCTGGGAGCGGGGAGGAGGGGGAGTTGAGCAGCGGGCCAACACGCAGCAGCGAGGAAGCACAAATGGGAGCCGCTTGTGTTTTGGAAAATGTTCTCGCCTTAGTGCTGCTCAAAATACTCAGCGGGCTTTTGATTTTAACGAGGCCTGGCTCCAGCTGCAGTGCCCTGCCGGAGCAGAGCCTTTTCTGCGTGGAAAAGATCGCTGTACAGCACGCGGCCGGCGGATTCGCGTGCGTCGGAATGAACAGTCGTTGTACGTGTGCGCTTTGGGCTCTTTTGGGGGGAGAAATGACAGGCTGCGGATTTGAAATGGCTTCGGCTAAATAAGACGTCTTGCTGCATGAGAGACACGGTGCGTTTGATTGGGTCTGCGTAGGTGTAAAAGCATTGTGCTTTTTCTTTCTTTTTCTTCGCCCCCCTCCCTGCTTTCTTACAATATGTTTTCTTAAAATTATCTCTTTTTCTTATCCCACATCCCACCCACACAGACACCCACACGCGCACACACACATGCATACACACCACTACCACCATCTCTGTTGACAGGGTAAATTGTACGAAAAGCTTTTAAGGCAATTAGTGGATTGAGCTGGAGCCTTTCTTCCCATTCGCACTGTTCATTAGCAGCTCCTCCAGTCTGTGATATTACCATCACTCCAAGCTGGCATCAACACCACTCACTTCTTATGGATGTTTGTGTGCAGATGTGTTTCTTCGTGTCTGTCTGTGGTATTTTACACATCTCCTTGCTGAGCCACAATTTAAAAGCGAAGCTTTGTCAGAAAATAGATTCTCGCCGGCCGGAAACTCTGACTATTTTAATCCGTTTCATGCATCACAAAGGAGGAAAATCTAATGACACACACAGAAAAAAACTTCAAGTAATCACTGTCATTGGTCTTTTTTTTTTTTTGCTTGATTATATTTTGTTGGCCATTAAAAAAAAAAAAAAAAGTACCAACAAGATGATGATGAACATTTCCGTCGGTTAACCTCCGTTCTCCACCGGGTTCAGACTTGAAGAAAATACTGAAACAGGAAGAAAGTCTGGAGAAACATCTTGATGTTACGATGGGATCACACCATGTCGCAGTGTGTTCTGTAAACCGCAAATGACTCTGTGTTGGGAACAGCGACACTTGCCTGGATGAGTTAAACCCAAAATGCAAAGTATTTGGGAGTGTAACTTTCTGTTACCTGGACAAAATTTGATTCTGATGTGGCCCCCCACTAGGGGTGGGCGATATGGACGTAAAGCTTTATCAGGATATTTTGTGGTACTATTGTGATAACGATAAAGGTGGCGAGATGAACTATTTATGACTCCTTTTTGGGGGAACTGTATGACCTGTGACAGAGTGTCGCAACATTTTAAGCACAAACACAAATACTGATCTTGGAAAAAAAAAACATTTCCATTTGTAATATGCTTCTTTAAGACATAGGTCACATATCAAAGTGTGATTTGTATCACTAAACCCCTCACAATCACTACACTGAAACATCTTAAAACGTATTTCAATATTTATCAATACTCTAATTGATCAAACAATTAGAGTATTGTTTGATCAATTAGATCAAACAATACTGATCTAATCAGTATTGGATTAGATCAGTATCAAATACTGATCTAATACAATACTGATCACACAGACAGGTGTGAGGGATTCCAATCAATCATTAATTAGAATTTATCATGTCAACGATAAATCAAAATCTCCTTGTGATAATAAATTTGTAACAACAAATGATAAACGATACAGTAAATCGTTCATCAGTTAGCTCCTGCATTATGTAAAGAAGTTCAGACACAACAGTCACATGATCTTTGTGACCCTGGAAATGTTTGACAAATTGCTCCAGGTCAACACTCCCTCGCTTCAAAAAACAAAAAACAAAATAATCTGATGGACTTCCTCTTTAAATGATGCGCTGTGCCTTGCAACAGTTCTGCACCTCACCTTGATCACACCCTCCTCTTGATGGCACCATCTCACACACCCTGCTCTCTTGTGTGAGATTAAAAAAAAAGATAAAAAAAAAATCAGCTTAGACGACTGTTGATCGACACAATGGTTCATTTTTTAGTTTGATTATCAAATGGACTTTTAGTTTTATCACAGTATTTTTAGATAACAATAAATGTACTTTGTGTTACTGCATGACACAGCATTCAGTTCAACCAATACTCTATTTTTAGGACACCAGTCATAAAAATGTATGACTTGTATCACTAAACTGGACACAGTTATTACATTTGATCATATTTTCCAATTGATTGATACTCTCATTGGACAAACAGTGGAGAAAATAGTAAAACTTACACTCCCAACAATACGGACAGCTTAATGGATTTTAAACACCATTAATTGGAATTTATCACGACGACAATAAATCAAAATTCTTATCTGAAAAAATTTATTATGATACATAATAAACGATATGAGAAATGCTCACACCTAACTCTAAGTACCATGTTCATTGGTTTTTAACACTTAAAACCTCCACATTATGTGAAACCGACATTGTTGGGCTTTACATCATGTTGCAATGTTGTTCAAAAACATACCTGGAGTGTTACCTTGATTCTTTCATGCATGTTTGAGAAGTCCTTTAATCTCCCATGGCAACCGTTCAGCTGAGCAAAACGCCTGATTGGACCCAGCTCCACCTTCGAAGCTGCAGCTACTGAAATTCTGCCACACAGAGCAGCGCTCACCCACCACTCAGCCTCTCAGCTCCTTCAGACTAGCCAGCAGCAATTAGCAAACACACCTGGGGGAACTGTGCATCAGCTGAGCTCATTATTATATTTTATAAAGCGTTGTTAAAGGGTTAGCAGAGGAGCTGTGATGACTTCCTGAAGGTTGCGTTTCAGAAGAAGCAGGAGTATTTAAAGAGACAGAGGCCCAATTACAAGGCGTTAAACTAAGAAGTCACATTTCTTTTAAGAAATATTTAATTTAAATACAGCATTTTTATAACTGAAGGAAACATACTTACCTGATTGTGTTAAAAAAAATTGCAAGATGTGCCTAGAAAACACATAAAAGAGATTGTGTTCTGTCATAAACTATGTGGATCCACCACACAACAGCAAAGATGCTTCAAAGTGTCAAGACGCTGATTGAAGCTGGGAAGAGAGATTAATTATGCATTACAAAGCAAGTCCTGTTTTGACGTGCACTGAAAGGCCACTCAGAGAGGAAGAAACAATTACTTCCAGGATTATAAAGTCATTGTTGAGCCCTTATTGAAAAACCAATAGAAAATTTGCAGGTAGATCTCGTTTAATGTGTGTGAGCCATGTGAGTCAAGCACGTACACTCTAGGCTCCGGCTACAGATCTATACAGTACAGAGAAGGCCAAGCCGCACAAATATTGATTAACCAATATGCATACATCCATGTCACACTACATCTCTCTAACACATATGGACGAAGCCATAAAAACAACAAATCTCGTTCGCTTGTGTTTAAGTGCCAGAGACACAAAGAAATGGAAGGGTTGAGACTAAAATGATCAAACTGAGGTGCTATTTTTTATTTTTTTATTTTTTTTTGGTGTTAGCTTCTTAGCATAATCTCACAAATCAAACTAAATATGAAAACATTTAGCAGATTGGTGCTCCATTTGTATTCCCATTTGCTTAGATTTAGCTTTTGTTTTTTGTAGGAAACTCTGTAGGTGGATTTGGCAAGAAGCACTGAATGAATATGAAAGAAGGACCTTTATGCCCACTACTGGGTTTAATGGAGAATCTTTGATCTTATTGGTAGAGTTCAGATCTGACCGGGTCGGGTCGGACCAGAGCGATCTGGGCTCATGTTTCTGCGGTGCGTTTTGTAAGCTTGCGGCACCTACACCTGAGATGGCTCCATTCGTCCTGTCAGTGGGGGACGCTTATGGAAGGAGACGGGAAATGTTTCTGGGTAATTCTACCAAATACTGCAGGAGTGTGTGTAAACGTGATACAGAAGAAAGTGCTAAAAAGACTCTCTTAAAAACTAAAATTACATTTCCTATTAGTCTGCCGTTTTGGATGTAGAACAATCCAATACAGGGAAAAACAGAAGGAAACATTTAGTCCGATTTCATGTCAAGACGGAGAAATAAAGGTTTTGTGACATTTACATACAACTTGTGTGCAGACTATGTACATTTCTGGATTCATTTGTGTTTCTGTTTGTTTAAGCTGGGGAATTATTTCATTAAAGAGGAAATAAAATTGTCAAAGCCATTTTTGGACCAGGACTTCTCGTTGGATTTTCCTGGGTATTTTTTAAATGTTGAGCCCATTTCTATTTGTAGGTTATTGTGCTGTTCCTTCAGCTGTGTTTCCGCCGTGCGTGTGTGTGGGCACACAGTTGATAGAGAGAGAGAGTTAATTATGTGGAACATGGAAGTGTCACTTTAAAGGAGGGGGGAAACCAAGTGTTTTACATTATTGATGAGTGACACACATTGCTGACATGATCATAAACACAACACACAAGTGTGTTGGCGTGCACTGTCATACCATACCGACTTGCAATCTGAACACACACACACACACACACACACACGCACCCACACACGCAGATATAGATAGTGTATAGACGTGGCAGTGATTCCTCCTCTTATTGCAGGCGCACTTGGTGTACCTGCTACACATCAGGCTTCCGTCTGTGGTCCGTATGGGACCGCCGTCGTTCCCCGTGTGTTCCATTATTCAGCAGACGACGCATTTGATCCCACGGCTCAAGCCGATCTCGGTCCATCATTAATGCCGAGTTTGGCTTGAACCAAAATGTGCTGTCATTACCGCTTTACTCACGTACGCAAACATGCATGTGCGCACAATAATTGTGTCCCTTATTACAGATTTCAGGGGAAGAGTCCCTAAATTAACCACCGCAGATTTATTTCGTGCTGCTTCGGTTTAAGCAACAAAGCTGATTTCCTTCTGCGGGGGAATTTCAATGCACATTTAAGAAGGAAGGCGTGTACATTTTCTGTGTTGATCGCTAGTATTTCACTTTTGTTTTAGTGTTTCCCCCTGCTGCACACCGCTTCCTGTGGCTCCTTCCGCTGGCACATGACTGTGGAGAGAAGAAACTCGCTTGAAATTTAAAGAATCGGGAAACATGCAGAGTTATTCCGGAAATGGAGGTGGCAGATTTGTGGGGCAAACGGAAAATAAAGTGTTTTTTATCAATACTAAATTGAAGGGAAGTGGAGGAAGAAGAACTTAGAGATTTAGCTTCAGTTTGCTGCCACACATGGAGTTCCTTATTATGTTTGCTGTGCCCTTATATAAAAAAGTTAAAGATATATTCAATCACATGTTGTGGATGTTGGCATCACCACACGCCAAAGATAGAAAGAAATGCAAACAGCACGATTACAGCAGCAGCAGCAGAGTTTCCAAACTCCTTGTTAAACAGCACAATTTTGTTGCTAAAGAAAATACAATTTTTAATCATGTTTTTATATTTTATATACAATACAGTTCAAGTTTTTGCTGTAAATTTGTTTCATTGTGTCTAAAAAGTTATGTATTCATAACTCTCATTAATTGAGTATTTTCCAACATTATTTGTGGTTGGTAATGCTGTGTTCAGTTTAAGCTTAAGATTAAAAGTTGGAATATTATTGACATTTTCAGGGTGTAAAGTACCCTTTACTCCGCCTTTTCTTATGGTGACAGCTTTGCAGTGCTAAAGATTTTTTTTTTCTTGAATCTTTTTCTGATTTGTTGACATACTCTATTTTGTGTGTCTCCCTGACCTTATGATTTAGTGTTTAGACACCAAATCTGTGCTGTTTTAAAGTTTCTAGAGAAGAAAATCATAACCGAATGTACATAAAATTCACAACATCTGTCACGTTGGGTAGGAGAAAACTGATTTCAACCAATAATGTTGCAGTGCTAAAGTTAAATGTGTGCCAAGCATCTGTCAAGATGGTTGTTTTCTCAATTCAAAGATTTTGAATTGAATTCAGTTTAGTCAGACATGTTACTCATTATAGTTTGGCAAGATTCTATTATTTTGCCAAATAATTGTTATGAGACCGGTAGCTGTGTAAAAATAAACTCTCACCTCTTTAAGTGCCGCCTTCATTAAAGAGCCTCAGGCTGCAAGTTGTCACCTCTATGCTGTTATTTTGCTTATAAATATCTTTATAGTCATTCCCAGTGTCTACAAAATAGTCTGAAATCGACCTATCAGAACATTTGACCATAATAAAAAGTAAGCAGTACCTGTGGTTTATTTTATTTTCCTCCTCCGGTTCGGACACGTTGGTTTATTATGTCCTGATTTTATGGCGCTGTAGGGGTCAGGAGTCAAGCACGTACACTCTAGGCTCCGGCTACAGATCTATACAGTATAGAGAAGGCCAAGCCGCACACATATTGATTAACCAATATGCATACATCCGTCACACTACATCTCTCTAACACATATGGACGAAGCCATAAAAACAACAAATCTCGTTCGCTTGTGTTTAAGTGCCAGAGACACAAAGAAGTGGAAGGGTTGAAACTAAAATGATCAAACTGAGGTGCTATTTTTTATTTTTTTTATTTTGGTGTTAGCTTCTTAGCATAATCTCACAAATCAAACTAAATATGAAAACATTTAGCAGATTGGTGCTCCATTTGTATTCCCATTTGCTTAGATTTAGCTTTTGTTTTTGTAGGAAACTCTGTAGGTGGATTTGGCAAGAAGCACTGAATGAATATGAAAGAAGGACCTTTATGCCCACTACTGGGTTTAATGGAGAATCTTTGATCTTATTGGTAGAGTTCAGATCTGACCGGGTCGGGTCGGACCAGAGCGATCTGGGCTCATGTTTCTGCGGTGCGTTTTGTAAGCTTGCGGCACCTACAGCACGGTGAAAGAAAATCCAGTCGTTTTAATCTACTCATTATAGCTTAAATAGAGGAGTAGATAGTTTAACCTGTTGAGGAAATAAAGTAAGTACAGTGCAGCAGTTAGTCAGACTGTAACAAGAGCAGCACACTGCATGTGCATGTCCGATCACACGTCAGATGATTTGAACTCGACTCACCCCACAGTTACAACAAGTGACAAAATGGAGCTGGAAGATGCTCAACAAAAGCTAAAAACGGGTGGAGTTACACTTACTTACTTTTGCTTAGGCGCAGGGTCAAACAACTTCCAGAGCGCCCTCCTTTATTCAACATGCTCAGAAATAGCTTTTGATGCGTCACCTCTCGAAATATCACAGCTAATGATATTTCTCCTAACGCTCCCGGCTGTCTGACTCCTCAAGGTTAGCAGAACGTCCTCATGAACACTGAAAGATTAAACCCAAAAATGGAAATTTATGGCTTTGTGCCATAACCAGGTTACCCCCGAAGACCATAGGTGGTGCTCCAAAAACAGGTACAGTATGTTATTAATCAATAATTTATATTCTTAGAAGTAAACTGTGTCAACCTGGTAGACCTTCGTATTACTCAGTAATCATACAGAAGCTCTCAGTTTCAAACAGGTTGGTGACCAACTAATGTAGAGAAATCTTTCAACCTCAGTGTTCTGATGCATTGATTGGGTTATGGTGTCGAAGTATGTTTTATTTTTTCCATTACTGATACGGTATCTACTACAAAAATTCATAGTCATGCACAGATTACTATACTTGGAGTAACTGAGAATTTTGTTTTTCCAAAGTAACGCCGGCTTCTCCTCAAAGTTTCTATGTTCCTGCTCAGATCGCATTAAATTTAAGTTTCTTAAAGCTCATCAACTGAACTGCTTTTTAATTTCACAGATAATTAGAACTTGATAGATAAAAAGAGTCTTAAAAAAAGTGATGATAGAGGTAAAAAGGAAGGGGAAAAATCGCCTTTTAAGGTTTGAGACAGATCGCTGTAGGAGATAAGGTGAACTTGAAACAACGGATACGATGCTTTAATCCTTTGCTCCTGACTTTAACCTTTGCCCCACAGCAAGGACAGAACCTATTCCTTATTCTGCCCCTCTGGCGTCTATTATGATGATATCAGATGTGGTTTTTTTGTTAAGAAAAAAGCAAAACAAAACAAAACAAAAAAAGCCCCACAGCTCCTTGTGACTTATTGAATAAAAAAGGAGGGTAATTTCTGAGGTTCCTGCGGTGCATCAGAAGCCCTCTGAGCTGCTGACCTCCTCCCAGACGCTGACTCGTCTCCGGATCCTCTCTGACTCTTCTTCTCTCTTCTCTTCACTCTTTTGTTTCATAACAAGAGCAAAGCTGAGCATTGTGGGGACTGTTTTAATGTCCCTCTCTCTCGCTTTCACTCTCTTTGTCTTTTGCTCTTTTTATCGCCTGCCCATCTCCCACTCTCTTTTCCGTCGCCCGTCTTCGCAAAACCATGGTGACATGACCGGTCGCGGGTTGCCATGGTGACAGTCCAACTGGCTTGGCGGCGGCGGTGTTGGCAGTGTTGAACCCGGTCCTGCTTGTGTGTCTAGGTTTCTTTCGTTGCCTGTTAGATTGTTGACAAGTGTTCACAGTGTGCGTTGTTCTATTATGGGCGCTCATAGCAGTGACAGTGTGTGTATAAGCGGCCATTACTGCGTATCTCTTAAGCCTGTGTGTGTGTGTGTGTGTGTGTGTGTGTGTGTGTGTGTGTTTGCAGCCTTTCTGCAGATGTTCTCTGGCCCCAGTGCCTCCTGCCAGCTGCTCCGCCCCCAGAACTCACACATACGCACACACTCCTCTTAATTAAGAGGACTGTGCCATGGTGGGCGACTCAACAGGGGCACGATGGCACACACACATCAGACACATTCACCAGGAGTGCTAAGCACGGGGTGTCTATTAGCCGCGATTTCGTGTGGGCTGGTTCGTGCGCGAAGTCGATCCTCCGGCGGTGCCCTTGAAGCCCTCTGGTTATGAGAGTAGTGATGGTGGTAGGTAAACATGCGGCTAATCAGGCCGACGTGTCTCATCCACACTCTCCGCCAGGCTCCGCAGGCGGGGAGGGATACTGACACCGACAGGCTCGCCGAGCGTTCAGAGGGAAGCGAGGAGGAAGCCGGGGCAGAGGGAACAGGAGAGACGGGAGGCAGCGAAGTTTTAGCCAGAGATGCGGTCAGGAAATTGGAGAAATTGGCTCATTTCGGATAATAATGCTGACCCAGTCTGAGCGGGTCCTAGATGAGCGACTTTTGATTAAATAAAACATTTATAACGTTCCCTTCTTCAGAATTTGAAATAAGAGCTCAACACGGATGTTAGATAAGGAAGTGAAATTACTCCGGGTCTTTGAGGTGCTTGATTTGAAATGGTTATTTAAGCATCGTTCAGACCATCTTCAGTAATTATGTCAGCTTGATAATGTAGATAGCAGTTAGGAGTCAAATGAAGAAGATATCAAGACCGCTAGTATCCATATGGTTTTATTATTTACGGTAATAAATAACAATTCAGGTATTGACGCTTTTCACTGAGAGCCTAATTAACTAATCCTAAGAAAAAAATGAATCTGGAAAGGAAGCAAACTTCTGGGTTTTAAAAGTGTTACATTTTCAGCTCTGGTGACAACAACTCAGATGATTCAGTGAGTCACAATCAACAGGGAAAGAAGTGTTTTTCTTATGTATTTGTTTTATTTTATTCATTTATTTTTTCTAATTTATGGCTGAACTCTTTATGCACCTTACTCGGGACAGTAAAGCAATTTTGTTTGATTGCTACTCATTTTATGTTGACACAATGTCGAAGCTTTCCAGCAGGTTAAATGACACCATTTGAGTTCAATGGAGGGATAACCGTGAATGTATTTTAAGACAGCAAGGAAATACTGCAACGAAAATGAGGAAGTGAGACTTTAGCTGTCAGGAAGTAGGGAATGAGCTGGTTTTGGTTTGTTTGCGCCTGCAGAGATCAGCGAATGAGTCTCGATGACCAAAACATACGGCCCGGTGTCAGAGTTCGGTCTTATCTGTAACTCTTGTGTTCTCCAGCAAGATAATGACCCAAAACATAAAGTTACAAGAAAAAAAACAACAAAAACACCTTCATCTGCTTTTTTTAAATGGCATCCCGTTAGCCTAGATCTTGATCCTATTAAATGTCCAGGAAAAATCTAAAATAAATGATGGAGTGGAGATGCCACCTTTCAAACCTCAGGTGACTTGAGCCCTTTGTTTCAAGAAGAGAAGAAGAAACCACCTGCAACAGCTGACATCTCATTACGAACTACAGATATTACCAAAGGTGCTGCCACAAAACATTCAATTAAGAACGCATCTTTTTAAAAAAAAAACATTGTCGTCTGTTTAATTGTGTGAAATATTCAACTGAGTGAGTAATTAAAAGTAAACTGTGATTTGTGTTCGCTCTTAAGGAGGGATATTTACTTATTTCTTTTGTCAATTTCAAGTTATGTCAGAGAATTCTGTGCCGAACCCAGCAGTGAAGTTTAGAGCAGACCGATGGGATAGTTTCCAAATAATTAATAAAAGTTTAGATCTTAAGTGGAAGTGAAGAGGTAAAAAGCCTTCAGTGTTTTCTTGGATTGATCCTTTTCTTCTTCTCTTCCTCGTCTTTTACTTTGTGTCTTCAGTCGTCCCTCTTTAATGTTTAACTTAACCTCATTTACATTCAACACCCTTTGGTCCTGTCGCTCTTCATGTTCCTTATTATTTCTTTCTGTTTCCCCCTCTGGTCTTCTTTAACTCACCCTTCTCTCTGGTGTCTTTGTTCTCTCTCTATTTTTGTCCTTTCACTCTCTCTCTCTCTCTCCCTTCCTCCCTACTGAAGGTCTGTCATCTTCTCTCCTCTTTTTTCCTAACACACCCGGACACGACAGAGCACCACCGATAGTTAATAATACTCTAATTTCCGCTCTTCACGGCGTGTAGAAGGTGTCGCAGATAACCTGATTTATCAGACGGCTATTAGAATGGGAATCAGGAGTATTAGAGCAATGGACATTAACGTTCACATTGTTTAAACAACGCCACGGGACTAATGGATTTCCAAATGAATTTGTCAACAGCGTTCTCGGGGAATATAATTAGTCAAATGAGAGGGAAGCGGCGAATGAGGCCAGAGGCGAAGTCGAGAAGTAGTTTAAGCTGCGGAAAAGAAAATCATACATGCAGACAGGTTAATGGAAGCTCTGAGGATCATCGGTGTGAGTTGGGTCTTGTGTGTGGATTCAGAAGGGATTACCTGGAGGTCAGATCGGATGGGGGGAAAAGTTGTATGAAAAATAACTTTTACGTGCAGAGATTTGCAAAAAGATACGCTTCAAGGGTGTTTTCACACCTTCTGGTCTGATAGACGCTGTTCAAACTTGGTTTCTCTTGATTCGGTTTGCTTTCACACCGTGTCAATCAGACCAAACCAATTGAAAATCTGTTCGTCTCCTGGCGGGTGGAGGCCCTGCACCAAGAACCACCGAAAGAAAGACATGAAAACCTCTGAGGAAGACATTAAGCGCAACTTCATTCTTGACTAAATGTAATAAACATGGAGTGGCGTCAGATGGTGGTAAGATTTCTCTTGGTAAAAGACCACAAGCCATTTCTTGAACCATCGCTTGTTTTGGTTGTATTTACCCATAATTCCCTGTGCCATAGTCTGCTTCCTGATTTGAAGCAGTTTCTGGTCTGCTTGGTGTTCACATGTGCATTCAAATTGCCCCATAGTTCACTTCAACCTAAACGACACCTAGGCTTTTAGGCGGAGCAGTTTGCTTTCTTGGTCTGCATCATTTCCAAAGGTTTCTTGAGAAGCTGAAGGGGATTATAAGATGCTTAAGAGAGGAAGAATTTGTGTTAATTAAACTTGTATACGTCCGAATTTTTTAAATATATCTTTCATCTTAATGGGATTTCACAAAACTGCAATGGGAACACTTTTTTCTCATCACACGAGTCACATGATCAAGAACAGGAGGTTGCCACTGGCGCAAACCATGAAGAAGACGAAACAAGAAGTAGTTTTAGGATCGAGACGCAGCACTTTTCTTAGTGATTTACTGCATGCACAAACGTATTCGTGTGATGTTAATTACATTTCTTATTTAAGGGAAACACAGAAATGGCTAAATTGAGTTTTTTCGACATTAGCAGAATATTGACAAAGTTTTGTGGACATTTGTAATGGAAACACATCTATCGACAAACTACAACCATATATAGATAGACTACAATTCTAAAACATAACAGAATATCAATGTTATTGTCGGCCCAGTTAAAATCCAGAGAAATTGAGCTCAATGGGAGAAATCCCAGACAATCAACTGACGGGCGATGAGAATTGAGTAGAACTGCGTTGGAAGGAAACGGCTACGCTAATGCACTGCAACTTTTAAAATACTTTTTAAAGGCAGGCTTCTGTCAGAACTACCATTTGCACAATGCTTTCTTCTGGTGTTTCACATAAAATCCCAATGAAATACATCGAACATGGGGTCGTAATGTGACAAGTTCAAAATATGAAGAGCACTGTAAAATCTCTACATATCTCCCTTGTGCAATATGGTGTTAAGCTAAAGGAAATGTTTATAAATATTCCATTATATGCATATTAGAATGTTGAGAAATACGTTTTAAGCATCCAAAGCGAGGTGGACTTTGGCAGCTAAATCTTCTCCCTCCTCCTACCTTCTCATCTCTGGCAGTCATAGCTGAACTGAAAACTTGACACTTAGAGTGGACAGTGAGACCAGAACTGTGAAACCGTGTTTTCATCGACTCTCTTTCTCTCTCTTTTTTTTTTTTTTTAGTAATGTAAATACCCATAAGATGTTTGCATAACTCATTTCTTTCCTCTCATATCTTTATTGTACATTGGCTCTCCTGCATCACCGTTTCTGCATGTGGGCGTTTGCCACTGTTCTTCTGATTCACACTTGTTTTAAATAACAAGAAATTTCAACTTGTGTTTACTCACTGATTGACAGAAAAGGTTTCAACATGCGAGTGCAATTCGCTCATGAATTTCAGAAATAATTACAGTTAAAATGAGAGCGGGGAGTTGAGGCCCACACACAGGAAAAAAAAAAAAGCTTTTTTTTTTTCCTTTTTCCTTCGGAACCCGCCGAAGCAAACGTTTCACGCTCCAAGTTGAAGCCCTGTGTTTTTTTTGTTTTGTTTTGTTTTTTCAAGTTCGCCGCAGGACGCACGCGCTGACCGCCAGGGCCGATGGGGCAGCAGGGCGAGAGGACGGGGAGAGGAAGGGAAGAGGGAGGGCAGCTGTTGCTGCTTGAATACTAATATCCCACTTTAGAAGTCAACTTTTTCCTG
Source organism: Gambusia affinis (assembly GCF_019740435.1). Lineage (NCBI taxonomy): Eukaryota > Metazoa > Chordata > Actinopteri > Cyprinodontiformes > Poeciliidae > Gambusia > Gambusia affinis. Next base: position 5,399,194 of record NC_057872.1, read on the forward strand.
CATCATTACATCCTCTGCTCTCTGTTTGTTTCTCCATCTCCATCTTTTTATTTTCTCACTTCTCCCACTCCTCCCCAGCAGTCCTCACCGTCCTTCCCCTCCCGTCTCTCAGCTGGTCTTCTCTTCCTCTTTATATCCTCTCCTCCTCCTCCTTCTTCTTCATCTTTTTTTTTTTTTACACACACCATCCAGCTCCGGGCTTTTCCATCACCTTCGCCCCTTATCTTGTATCTGTCATCGAACTCTTCCTCTCCCCAAGATTTGTCTCTTTGCCACTCACTTTTCAAAGCATCACACACACACATGCACACGCACACACACATGCACACACACACGCCTATTCCTGACAAAGGCAGGTAATTACAGCCGAGTGTCCACTCCTTTTTTAAATACTGAGCTGATTAATGAGAGCGCGGTGCAGGGCCAGGAAGTCTCACCCTCGGTGGGTGGTGACACACACCCTCTCGTCTCTCTCCTCACACACGTGCGGTCCGTCTTCTTTTTCACACTTCCGTATGAAAATTATCAGCTACGCGCAGCCTCATTACGGAAATATTGATATCAGTGTTACACGGTTTACATCCTCCCTCCTCCGACGCCGTCCTCCTCCTTAACCTCTCTTCTTCACCTCCGTGTCTCTGAGGCAGCCTGTTGTCTCCTGCTCTTTTATTGTACAGTAAAGGATCAGGTGTGGCGGCTCATTTTCTCCGCATCGGCTTAGGCACGACTCCAGTGCTCCCCCTCGCTCCCCCCTTTGCGCTCCCCGACATCTTGATGTCTGATTTGTGTGTGTTTTTGACCCCGTGGGCCAACGGGAACGCTGCCGGAGCAAAGAGATAGAGAGCAGCAGCAGCAGCAGCAGCAGCAGCTGCCGCTGAACGCAGACACACACATGCAGAAAAGCCAAGTGCCCTCACACACTCACGCCTGCACAATCACAATCTCCGCTGGGTCAGCCAGGTTCAAAGCATTTGTATTCATAGAAGGTTTTGCATTGGCTCCACCGCCTACAGTGTTGCTTCTAGCTGTGGGATGTGGCTTTTTCTTTTTTTCTTTTTACTTTCTCACTCTGAAGACCTTGGACTGTGTCTGAGTGTGTTTGTGGCTGTACCTGTGACAGAGTGCTGCTACCTGAGTGAATGCATCTGGCTCAATGGATTTCTCTTTTATTTTCTCCACTTGGACCATCCTTGAAAACATCGCTTTGTTTTGACACTTTGACCCAGTGTTCGAACCAAGTCATGTTGCACTTGTTGGTCCAGGTTTACCTCCGGCCCGCCTCCTCTACACCACAAGGCTGTGTTCATTTTTAATTCAAGCATGGACAATTGAAACCAGACCAGTTTACACATAGGCCTGTCGCAATAAATCAATTAATCGCACAGTGAATTAAAGCAAGCTTGATTATTTTAATTTATGTGATTTTTTTAATTGTTTTCTACCAAATACTGTAGCTGTCCTTCCATTGACCATATAGTTATGTAATCTGGTATTTTCAGAATAGATTTGCTGAATGGGAACACTCAGTTTAGAAAACAAAACTCTCATTTTTCAATCAAAATTTTGGAGGAGGTATATATATATATATATATATTATTTTTTAAAATTTTTTTTGACTGTATGTCAAAATTGGTTTATCTTCCAAAATTGCAAAGAAAACACTTTTTTTGCATTACAGGAGTCACATGAGCAACAACCAAATGTTGCCAGTGGCGCAAACCACAAAGAAGAAGACAGGAAGCAGTTGGAGGATGATGTAATGACATATTGTGAACAAACTTATTCACTTGTGACTTTAATTGTGTTTCTTATTTGATGGAAAATGTTGTTTTCTTGACATTAGCGTGTTACAGACAGAGTTTTGTGCAGATTTGTAACTTAAACCCAGTTAGTCTGACAAAAGCATTAAGTTTGGTTCATTGGTCTAAGCTAGCCTTTTATGTGAAGGACTATTTTATTTACAGAGATATCCGTATTCTTTTTATTTATTGTTTGGGTTGTTTTGTTTGTCTATTTTGGACATTTAAAATATTGCCAGTGTTCCAGTGTTAAATGTTCTTAGAGATTAAAGTTTATTGATGCTCTTACTATTATACCACTGGAAAATGCTCTCAAAACAATATTACTGGTTATCGCAGTAACTCTTGGGACAATTTATTGTCCAGTAAAATGTGTTGTGACAGGCCTAATTACATACTCTAAATGAAAACACACATGCACCTTTTTGTCCCTTGCTGTCTGAAGGTAAATCAACGCAAACCTCTCTTGTTTCATGTTAGTTAAAAACCTGACTTAGTTGCACCAGTTCATCAAAAGTATTGAACTCCAACAAAAATATCGGGAGAAACTTGTGGAAGAAAACCCAAAATGTTACCCAGTTCAAAGGTAACGCTACCAAATATGCTAAGAAAAAGAATGTCAGACTTTTAAGATGTTGATTAATAATTTCTGTCTCCCACCGTAGAGACCTTTTGTAAATTTTGATCACTCCAACTCATCCAAAACAAGACAGCACTTGAGTAAAACAAATAAACAAAAACTTCAGACTTGCCTTAGACTTGTGCACTAATTACTTGAGACTTGAGTCTTTGAATCAGTTTTGATCTCATCCAAGTTAAAGTGAAAGGAACCCAGTATGAGCTGCTGCTCATGTTTTACTGTGAAATGATCCATTTGGCTATTAAACAGTGACGTTGGTGGATTATTATGGGATGTTAATGGCTGGTAGCAATCTGTTAAATGTTAGCAGCAGCTTCACAATAATGACCAACAAGGATGTATCTCCAAATAAGTGCTGCATTAAGTGACTTTGGATCATTTTAGAACAAAATAAATGCAACATCTGGCTGAAAAAATAAAGCTTAAGGGACAATTTTTTAAAATTATTTTATTTTATTTAAGTTCTGTGTCCCGCATGGAAAGTTATTACAATTAATTAATTAAGACTGAAGTGGCAAACAGATGGGACGCATCACCATGGGAACACTGATCTCGGTTTATCCAAAATGAAGTCGACAAACATGCAAAACCTGAATTCAAAAATACATCAAGTGTCCGTTTAGGGTTGCAATCTTTCGCAGTGAGAAATTTTATTTGCCAGATGAAAAATGCATGAACACCAATGCATATTCTCAGAGGGAGCTGGTGCTCTAAAATATCTTCAAACCTGCAACGCAACACAAAAACAGGAAGTTCAAGTTTCACCTGGAATCACATCTTTCTGAGAGACGCTGAGAAAAATGGCCACAGAGAAATCGGATAAAAACACTTCAGGCTCACTGCTACCAACATTTTGTTTTGTTTTGTTGTTTTTCTTGTTTGTTTTTTTTTTTACTTTAGGATTCGTAGAGACTGAAGTGTTGGTTTTGGTCTATGGTGCTTATTGAGTAATTTTGAAGTGGCATTAGTTGCAAGAGTTTGACGTGACTTAAAGAAAATTAATCCTAACAGCTAATATAATAGTTCAAACCAGCCGTTTGGACTTTGGAGATCAGACCAGTAAAAAACCTGAGCTGTGAGCGTTGAACCCAACAGATACTCTAAGGTTTTGGTCTATTTTACTACTATTAGTGGTCTAGTTCAGAGCTTTTAAAAAGAGATGTCAATATAATACTTCTATTAATATACCTACCTTTTGTCAGCAGTAATACTCACATAATCAGCACTCCGTCGGGGTTGAGGTGCGTTTTTTTTCTCTTCCTTTTCTTCTTTTATCTTCTGCTTCAGTGACTCCGCTTGCTCTTTTCCAGCTCAACTAAATTCCCCCAAAACACTTTCAAAAGTCATGTTTTAAACATAGATGTGCCAGATTTTAATAATTTTTACCATATTTGGTAGAAGGCAGATTAACGCACATCAACTGATGTCTCTCATCTCTGTTGTGAGATCTCAAATGGTTCTCTTCTTCAGAGGAAAACTTCTCACCTGCAGTAAAGTTGAACTCCGTTCCAGTTCAGCTTGTTTATATGATGCCATCTGTAGACGGTAAAAAACAAAAAAGATCTGCATGAATTTAAATTCAGTCCAGTTTCAATTCAATTCGATCTAATCATACAGGCAACGTTCTGGAGCTGTGCCGCTCCTGGAGGCAGCATGTTGGACTCTGTTACCAAAGTTCTGATTGGTTCTTTTTGTAAACTTTTGTTTGTGTTTTTTTTTTTTTTTGACAATTTTTCCTTCTGTTTTTGGACTTTGCATAGTTGGAAAGATTTTCACTTCTGCTTTTTTAATTTCAGACAGTTGTTATTTTGCATAAACGTGTCTTTACATCTGGGTGATACTGATTATTCTACTATTTCATTGAAATATTGTCCGCAAATCCTCTATTTCTCTGTGCCTCCTTTAATAACCTTATGGCCAAAACAAATATTTAAAGATGAGTTTTTCTTCCTAGTTTAATACAAACGTAAAATTGACCCTCTCTCTCTTTAAAAAAACCCTTTTCTTTTTGAAACTCCATCTTTAACAACATTTTAACTGAAAAGTAGCTTCTATAGTGAGCTCAGTAGATGCGCAGCTCCACCAGTTTACTAATTGCTGCTGGCTAGTCTGAAGGACCTGAGTGGGCTGTGAGGTGGACGCTTTGACACTCCAGCTCCAAGGAGGAGCTTCGTCCTCGAAGGCGGAGCTAGGTCCACCCAGGTGTTTCACACAACTCAATGGCTGCCACGGGAAACCGAAGCGTTCCTCAAACATTCCTGAAAGAATGTTTTTGATGAGGGAATAACATTATTACATGACTTAAAGCTCAAAAAAGTTGATTTTACACAATACTGCTTCTTTTAATTCTATGGAAACTTCTGCTTTTTAAAAAAAACAAAAAAAAAACAAAACATAAACTGTTTTAAAAATGCAAAAAAACAAAAAAAGCAAATTAGGAACTTCAGACACCGCTAACTCATGGTACAAAGAGTACTTGAGGCAAAATCTTTCGTAGGGAAGATGTAGATGAAGAAAAAAAAAATCAAATTGTCAGAGCTCGTGTCTGCAGAGTAACTGACGAACCCGGTGCGGCGTAGCGGGCTCCAACGAGGGCTGCACCCACCCCGCGCTCCATCCTGCCTGAGCTCCACGCAATCAGGCCGTGACAGCGAAACCTTCCCCGGGTTACCATGGCAACCAGAGGCAGTGCCTGTACGGGACAAAGGCGGGTCGGTCCTGTGTGTGTGTGTGTGCGTGTGTGTGTGTGTGTGATTGAGAGACACAGAGAGAGTGAGTGATGTGCAGCAGAGCAGGCGCGGCCCTCCTGGGGTCCTCATTCGTTTGTCTCTCGCTGAGACCACAGGAGCCCCGCTGCAGCAGAGATGGAGGTGGGGAGGGAGGGGACCTGGTGGGGCTTGGGGGGGGGGAGGCGGAGAAAGGCAACTGATGTGGAAAGAAAGGAAGGATGAAAAGATGCGAGAAAGGTGCCAGAAGAAAGAATGAGAAATTGAAAAAGAATGGCCTGAATTTGGAGCGTTTGAAGCCTTTTGTTCGTTTCACTCATCTAACGGTCGTGTGCGGAGTGTGACATGAATCTTGACAAAACTCTTATTTGAGAGGGGAAAAAGAAAAAAGAAAAAAAGAGGTACACTTTGGCAAATTAATTGCACCAATTAGCGGGGCACTCAAAATTCAAAATTTTAATAACCTGTCTACCACATAGTAGGCTCAAATGGCTCGAAACAGCACCACTTCTCTCATGGCTCCGTGGAAACGCAATAACATGACAAGTGCACTTAGGCATTACCGAACGAACAAAACAGGAAAAAATTAGGCATGGATCTCATAAACATGATCTCCAGCTTTCAGTGGATTTTGATTCCTCCACACGGAGGAAGAGGCTCCACAAGCAGAATGAAGGAGCTGACACCAAACGCTGTCGTCCTGCTTTCCTTTAATCTTCGCTTTAATTCTTGACCAGATTGTTGCGCCGTGGACATTTGGGACAAAAAAAAAGAGAGGTTTGTTTTTTCTCACTGGATTGTTACTCCGTGCCGTCGCTTCTACTGACCAACACAAAGAAATTACATATTTATTGATTCACTGAACATAAAAAGAATCACTTCCACTTTCTCGTCCTGTTCTTTATGGACAGTAGTATTCATCCTGCTTATTTGTTATTTGAACAATTTTTCAAGTTTCTTTACATACTGAGATATATATATTTTTCTCCTCCTTATATTTTTTTCCTACCCGCACCACTAACATTTATGCATCTAGAAGTATTTTTAGTCGCCCTTATAGTTTTTCAGTATTCTTTCTGTGTTCTCCGGTAGCCAAGCAACGACATTTTGTTGCTAAATTCACTATCGTGTGTTTGTGCAATGACAATAAAGTAAGCCTAAATCTATATTTATAAGCGTAGCCAAAGGTTTTACTGAATTTGAAATATTTAAAAAGACAGCGCACATGTTAGTGATTTTGTCTCGCTGATGTCGGTGTCGTTTTAAAAATACCAGAAATGTTATCATCTACTGGGACAAGACGAAGGCAGAAAGCAAAGGCGCATTGATAAGTTAATCCAGCCTAACAAAAATGTTTCTAATATATTGTTTTCTTAATCTTTTTAGGTGTGGATCACACAAACAAGGACCTGAGGAAAAACTTTGTGAGTAACCCAAACATCAGTTCCATGTAAATGGGACGTAACCACACAACAAACAAATCAGACGACTGAAAAGCAACACAAAACGGGCGCACGCACCCTCCACTGATGCTTGACTGAAAGTCATTTTACTCAAGAGGAAAACTCGTTTTGTAGCCTCGAGCGTATATAGCCCTGGAATAATTCTGTCTGGATGTTTGACCTCTCATTTTTTATCACAAATGAGTTTAAATGAGTCGGTTTCCTGGCACTGACCTGGCCGCTCAGCAAAGTGTGTTCATTTTAAATAGAGTGGAGGTCGAGGCCATTCCAGAAGCTTAATTTTAGACTACTTCATCCGTTTTAAAGCCAGTTTTAATGTGTAAAGTCCACTGTCTTGTTGGAACATCAGACTGTCTCAAAGCGTCAAAACCATCTGACACAAATTTGCACCTCAGATCCAAAGGATGGATGTAGAAAAGCACAAAGAAGAGCTAAGAAAAGAAAAAAAAAGTTGAAAACTAACAAGGATTTGAATGTTTTATAGTGAAACAAGTCAATGACCGAATAGAGTCAAGGTAAATCAGTACCAGCTGTCTAGCACAGTGGTGGAAGCATCATGCTGAGGGTTTGTTCAGCTGTCAGTGAAAGAGATGGTGATTTTTTTTTCCTTACATTTATGTAAAACCACACAACAAACAAATCAGACGACTGAAAAGCAACACAACACTTTCACTGGTCAGTGAAAGAGATGGTGATTTTTTTTTCCTTACATTTATGTAAAATCACAAAAAAGTAATTTTATTTTTTTGCCAAAATAATTTTTACCAAAAATAATTTTTGAAAAAAAAAAAAAAAAAAAAAAAAAAGACAACAATTTTCCACTGTCAATATCCCATAAAATAAAATGAAACCTTTCACTATTTGGAAAAGTTCTATACATGAGATTATTTTTAAAATAATAAAATTGTAGTTTTTTTAAAAAAAAAAACAACAAATTTCCTGCTGTAGATGTTTATCAAAACATGCAAGTTGTCTTTTTTTTTCTTTTTAAAAAAAATAAAGATCCTGTAAACTCAAAACATGTTTTATTTCACGAGACTGAGAGCAGAAACACGCCTGCCTGCTTTGAAAAGGCTGCAGAACTTTGACCCAGACGTTAAAACAATCACCGTCTCACAGCGAGACGTGAAGCCGTTAGCCTGATGTTCTTCTGGCTTGCCGTAGAGCATGTGCGTCGCTTGCTGCCGCTTGCTGCCGCCTTGTCATTTATAATCTTACAGGCAGTTGGAAGCATGCAGGCCAAGTTGTACTTTGTCAGAGCAGATTGTCTGGAATGGATAAGCCTGGTTGCAGCAAGAGAGATACATAATTGCTCTTGTTGAGTGAGCTGCCAGGACGTTCCTCCTCATCCTCCCGTTGAGCCCATACGCAGATCCTCGGCTTTGCTCACTTTTCTAAGGCAGAACGCATATAAACTGCACCGGCAGTGACAGCGACTGCCGTCAGTCAAAGGAAATATGTTGACAGACTAACACAAGTGCTAGTGTTCAGAGTTTCTTTCTTTTTTTTTTTTCTGAGGGATTCCTTCATTTCCTGTCATGTCATTGTGATGTTTCGTGTCGAGAGCTGTTCGGTCCCGCACCGCGCTTCATTTGTTTTTCTCTCCGGTTTCTGCAGGAGGCCCTCGCCAGCTTTGACCTGCGGGCCTCGCACGGTCTGTCTCATGATCCCATGCCTGTCAGAGATGAGGAGAACAGGTAGTGATTGTTGTTCTTGTGTTCCTTTATTATTATTATCATTATTATTATTTTGAACTCAAAGTCAGCTGTAGCCGTCTTAAAAGCAAAAAGTACAAAGTGCCTACGTTGGGATTCAAATAGGCAGCAAAACCAGATAATGTGACAAGAGGAAGACTTTTACAAATTATTGTTTGAGGCTCTCAAGTTGAAAGTCATCATCTTCCTAAATTAATGGCCGGTCATTTTTTTTTTTTTTGTGCCCATTTCTGTTTTGACTAAAACATCTTTTTGAAATAAAGAGGTGGAGATACTTTTTGTTTTGTTTTCTTTTGACAAAGTCGCTTTTGACCAAAATAATGACTTGGACCGATGTTTTCGGTATCTGACGACTTGTATCTGCAGAGCTTTGCTGTACCTCAATGTATTCTATGTGAGTGAGGGTGAACTTGACGAGTGGCAGAAAAAAATGTGCGGTTTTACACAACGGTTTACTATTTTCCCCATGAGTCACTCGATGTTGATACTGTCTTTGCAGCCACAGTTATGTCTAGTTTTTCACATCTGTCAACTGAAATTCTACGTTTTCCCACATTCTCGGTTAGATTTAGGTCTGGACTTTGACTGGGACATATTTTCAACAGAATATACTTTGATCTAAGCCATCCCACCGTAACTCTGGTTGAATAGGGTTGCACCGATTGCAGTTTTCTGGACAATCGGCGATCTTTTAAAAACCCTGATCTGCCGATTCTGATTTTGGCTGATGCTATTTTTTTTTTTTTGTTCTTTTCTCTGGAAAGTTGTTCTCTGGAAATATGGATAAAGTTGCTGAGTTGGCAGCATCAAGGTGGCTGCTAATGTACTCAGTTCTTTGTACTGGTCTATCACATAAAATCCCCTCAAATGTCCAATGAATATTAAATATTATAGCAAGAATACAAAAAAAAGTGAGAGAAGCTCAAAATGCGAGGCACTGTATCTATTTAACACATTTGATCAATTTATAAAACATCGCTTATAATTTAAGACCAGCGGAAATCTTTTTTTTTTTCTTTCTCTCTCTCTCTCTTTCTCTGATCAAGAAGAAATTCCCCGTATCCTCGTCTCCTCTTTTGATCTGAACCAATCAACATGTACCCGTGCGTAATTATTTGTCCTGGCACGGTTACCATGCGTGCTCAGATCAGAACATCCAATAAAGAAGAAAAGTCTCATCTCTGCCTATTTAGTCTCAGTGTGTGGCTAACATCTCATTCCCGCTCTGTTTCAGTCACGGTACGCGCTGTGCCGGCGAAGTTGCTATGGAGGCCAACAACTCCTACTGCGGTGTGGGCATCGCCTTCAATGCCAGGATAGGAGGTGAGGAAAGCGGTCCAGCTTTAGGAGACAATGGGAGGCAGTTTGACTGTGGGTGCAGCGCTCCAGCCAAGAATGCAACATGGGAGCTGAATCTTTGTCAGAAATACTTGTTTTGTTCCCGAGTCGCTCTGTTATTATTGCTGGTGTGACTTGGCAATGCAGCGAAAGAAAAAGAATATTTACGTATATTTAATATACCTGTAACGCTTTGGCTCTGTGAATGTTTCAACAGTTTTCCATGAAATAATTGCATTGAATTTCCACAACATTGACACTAAAAGCACCGGAAACACATTTTCTCGCTGCGAAAACACAAAATCCTCCTGGCATCCAGTGTAAGAACCACTACAACTCTAGTGTGCACTTGAAATAAAACAAAACTATCTGAAAAGTAACTTTTCAGCAAGACATAGAAGCTTGCTTTAAGTTAAGGTAATAAAATTTTTTTGTAGAGATTTTTTTAACTTTCCTAAAATTAAAAAAATTACATACAGCTGGTCAGTATGAAGGATTGCTGTCTTTTTAAAATAGATAACAGGATCAAAACAGATACAAAAAACCTCTAACAGATGTTCTTGCTACGTCGTCTGGCGTTTATCAAATAGAAGTAATTTTGATAATTCTAACGATGCTAAAACAAGAGGAGATTGTGCTGTTTTAGCTCCAGACAGTCAGAAAAAAATGTCTTTATATTTGTTTTATTTACATTTTTTTCTTTGTTTTGTCATTAGTTTGAAAATGGGCCTTCCCTCAAACATAATTTTCTACATATATATATATATATATATATATATATATCAACACCCTGCAGGAGAAAATGTATCTATCCTATTTTTAACAAAAGTTTAATGTTTATTTTTTTGGGTGTTAGTAGTAATAATAATAATCCATTTTAAAAAATGGCTCTTTAATAACCACACATTTATTTTAATCAATATTGAACCACTCAGCCACAGCAGGAGAAAATTATAAATTGTTTTCAACTTTCAACTTAAAAATAAAATGTAAATAAAACTTTTAAATTATTTTCTCAAAACAGATATTCCCTTCTCTCTGTTTTATTCTCATTTGACCCATGCCTATTTCTTTCCCCACAAAAACAAAATTCTTGCTTGTCGGCAAGATTCCCTGATATACATGTGATCTATATTTGTATGTCTGATGTATTTCCATTTGATAGACAATAAGTCTTCAGTTTACCGATTCATCCTGTTTCCAGGTACGCCCTCATATCTCACACCTCTAATCAAATTTAGCACAGTCAGTCTAAGGGCATGAAAATAGAAAACAAGATGCATCCTTCAGCCGAACTCTGACATTTGAACTCTGAGCTCGGGGTCTTTTATCCGTGCGCTTCAATCTTTTGTCCCAGAAAGCAATTTGCAGAACGGGAAACCCTTCATGAGGCGAGACCAGGAATATGTTTCCACAGTTAGTCTTCGTTTTGCCTTGTTGGGTCATAAACAGAGTCTGGCGCTGAGGAGCTGAAGGGCTGAGACCCGCATGACAGAGGCACTGCTGAGAGCGGCGGCCATGTTGTCTGACATTCAACAAAGTTGGTCACTCCTTGTAAAAATGCTCAGAATTATGTTGTACAAACCTACGAAGTAAGAAATTTTAGTTGTTTTACTGAGCGAGGTGTGTCTTTGAGGACAAACAGTGTTGTTTCTGCCACACACGTCTTTGTGTCTTTGGCGTAAGGTTATAACAGTTTTGTGACTTTATAGTTTAGATGTGACTTTTTGTTTGCCTGATTCATTTTTACTTAGCTTTTAGAGTGTATTTGCTAGTTTTTATTAGTTAAATATTGTTTAGCTCCAGTTTAGTTTGAATTAGTTATAGTAGTAGTTTTAGGGGGGGGGGTTATACTCTTGTTGTGATTATTAAAGGTTGTGATTATGTGTACATTACACAATAGAAGATTCAATTTTCAAAAACTATGTTCAGTTATTGTTGAACAACCAAGTGACTGGTGTTTTATTCCAGCTGCCATTCTGCAGACCAGTGTGAGCGCAGCCAGGAGGAGAATGGTGAGGTGTAATGTGGCGAAAGCTGATGTAAACTCAAGAAAAAAATCTATTTCACATCAGTTCAAAAGGCTAATAAATAGATTCATAAACACAAAAGGATATTATATCTATAAATTCAAAATGTTTTATAAGCCCATGATGTAATTCCAGTTAGTTCCAGTTACTTGTTTTAGCTAACTAATCTGTTTTATCAGTTTCATTAGTTTTAGTTGACTATAATAACCTTGCTTTGGCTCAGATGTTTGTGTTGGCTTTTCTCAAATATCAACACATTCTTCGAACAAAATCTTTGCTTTGGAAAACAAAACAATTTTGATATGACAACCTTTTCACAGACAAAACCAGCGGAATAAAAGTGATACGAGGCGACCAACGCCAGCAGAGGTTGTTTTGGAGTCCGTCGTGGCGGCGGAGTGGGCCGCTCTCCGCAGAGCACAGTGACACATGCGAAGGGTCAATACAGAAGTGAACTTGGCAGTTTGTAGTGTTGCATGCAAAAATGGCACCGACTGCCTTTATAACTCAAAATCCTCCCCTTTAGCGCCTGGGCTTTCTCCACGTCCATCCGAAGGCGCCGGCTCTCGGTTCAATCTCCAGCCTCTAATTGGACGGACGCTGTGCCAGCCACAGTGTATGAGGGAACATCTTGCTGTTTGAATACGGCGAACGGAGCCAAGCTGTCGCTAAATAATGCACATCTGACTTGATTTTACTGTTGTAGTTTATAACATGAACCGCTAAAATCAGCTCGCAGAGGTCCACGGAAAAGGCTTTATTAAGAAATATCACAACATGTCATCTGCTTCATTATTTGTACCCTGACTCAGTCTTTTCAAAACACATGAATATGAATTGCACATCAACTCTTTTATTCAGGTTTAATTAGATTGCAAGGAACATTTAGTACAGGAGCCTCGAACGATGTTGTCATCCACTTATTTCAGATTTCAACAGTGGATTGTTGCTCTGCCTCCCGAAGGTTCGTAATAACGCTGCAGCTCATAATTTTGTTACAGTGGGGGTTCTTGTACTGAAACGATGGGAAGTTTGACATTTAAAAAAAAAAAAAAATTGCTGTCTGTCTTCCATCAAAATCCTGATCGAGTACGACTGCTTCTGATTGGTCCAGGTATCCGTCTGCTGGACGGCGTCGTCACGGACGCCATGGAGGCCTCGGCTCTGACCTACAACATGCACTTCATCGACATCTACGTCTGCAGCTGGGGCCCGCGGGACAACGGGGCCGAGATGGACGGACCGCACCGCCTGACGGAGCGAGCCCTCCGGCTAGGAACTCAGAAGGCGAGGCTTTGGTTTCCCAAGCTTCCTTCTCTTATTGCCTGTTACACCGAAAGCCCAGAAAATGAGGCGCGATTCCATTTCGCTGCATTCCTTTGCTTTACTTGTTGCAACTTTACACTTCTTTCTTAAAGCAAGTGGTAAATTTTAGGGAAATTAAAACCGCTTTGCCGCTTTTTAGTAGGAAATCACAAAACAAGCAACAGAACCTAAATCAATAATATATAAACGTCTCTTTGTTCTTCCTTTCCTTCCCCAAAGGAAAAGCTGAATGAGTTGAATAACGGAGTTCAATAAAAACTCTCCCCTTGTCAAGACAGATGTCGCATAAAAAGAGCACGAGTTCAGATTTATGTTTATATTTTTCTGTAAGGGCCGACTGCCTGTAACCAGCCAACATGCTTCATGATATCATTACACAGATAAATATTTGATACCGATTAAAATGTTTAATGGAGTAAAATGCAAGGTCTGTTATTAATTGAGGGTACTCAATCACATTTTAATTCGTTGACAACATAAATATTTTCCATTCAAAAACTCTTTTTGCTGCTAAATTATTGAATAATTAAAGCTGAGAGCTCAGAAGCAAAGCTGTTTATTGTTTTCAATTTGTTATTTAGTGCAAAGCGCTACTCAGCTTTCAAATGTTTCAGGAAGTAATTTCTTTGAAAAGGATCCTTCTTTAGAAACGTGGACTGCGGACGCTGACGTTAGCTTGGAGGACGACTGTGCTGCTGCAACGTGTTTACCATTTAGACGCAACGAATGCTGAAGCTATGGGGGTTTTTATATCATCACAAAAATGACTTGTTTGTGTCTACGCAGCCTCTTACACAACACCTGTGATGAACTGTTTACTGAAGCAGCCATAGCCACTGCAGGTCTTTTCAGGTCTTTCCCCAGAAAACATGCTAAGCCCTTTGGACGGGACGCTTCGTCAGTCATCTACCGTGTTTTTGAGTGAAATGTTTAAAGTTGATATTAAATGTGAAAGTATGACTAGGTAAGTATGTTGTTATTGGAGGACATTATTAACAATACCTAAACACCAACTGTAAAGTCTTATAAAAAGTCTAAGATTAAGGTTAGGGAGTTCTTGTGACTAAAAAATGACACTTGACCTCAGGCTACCTCTGTGTCCTCATGCTGACTGTACTATGTTGCTATTCCAACTGTTTTACTAAACAGACAATTTAATTTATATATATAACTATAATAAATAAACAAAGAATTAATGCTAAGCCCGGTGAGAAAGGCAAGAAAAGCACTTCTAATACACTTTGACAAACCGAAGCTGTCTGGTAATCACATCGTTGAACTTGTGCAAATTCTTTTGCTTTCCTTTTTTTCCCGGCTGCTATAGCACAGTGACTTGTAGGACAAAATGATCGCATCCATTAATTTTGGTGTATTGATATGATGTACTAATATCAAGAATTAAAAAAAAAAGGCATCTTATCAACACTAGACCATTCTTGCGTTCTATTGTGGAAAATAACTCTCTACTTTTTGTTGTGTTTAAGGGAAGAGACCTGCTAAGTGGCAGCAGATGGATGAACGGGGTGACAAATGGACAGATGCTTAACCAAGTCAACGTTTTCCTTCCTTCAGGGTCGACGTGGGAAGGGCAGCATCTTTGTGTGGGCGGCAGGTAATGGTGGAACGCAGCGTGACCACTGCGGTGCAGACGGGTACGTTAACTCCATCTACACCATCGCCATCGGAGCCGTCGTCCGGACCGGGAAGCCCGCCTACTTCGGTGAACCCTGCCCTGGAGTGATGGCCGTCACCCTGACAGGTTCCAACGTGGGAGACTCGCTACCTTTGGTTAGTGTGTCAATGCCTTCTAATACGTCTAACAGCACTGTCTGGCTCTAATGACTGTATATGTAGGCATGTGCGTCTGCGTGTGTATGTGTGTGTGTGTGTGCGTGTGGGTGTGTGTGCACCAGCAGCGTGACTTTTAGGCTGCTCTGAGCAGAGAGAATCCTGTTAAAGAGCAGCCGCTGGTGTGATATTTATCGAGGCCTGCCAAATGACCTGGGTGATTGCCGGGCAAACTCTCGAAGACATACAGAAACGAGTGTTAATTGGAGGTAAAGAGTGGCTGTAGTGGCTGAGAAAGGGAGAGGAAGGAGCTGAAGTGTTGATGGCGGATGTAACACGGGGAAAAAACCAAGAGAAAATGTCTCGCCGGCTCCAGGACTGGAGACACTGAAAGGCCAATTTTATCACTGCGTTAACACTTTGCTCTAGTGGGATGTATGCACTTTTTGAACTCCTCCTTTGGACGGAGGTGGATATAAGTAGTTTTTTTTTTTTTATGAATGTGAGGAGAAAATTGTTTTACATTTGCTACAAAAAGAGGAAAGGATCACAAAACATAGCTGCCATTCCATTACAAATGCGTGCAAATCTTTTGTCTAAATTTTGCTAATGTCAACAACCCCCCCCTCCCCCCTCCCCCCGCCCATAGTTTTGGACTTGCAGTGTTTCCATAGAATAAGAAAGGCAACTAAAATCACATATGACTTATCATGTGAATAGTTCACATGATAAGTCATTAAAATTCAGCCATCAGAGGAAACGTCGGCGTCTTATTCAGGCGTCGGAGCGACAAGCTTCTTATACCTGGCAGCGGCTGCGAATGCTGCGTTTTGGGTAAATTGTAGTTGCCTATTTTACACAAGAGTTATGGATTCAACACGTCAGAATGACACACAATGTTTTATGAACGGCGTGATGATGTGAGAGCTCTGGCTGCTCATCATTCAAAGGCCCCAAAGACAAACCATCGTTCTCCCCCTGCTTCCTGTCGTTTTCTTGGTCATTTCGCCGGTGATCAACAGCCGGCTGTTGATCACGTGATACGAAAAAAAAAAAACCCATTTCTATTGCAGTTTTGTGAAATGCATCTATTTCAATAGATGAAGAACCACCTCATCCTAGTGCAGAAACTTTTTATCAGTAACTTTTTTTTTTTTTTATCAAAAACTGAGTTCTTTTGAAATTGCCCTGTTTAAATGAAATAAATTTATCCTTGTCATTTCAATTTGCGCTATTTTATGTTTGATGGAAACGCAGCTAATCGTAGTCTATGGGAACTCTACCTATAAAGAGTGTAAATCCTGTAGAAAGAACCCACATATGTAAGAGTTTGGATTAGTAAATTTATGCCATGTCTGTTACCTGGTTCCTGGGTTTCTCTTACTTTAGTAAGAGTAGAGTATTTTTTTCTGGATGCTCTAACCACTGTGAATAACTTCACAAAATAAAGACTTCTTGACCAAGATTGCACCAGATCCCTGGTAATAGATAGAAGAATGGGATGTAGCATCCTGACCCGCATCTGTTTTGTTTTTCATAAGGTGACTGTGACCAACACTGGAGATGGGTGTGTCACCCGCTTCCCAGGAACCTCCAGTGCCGCTCCGATTGCTGCAGGGATTCTGGCTCTTGCTTTGGAAGTGAAGTGAGTGTCAGTCAGTCTTCTGATGCTGCACACCAATAGTGTCATGATGAAGTACACAGGCAGGGATTGAAGCAGGCTAAGACGGATCGTACTCATGTGACCTCAGATATATGGGTATTTGTTTGTACAACTCTTTTGCATTTCACTGCTGCTATACAGTGAGAAATACCAAAAAAAAAATTATATTATTAGTCATTCATTGAGCTAATTTAACCAGCTAATAAAAAAAAAAAAAAAAAGTGGTCTGACATCAGTAATGCGTTACTAAGTATGTATGTATATATAACTTTTTTTAAAAGTATATAGAGCTTCTGGAAAACATAACTTTCAAGAGGTGGGTACTAATTGTCTATTAGATGTTGTATGAATTGTTGTGTTACACCAGATGTCACATGTCTTGTGACATAAATGTATATAAAGATGTATAATTGCTTAAATTCAATGAGAACATGTAGATGAGGGAAATCTATGATAAGGTTGTGTTTCACATTACCGCATTCAATCTAGTCCAAGCTGAGTGAACTCATAAACCTCTTTAGTTTTTGTTTTTTTTAAACTTCTCTTCTGTGATAGTCTATATCCATGAGCTATTGGGTTTTCTTCCACCCTTCCCTCCTGGAATGAATTTGTACTTTATTGCCTTTGAGTAAAAATCTTGTAATTTATCCTGAAGCATTAATCAGAGACTTAAAGCTCCAGCACCGGTTTACCTTTCAGCATCGACAATGTCAAAGCCGAGTCATCATTTGGAGGTACGTGACTTAAATGTTGCTTTACAGCAGCCTCAGCAGATCCTTTCCAACTCGTAGGAGTTTTAGCAGTTTTTGCCGTGAGACACGGGCAGAAATCCCAGTTTCTTGGTTTGCCAAACTCAGAGATATATTCTCAAGAGATTTGTGGTTTAATTAATTGCTGTAAAAGTGGGCTCCACCAAATGCTGGTGGCGGGGTAGCAGAGCAGGGTAACGCTCCAGGGCTTAGTCAGTCAGTCAGTCTGGTTTCTTTCTACTCTTTCTGATATCTTTAACGCCCATAAAGTTGACAACATGCTGCATTGATTAAATGATGTGAAAATGATTTTTAAAAAAGCATTTCTTTAGGAGATAAAGAAAACTATGAGAAGAGCATTTGAAATACATCTTACCTTTTTCCAGCTGTGATGCAGTCAGTGGTTATTTGAAGCTGGAGTAGAGGTGATGTCACACTGTGTGCGGAAAAGAGCCGAGCTGCTAGGTTAAAAGAAGCACAAAATGACATGCTGTTGGTTTTAGTCTTAGTCAAAGATTAAATTAGTGATTATCTCAATTAGTGCACCAAAAATACTCTCTCATAAAGTCTCCCAGGAAAAGGCTTTGCATTTCCTAGAGCAGAGTATGTACCCAGAATTATTCAAACATTTGGCGTATTTAGACTTTAACCACTTTTTAAATTATTTTACCAACATACTTTGACTGACTAGGAAGCAAAATGAATGTTTTGGACTAAAGATTAGAGTGATGAGAAGGAAACCTTCCGTCCTAAAAACCTGGAGCTCATTCCAAAAGATAAATGATCAAAAGTAGGAGTGAAGACATGCAAAATGCTGGTGGAGAATCATAAGACGGGTTTGCTCTAATGCCAATAAAGTCTTTCTTATTGGTCATTGACTGTGTTTCTGCTGTGTTTCTGTGTTTGGAAGTGCGACATGCCCGTCTCATTTCCAATCAGAAACAATCTTCTTGGGGCTGTTACGTGCCTCAGCGGTAGAGCAGGGGCACCATGCAGAGTCATCAACACAGCTGTCCGCAGTTTGTTTCTCATTCCCAGGCCGTAAGCTAAATGTCTTCTTCCACTTCTCTCAGTCTCAGAAAAAAGTCTCAGAAACCTTTAAAAAAATTCTCTCGGCTGAATCAAAATTGTTTTAAATTTAAATCTGTCAGAGGTATGAATCATTTTGGGCCTAACTGAGCTGATGTTCTGAGAAGTTGTCTCATATTTGAGCAATGTTGGGCTTCCATTGCATATGTCCAAAAGGCCTTGTCAATATTCTGCTAATGTTGAAAAAACAAAATCTCGCAATAGTGGTGGTTCCATTAAATTACAAACTAGGTTAAAGTCACATGTGAATAAGTTTGATCACATGATAAGTCATTAAGAATCATGCAGTGTCATGATCCTCTAACTACTTCCTGCCATCTTCTTCTTCGTGGTTTACACCAGCGGCAACACCTGATTTTTGATCACGTGAGACGTGTGATGCGAAATAAACCATTTTTGATACGTCCAAAAACTACCTCAAAACTTTTTTTTCATCAAAAACTGAGTTTTTTCCAAAATTGGCATGTTTCCATTGAGTGAATGTATTTTCAAAATGTCCCTAGCTGGAAATGCGTCGAGTGAGCTGGTTGTAAAAGTACGTGCAACCTCGCGATGGTGGCAAATTTTCAAACAATTACAAGATCTAGGAAGCATCTTTGATGCTGTAGTGTACCATAATCTCATCCAAAAAGCAAGAGAGGTCTGACAAGTCTTGGTGATTTGGTGAACTGAATTGCTATCAGGCTGAACTAACGCAAGTCAACAAGGGGACAATATCAGCTAACATAATGCCATATCCCTCCCAATTTCAGTTTAAATTTATTTAAGTTGCTAGAGTTAGCTGCTGTACATTGATTAGTTTGCTAGCTTTCTTATTTTAACCTTCAAAAAGTTGCCAACATTTGTAAAACTAGCATGTTTAACGACAGACAGGTTAAAAAAACAGAAATGTTTGCTTTACTATGTTTAGCCTTGTTGCTACATGCTAAAAGTGTCACTCTCTCTCTCACTATCTCACAGCCTGTAGAAACTGCAGGTGTGCGTTGACATGACGGAAAATCCACTTTCCCTTTTTAAATAACCTTTTTCACCTTTAGTGCTTTCTCAGACACGACTGTAAACTCACCAGTGATACTGAAAATATCTCCAATAAATGCTTTCTTAATTCTCTGAAACGGGTTTATTTTGATTCATGCACGCCTCTTTTAACCTAAAATTTCTTATCCTCCATTCATTGTCTTTTTGTCAACATTCACTCCTCTGTCTTCCTTCTCCTTTGTCCCGTGTCCCTCTCTCCCTGCCATATCCCGAGCCTTTTTCTGATTGCTCTCAATGCAGCAGCTGCTGGTGTGACCTCAGGCCCAGTGTTTTGTGGCCGTATCGGTGGTATCTGCGCCACCTTCACAATATGGATTGTCCTAGAGGCCAGCTTTACTGCTCCAGCTGTCATGCTGCAGTGTTCTCAGTCTCAGTTACTTGGCTGTAAAATGGAGTGTGGGTCCCCTGGGCGAGGCGACTCCCAAGACATTACTGTTAAAGGCTTTGTCATGACCTGCTGCCACTGACTAAACTATATATCACCTCTCTTGCTCAAACCAGCTGGATTCTGCTCACGTCTTTATGGGTCTGAGTTCTCTCTCTCTCTCTCTCTCTCTCTCTCTCTCTCTCTCTCTCTCTCTCTCTCCCTCCGTATATATCTGTACGGCTTTCAGGCTATTCCGTTTCTCATTCTTTCTTGCTTTTTCTCTCATATGTTACAGAACCACGTGCAATCTTGCATTCAATCATACTTTCATACAGCAGACCTCGATGTTTCTTTTCTTATCCACATTTATCAGAAACAACCTAAATTGTGTGACACGATCAACCACTTGAGCTACTAATGTCCAAACTTTTTGCCATGTGGGTAAAAGTCAATCTGAGAGTGGTCACAGGTACATAAATTGTACCTTTTTTATCATTAAGAAGGAAAAATAAAAACCTATGTTAGTGTTAATTTTATTCTATTTCTTCTAGGGACCTGTAAATCACCTTCTTATAAGAAAATGTAATAGATTTTTGTGAGTTGATAATTTTTCTGTCCTCTTGGCCTAGAAAATTTTTTCAGTGTAGAATCAGTAGTGGGAATATGAGCCAGCCTTCCAATTTAAAATAATAGCAAATAAACAAACAAGCAAAATAAAAAAATTAATAAATAAAAACGTTAAAGACTCACAATCACATACCTACAATTTTCTATTTTAAGTAGGGCCGCGACTCTTACGCTTTCATGTGATTAATTGCATAGTTTTTAAAATGTTAAAAAATTTTAACACAGTTAATCACTTCCTCCCACACCCCCCACTTTTTACATACCAAAGTCCTGAGCCGGAACTTTTGTATTCGAGTGTTTCTGGTACACCTGTAAATCTGATGCACAAACGACGTCGACAAACAACAGCGATGGATGACAGAGCCGCTTCTCTTGGCCCACTGTGGGTTAATATTTGCTTAAAAATAACTTGACGTGACACTGGAAAAAAATAGAAAAAAGACTTCTGTTGTGTTCATGTGTAAAAATGAGTTAGCCTATTAGCAAAGCTTTTCAAGCCTAAAATACTGTCTCTATTCAAAATGTTGCGGCTAGCACAGATTTCCCAAACATTAGTGTTAGCATTCACAGTTCACACTTCCTGTTACCGCTGGTAAATGTTTGAATTCTAATAGCATAAAGACAATTTAGCTAACTTTTATTTTCCTGTTGGTTAGAAAGTTTGTTTTTTGCCATGCAAGAAACACAATACGTCTTCTTGGGGTAATAAGACTTATTGGTTCTGCCCTAATTCAGGAGGTTAAAATATCATATTGTACTTAATCAGCAATTTTATATTAACTACAAAAAACCCTGTGCATTCAAAAAACTCAAAAAACATGGTATTGAATATTTATGTGAGTAATGATATCAAGTTAAAAATTTTAGTTCCATGAATGCGTTTTTATTTATTTATTTTACTGAGGATGGTTGCTTATTTTAGAACAAAGCTAAAGCTGGGACCTATGTCAGCCAATCAAAATGCTTCCAAACAACCATGACTTCCTGTTAAGAACATGGTGCCAGGAAGTTAATTGGTTTGGACAGATATATTGGTTGAAATACTTTCAAATAGAGTATTAGCATACAAAGATAATAAAACACAAGATAATGTAGAGTGTGAACAATGTCAAAGCAAGTATGTGTATATTGGTGCATTACTTGTCACAAAGTATAATGCACAGGACTCTAAATCTGTGTTTTCCCATGTACACATGCAAAAACAAATATAACTTTTTAGAATCTACACTTTGGTCTGAGTTTGTATAAATATATTTTTTAGTGGTATTAAAAATGTTCTCATGTGGATGAAAGACCAAAATAAAAAAAAAAATGTACTTGTTTTTCAAGATATCCAGCTTCATGTGGACTATCATCTTCCAGTAGCTAAAGTAGACTATTTAAAGTACTTTTTAATAGTTTTACTGCACACCTCTAAAAATGTGAATTGAAACATTGGTAAAATTTGCTCCTCTTTATGTTTGATGTTTATTGTAGTAAAGAACAATCTCCATAATAGTTTTTCTTCAGTCTGATGCTTTCACCTGCGTCATAAACCTTTACAGTTCCAACATGCCAACCAACAACCCGTACATGAATTTACATGAAAACGCCTTTAATCGGGCTCGGAATGAATCCCTTCGGATGCCCGGTCCGTTCTATTTGTTACCAGAGTTAAGGTACATCCAAAGGCTCTTTGTATGTAAAACCGTTACTATAAGGAGCTAAATTTCTTCAGCCACATCAGGAAAAGTGGCTATCAAATAATGCATGCGGAGGCATGCATAAACAAGAGCAATACAATTTATCCAATGGCTTTTGACATACTCTGCATAAGACCTAAACAGTCTGAGAGATTTATCTGCTCTGTTTTTGTGTTTCCCTCGCTTTATATAGATTCAAATTGAGCACTGCTTGTTTTGCAGAGAGGGAAACATGCACATTCAACAGATTAAGCTCTTGCAGAACCAGAACTGTTGGTGTACGCCAAGCGCTTTCATAAGTCATACACGCCGGCCCACGCACTTTTTTTTTTTTTTGCAGAGCCGCTTTCACACGGCGAGCTACACCAACAGACACACACGTACAGATCCAGACGGCCTGGTGTCTCGCGATTGTGCAAACGTACACATGTCTCCGGCGCGCGCTCGCACGTGCGCTCATTAACGAGAGAAATCAGGGCTAAATTGGTGCAGGGTGTTTAAAGGAGACTGCAGGCATGCAGTTATTGGACTTCGCTTAATTGATGGAGCCATTAGTAACACTTGTTCAGATAACATGGGAGGAATCTCAGTCTGCTCACAGTCACTCCAAGTGGGTTCATTTAGGCTTAGAGTGCAGCACATTAAGAGGAGATTACAGAACCACATGGAGCATGTTGCCTGTCCATGCCTTGCTACTGGGAGATTGATCGAGACAAACTAGGGACTGTGACACTCGGCGGGGGTAGAGACGCCGGGTCGGACAGCATCTGATGTCTGTGCGCTCGTAGCTTTGCTCAGGAATGCAGTGCCTTGCTAAAAAACATTGATATTTTCAAATTGCAGTTCAGGGATTTGATGTGAAAGGCCAACAACACAAGGAACACATGACTTGAAAAGCTAAAAATCTAAATGTGATTTTCAATTTTCAGGCCCCTTTACTATGAAACATCTTAGCAAAACCCAATGCGCAAAATTTTCTTTGGAAGCCAGCTAATTGATCAACGGTGATCATTTGTGTAAATTAATCTCAATATAAATGTAGCTTTAATATGATTCAGAATTTTGAGTGTACAATGGATGCCAGATGAAGCAAATAGTGGCGTGCAAAATGATTCTTTTTTTTTTTTAGCTTAAACTGATGTAAATCTATTTTGATTTTTGCTTGAAGTGTTTCGTTTAAGGGATTTCTATTTCTGTTAAAGCTGCAGTATGCAACCTTTATTAAAAAAATATATGAAAAAAGCAAGCTCCTCTGCTTTCTCCTAGTACTGACTCCAGAAATACACCACTCAGTCTAAAACTACAATAAGAGTCAAGGGGGGGTTTTAGCGCTGCCAATCACTTACATGATCACCCCCTTATGTTTGCTCTTTGCTAAGCTACAGCTGGGTCACCGCAACATAGTCTGCCGCAAATGCTAATGCTAGTTATCCCTGATGACGGTTGCTATGCTAAGGGGTTTTTCTGTAGCCATAAGTTGTTTTTCCACCATTAGCACATTTAGCAGCGTACAGGAGGTTGATTGACAGCACTAAGACCCTCCTCCTGACTCTGATTGGTTGTCTCTGACCGGGAGTGATGCATTTTTGCAGACCGCAATAGTAGCCCACAGAGGTAGCGGATGAGCTCAATTTATTATTTTTTTCTATCCGTCTCATGCCATACTGCCACCACATGGTGACAGTTTGAACAAATATGGAAAAAACACATTCTTGTGAAAGTTTCATATTGCTGCTTTAAACCGCACATTGCTCCTGTGTCACTTCAACTTATTATTTGACATGCCAGCATTACAGTCATAAATCCAGACATCCAGAGTAATATACATTAACCAATCTGCAAAGTCTATAAACTCAGCCGTGGCGATGCTGTTATGATTTGTGCATAATTGAATCAGATGCTGTGTTCTAAATATTCCCTCGTTAACTTGCTGCAGTGTGTCTTACTCTTTGGATCAGGTTTACTGCCTGTATTGACGGTTCAGCTGGACCTATCGTAACTCTGCCTGCTTGGTGACCAATTCTGCCAGTTGTGGTGGACGATGTGGTTGTTCTGCACAGGATATGGATTTGACACCATTCCAGTCTGTGCCGGTCCAGGCTTTTCTGATGCAAAATGTTACTTAGTATCCATAGAATCAAACCCAAGTCCAAGGTGTCGTCGAGTTTAAACGGAGGCGAGATGCTCCGCAGTCACTTGGCACTCACCTTGTTGTGGCTGTTTCTGAACGAAATATCCAACGTTTCCCCTTTGATAACAGAGAAAGTCTTTCATTCACCATGGCAATAAGTCCAATTTACTTCTCAAGTACGTGGGCTCCATTCATTACCACATCGGTTTGAACATATTCATGGACAGCACTGCGAATAAACTGGATAGAATAATGGGGTTTTGGCTGTCACCAGAATTTCATTTTCAGTGGTTGTTTATGGGGGGGGAGACCTGGAGAGTCGAGCCACTAAATGATCGAGAGCTGACAGTGTTTTCCTCTGGGCCCTGATCTCTCTCTCTCTGTTTAGTTCCTACCCTTCATCCCCTTCGCCCCCATCTTCTCCACTGTCCATATTTGACGTTTTTTTCCCCCCTCGGCTGGACACTTTGTCCTCCCGCTCTCTGCCTCCTTCTCCTCATGCCAGTCCTCTTCCTCCTCCCTCCTCCTCTTCGCTGCCTGGGCCCACTGTGAGTGATAAATTATTCGTGGGCATGCTCTGAGGGCCCAGGGGCTGTTCATTCCTGTACACAGAGGACTCGCATTGATCCAGCCTCTGGTTCAACTTAATTGGAAACCCAGTTACACCAGCTTCAGACACACTCCCTCACACAAATCCGCAGCGTGCACGCATTGCCCATACATGTGCTTTTAGACGTGCAGTGGATGACAAGTGGCAATAATAAACATGTTTGGTTCACTGGTCCGGTTTCACTGTACAGTAATACAAGTGACAAGTCTGGGTGTATAGTTATTACACATGTCAACTGAGTTACTCAACACACGGACCTGTGTGCAATTGCCAAATTTATTTATTATCTGAAGATTTAACAGCCATTTTAAATATGTTTTTATTCCTAATGCATAAAAAAAAATCAAACGCACATGCATTATGTGCACACAATTTGAAGTTAAACGGTATTGCGCACACACACACACACACACGCCGACCTTCATTGTAGTGCTGCATTTTTCAACAGAACTAAAGTGGAGTAACACTTCACAGTGGAGCAATATGGAGACCCAGGTTTATCGATTTGACTGAGACACTGACTATCATACGACTAATAGATTACATCAGACACATCGGAGTGGCCCAGTCAATGAGGCCTGATCCTGTTAACTGGGGATTTGTAAACAGTTGTGTGCTCACTGTGACGGCTGCTGTAGCGCTTTGTGAGCCTTTTCGAGGGGAAGATGGCTGTAAAGGTGTGCAGGAAGCTCACAGGTGGTTGCCTTCAATTTTTACAAGCCATTGATCTGGCGACCGGTCCAGGTTGTCTTTTGCCTCTCCCCCAAAGATGGCCTCCCTAACCCCCAGCTACCCTGCAAGTAATGATAATGACTCACTTGGTGACGACAGATAGCGGAAGCGGAGTAGTTCGTCGCTGTGCGACTGCGTATTTGCATAAAACACGGCAACGAACAAATGTCTGAGCAATCACTTTAGCACGGAGCTGTCGAAATAGTTCGCCCTGGGCCTGGCGTCGAGGCCATGCTCTCTGCAAAGAAAATCACACAATTTCTGTTGCACGTTTAGGTCAATGAGACTTTGAATGACCGACTGGGGGCGGTCAATTTGGGGAACAAAGCAGTGACATTACGAAAAAAGTAACATTTTCCAAACAAAAGCCACAAATATCCATAGGATTACAGTGGACTCTTTTCTCTCTTTGCATATTTTGCTTTATATCTGTTCACCTTACCCTAATCCTAGAGTCCTAACACCTGTATTTCATTTGTTTACATCACAATTTAAGAAACAACCAAGTTACCCACCTGGTCATTACCCAGCAGAACACTGTGATTTCCACCCCATTGATCACCAGCATACATTAACTTTTCAAGATTGTAGTGAGTCAAATCATGACAGGACTTCATATTTCATTAAATCTCCCTCATATTAATGGAGAAGACTCGTTGCCAGTTATTACAAATGCTTATGTTAGTTTCTGCTGCTTACAGGACCACAAGCAGTTTTTGGGTTTAGGGGATGATTACTTTTTCACGTAGGCTTAGGTCAGTTTGGATCATTTTATTTCCCATTCGATGTCTTGTATTCTTTTCCTGACATTGCAATTTGATCTGAGACATTTAAACATGGCCAGAAAGCAGAACAAAAAAAAAAAAATCTTTGAGAAGGAAAATACTTTTTCCCAGCGCTGTAAATTGTGAAAGACTTTTCTTTAAACAGACAGAAATGTTTCTATACAAACACAACAGTTTTGTTTTTTTTACATAAGTGTTTTTATATTCAAATAAGATGCCACAAGTAATCAAAGTTGAGTTCTCCAGTCACATCAACAGCAGTAAATAATTAAAGCCATAAATCCTTTAGTCTCACTCCAGTGTTTTTTGTCAAACGAGGACCTTTTGTAAAAAGAAAAGGAAAAACTCCACTAATGGTTCAGTTCAACCAGAGTCCATTACGGCATAAGTAATTCTTCTGTTTAACCAGCACTCCGTTAAATGCTGTTTGTGGAGTTTTCAGATTAATTTTGCGGTCTGAACCTATTCACATGTCCCTTCAGGGGTTGTGCTGCAAAGAGGAGGGAGAACTCTGAGCGAGCGAGTCGGATAGCTCTGTTCTCAGCCAACAGTGTGCTTTTAAGAGCAAAACGACTCCTCCAAAATAAATAGATCTGTGTCACTGACTGCCAGGAGAGAGAAAAGCCCTCGGTTCAATAATTAATTCCTGAGTCGAGGGTTTTGGAGTGCCACTGATTGGGCTGATTTTTTTTTATTTTTTATTTTTTTCTAATTCTGTTATGATACAAAGGAGGCCGTTTGAAGTAATTTGTCCCAGAGAGAGCGGCTCGGAATACCATACATGCTTTGATTTAGCAAAGCAAATTTAATTTTGTTTGCTTTATGCAAACCAGCCGGGGCCGCGGGGCTTTCTCTGATTCCACCAGAGGGGTGATGGTGGTGGTGCTGCTTACGATAGAGGTGGGGGAGTGCACACAACAGAATCACGCTGCTTGCCGCTAATATACAGCACGCCGCGCGCGCGCGCGTGGACAGCAGCAACGGTTCAAAAGTACAAAGCTTATTCCCCCTCATACGCACACACACTCTACGATCCCTTTGAAATCAAAGCTTAAAATAATTGTTTGTGCTCTGTGTTTTGTTTCGTTCCATCCATCTATTATTAGTGTTACTGGTATTATTCCTATCATGTTGTTTTAGTTGCCTGTTCTTTGCTTCTTGCTGGGGTTTTGTTTTATTCTCCTAATGAAAGCTTCTCTCCTCACTTTTGTTCTGCTTGGTTTTTTTGTTTTTTTATTTCTTTCTCCAAATACGTGAATGGAATCTGCGTGTTTATGTCTGTGCCTGGTACATTTTGAAATGTCTAGCAGAATAATGAAGCGGGTACTTGTTATTTTGCTCTTTTGACAAGGTCTTTTCTTCACATCTGATTGGAAAGTTTCGCCACTGAGCAAAAAACTGTGAACGAGCGCATCTGTAGAGGAAGTTGCATATGTTACTTTCTGGCTTTAAAAATCATTCCTACCACTTCAGCTTTTCCACATTTTCTCACATACTTTATTGTATTTCATTGGGACCTTTTGGGATGAAATGAGAAAAAAATGGTACACTGGTTTTGCTTTTTATTCTTACTGTAAAAATTATTTTGATTCCCAGCTTGAATCATGTTGTGGGATGATTTTTTTTCCCCTTCAGAGGAAAAAGGCTAATGGGAAGATTGATAGTACTTAATACTGAACAAGCCTGGAGGAAAAGGCTGCAAAAGAGCTGATTCTGTGTTGAAAGTTGACCTTTCTTCAGAACAATGACCTTAAACAAGCAGCCAGAGCTACAACGCAATGGTTTAGAACCAAGCTAGCTTTGCTTTGAAGCTAAAACCAAAGCTACACACCTCGGTTCTAGAGGATTGCTTTGTACAGAGAGGTTTTACCTATAACTGTTGAGAAATGATGGACCCTGTTGAACTTTTAAACATTTGGATCTGATTTTGGTATGTAATGCTCCAGCTCGACCGTGACAGGAGCTACGCGACGAATCCTCCTGGAAAATTTGTGCGCTGTAAACAACCACCCTCCACTGAGCAGAGAAGTGCTGAGCAGGAAGACATCTTTTCCAGCAATGAAGTGACTTGGGATCAATATTTGGAAGCACTGCCAACACAGACTGAAGGGCTTTATTTTCCTCCGCTGCCATTGCTAAAACTACAGGCAGACGATTGTACAACTGTGAAACAGCGTCACAGTCGACGTCACAACTCTTCCTTGTGGTCGCTGGTTGATCCAGTTGAAATTCCGCCAGAGGAATAGAGCTCAATGTGAGAAATTCCATAACAAGCACTGAAGGGAGATGAGAATTAAGTAGAATTTCACAGGAAGGCAACAGCCAATCGAAGCTGATTTGTGTCCCAGATTAGCCTACCAATCAATCCATCCATCCATCCATCCATCCATCCATCCATCCATCCATCCATCCATCCATCCATCCATACATACATACATCCATCCATCCATCCATCCATACATCCATACATACATACATACATACATACATACATACATAACATGCCAGGCCAGCTTCTAATCTACTGTTCACTGTATTAGCTCCAGTTAGCAACATTAGCAGTAGCTAGCACGACTATACACCATTAGAAAAAATGAACACCAAACGTAGTAGCTAACATCATTAAATCAATCAAGTTTATTTGTAAAGCACATTTTAGCAAGATGACAGTTCAGAGTGCTTTACATTGTAAAAATGTAAAAAACATCATAAACACGTCAATTATTAACAGTTGCAAAAACCAATAACAGATGTGACATCTTGTTAAGTGCCATCATTAAAACAATTGATTCACATTAAATATGTTGGTTGATTTTGATGACGTAAAGGAACCGTGATTCCTAGTCAAAGTACAGACTTAAATCAAACTGGGAATTGATGTCAAGACTTGAAAGGTGATGCTCACTCAGAATCTGTTTACAACCTGCGATGGAGTAGGTAAAGGTTTGAGTCACTGGCTGGAAAAACGCTGGTAGATCTACTCAAAAAGGTGTTCAGCTCTAATTACAGCAAAACCTGATTTTCCAAAGTATTAATGCAATCCAGCTGAATACAAATTTATGGCTCCTTTATTCAATCTATAAATTCATAGTTCCTTCTTTTCTTTTCTTTTTTGAAGTCTTTCTTTTAATTCCTTGGACCTCCCCTTCACAGTTATGCACTATTGGGGTGCTCCAAGTAAAGCATCTGTGGTTAAAATATGACAAAATGTCAAACTTCATAGGCGTTGAACACATGACGCTAAATAACGTTATGACATTAATAATAGAATAAGTTAGGTGTAACTGTGTTGTAGTGTCTGTGTACACATGTTGAGGCAGAGATCGGTGGCATTTCTCCTCAGAAATTAAAAAGGAAAAAAAAATGCTTCTTGGAGTCGGCAGCTGAATGCTTTTCACTCACTCCATTCAAATCATTTTCTTAGAGAACAATAATGAGTGGATAAAGGAGAAAAAACCCAATTTCTTTTATGCTTTTTATAAGCTGGAGAAATGAAAAAAAAAAAGAAAACCTCGTTGACGACCCTTTGGTCTTTTGTTATAGAAAACTGAGCTAATATCCTCCAGCTCTCTGCACAGTTTAAAGGTCTTAATTGGATTCCATTAGTATATTGCTTGACATGACACTTGAGTCGGCTCTATTAGAATTCCCCGGCCTGGGATTAAAAAGAGGACTTTTGCTGCATTTGGCTCTCTGGACTCTTTTGTTAAGAATCACTTTTTTTTTTTTTTTTTTTTGTTGGATTCACAGCTTTTAGTGACACCATTATCGTAAATGTAGGCTTAACGTAAAGAGGGCCTTTTTTTTATGTATGGAGGACCTGCTTTTAAAGGTACGGTAGTGTCTCTTCGCAGCAGCTTACGCATCAATAAACCTTTGCTGTGATACAGTATGAGCTCTGTGTGTGAGCCTGATGAATTGTGCTTTAAGTCCTGTAAAGCGGTCCTTCAGCATCCATCCACAGAAACCTGTTTGCAGTTCCCTGTAAAATTCCCCTTTTATGGAATCACACGGAGTTTAAGTGTTTCCCTTTGTGCAAGTCTGTTTAGAGAAACCAACATGATTAATGCTTTCCTCTTGCTGTGTCTCCTTGCATTAGTCCGTTGATGACGTGGAGGGATGTTCAGCATCTGATCGCCATGACGGCGAAGATCCCCGATCCCGAAGAACCGGGCTGGACCGTCAATGCAGCAGGATACCATGTTCACCACAGGTACTGTAATAACACCACACACACAACTAGGAGTTATCCAGCTTTATCTGTGCTGACATTAAATCACACACATGTGGGCTCTACCTACTAATTAGACTTCTAAGTCTGACTGCTTGCACTCAGTTTTATTTAGGGGTGCCTGAGTGTGGAGGGGCACAATAAAAATGCTCGTCACACTTTTTAGATTCTTATTCGTAAGAAAAATGTTCATATTGTGTAGCATTTATCTTCCACTTGACATCTAGACAAGTGGAAGATAATGAAAAGCTTCAAGGGTGGGAAAACTTTCCCAAAGCGGATACCATCAGGGTTTACTATTTTGTTTTCTCCTTTGTTTTTTTGTTTGTATTTTATGCGTCGATAAGAAGGCGTGGATATCTTTAGGCTCAAAACCGTTTGATTCAGTTGCGATTTAGGAGAGTGCGGTGCAATTACAAATTGATTTGTGACACAACATAGTACACACACATTGACGAAGCATACAGTAGTTTCTTGTGTTTATTGGGTTATAAAATAATTCATTTTAAGTAGCCTGCAGAGCTTGTGCCTCTTTTCTTTTACCATTCATGATCCACAAATTCTCTACAAATTGTGCTGGTCTGTCCTTTTCCATTCCTCAAGTTAGTAATTACACTTAACGTTCAGATAATGTAGTTTTTCTCTTTGTTTGGGGATTTAGAAAACATCCATCGTGATACTTAGAATGGTAAATTTTAGCCAGTGAGGTCAGTCAAACTAAATAAAAAGTTCTAAAAATAATGTCAGAGATCACTTATTATTTGACTGCTGTTGGTGAACTGTCAATGTTGAAGTCTTTTGGAATATCTTCAGATTCTTGACGATTGGTAAAAGCATCAATCCGCTAATTAAAATCACACAAGATTACTCATTAAAAATGATAAGTCATTGGAAAGCATGCGGCCCCGCCATCCTCCAAACTCTTCCTGTCGTCTTCTTCATCGTTTTTGGCAGCAATAACGGATGTTGGTCATGTGATTTGTGTGATGCGGAAAAGGTTTTTCCGTCACAGTTTTGCAAAATGCATGTATTTTAATACAGCTGGAAAAACAACCTCATCTTACCTCAAAAATGTATCAAAATGTCCAAAATTTGTCTGTTTATGTTCGTAATTTCAGTTTGCACAATTCTATGTTCATTAGAAATGCCCCTACAGAGAACATGTAGGCAGTTTGCATGAAGTGGGGAATAGGTTCTAAAATTACTGTCATTATGTCTACATGATGCCTAAATGCATTTTCAATGTAACTTTACAGCACTGCTTGCTGTGTTTGATTAAAACCAGATAACCCCGTTTCGGATCAAATGTCACCAAATTCTTTAGGTGGCGAAATAAACGTCTCGCGAAGCAGTCGTCGGCTGCAGGTCATTCCTCATTATTCTGTGAGCAGCCCTGATCTGATCTGGACTTCACATATCGGCGGTGTGTGTGTGCGTGTGTGTGCGTGTGTGTGTGTGTGTGTATCAGCAGGGCAGAGCAAACGGAGCCGGTTGCCTTGCTGAGATGTTGGACGTGCGCATCCTGTCACCTGCGGCTCTTCATTCAGCAGCTCGCTGTGTCCGTTCTTTAATGCGTCGCATCACTTCCTGTTTCAACTGATGTGCTGTTTAAAAACATAAAGACGGATGCTTTTTTTTTTTTTTTTTTTTTTATGTAGACACGCTTAATGCGTAACCGTTTTTGACGAGGAGTTTCCATTTGGTGAAATCTGTGGTTTTCATCAGTAGTGCATTTATTTAATATTCGCAAATCACAGCTTATCTGCAGTATTTTCTGTGTAAAAGGACCCGTCTACCTACGCTTTACAAGCTGCTAGCGGTGCTCGACTGTGCAGCCTCTGTTTGAGACTCATTACGGCTCCCCTTCCCATCCAGCCCATGCTGCTGCTCTGATTGGCCGGCTTCCAGAGGCTTCTCCTGAGCAAACTTCTGCCCTTGGATGTATTGATAACTGGAAACCAGACTCAAACATGCTGCCCAGTCATTAAATGAAAATTGCTGGCTTGGCACAGGAGTCAGACTTTTATTTTTTTTTAGTTTTTCTGTCTGAAACCACAAGTTCCCTCCTAGTGTTTTGATTTTATTTTGATTTTATTTTTTAGCTTTGAATGGGACAAAATGCACACGAAGTCATACAAAGCAATTACTTCTATGGATAAAATTTTACACATTAAAGTAGGGAAATGTTATAAAGGATATTTTGAAGATTTATTTATTAATATTTTGAATTTGTGTGCCTTTTAACGGTTGCTTTAATGTATATTTTATAATAGTGGTCAATGTGAAAATGTTTTCTTGATCATAAGAGAAAATTTACCTCAATTATAGAAAAAAGCATTTAAACTTGCGAGAGCGCCCTGCTGCAGATGCTTTTCTACACATTTTTTGACCTACATACAAATTTTGTGTTATTTCTACTATTTTAATATCGAACCTTTAACACGTTTTAATTATTTCTGTATTTTTAAGAAATACTTGTTTACTTTTAATGACCTCAATATAAAAAGTGAGAACTGTTTTATGGAATACGTTAATTTAAATTCATTATAGCTCTACGTTAAACCTGACTTTAACTTCTAAAAACCACGTGCGCCATTGTATTAATTTTTCCTTCAACCAATTCATTTTTTAACCATCTTTTTTTTAAATCATTTAACAAATTTCTGCAGGATTGCACAGTGGTTGTTGGTTGCACTGTTTCCTTGCAGCAAAAAAAGATTCTGGGTTTGAATCCAGGTCTCCGTTTCCTTTTTGCGTGGAGTTTCCATGTGAACCGTTTGTACGCGAGAAAACACGCTGGTAAATAAACAGTGGATGAAGGATTTCTGCAGCAGTTTTGCTTTTCTAAGTATTGCTCACACTTTAAGTGTGTATTGTTCTCCTCATCTCCAGTTTGAAAGCATTTGAAAGCCTTTTGAACATCTGACAGACCAGTTGTAGCTGTTAGTTCTGCTTAGATTTAATCTTCTTCTTCAAGATTTGCGTAAAACTTTCACTCACTTTCGCTTTTATATTTAATTCCTTGGAACGATTTCAGTTTCGCTTAAGCTTTTTGATCGTATTATATTGTTTACATTGTATTTTTGTAGAAAGTAAAAAAAAAAAATTGGTTCGGTATAAAATTGCT
The DNA here is from genome assembly GCF_019740435.1 of Gambusia affinis. NCBI lineage: Eukaryota > Metazoa > Chordata > Actinopteri > Cyprinodontiformes > Poeciliidae > Gambusia > Gambusia affinis. The sequence goes on from NC_057872.1 coordinate 5,432,850, forward strand.
GATTTTCTGTATTTTGATGTAGGAATGAGGCGAGTAGCGTTCAGTCATGATAAAAGAGAGCAGGAAAGTAAATCGTCGTTTTTAATTCCAGGCTTTGAAGAGGATCTGGTCTCTACCTGGCTTGGCTTGTATTCTAATCTAACCTCAAGTGCACAGAAACACACGACGGGATCCATTCTGTAGCTGCTTAATAAAGAAACCTGAACAAAAGCAGTTGAACCTCCTAGTCCCACAGTCTGTTTCATGACACGACAGAGGATCTCGTAATATTCAGATGCTGTTATCACACTCCCAGCATGCCTCAGTGTACCTGGAAGGATTTAGAGAAGCAGCGCGTACCGTCTCCCTCACGCCGTATGCAGAGTGAGTGAGCCACTGAATAAATGCTTTTACAGTGTCCACCGGGGCAATGATACATCGGTCATGGTGTTTGGGGTGGGTTTTTTTTTATTATCCGCTATCTCTCTTTCTTCACCTCCAACTGACCGCTATCGCCTCTCCTTCTCGTTTCCTTTCCCCACCTTCCTCTTTTCAAACCTTATGTTCTCGCCATGCCTTATTTCTCCCCTCCATCTCCTCTTGCCCAGCACGCCGTGTCATAAAATAGATTGTAATTACTGTGTTGCTGTGAGAAGAATGGATTAATTAAAATATAATGATGCCGATCACAGCAGCGAGCGTCTGCTGAAATCTGTCCATTTAGGGGGCTGTGGCAGAGGACTTGTAATGACCTGATCATGCTTTAGCGGCCATTTAAATGATAATTATAAGGAATTGTTTATTGCATGGGTGAGAACGGGTTGACTGCAGTGCAATCAGCGCCGGGTCACTTGGTGTGATTGTTGCTATACATTAGAAAAGACGTCTAACGCGACGCGACTGCAGTTCCGGAAAATTTATTGGATTTAAGATGTAAGTATAAAAAAATAATGATTGAGCAGAATGGAAACCTTTCCACAATTTATGCACAAACGGCGCTCTGTCTAATATTTGACTCTTCTGTACAGCAGTCAATTAAATCAGACTGAGTTAAAAACTAAAAAGCTGGAAATCAGTAGTTAGCTTATCTTATGAAGAAGTAGTCCAAGTACTGTAGTTTTTCATTCCTGCCCAATTCTTGTGCTCCTGGTCCCAGAGAAAAGCTCCCTGTTGTGTTTTAGCATGTAGCGTAAAGGCTTCACGAATCTCAAACTGTGCTTAAAATGATCTCTGTTTGGTGTAGAGTTATCCACATGAGGTGTGAGCCATTTAATTATTTTAGCTTTTCAGAGGTAAACGGCAAAATACTTAAGACTTGTGAAATAACCAACTCTGTATGGGTTAGCGGACAACGGTTAGCTAATCACAGTAGTAGCCATTCCTGTTAGCAGTGCTTGCATGTCGTTTGTTAATTTCTTTTGTTTGTCTGTCCAACTTTGTCAAACCCTTTTTAGACAACTCAATACTTCAGCCTCTGTTGCTAACTGCTCAACAAGCAAAGTAGCTACTAGCACTACTGCAAGTCACAAAAGGTGCTAAGTGATGCTAAATGTCATCATCCAGTTTGCATGATTGGCGATCTGAAGCCGTTGCAACGTAGAACAGATGAAAAATGTGGAATCCACAAATGAGTAGAGTTGGAGTGGGCGATTTGGACATGGGTTTATTGCAGTATTTTGTGGTATTATTGTTATAACTATTTGTTGCTATTTTTAAGTAACTCTGTGACTGCATAACACAGCAATCAAAGCCCCACAAAAATAAATATTGCTTTTGAAAAACATTCTCCTTTTGTAATACACTTCTTTAGGATACCACTCACATAAAGAAATGTTTTGTATCCCCTAAATTACAGAATTTAATCATATTTTTAAATCTATTGACATTTATTGATGTTGCCATTGAACAAACAGTGGAGAAAAATAGTACAAATAATCTCAACAATCCAGCTTTTTTTTATATACATTAATAACTGGAATTTATTGTGACAAGAGTTAATCAAAATTCTTATCGTGGTAAGAAATGTATGAGAATAAAAGACAAACGATACAATAAAGGCCCACCCCTACAGCCTTTCATATGTTTTGAAGATATAAAAGAACAATTTATATGTTTAGAACTATACAGAAACTTTGAAGTTACAGTAATCTAACCAATAAAGCCTGTCAATTATTATACTAAAGTTAGGTTGTTTAAGAATTTACATCCCACCCTTATGGAAAAGGGACAAGCTGGTCTTGGCTGTGTGCAGTTTGTAAGCAGCCCAGAGGTGGTGGGAGTGGCTCTGATTGCACCTGGGAGGGACCACTGTGTGAGGACCTGGCTGCTAGTGAGAGACGGCAACAACAGGTCAACTGGGGCAATTTAAAATCATGAGATCTCGGCACTCTCCTCGTTGCATCTACGTACGTATTAATCTCTCGCCTCACTTTGGTTTACGACCACTTGTTTTTTTGCTGAAGGTGAGCAGCACAGTAACTGGATTCACTCAAAGTGCAGAAGCTCCAGTGAGTGAGACGCGTCATCGCTCAGAAGTCATTAATTCCCTCTTCCAATCAGAAAGTCACGGAGCCGTGGCGTCTGCGACCTTAAACATTTCCTTGTGAGCATTTGCGGATTGGGGACAGATGGTTGCACTGGAAGCAGTGGCTGCATGGCTTTGCGAAAGCTTCAGGGGGAAAAAACCGCAGCCTTCCTTAAAGATGACGTGTGAGTGTGTGTGTGTTTGCGGATTTGCGAGGCTTGCCGCATGGAAGGAATTGGTCGCCCGCATCCCGCCGTTCCCATCTGTCTGACCTCCATAGAGGCTGGGAGCTTTGCAAAAAACTCAACAATGTCATGGAGCGACTCCCCCCTCCCCTCACCCGTCGAACCCTTCCACCCAACGCTACCGTCGCCACGTCGACAATAAACATGTCAGCCGCCACACGCCACAGCAATCTGCCATCAGATTTACTGTGCATGAAATATAGTGGTGCCTTTATTGGTCCAAAGAGTTGTCACTCATAATTTATAGGCCGTCGCCGGGGCCGACTATGATGTCAGCCGGCTCCAGGGTCCCTTGGGAGAGTCGCAAAAAAAAAATAAAAATAAGATGGCGGAGGGGAAGAGAGAGGGATGAGAGGTGATGTCGGGTGAGAGGCTGAGATACAGGCGGGAAGAGAACAGGACTGAGAGGAAAGGTGATAGAGCAGGGTGAAAGAATGGGGGGGGGGGGGGAATCACACACATTCATCCTGTTCCTTTCTGTTGTGAGTTTATCAACTTGAGGGAGTGAAAGTGCTAGTTTTTTTTTTCTTTTTCGTTTTTTTTAAGCCCTCTCTCCCCAAAACACCCCCTCCCTATCGCCACACACACCCACCTTCCCACCACACAGAAAGTCGCTCAGTGTTTGTTGAACACACCTATTGATCACACGTTCAGCACAGGAAAAGAAATTAATCTGTGATTCATATCTCTACTCCAAGCTCCTCTAACTCAGGAGTAAAAAAAAAAGAAGGAGAAGAAGAAAAGAAAAAGCAGAGTCTGGTTGGTGTTGGGGGCTTGGAGAAGAAGCAGAACATCCAAAACAAGCTTAATTTTATTTAATCTCTTTTGATAGCACAGGTGTAGCTACAGTGAATATCCTGTGGGAGATTTGGATAGAGAATAACAGTGGAGGAGCACTGGATCAAAGAGACGCTGGCCTCGGCTGGAAAACAAAGTGAAAATCAAGCAGAATGCATGATGTTGAAATGGTATTTTATTTTTTTGGGGGGGGCGTCAGGGTATGAGGGGGTGCTGTGGCATTAAAAAATGAGATAAGATTCAATCCATCTTTTGAAAAATGATACTAAGCTCACAAAGGACTATTAGAATGTTTACATTTGCTGCATTTTGTTCCATATCAAAATAATTAATTGCCTCCATTTTCAAATTAAAAGTACATTACAACACAATTAAGGATGCAAATGAGTCTGGGGGCTGTCGCAAGGAGCCAGGAAAAGTGAAGGAGTGACTTGATGTATGAGAGTTTCTGCAATATTTTGTGTGTGTGTGTGTGTGTGTGTGTGTGTGTGTGTGTGTGTGTGTGTGTTGCTCTGGATCTGTCTGTCTGTGTGTTCAAATATATATATTTATATATATATGTATTAAAAAAAAATCCTCTTGCTGCAATTATTGAAGAGGACGATTCAGTGTTGAAGTCAACAGCACAGAGGAACATAAATCAGAGCTGTGCTGTAATAAACAACACAGTAATTAGGTCACTCTTCTCTCAGTAACTGATGAACCAGATCAACAGATACTGTTATTCTTTTTGTTTGCGAGGCCCGCGGCGCGCATTATTAACTCTTCCAACTTTAACAAAACACTCACTTTCATGCTCGTATTTCTCCCGCCGAGCCCGCCCGCCCCCCACCGAGTGCGCTCCGTGAATGACATCTACATCGGGCCGGAAACCAGGAACAGTAAAACATAATTTTGCCATAACCTTCCCTCTTTGGAGGGATAACAGATATAAAAGTATATAGCCTGTGGTTTACTGCGTCTCCCCGCTTCCCTCCCCGCCGCACCCCTTCTCCTCACGCAGCCGGGTAGCTGCGCACTGGGCTGATGGATGCTGGGCATCGGCCGTCTTTTAATTGCTCGTAAATTTTTGATCTAGGGAAAAAACGTCGCGTTCTCCTTGTCCCCCCGGCGACATGGGTGACGGAGCACTCTGGGAATAAAAGAGCTGCCATGAGCAGAGGAGAGAAGAAAGAAAAATATACATCAACATACTGACTCTCTTTGAATAAAACCAAAAAACAAAAACACAAACAGCTGCACTAAATCCAAGTAATACAGTACAGTTACAGTTTTGTGAAGAAGAATTTCGAGTATGATTTCGCTGATATTCCCCGAATGTAATGAATGTTAGGGGCCCATTTATTTGGTCTAAAACTTAAATAACTTGTTCTTAGCATCTTTAGCATCTGTCAATAAATGCCCAAGTGAAACAGGTTTGCAGGGCGAAGTTCTGGTGACTTCCTGACAAGCAGAGTTTCAGAATTTTTTTAAAGAGATAGAAGTTCAAGGAGGAGGTAAAATATCTTTTAAGTCCATCCATCCATCCATTTTCTGTTCACCCTTGTCCCTAATGGGGTCAGGAGGGTTGTTGGTGTTTATCTCCAGCTAACGTTCCGGGCGAGAGGCGGGGTTCACCCTGGACAGGTCGCCAGTCTGTCACAGGGCAACACAGAAAACATACAGGACACACAACTATACACACACACTCACACCTAGGGAGAATTTAGAGAAACCAATTAACCTGACAGTCATGTTTTTGGACTGTGGGAGGAAGCCGGAGAACCCGGAGAGAACCCACCATGCACAGGGAGAACAAAGACCCCGGGCCGGGAATCGAACCCAAGACCTTTTTGCTGCAAGGCAACAGTGCTACCAACTGCACCACTGTGCAGCCCATCTTTTAAGTCATATTTCATATATGTAGCACTTTTATGACAACTGAAGGCAACAGTTTCTTGAGTGTGCTACAAGATGGTACTAGCTTGAGAACATTTGTGAAGAATAATAATAATAGGAAACACTGGAGTGGCGACATTGTGATGAGATGTGGACAGGTTGAAAGGGCTGTGCATCTCGTTGAAAGGCAGAGAAACTTATTTCCTCCTAAACTTCGGTAAATTGCAGTCACTGTGACATAAAGTTGCTTAAAGCAGTCATCCTCCTCAAAGAGGATCCCTCTTTTGTTTTGTTTTGTAGAGATCCATTTTACAAATTATCTTTTCCGCACACTTTCTGCCGCCGCAGCGATCAGACGCGGGTCTAAAACGGAATGCTAATGGGGTGAAGATCAGAGGTCCATTAGCCCGCATTTGCATAAGCATCTATTTCTCTCCTTTTTGCCGCGTAACGCGCCTTTAAATGTCTTTACACTGCGGACTGTAATAGAGATGAGATAAAATAAAAAAAAATAAAAAAGAACGGGGTTTCAGATCTATCCGGTGACTGTTGCCAACCCGAGCAGATGCTCATCTGATCAATTTCTTACTGCGCTGGTCTTCCTCCTGGGATGAAAGAACGTAGAGATAAACACAGGTTTATCCCTCCATTTGCTTGCTGATTGTTGAAAGGTGCAACGTCCTGCCGAGCATTTTGATTATTTCCTCTTTCTGTTGCCAGACTCGGCCTTGTATCGGATCTCTACCAGTATTTCCTGTTTTGTGTTTGTTTTTTTAGTGTCTTGTTCTTCTCTCTCCTCCAGCCGACCCCCTGCTGAGTTGTGTTGTTTTAGCCTCCTTTGGTGGATCTAAGCTCACCGGGTTTGGCCTCTTGTGATCTTTTTTTTTGTTTTGTTTTGTTTTTTTCCCACCCAGCATCGATCGTGTTGACTCTCTTCCCCCCAGTGGGTGGAAGTCAGGACACATGCTGACCATCCATAGGTCAGTGACTGGGATAGAGGTCAGGAGAAGGTCGGGGCTCTTTTCACCTGCGTGTGAATGTGGATGGGTCCACTGAGGCACCGACTGAAGTAGTTTTCTGTTTCACTTCGTGGAATCAAGCCGGCATTTTTACTCTGGAGTTTTGTGGTGATTCCTGGAGACTGAATACCTTCCACCAAAAGCAACTAATAGTTTTCCAGAGCATTTGAGGAAAAATGTCCTTGCTAGCTATCAGGTCGATAGCTGCGTTTTCTCTTTACAAATGTACGTAAAACTTAGTTGATATTTTGCTAATGTAAAAAAAAAATGCTGCTTCACAATTCTGTTAAGAAACGCAAGTAAAATCAGACCCGAATAAGCTTGTCATTGAAGAACATTTGTCAACTACTTCCTGTCGTCTTCCTCTTTGTGGTTTGCGCCAGTAGTAACATCCGGTTGTTGATCACATGACTCGCATGATGCAGAGGGAAAAAAAAACCAAGTCTTTCCATTGCTTTTTTTATGTGACATAAATCAATTTCAATACAGCTGAAAAACCACTTCATCCAAAACTTTTCATCAAAAATGAGAGGTTAATCGAAATCACTGTGTTTCCATTAAGTGAATTTATGTTCTAAATGTCAAATTGCACAATTATATGGCCAATTGAAACGCAGCTTCTGTCTAATTAGTTTTTTAACAGGGTCATGCCTCAGTCAGACCTCTAGTTACCAGCAGTCTGCTCACCTCATCCTCTGTTCAGCACCTTCTTCCCTCATTCCTTTAGCTTTCAACACTACTTCTTTTACCCTTCCTCTTTCCCAAGAACACTTGTCTCTAAATCTGTCATCCCTCATCCATAACTTCTTCTCATCTATCATCTCTGCATCCTACATCCCATCCATAATTTCTTCATCCCTCAGGCCGAAATCCTACATTTCTTCTTTAACTTTCGTCTCTACCCACATCGTCCCTTATCTCAACTTCCCCGGCCTTACCTCCCTGACTGCTTTTTCCCAAACTCTCTCAACCTTCGTCCATTACTCCTCCATCCCTCATTCTTTATCCATACATCTTTTATCCCTTGTTCCTGCCTCCATATCTCTTCCCCATCTCGCTTCCTCTGTTTCATCCCTCATCCCAAATGCCCTCACACTCATAGTTCATCTCAAAATTGTTTATACTACTGGGAAAAAAAAAATTTAATTTATTTTTCATTCAGCCAAAAAGTTTGAACACCTTATAGCTCATCAAAGATCATTCATAACCTTCTCAATCAATCCTTCTGTAATAGCTGACCAACATTTTATCTGTTTCTTCAAAACAAACACCAAAGGGGGGAAGCCATTCGTGACACTACCTTCATATTTTGCTTCCTCCTCATTTTCTCAATCAAATTTAAATCACCACTGTGACTGGCCCAGTCCAAAACATTAATTTTACTACCAGTCAGAGATCAGATGTTGATAAAATAAAATAAATTTATTTTTAAATCTACATCTGCCAGGTTTCATTCTCTTGGGAGAATAAAGACTTTTTCTGAAAGACTTTATTTATGTTTTACTAGTTGAGCGGAATCACTAATTCAAACTGGTGTAAAGAAACATTTCATCATTTAATCTTTGCTTTAAGAAAATGGCACAGCCCAACTTCACAACACACAGTGTGACGTCGCCTCTTCTCCTTCTGCTGAATAACTGCTCACAGCAAATTGATGCTATTACTGCCAATCAGAAGAAACATGTAAAATGTAAAGAAACCTAATAAATCTACCAGAGAAATGGATAAAATCATTATTCTTACAGTCTGCGACAGACTGGCGACCTGTCCAGGGTGAACCCGCCTCTCACCCGGAACGTAGCTGGGGATAGGCACCAGCAACCCTCCCGACCCCATTAGGGACGAAGGGTGTAAAGAAAATGGATGGATGGATGGATGGATTCTTACATCCTTACTTTCTTCTACCACATGCACTTCATTCTTCAACCCCGATTCCTTCATCACTCATCCTCTTCATCGATCTCATCCATTTGAATCATTAGTTTTCCTCTGAGGGTTTCATCGTCTTTCAGCCGGTCTACCTCGATGTTCCGATCAAAGTTCCCGGATCCTCTTCTCCTAAAACGTCTTTATTAGTCCTCATTAAAACTGACATAGTTGTTGAATAAGGAGGCACATCCAGATAGTGTGCTATCACTGTCGCGTTGTCTGACGGGTTAACTAACCCAACTTCCTGTCTGCAGGCTGACCGACTTGCAGACCCACTGCTCTTCCTCAGTGGCCACAAAGGGAGGGAGATGGGTGAGCCTGATCAACCCCAGCACTGTCAACCCAATTACTCATTCTCTTAAAGGGCTATTAAAACATAATTGCCCGGCGATTTACATCCAAGTTAACGTGGCCCCGAGATAATTTATTATTTTCCATAAGCCCTTTCTTTTGTGTGCAGACTGAAAGAGTGTGTGGGGGAGAAAGGAGAGGGAGACTGTAATTTCCTGAGTCATGAAGAAAAGCATGTTGGCAGCCCAGTGTAATTGTTTAAACCCCACTCTCAGACACCTTCCAGTAACCCCCTTTTAATCCTCGTTATCGCTCTCATTAGCCCGGGGTCAGGGGTCAGTCGGCTCCCTCTAGAAAGACAAACACAGCACTGGGGAGAGGAGGGCACGGATGGTAGGCTTGATGAGAGGCTGGAGCGATGGGGTTGTGATGGAGATTTTCATTTCAGCTCTGGGAATCATTTAGCTGCTGCACATTTTATTATTGCAAACTATGTGGGGGTTTATTGTAGGGGGCGGAATTATGTAAAATTGACTTTTCTTGAGCTTTTACATCTTGTCATAATGTTATTCACTCATCAAAAACATACCAGGAGTGTTGCCTCGATTCTGTCATGCGTGTTTGAGAAATCCTTTGATCTCCCATGGCAACCATTCAGCTGTGCAAGACGCCTGGGTAGAAGCGAGTCACAAAGCGTCCTTCCACCTGCAAAATCCCCCACTCAGCTCCTTCAGACTAGCCAGCACCAATTAGCAAACACCTGGTGCAACTGCACTTCTGCTGAGCTCATCATGTGAACTACGTCTCAGTGCAAAGCTGGTAAAAAAGAGGAGCCATGTTGTGATGTCTTCCTGAAGGTGGAGTTTTTAAAGAAACAGAGACCCAACTTCAAGATGTTAAATTATGAAGTCAAATTTCTTTTAAGTTATGTTTGATATATATGTGTATAGCATTTTTATAACAGCTGAAGGTAACATAGTTACTTAACTGTACTTTAAAGTTGCACTAGGTGCCTGGAAAATCCATAACACTGCCCTTTAATGACAAATATTTTCAAGACTGTAAATGATTCTAAATGTCAAGAAAGAAAGCTGAGTGTTTCACTGGAAATTCAACACACTGGTACACGTAAGAGATGCATATTTTATTAATGTTAAGATATTTTATTAATATTAAGATGTTTGAACTAGAAACTGGACCGAAAGATGCTTGGTAAGGTTTCTTGTTTTCACAGTGCCGATTTAATGTTACATGCAGTTTGTTCAAACGTTGTACATATCTCACTGGTTGGTTTTTTAAAAATAATAACCAGTTGCGTTTGTCAGCAAGTAGCACTTCAGATGCATTCGGGAAACTACTTTGATCAAATCAGTGTGTGAATAACACCTCATGTCCACCGTTGGGGAAGATGCAATGATGAAGACGTGCTTCACTTCATAAGGTGCTGAGAACCATGTTAGAGTCCAGAACGTCATGAAATCTCTGAAGTACTTGAAAATCTCACCTAAAACCTGATGGAATAGGATTTCAACAAATAGCATAATCAACACAGAAATGACTCACCAGACCGAATCCGCTTTATTCTGTGGTCACCTTTACAATCAAGACCTAACTACTCCAGAGCACATGAGGTGACCTGAAGAGGAGAGAGGGCCCAGTACTCTGAATGATTGAGAAGGGCTTTGTGCCATGTGTGCTCAATAATTCCTCTCTCTTTAATGGTCACATAAAAGTAGATGTCCAGCTCTGTGTAGCTTCAATTGTTTGGGTGTCCGAAGTCAACAGGAACTTGTATACTAACCAGTTTGTTGTGTGCACCTTGGTCGGAAATAATCTCATTCAGTGGCACAAGAACTGAACCCAATAATTATTGGAATTCCCTCAAATTCCCCAGTGAGGAGAATAAAATCATGTTTTTCTCATTAAATTCACCATTATAGATGCATTCAGCCATAATGAAAATGAGCACAAAGTTTTACCGAAGCAAGTGCATAGAAGCCACCATTCTAAAAGCCTTGCAACAATGTAACCCTGTTTCTGAAATCAAAAGGATTCCTTTAAAAATATGTTACAATAACAGAGCTTTAAGATTGGGTTAGAATGATTTTTTTTGTGTGCAAATAATTTCACAGACCCTGTTTAAGACATTGGGAATTGCTGCCATTCCAGAGAAGTGGAGCTGGCTTCATTAAGAGCATGTTTCCATTTACTTAGCAACAGTGGCCTCTGTGGTCGTGAGTGGTAATTGCAGGATTCCTTTGTGATTGTGAGCAGTTTATCAATCAGTCTGGGAGCTGCCAATGCAACACATAATTTCCTCACAGATATCTGACATTTTGTCACCAAGGCAACAGGCAATTAAATATCTGTGTGTTCATCTGCATGACAACTTGCTTTAGTTTGCAAGATTTTCATTACACTGTGTTATTGGAGTGGCTCAGCTAAAATGAATGCAAAGTATATTACAGGATGAATTATTTCCAACTCATCTTTTCTTGATCACATAATCTCCAATTGAAGGCACTTTGTATACATTCTGATGTAGGAAGTTTAGTTTCCGTGTTAACGTTTTCAAAGATATATTTATGGACCAAAGCAACACCGGTTTATTTCCTGTTCATAAGTAAGTAAGCTAAACAGCCAATTTTCTTACAAAAATTAGGGGCTATTGAACTTTTTAAACAACTAGATTTGCCATTCTGTAAACACCACAAAATAAGAGGCACTGTGAAATAATTTTAGCCTTTTCTTCTTTGTAGAATAGTTTTTAACTCAGACATACTGGAGGACTTTTCAGAACATGAAGCCCAGACCATCATACCACCACCACGTTTGTCTGCCACCATGATGCTTTTTTCCCCTTTAATGCTGTTAGTTTTGCATCAGATGTAGCAGGATACACACCTTGCACCTGCCTACACTTTTTGTTTTTAGCATTGACCTTAACTGAGGCCAGTGTGACCTGCAGTGCATTGGTTGTTGTTGAGCCTTCATGGATGATTCACCAGTTTGCTCTTGGAATAATTTTAAATGGGCCGTCACTTCCTTGGAAGGATCATAGTTTCTCTGCTGTGGTTCCTTGGAGTCCTGAAGCCTTAATAATGGCTTTGCTTTTTTCAGACAGTGAATTTTGCGTAGTAAATAAAATAAAGCCTTTTATATTTACGCGTTGAGCTTGTGATTGATGTCAGGTATGATGACTGAGTTTGAAATAAACAAATATAGAGAGGATTTAAAGAGGAATTTATTAAAGCCTATGAACTTGGGACTTTAGACCACATAACATTTGTTAAATAATACATGCAGGGAGTTAATAAAACTGATGCCGACTCAGATATTTTGTCTAAAAATGTCCATAAACATTTATTTGAAGAAAGATGACCCAAACAGAAAACATGCTTCAAATCCAGTTTAATTCAATTCAAAAACTCTTCACAATACATACATTAGAGGTAAATGAAATGTTATCATGACGCATATCAAAGAGTCATTGTGGACGGTGATGCTGTGGGCAGGATGGGTCTAAGCCAGTTGTAAATGTCAAAACAAAACAGAAACCATAGAAACAATCCAAAATCCAGCATCAAAAACCAGAGTGAATAATTTTCCAAACAATGCCACAGCCAAAGAAATTATGAACAAAAGTCCACAAAAAGAACAAATTAGAGCTAGCATAACAGAGCAGTTTAGTAGGTTTATTGAGTAGCTCCAACTGGACAAAGGAACCAAGCTCCATTTGTTACCACTTCACTTGCTACTTTAATCTATTTGGCTTTCAAAAACTTTTAGAACCTAACTAATTATATTACTGAAGTGGATACTCTATCCACCAATAATATTTAACAGCTTGGATGAAGCTGGAGCTGAACTCAACTGAGGGATGCAGAACACTGAGGTTTTCCTCACACCCAGCTGTGTGTGTGTGAGGAAAACAAATATGATTTCTGTTTAAAACTTGACGATAAAGTTCAATGTCGACTGATTATTAAAGTTTCTGTGACTGAATCTGAGGAAAAGTCCCACCACCTCTAGCTAATGTACTGTACAAGAGGACATGCTGATGCATCACATCTGCACAAAATTCCAGCTTAATCTTAAATTCCTTTAATTTGGCTAAAGATTTGTGTTTGCCTGCTACAACTTTTCTCCCCTATTCAATAAAACAGTCTCCGTCTTTTCAGCAGTCTTTCTCACTTCCTCTGGACTTTCTGCCAGAATTAGAACCTTGTTTCCTCCCCCGTGTCCGTCTCTAACCGGAGCTAATAAGAATCAATCAAAGCCATTACAAACCCTGCTCACTAAATGCATTACCAGGCTCTCTGTCTTTCTCAGTTTATACCACACGTCTCTCTCCTGCCTTACTGTGCATGCACAGCAGGGGGTGGAGAGCCTGTTGGTTGTAGGGGCCGAGACATTTCCAGGGTCACATCAATGAACAGTTCCTCTGGCTGACATTTAATCACATGGTCTGAGGCCAGTACTGATTCATTTGCATATAATTTTTCCTTGTAAGATACACTCAGACTGATATTCCCAATGATTCAAATCCTTGTCAGAAATAGAAAGGATTCAGTTTTTTTTTCTTTTATTAAATATTCTTCCCAGCCCCCAGAAGGTGAGGATTTTTTCCATGTGCTTCTGACTTTTGGCTAGAATAGTTCCACAAAAAATGACCTTAACAACAGTGTCGACTGTGGCTTCAGTGCTTGCCTAAAGGAAGGAAGTTGTGTGGTTTTCAATTTCTTTTCACAAATAAATTCTGTAAAGTGGTACAAGCATTTGTAAGTTGCCTCCTTTCTCTAATGCCATCCATCAATCCATTTATTGTCTTATGCATATGTAGACTTTCCTCCCCCCAGACATTTGGGCTCCTCCGGGGGAATCCCAAGGTGTTCCCAGACCGGCTGAGATACACATTATCTCCATCGTTTCCTGGATTTTCCTCTGGGTCTCCTTCCAGTGGGACATGCCCAGAATACCTCGCCACAGTCCACATAAATGAGGCATTCTAACCAGATGACTGGGCCACTTGAACATGGAGAAGCAGCAGCTCTACTTCCTGGATGACCCTTTCTCTAAGGCTGAGCCCAGACAACCTGCGGGGGAAACTCATTTCGACCGCTTGTATCCACAATCTTGTTCTTTCAGTCTCTGCCCAGAGCTCGAGACCAATGTTGACCGACTGATAAAGCAATTGCTTCACCTTTTGACTCAACTCTTGGAGCTCTTGGATCTCTTGGATCTTCATCGCAACAGACCAATACTGCTCTTCCATCACTGCAGATGCAGCACCAATCCGCCCATCGATCTCCCACTCCATTTTTTTACTTCTTTATAAACAAGACTCCAGTATTTCTAAACTCCTCCATTTGGGGCAAGAACTCTTCCCTGACTCAGAGAAGGCACACTACCCTTTTCTAGCTCAAGACCTTGATCTTGGACTTGGAGGAGCTGATCCTCACATTTGTCAGAGAACTGCTCCAGTGAAACTGTACAGAATGACCAGATGAAGCCAACAGGACATCATCTGAAAAAATCTGAGACGCAAGCCTCGGGCTACCAAATTGGATTCCCTCAAAATCTTGACTGCATCTAGAAATTCTGGCCATAAAAGTTGGGAACAGAATGTTTTTGTACGATTTGCTCTGCCCTTTAACCCTCTTGCAGTCTTAAGAAACTGCTGGACAACAACTCTGTGCGTTGTCCAGCAGGGTCGCATTGACCCTGCGTGTGCTTTTATAAGATGTTTTGTGTGTGTTGTCAGGAACTGAAGGGCTGACGAGACAACCCCCACTGCTTCCCCACTGTCTAGCCGTGACATCCAAACCCTTGCGCTAAGCTCACGGCAGGGATAAACAAAATCCATATCAACCAATTGCTTTTAGAACAGTGTTTAATTGTATGCAGTACTTTGTGATGGTTTATGTAAAACAGATGAAATGCATTTATGGCTTTAACATGACAAAATGTGAATCCTTCGATGACATCCAACTGCCTTGACAACATTTTATACATCTATAAATATCTGTAGAGTAGGTTTGATTGTGCAATTATCCACTACCTTCAGACTTCTTGTATCACCGCAGCTGAAGCTGGAGTGGTACTGCACTATCAAACGAATGTAACACCATTCCTGGTTCAAACTCGACAGAAAGTGATATGACAACATGATAAGAGAGATGAAGAAGGAGAATTGACCCATTCACAAGACAGCAGGAAGCCTGATGGTGCTACCATGAGCTGATAGGACAGTCGGCACACTTCTTTCAGATGACAGTGTGTGTGCGTGTGTGTGTGTGTGTGTGTACTTGTCTGACTATCTTATATCGGGCCATTTCTTGGCGTATTCACTAACCTTCTGAACACGGATGGGTATTATGAAGACCAAAGCCTGGCCCTAATGCAAAGGACCCCCTTGTTCAGGGTTAAGGGTTAGGTTTAGATGCGCAATGTAAATTAGGATTTGGTTAGGAAGAGGTTAGGAATAGGTTAGGGTTAGGGAAAATATTTGGGTTATGCCGAAACACAGCAACTAAAATGAATGAAGGCCAATACAAAGTCCTAATATGGGTAAAAATATAAACTTTTGAGGATGTGTCCTGTACCTAAGAAGAAACATAATCGATGTGTTTTACATTTTGATTACAGTTTGTTAGAATGTAAAAAATACCAATAAAGTGTGGAGTTATTTAAAGATTGCTGATGACACCGGCGGATGTGTCTGGTTTCAGGTGTGTGTGTGTGTGTGTGTGTGTGTGTGTGTGTGTGCGTGTGTGTGTGTGTGTATGAAATAGGTTTTCATTAGTGAATGAGACTCCAGTGTAGCAGGCAGGAAGTCGCTGATCACTGAGGCTCAGCTCTGCCTCCCTCTCCATATGGTCACAGAAAACTCTGTCTGCCTCTTCGGGTCTCTGCCGGTGTGAAACCCAGTTGTGTGGAATGGATGGGAATTAGACATCATTCAGAGCAGACACACAATTAAAAGATCTGCAGCTTTTACAAGCACTGCTCACCGTGTGAATTCTCGAACCATAACTCTAAAAGTAGTAGTCATTTAGATTTTTTGGGGGGGTTTTGTCTGTCATTTTTAGAGGAACTTATTCAAATAATAATTCTGGAAAGCCCAAACAGTAACTTGTATCGTGTTATGAAAAGTTCACAGTTATGTTTGTGCTTACAGGGTTAAGGTGAAGGGTAAGGAGTCTAGATAAAATATAAAGTGTTGAAAATGGACCAGTTCTGGCAACCATTTGATTTCTCATAGTGTCCACTATGTCGTCCCGATCTTTTGATTTCACCTTCAAATAAACAATGTCACTGTGTCTTTGTCATTTAACAATTCACAAATGGGGTGGCCAATTCATAAGCTTTTCTAATCAATCTGTCTTTTCATCTCATGAACTTCCTTTCCTACTTCATGTTAAATTCTTCAACCTTAATCTATCTTGTGCACCTTGAATTTTATATCTATCTTGGTTCATTATGATGGATTACACTTATCAACAGTTTTAGAAGAACCCTTTAAAATTTCAACGCACAAAAATTTGCATTCGTACAAAAATGTTATGAAATGTGGAATCTGAGAAATGAGTTGCAAAGGCGACGGCAATGACACAAAGATGTCATGTGCATTAAAACCAGTCCTGTTTAGTCTGCTTTAACCAAAACTTTAATGCGTTTGCTTATAAAGTCTGGTTCATTTGACAAGGTTTGAATTCGTGGTTGAAGTTTTTTTTTTCATTTCCTCCCGTAGTTCTTGGTGTTGCGCCACCACTGGCAAGCAGGTGAACAGGTTTTACAAAAGGTTTGGTTTGCTTACCACAGATGTGAAAGAGAACCACAGCAACTGGAAATGGAACAACAATCTACCGGACTATCGGATGTGAAAACAACCTAAGAAAGACTTGGCTTGGATTCTTTTAAGCCACTTTCTAATTCCTAAACTGTGTCGCTTAACTTAGTGGTGCATCTGTTTCAGTCCAGAAATGAAAAGATAAAAAAAACAAACCCTCTTTTATTAAAATAGTACTGCTCATCTCTGCTGCATTTTCTCCTGTTTGCTTAATGTCCTTCATGATGCTTGAGTGGGCTGCAGTGTAAATATCTCAGACCGATTATTACCAGCCCTATCCCCAAAAAGATGTTTTCATCCCAGAAAAAAAATCTTCCTCGCCACTGTCAAGCCACTAAGTACAAAACTGTGAATTGCAGACACGAAGAGAGATAATTGCCACTCACGCTGGAAATTTGGCAAGCGCCTTCCCCACGAGACCCGGATGAAATGGTGCTTCAACCCCCGAAACTGTCATTCTTAATGAAATGGTAATTACAAACCCAGCGGAACAGCTGAGGGGCCTGCCGAGGCCCACGGAGCCCGACTACAAGAATAAACCTGCTTCAACAACCTGCCGAGAAGAGAGAGAGAGAGAGAGGAACGGAGACGGGAGGGGAGAAAGACAGTCGCTACTACAAGGAATCTGCGATTTATTTCAATCGCAAAACGCAACACACTATCCGGGCTGGAGTATGCAATACATCGGGAGCCCTCATCAATAACACCGGCTGTGTGGAAGGCGGGAGTGGAGGTTGCTTAAAAGCGCCCACACAGCCTGAGTAATTGATTGCTTTGTAAGCGAACGTGTCTTTAACCTTTGGGAGGTCAGGCCCAGTCGGACGCCATCAGTCCTGCCCGGGGTTGAACCGCTTCCAGCCGTTTGTCTTCCGCCGCTCCCTCATCTCGGGAGCCGATTTGTCAAACATGAGATGTTTTGGGTGTTTAGATTACAGGCGGGTTGGGAAAACAAAAGGCAAAATGCCACCCCAAACAAAAGGCCCGAGCCTGGATCTCCCACTGATCTGCGAGCCGGGCAGGAGGCCAGCTACCTGGGGTGCTGATACAGAGAAGGAGGGACGGCGGAGGAGAGGGGGGTACAGGTTGATCTGCTGAAACAGAGCCACAATGAAGCCCCCATCCTGTAAAAAACAACAACAAAAAAAACAGCCACAGAGGAGCTTGAAGCGGAGCCAGAATGGAGACTGAACGGGAGCCAACGCCAGTGCTGAACGGCAGCCAGGATGGTGACATGAGATAGAGCCGGAATAGCACCTTGAGACGGAGCCAAAATGGCAGCCAGAAACTCAGGCTGATATGGGAGGGAGCCGGCGGGTGGTGGGTGGCGGCAGGGGGCGGCGGCTAACTGTTCTCTTAATGGCAAGGCTTCTCATCACTGGAGATTTTAAAGTGTCCCTTTGCAGCCCTCCCAGGTACTTAGGCCTGTCTGTCTGTCAGGCTGTTAGAGAGCAGCTAAAGATGATTTATCTGGGAGATTACGGAGGCCAGTGTGTCATCGCTCATGTGATGCCTTGGAGGGACAGGTCAGACACAGGTGCCACTTTTCAGGACCAGCGTTCAAACGCCTTCTTGTTGTTAGAGGGCATGGAGTCATCTGTAGTCACCTCTGTTTGATGCAGCACTTAGCAACAGGAGTCCTTTACACTTTCTTTGCATTTTGTTAAGTTACGTCTGAAAACTTTAATGTTGATTCAATTATGACCTGTTGCTCAAGAACCACATGTGGCTCTTTATCAGTGGCGGCTTTTGATAAAATAGATGCCAGTGTAAAAGGCTAGTTTTAGCTCTTCTTCTCTGTGAAGATCAGGTTAGAAATGTCACGGGATTTTGTTTTACAATCTTAATATTTCACTAAGCTGCTAAGTATTTCCTCTTAAAAAAAGAAAAACATGCTGAAAGATAGACATGTTGGTGGTAGTGGGATGTTCTGGGCCAGCTTTACTATTTTAGGAAGTCGATGATGGAACTGTGAGCTTTGTACTGGTGCTCTGGTTTTTCAATAGGACAATGATCCAAGTTTAGGATTTGGAGAGGATTACTCAAAGCCTGTCTTTAAATAAGTTGTTGTGGAATGACCTTAAACAGCTGGGTAGCTTTTTTCTTTAGCCCGGTCTTTTGCGAGTAAACTTAAATTAATTCTTTATTTAGATTTTAAAGTGTTGCATATAAAAGTCCTGAGCTGGAACGTTTCTGTTCTGTTCCTGGTACGCCCTAAAATCTGACGCACAAGCGACATCCAAAACCAACCAAGGACGACTTCTTTTAACCCACTGGGGGATCATTTTTGCTTCCAAAAAATGAATGGATAGCACACTGGAAAAGACTGTTATGTTCAAGTTGTGCAAAATGGAGTAGGCCTACAGCGAAAGCTCTTCAGGCCTAAAATGCAATCTCATTGCAAAGAAGGAAGAAAGAAAAAAGTGGTTTTGAATTAAAAAGGTTGCTTACTTTACTGAAATATGCTTTTTGAATACAACATGATTAATTGCTGTTTTACTTATTTACAGACCCTGCAATTAACTCGGTCAAATATCTGACTCCCACCATTTCTTCTCCATACCCCACAGCTGAAATCTTAATTTAAAAAAACGTGGTTTTTTTTATGCGTACACCGGTTGCTGTCTGTGTCCAGCACTAAAAACAATAGCATTCACATGCAGAGCGACGAATCTGTTAGGGGAAAATCCATCTCTACATAACTCTAGGTATTCGTCATCTACCTAACATTTATGCACTAAAAAAAAATGACATAAAATTCTAATAACATACATAAGCACTGTTGCATGTAACTTGACAAAATGAGGAAAAGTTCAGTAGGAATGAGCAAAGCTCTCCAAAATTGCTGAAATTTTGTGAGACACTTGTGGATTAAGTCTTATTTACAGATGTGAGGTTTTATCACCATAAGCTAAAAGCATCTTGTTTTTAGCATGTCTGTGTCAGAGTGTTTTTGCAACACATGAGCTACTATGTGCACTTGACAGGAGAGAGTGTGTGCCTGCCAGGAGCATCTGTTGCTCTGTTACCATAGATGTGATGTACCTGCCGCTTTGCTGCTTCGCTGAGGAATGTGTGTGTGTGTGTATCTTCCCATTCTGTTGTTAGATCTGACAACAACTAACACAAGATTATGTTGCTGTGGAAGGGGTGTGTGTTGGGGTGGTGGGGGGGAAGCAGCCTCTGGAGTTCCAAATCCCACCCTGAACCTGACAGAGAACCTGTCGAAGGCTGCGGAAACGCCACTCTCTCCTCTTTGCTTACTCTCCTCACCTCAGTCCTCTGCCGAGATTTAAGCAACCCCCCCAAATTCTGTTTTGACACCGTTCCCTGAAGTGCAGTATACGCTCAGCGTGACACCATGTTCTGCTGCCTCTAGTCGAGGCCTTTATAGTGAGACTCGCTTGTTTCAGCTTTTGGTTTCACAGTAAACTTGTCCTTCACACTATTACAGCTGCTATTTCTGGATTTTTTTATTTTTTTATTTTTTTTTTTATTTTTTTTGACATCCTAAAGATTTTTTTCCCTCTCTCACTTCTCTGTACCCTGTAGGAAAGAAACAGAACTTGACTCTTAAATCCATTCTCTGCTTCTTTTTTTTAAATTATTTTTGCTGAAGGTTTCGAGCTGGTTTTGTGTAGGTTGGTTTTTGTATTTGCACGCCACATTAGACCTTTAGGTGATTGTTTAATCTCTCACTGGCAGACTTAAAGTGCTTGTAAATAGTTCAGTTTGTTGGCTAAATTGAGGATTGTGTATCTTATTTTTATCTTATAAGTGAGTCATCTTTTTTGTACTTGTTTAAATAAGGCTCAGAGGACAGATTAAGTTATTACATCATTTCTACAAAAAGCTCTGCAAGAGACATTTCATATTTTCCTAGCTTATAAACAGAAGCGTATTCTTTCTAATATCTGATGAGTGAATAATAAAGACATACATTCTAGATCCTTTTTTCGTTTTTGGTCTCTACATCTTTGTTACGATTTCAAGATGAGTCGTTTCACAACCATCTCCACTCTTACTGTACACTGCCGTAAAAGTGTTTGGAAAACACACATGTTTGTATAATAAAAGCCAAAATATAAATGTAAGAAATGCAAATCAAATATAACTTGTATGTTTATTTCTTGTTGTTTTGGGTGATGAGTCGGGCAAAATGGCGAATTTACACAGCCTCCCTCCCATCATTCCCACAAAACTTCAATCTGAAGATTAACATTGATAAACTTAAATCTTCCTCTGGAGAAGCCAATGTTTTCTAGATTATGACGTATGCTTTGGATTGTTTGACAGAATAAAATGGTATCTGGAACGGTTTATTATTCCTTAAACGTTGACTAAGGCAGCGTTTCCCAACCCTGGTCCTCAAGGCACACTGCCCTGCATGTTTTAGGTATTTCCTTGCTTCAGTGCAGCTGATTTCAATTGATGACTGATTAACAGGAGTTTGTTGAACTGCAATCAGTTGAATCAGGCACATTAAGGCAGGGAAACCTCTAAAACATGTAGGACAGTGTGCCTTGAGGACCAGGGTTGGGAAACACTGGACTAAGGCACCAGTTTAATCTGAAGAAAATCACCCCCAAAACATAATGGTGCCACTGCTGTGCTTCCCTGTGACTAGGCTCGGCTTTTGGGCGATCTGTGGTCAAAATTCAACATATTTTTCCACAAGCTTTTGAGAATTTTTTCTGAAAAAGACAGACTTTGATTTCTTCTTGATAAGAAACACCTTCTGCTAGGGAAAATTCACCTGAGACCTCAGACATATGAAGATTATCACATCTACAACACATCGATTATTTGCCAGTAATTGCTGCATTTTACATTAGCTTTAGCTTTAGCCTCTGATAGCCTTCCTGATCAGTTTTTCTTTCTTGCCATTTCCTCAGGCTTGGATGGAGGTCCAGGTTTCTGTTCATTGTTGAACCGTACTTCCTCTCATTGATGATGTCCGTTTAATGCCCTGGAACTTTTCCTGCACCCTTCTTTGTAGCATTAATGATGGTAAGTGAGAGTAAATGTGCAGGTTAAAGGTCAAATTGAAGACGGAAGAGGTTTTGAGATGATTTATCTTGGTCACTTTTTTATGTCATAGAAACCTGGCATTTTGATAGGAATGTGAGCCTTTTCATATCAACATTATGAACAATAGATAAAACACATAAGTGACAAAATGCTCCAATATTTGCTTAAGTGTCTTCTGAGCATTAAAAATGCAACACGCTTCAGTGAAGGAGAAGAACTGAGCTGAGGAAAAGTTATTTATCTGTGTATTATTTATACTTCTCTGAACTACATCAAAAAAAAAAAAAGAAAAGCGCAATTGTTTTAAAGAAAGAAGAAAAAAGTGGAAATATGAAAAATTGATTTTATTGTGACGATTTTCCACATTTGTCACAGCATATTAAAGCGATGTATGAGTAGTCTGCTTTGCAAACAAAACATGTTTTTAGCTTTTTCCGCTCTTTGGTACACCGACTGAAGATCAAACACAAAACCTTGCAAAAGTTTTTGTACTCTCTCGACTTTTATTTATTTATTTATTTTACAATTTGTGACATAACAGCTGCAGCTTTGAAGTATTTCTCTGGAACTGGGTGATAAACTACTGCAATATTGCACAGTGGTGAGAAGAAAAAAAAATACTTGGTGTTGTACTTTTTCCTTGTGAGAAAATGATGCTGGTGACCACTTTGCCCTGGTCACAAATGAAAGGTCTGCAACAACCAGCTGTGCTGGAACGGCCAATCACGTCTGCATCATGCCAGCTGTTGCAAGCATGTTTGTTCGCATCTCCCTGAGAACGGTCTTCAAGCCACAAGTGTGTGTATGTGTGTGAAATAAAAATAAGTGCATACCCACCTACCGCATTTCAGGAAGCCATTTCCAATTGGAACAAGACCATAGATCGTCGGAGGGCAGCAGGTCTCGGTCCGACTCGCAGCCTCCCTGGTGGGGTTGTAAAACCGGCCTTGCGTCTCTCGCCCCAGCCACATAGATTAATGAATTATCCGGATTGCCTCTTTTTTCATGGCTGATCCAATTACTCTGTGACTGAGCATGTGGTCTATATATACTACTAGTTAGAGGAGAGAAAGGGGTGGGACACGTGCGAGCGGAGGGTAATTAAAGAAATGGCCCGGCCACAGACCAACAATACCACAATTACTTAATACTGAAGTAGCTGAGCAGAGATATTGTTTCCTTTAGACTGAGTGCAGGCGTGTGTGTGTGTGTGTGTGTGTGAGTGTGCATGTGGAGGGCGTCTGTGTGTAGGTAATTGTTGGTTCATTGAGAGAAAGTGCAGCCTGGCGATGTGAGTGGGTGTGTGCATTAGTTGGAAGAAAGAAAAAAAAAAAAAAAACTGAAGTCGTCTTGTTGATGATAATAACCCCAGTGAGCAGGACGGGTGTTAGCTTCATGAGACCATAGACTTTTTTTCTTCTTCTTCTTCTTCTGCAAATGTGCATCAGATAAAACAAATGAATCCCTTTTTTTCCCCTTTAGTTTTCAACTTGGCTGACATAAAAGTGCGGAAATCTTCCGGTGTCCCTTTAATACGAAGCCCCTCCGGAGAAACGTAATAACTCAGCTTTGTCAGAAATGCAACGTGTTTATGGTAATTGTGTGTTTGCGCCGGCGCGTTTTGATTGATGGGTCAGCAGATGAACCGGGCTCAATGCAAGGAACGGGGGAGTCTAGGGGGGGTGTTGTGCCCTGAGGGACGGTGGGAGAAGCGGAGCGCTGCGCCTCCTGCAGGGGGTGCCGTGTCTCCCAGCAGAGGGATGCAGCAGTCAAACAGAGGGGTGCCTGTGTGCCCCCACCCCCTGCATACAGACACACTCATCACCCCCAGTGCACCCTACTGAGCTACGAGGAGAGTGGATGTGGGGGTGAGGGGATCCTGCTCTCTTCTAAACCTCTGCTGATGCATAATTCATGTGTAAGTAGCAATTTTGGTATTTTGCTACAGGGGTTTGAAAATGGTAAAAAATATGAGGAAAGTTTTTCCAAAACAGCATTACACTCATCCTCCTCAAACCTTCATGGTTTTGCAACTTGAGAACATTGAAAACTGTAAATCAGGATTTCATTTTTAAAAAAACATACTTTCAAACCTATCACTGTATAGTGATAGCGGTATGTCTTTACCAGCGCCGCCACTCTATTTTTGCCCATTCTTCCTTGCTAAATAGCTTGCTTACACGGTGAGGGTGTGTGTGTGTGTGTGTGCGTGTGTGTGTGTGCGTGTGTGTGTGTGTGTGTGTGTGTGTGAATACCTATTTTTAGTCTTGCTACTGATTTTCATTTTTGACACCTGCATATGCTTTAAAGTAGATACTGCTGAATGTTGAGGTTCGTTGTCTTGCTGAAAGGCGAAGCTCCACCACAGTCTCTAAAGGTTTTGCTTCCTTTGTAACATTTTCTTCCTGGATTGTTCTGCAAATTAAAAGCTTCTCCACAACATGATGCTGCCGCCACCATGTTTCACCATAGGGATGGTGTATTAAAGGGGCAGCATGATGTCTTTTCCAGCCACATAGTACTTTATAGCATAATCAAGTAACTGTTAACTTCAGTTGTGTGTATATATATATATATATATATATATATATATGAAACCGCTTATATCATGATGCGTTTTATTTTAACCATATCGTTAATGTAGTGTTGCATGTAGATGTAGTAAAGGGCAGCCACAGACCAGCTCAGTGTTTGTTTTGTCCAGTTTGACAGTGAGCCACTCTGGACCAGACACCCAAGACTTCCGCCAAAACATTTAGCTGATGTTATTCTCACAGCTTCTCCCTCTCCTGCCTCTTCTCTTCTTCTCCCCACAAGGGAAAAACTTTATTTTTTTCTTTTTTTTTCTTTTTAAGGACCGTTGGTGCGCGTCCAACAAAAGCTCTCCGTCCATTTTCATCTTCTTTTGAATCTGAGTCTGAATAACACGGCGGCCACAAATCAAAACATGTCGGACGCTTTGAGTGAGGTCACGGGTTGTAGATCACCACGGCTTCCAGAGAAAGTCTCCTTGTGTCTGAAACGCGAGGGCACGGCGATGTGCCGCTTTGACTGATGGCTTTAGAGGGGCTGGTCGGGGGTCCGTTCTCCTGGGACTTTTAGTCCGGTGCCCGAGCCAAACCCCTCATTTCCCTCCCCGCGATATAATTTCATTAAACGTTTGACTCTCAACAAGCTTAATTTCTTGACATTTTGAGGCTTTTTCTGCTGAGTGGTGCTGCCCATGTAGCTTCAGAGGATTCTAAAAAAAAATAAATAAATTATTATTTAAAAAAAAAAAAAAAACACAAAAAAATGTCACATTAAAGAGATAAAACCGGGCGGCATCGCAGCGAACCGAGCCCGGCCCGCGCAACGCGTCGTTTCACGGTTGCAACAGTACGGGGTCCCAGTGGCGCAGATATAATTAAGACCTCTTCTTAATTACTTAATAAGCCTAATTAGTAGCATTTCTGAGCCATAGATTTGGCTGCGAGAGCGATGAAAATCAGAGGAGTATTAAGTTATTTCATTTAAATCCTAATGTTAATGAAATTAGCGCATTACGATACGACTGAAACAAACCACGCTGGGATTGACCAAAGGGGCTAACGCGGCCTTTTATGCTCCGGATAAGCTTCCAACTAAGAGGCACAAAAGGAGGAAAAGGAAACGGGAGGAAAACAAACGCAACATTTCTGCCGGCAGATGACGTGGCAGCTTCGGAGGCGCTCCCCGTTTCCGCTCGTCGTCGGGTTTTCTTTGCCAGATGTGAAGGCGAGGCGCGTGAATTCGAGAAACTCGAAGCCCACCAATCACGCGCTTGGGTTGCTGCTGCTGCCGCCGCATTCCCGGCCATTTAATTAGAAGTTGTTGGTACCCCAGAAGGTGTCACCAACCTTTTCAGGCACCGAACAGATGGTGTCCCCCTTTCTTTTTTTTCTTTTTTTTTGAGGTCCTGCCAATGCCCACTCTGTGGCTCCTGGGAAAATGACCTAACTCACAGGCAGCTGCTTAGTGCGGCTTGAGTGATTCTTTACAGCCGCTCATATTGGGGTGGATGAGTGGGGGGTGGTTGCAGGATGTACCACTGAAAACAAGGAGTGAGACGGCTATAACATGTTCCCTAGGTAGCTGCAGAAAACGAAAAAAGAATCTGTTTCGGGGGCCGTGTACCGGTTGTTTAAATCTGTGTTTTGGGGCAAAGACGAAGCAAAGAGCTCGACCCCTCGGAGGCCTGGACTCCTCCGCGTGTCCACAGTTCCTTCGCTTTGGGCAGATGGTGTGAATATCAACCGAGAAAGGAGCTGAGAAGGTCCGGCCGAGCAAAAAAAAAAAAAGAAAGAAAAGTGAAAGGGGTTCCGCCACAGTTACAAAGAGGCCCCATGGAGAGGTGCGGGCGTGGGGGGGTTGGGGTGTGCGCTAACAGATAAAAAGATAAAGGGAGTAAGAGTTTGCGAGGGGGCAATTGCAGTCGAGGAGTGAGAGTGGAAGGAGAAAACGGGAGAGCCGCGGGTTTGATATCCGAGGCGGGGGTCGTGGGATTGGAGCGAGGGGAGGTGGGGGGTTAACATGCTTCGTGCTGCGTGGACAGAAGATTGGCCGTCGCCCCGTTGTCAGCTTGGCTCAGCCTACGTCCGACTACGCAGGAGGTGGAGAAAGAACAAGTTGAGAATTGGAAGGCTGTGATTTCTGACTAATTACTTGATCTGCGGCAGATTATGTGGGTTTGATTGAAAGTAAGATTTTTTGGCGCTACCACCGATCACTCGCATACTGAGGAGAAATTTTACAAACCTGCTTTTGGAACCACTCGACTGTATAACAGAAACCCCCACAGCCGAAATCCGGACCTGCACACTTTTGTAGTAAAAGGGCTGGTATTATTTATTTTCCAGCCACATAATGCCACTTTATAGTGTAATCAAGTAACTATGTTAACTTCAGTTATTATAAAAATGCTCTATTTATCAAATTTGGCTTTGTAGTTTAATGTCGTGAAATTGGGCCTCTGTCTCTTTAACAACTCCTGCTCTTTCTGAAACTCCACCTTCAGGTGTTCTGTAAAGCTTCTCCACAACATGATGCTGCCGCCACCATGTTTCACCATAGGGATGGTGTATTAAAGGGGCAGCATGATGTCTTTTCCAGCCACATAGTACTTTATAGCATAATCAAGTAACTGTTAACTTCAGTTGTGTGTGTATATATATATATATATATATATATATATATATATATATATATATATATATATATATATATATATATATATATATATATATATATATATATATATATATAGGTAGTCACAGCATCGATCTTCTATTAACCCTTTAACAGCATTTTTACCAGCATTTCTCTCAGAAGGAGCTCCTATAATGAACTCAGTTGATGCACAAGTCCACCAGGTGTTTGCTAATTGCTGATGGCTAGTCTGTAGGAGCTGAGTGGGGAAGTCATGGGGAAGGGCCTGTCTGTCAGATGGAAGCTCAAAACTTTGGAAATTACAGCTCTGAGGAGGAGCTTCGTCCTCGAAGGCGGAGCTAGGTCGCACCAGGCGTGTTGGAGAGCTGACTGGTTGCCATGGGAGATAAAAGGACTTATCAAACATAAATGAAAGAATTAAGGCAATGCTCAAAGTATATTTTTGGTGAGGGGAAAAAGGTTATAACAAGTTCACTTTACATAACACCGCCCATGTAAGCTTACCCATAGGGTGCGCTCTTAACTCCGTTTCCTGCCCTTCGATGTCGACGACACGGCAGAAAAAGCCCCGGGAATTCCCTGAAAAGCGCCTCGGCTCAGTGGTGCGGCTCCCCCGACGTGGCAGGAAACATAAAATCTGTCGTTTTCATCACGTTCCATCTTGGGTAAACTTGTTTCCTGCAGCTTTCTCTATTAGTTATCTGTTCATGCGGGTTTACGACCGTGGAGCAAGCCAGATCGATCAGCAGGAGCTGTGGGATTTAATGGGTGCAGCGCTCCCGCTTAAGGATACAGGCTCGGGAGTGTATATTTAATCACTAAAAGGGATGAGGGTGGCGAGCATCGGTCACCAGCAGTCTGTTATATGAGGAGTCAGGTATTGGTTCGCCCCACGCTGTGAAATATCTGCTGGGGAAGAGTTATTATTGTTTCTGCAGCCATAAAAAATGATCTGAGACAGAGATCCAGACATACGGGTCAAAAGTGATTTCAACTCCAAATCCTTCTCAAAAACCGAAATGTTCTCAATAGTAGTGATTTAGTGTGTTACTTTTCACTTGTGATGGTACATGGCTTCTAAAATAAAACCAAACATTTATTTGTGAACCTTCAAAGAACATCTAAATTCATACTGAGATTAAATTACACTTCCATGGGTGGACTCTCTTTAATTGGTTGCACTGGATTTTATTTAAGGGCATCGGGGTCAAATGGGTTGAACACCTTTTTTTGGCATAGTTTTATTTGTAAAGTAGATATTTAAAAAGAGGGTATTGAGCTTCATAATGTTATTTCCTCATCAAAAACAAACCTGGAGTGTTGCTTTCATTCATTCATGCTCGTTTGAGAAATCCTAGAATCTCCCGTAGCAACCAGTCCGGGGTGCCTTAACCCCTTCTCCTGCTACATGCCGCTTATTTCCTCCAAAGCTCCACCTTTTAGGTTCAGACCGCAGCCAAGCTCCCGCCCCACAGGTAACGCCTCCCCAGCGCCCTCCCCACACAGTTCCTCCAGACTAGCGGCAGCAGCAATTAGGAAACACCTGGGGGAACTGTGCGTCTGCTGAGCTCCTCATAGAAACTACAACTCTCCTATCGACGGTTCTGAACAGCATCATTGGATGCAGTTGTGATGACGTGCTAAAGGGGGAAACGTCTGAAAGGGTCCTCTTAAAGGGACAGGGGCTAATTTTCAATCATCAGATATGTCATGATGGTCAAGTCAAAAATGGTTTAAGTTGTTTTTGGTATATACAGCATTTCCATAACAACTGAAGTTAAAAAGTTCAAAGATTAAAAGATTCTGCTACAAAATGCTGAGTATGCATTATTTTTACAACAACTTCCTGCTACAGGGCTGTGATTTATTTTTGACTTCCCGGAAAAATTCTGGAAAATATCTCATTTAAGTTTGTGGCTGACAGAAGTCAAATTTTAAAAAGTTCAGACTGAACACTTTTGCAAGGCAGCTGGTTGTTAGCAACGCGAGTTTCTAAGCAGTGTGTGTGAGGCAAAATGGTTAGGGTTTTATAATGTAATCTGTTGCCGTCAATCTAAGATGCCAGGCACTAATGTCAGATATTCAGTTTCTTTTTGATAAAAAAAAATAGTAATAATTCCATACTGATTTAGCATCTGCTGACATCACTGGTATGACAAAAACACAAAACAAGGAAGGAAATCTTTGACAAAATATAAGTGTGCACTGCAAAAAGTATTTTTGTCCTGTTTCTAGTGCTCATATGTTAATTTAGTCTTACTTAAAGTGGACTACTTTACAAATAGCTTTTCAGCAACACATAGGAGCTAGTTTTAACTTAGTAATTTGTGATTAAAAAGTGCTGGTTCCTTTGATTATTTCACTTGTAATAAGGTATTTTTCACATCTTATGAGTGAAATAATCTGCTAATAGCAGTAGTACTTTTTCATCACTACCAAGCAATTATTGATTTAAAATAAGTTTCTGTGTCTAGCAGAAAAGTGATGTGTATGTTAATTTTGTTTTGTTTCAAGCGTACCAAGATATTTTCAATAGATTCAGTGTTTTTGCAAAATATTGTTTTGCTTTCTATTTCCCTGGTTTTATGGCATCAATATATGCAAATCCCCACAGCATAATGTTGCCACTGTCACATTTCACAGCAGGGTTTCATCGTCAAAACTTTTAGCATTTTTTTTTTTGTTGTTGTTGTGATTTTGCTTTAGCTAGTCATATTCTGGAGCTAACTTGTGATTCCTGACTTTCTGAGCGGAAAGCCACATTAGGTGTTTCCACTCTGACTGACTCACCCCACCGATCAAATCTTCCCTGACATCCCCAACGGTGTGTGGAGAAACACGTGAGGTGGGAGATAAGAAAAAAATGTGAAGAGGAATTTGTTGACTTCGTCTTTCGTGGCCACGTAAAGTGAGAACAAATAATGGTGCCGCGATCTAGCCCAGCGATCCTTCTTAATCAAATTCATTGTGACTCGTTTCATTAGTAGCAGCCCCGAATTCATTTACGTGAAACGCGAAGAGTGTGACAAATATTCGGTTTTGTTTTTGTTTTGTTTTTAAAAGTGTGGATACTCCTCCAGGTTCAACAAATGAATAAGTAATTATATGCGCAACTTTTGGACCGTCGCTGCATGTGAAACCTGAAATTCTCTGTTTACATCGCAGCGTCAGTGCCACATTTCCCTTGTTTTAACTGTTTGTGGCGGCGAGAGATAAACTGATGGCTGCAGTGATGAACGCTCCGAGCTGTAAAAGTGTTGTTTTCATATTTCACTTGAAACACGGAAATATTGCCGTGTGAACCATCTGAAAGTTTCACTGCATGCCGAAACAACACAAAGTACTCTCAGGTAGCTCCTTTACACCGAGGCTGATCAGGTCCAGTCCCTGTGAGCTACCGTCCTGCAACTTCACTACAACATAAAATCTACATAAAAATCTAGTATTTTTGGTCTAGTTTCCAGTGCCAATATCTTAGTAAACTTAAAATCAGATAAACTAACTTAAAAGTAACTTTTCAGCAAGATATAAAGGCTTGTTTTGGGTAAATAATTCCTTAATATTGGAGAAAAGGTGCTTGTTCCATTTCCAGATTATTCAACTTATAACAAGACAACTTTCCCGTGTTAGAAGTTAAATTTTCTTCCAATAGAACAAGCACTGGGTCATCAAGAGTAAGGAATTATTTACTTAAAACAAACCTCTATATCTCTGTAAAAAGTTTTTTTTTGTAAGTTAGTTTTGTCTTATTTCAAGTTTACTAAGATATTTGTACTAAAAACTAGACCAAAAATACGTGGTGTTTCAGATGCATCCCTGCTCCAACACACCTGAATCAGATGAAGAGTTTGTTACCAGGCTTATTCAGAGCTGAATGACTGCTGCTGAGGGAGTTCAGCTATTTGATCTGTTCTTTTGGAGTGAGGATGCATCCAAAGGTTTCAGTACAGTCGCTCTGGACGACTGGACTCCATCACCCCTCTTCTTCTGTTCGTACTCCTGTAGTATCTCCTCCCTCTTTAACAAACCCCGAATGCCCTTGGACTTCACTCACTCCAACCCTGCACACCAGTCTGCCTAATATTATTATGTCGGGACCTACATGCTAAAAGTCGCTGGTGGTGATGGCGCCTGATTAGATTGTGCCCATTGATTGGCCGGCGTGCTGTTGGGTCGGCGGCGGTGTGTGCCGCAGCTCCTCCTTAGATGCCCTGACAGTCTGAGTCAGAGGAGATAGAGCCCCATGCAGGGCGACTGATTGAGTTATTGATCAGTGCTCATCTTCCTCCCCCCCCGTCCTAGTCTTTCTCTCCAAGAAACCCCTTAATCAGGATAATGAATTTCACTTATTATACGGCACAAGGTCTGAATGGGAATAGTGGCGGAAATTAGCAGATTGTTAACCCCTGTGATTTAAAAAAATAAAATAAAAAACAGGGTGATTGGGGAGGGAGGGAAGACGGAGAGCCTTACCTGAGGGGTTGCTACTTCAGGGAAAAAGCTTGAATGTGGCTGATTTGGCAGATTACGAGGGAGAAATTTCAGATACTGATGTCGGAGTAGAATGAACGGCTAAATCCGAGTGATGATGAAGAGCGGAGGAGAGTTTCAAAGAAACGCCGAGTCTCTTGGAGATGTAGGGCAAAGCGGGAAAATGAGAGAAGATTATTTCGAAGTGGTGATTAGCAGAGTGGAAATGAGCAGCATGATGGGCAGTGGTCAGACAGTCACCAGGCAGAGGCGCAGCTTAAAGGTCGGCCATTGTGTCGCCAGCATCAAAATTGGGCTGGTAAAGAATGAATAATGAGGCTTGATTACGGTCAGTGAGATGGAACATTGCTTCGAATCAATCCTCCAGACAATTACAGGCAGCACAAACGGCAGCCCTCAGCCACGGCCCAGGCAGCAGGAAGCGATTGTGTCAGAGGACGACGTCGCCTTCATCAATAACTTGTTGCCTCGGCCCTGTTGTCCTCCTGCTGCTGACATGTTCTGGTCTGATACTGAACATGAAACCATCTGGGGACGCGATGTTTGATTAAAACCACTTTGGGACTTTAATTGCGCAACCTTTTGCCAAGGTACTTTTGCACAATTTTTGTTGCTATAAAACATAAATCGGATGCTCAAATATATAGACACTTTCACTAATACATTGTTAGATGTTCTTGATTGTTTTGGGATTTTTTTATTTATTTATTTATTTTTAACATGACAAACCACATTCCTTTCTACGGTGCCCTTCGAGGGTCATGGGAAAAAATGTTTCTTTTTGCATGCCCTTCGCCTACTTAAGTTTGCAAACTTATTAATTCGGTGCAACACTTGCTAAGGGTCGCGTATACAGTCACAAATGTCAATTTAAAATTTCAAATATATGCACATTTAAAGAGCCTCAGTGAAAACGTGTTTATTCTTAACTCCTTGGTGCAAAGAATGGATTGAAAATCGATTTATTCACTGCAGGTTCATGTCTGTTTGTGTCAGATGGAAGTGCACATGAAAACATTCAGACCAGCACAAAAAGAGACACAATCAAAACTGTCAGATGACTTATTACCCCACGACTGTAACTCAGAAATAGTCCAAATACTTTGGATGTGGTTTTTTTTCTTTCTTGCATATTGACGGAAAGTTTCTGTTTATATGATAGATTTTTGTTGCCTTTCTGTCCTAAAGAAAAAGATATAAAACTTCAGATATTTCACAAGATGCTAAGATACGTGGGAAAACCTTCCGAAAACCTTATATTATAGCAGAAGGTGATGGCCACCGTAAGAAAAGCTTCCAGTATTCAATTATGCCGCATGAACTGATCGGCATATTGCTGCGAGAAAATGGAAACGAGGGAAAAAAAAAAAATCCTCCATGTTCCCATGTGGGCTCCGTATCTTTCAACCCAACAACATGCTTGTGGCGTAATTCTGGTCGGACACCTGACCGCTCCTTCTGTCAGAAATTGCCAACTCTATTTAATTGACGTAATGACACTAAAATAGTTTTTAGGCATTAGTCCACACATTTTCAAAATGGTGCTTTATTTTTGTGTCGTCGTGTTGTTGAAACACCAACCTGTGACCAAGTTTCAACAACTTGCAAATTGATTTTATTCACAGACCCCAATATCCTTCTCATCTGACCATAAAACCTCTTTCCATAAAATTTCAGTGAAGCTATGTTGTTTGGGGTTTTTTTTCTGTCCAATACTCTCTCCGTGTTCGTCGTTGTAGAACTGTGACCAGGCCAGTGAAACTGTATCATCGAGTTGCTTTCATGAAAACCTTGAACCTTGCTGGTTGCAGTGTCAACAAAATTCAAATGATGTTATTCATGCGTGACAAATGAATTTAAAGATGATCCCAAATTCATCAACATCTTTCTTCTTACTGGGGTTCATATTTTGGAGGGGTGCAGCCAAAGTCCTGACTGGAATCTGAAAGAGAATCTGTATAGAGAAGCTAAAGATTAATTGTTGCTAGAATAAAATTGAGCCATTCAGGAGGATATTAGAAATATTTGACATTCAATTTTTAATAAAATGAAAAAAAAAAAACAACCCTTTCTGTTTTGTTATGCTTTGACAGAAACACTGATTCCAATTAGAAATAAACAGACGTAACTGTGCTTTTCTGAGCAGAGTTTGCAAGTTTTTTTTGCATGTGATGCTATTTCTCACACACTGACAGAACATCCCTCCCACCTGCTGCAGGTATGGCTTTGGAGTGTTGGACGCTGGGCTGATGGTGCAGCACGCTGCGCTGCTCCAGGGAGCTGCTCCACAGAGGAAATGCAAGCAAGAGGTCGCATTTAATCCAGCCAGGTACAGAAACTTCTTTGGAATTATTATTAGTCGAAGTATTCGTATTAATAGTAGCAGTATTGTTGTTGTTGTTGTAGATCCTTCTCTGCTAGAGGCCAAGTGAGTGTCGGCATCGAATCCGATGCCTGCCGAGGGAGAGCTAATGAAGTCAACACTCTGGAGCATGTGCAGGTGTGCTGCTTAAAAATATCTTATCAACGGATTCAGTGTAAAAGGTGCAACTTTTTGTGCCAGAGTTCAGTTTTGCACCACAGCCAAGTTGGTTCAGTTTTAAGGCGCAAACAAGAACCCAACAGAAATGTTTGAAAACATGAAACTAAAATTGAACTTTTAATGACCACATTGTCTTTAGCAAAGATCTGTCTTTGAATCCATCTTTCTTTCTTTCTTTCTTTTTTTGAAAGTATTATTTAGTTTTAAATATCCATGAAACTTGCATTGATACCTTCATTTTAACTATCTAAATTATTGTTGTGTGTTTTGTTTGCTGCACACACCTGATTAATATTTAATTCTACCAATACACCAAATTGTCAGTGGAGATTAAATCGTTTTAGGTGCGACTGTAAGAGGTTATGATTTCTTTTTTTACAGATTGAACAAATGGGATGTGAAAGTAAAGTCGGTGAAGTTTTAAAGGGCCAAGCGCATGGATTTTGTTCCCTTTGACAGTTTTCCCTTTATCTTACCTCTAAGCCTCGATAAGTTAACCCTGACGCAGCTTCTGTGAGAATGATATGGAAGATAAGATCAGATTGGTTTCAGTCTCTTCAGCCAAGTCTCAGCAAGAAGTGAAAATAAAGTTTGTTTTCCAAAATAGGAAACTTTTACTCTGAAGTAGAGAAAGGGACATTTGTCTATTTGACACGTCCTCACAGTGCTTTGTAGAAGTCGAACCACTTTTTGCATTTTGTCATCTTACAGCTCACAACGTCTTAGTACTTTGCAGATCCACTTTTCACTTCAATCTTTTGGGAAATGCTCACCAGCTTTTTACACACATGCAATGAAACGTCGCCACGCTCGCCTTTTCCTAATAGCAGAAGTTTAGTCAGCTAGATAGAGAGGATCTGCAAACATCATTCTTCAACTTTTACTAAAAATTTTCAGGCTGTTTCCGGTCTGGATCCCAGCACATGACTGCGCTTCGATCGAAGCCATTTCATTGTGGCTTCGCTGCTGTATCCTGGTGGAAAATGAAACACTGTACCAGGCTTAACAGGATCTTTTCTTACAACATGCAATACTCCTGTCGGCCTGCAAAATGAAATCATAACACACAGAGAGTAGGCATGCAAGTTATGGATTAATGAGTTGATTGATCTTATTGATCGACTAACAATTAACTGATGAGTGGCCGTTTTCTCACAAACCTGAATTTTCTCATTTTGAGAGAGTCAGCCATCCTTCCCTGACATAAAAGGCTACATTCCTTAGAATATGCCGAATAAAACAAAAAATTAATTAAATTTTAACAATATTTTATGTCAGCTCTATGAAAGTCTGACTGAATAAATAGAAAATTATTGTTCTCTCACGTTACTAAACTTAGGCATATTTATATGATATCACAAAGCAGGAACCTTTTTGGTAGCTGAATAGAAAAATAAAGGTAAACGGAATAAAATATGTGAAACATTTAATCCCCCATGAACAGAGAAATACTCATCCAGAAGTGCCTTGTGTTGCTGCTCTTAAAGGAATGTTAAAACTTTGCTCTATAAGTTGGATTGACTCTCGTCAACGTTGCTTATTGGCATCATGTTTTTCTTTTTTCATCATATTACATTTTTTTCTGTATCGCCCCTCCTCTTTTCTGTTATCATCTTAATTTGTCTTTGGGTTTTTTTTTCCCCAAATCAACTTAACCCTCCTGTTATGTTGCAGGTCAAATTGACCCGTTTTAAAGTTTAATTTCTTTTTTTTAAATAGCTGGAAGTATTTTTATTTTTATTTTTTGCATGAAACCTTTTCAATTTGTCTTAACAGGTGCACTCTACATATAAATTGAAAATGTATTCATTTTGCACATTTGTTTCTGTATCATCTAAAAGAGAAAGTCTGAGTGGGTCTTGTTCATTGATTAGAACTCATTTTAATCTAAGAAAACATTTATCGCCAATGAATCATTAGTCAGTTAATCGGTTGCATCATAGTTATACTGTAACAAAACCTTTAAAAGTGCAAGAGGGTTTGGAATGCTCTTACAAGTTGCTGTGCGTCTCTGTTTGCCGTTGATGTCCATGTTGTGCTACAGACGCTCCGTGTTCCCGTTGCCCTTGAAAACGTGCAAATCAAGCAGAATTAGTTTCCAATTCGAACTTCTGCGAGCAGCCAGGGAGGCTTGTCAAACAAGTTGTCTTCCAGTGACTCTGTCATGCGCTGTGTCTGAGAATAGAAAGATAGAGGAGATATAAAAAAAAAAAAAGAAAGAATCCCACTGTGATGTGTAATGTGTTGGCAGTGTCATTTGCAGAAAATGGCAAAACTGTGTTTTCTTGAGTACCGCCACATACATGCAAATGTGTTTATACTTGATTGTGACAGCAGGCATACGTGTCTGTTGGTGCACATTTGAGTTTGAGCGAGTTATCTGTGTGTGTGAGTTTGTGTACTTGTGAAATAGCAGAGAGAGAGAGGGAGTGTGTCAGCATGTAAATTGAAAAGGCTTCATCTTTGCGGCTCTGCTCCCTGGCAGAAAGCGTGGGTCAGGCCATCGCCGCGAGGTGTGATTGATGGACGTGTTGCCGTGGTAACATGCCGTAAACAGGAGCAGGCTGTCAGTCTTTTTGCAGCTTGGCGGCTTTCTCTGCGATGTGCCATTGTCACACCAGATGTGCTGCTTGTGATGAACAGGGACAGGGAGGGTGTTTACCGGGTGGTGGTAGAGTGGGGTGCAGGGAGACTCTGGGGGGGCGGGGGGGTGCTTATCTAAATCATTTAGCTAATATTCCCCTCAGCTGTTTCTCTGTGCTTTCTCTTTCTCCTCCACTCTCTACCTTTACTTCTTTTTTTTCTACATTTCCTGCATCTCTTTGGGGGGGTGGGAGGAGGGCGGTCATGGACAGATCATTGCCATGTCCATCTGTTCGGCACATTCGGGATGACAGACAGGAGCAGCTGGGTCTGGATGTAAATTCACCGGCAGAGTGCGTGGTGGTGCTGCGGTTTGGAGACTACACGGGCTGTACCGTTTACAGAGGTTGTTAGAAACTGAAACGAAAAGGAGTGAGATCAGGTTTGTGCCCGCTTTAAACCGCGCCGGGATGAGATGATTAGCTTGTCCCAAGAGAGAAGTGGTAAAGTGAGCTGGACTTAATGTGTGTATAGCTTCTGCTTGTCAAACATGTTTGGAACGTTAAAAAAAGATGGAAAAATCAAAAATGAGAGTAAATTCTAAAGTACAACGTCCAGCATGTTTAAGGGGCAGTGATGATTATGTAAAATCAGTTTTTGAACTTTACATCATGTTCTGATGATGTTCTCTCATCAAAAACATACCTGTTTTTGATGAGAGAACATCAAAAACTTGATTGATTATTTCAATCAAGGCAATGCCTTGATTTTTTTTCACACATGTTTGAGAAATCCTTTAATCTCCCATGGCAACCATTCGGCTGGTCAAAACACTTGAGGGGATTGAGCCCCGGCTTCAAGGATGAAGCTCCTCCTCAGATCTACAGGATCCAAGCATTTGCCTAACAGAGGCCTCCTCCTCCGTGACTCCCCCACTCAGCTCCTTCAGACTAGCCAGCAGCAATTAGCAAACACCTGGTGGAACTGCTGATCTGCTGAGCTCATTATGGGAGCTACTTCTCAGTGCAACTATGATAAAAACACTGTTAAAGGTTGTTAGGGGAGCCATGTTGTGATGACTTTCTGAAGGCAGAGTTTCAGAACAAGTAGGAGATTTTAAAGAGAGAGAGACCCAGTTTCAAACATCTTAGCACTACAGCAGAAGCTAGCATCTACAGTCTTCCTTATCTCTACTCTTAGGGTTACAGCCAGTCAGTAACCCAAGGAAATTTCAAGGAAAATTGAAATGCGCTCCTGAATTGGCCGTCATGCAAATGCCAGCCACTAGTGTTCCAAGTAGCCTTGTTCTAAAGTATTTCAGTTTCCAAACCTGAATTGTTTTTTAGAGTATTTTGGATTTGTTCTGTTAAAGGAATGAGCAAATGTGAATTTTAAGATATGTTCTACAGAAAAATTCAAACAGTGGTTTAATCCATGAATACTCAGTTGCAAATTAGCAAGAGCTCACTTTAAACATCAAACATTTACTGATGCAAAACAGACATCGTATATAAAAATTAGTACAACATTTAGAAGTAGTTGGCCTTTGCTGGGAAACGTTTTAAATATAAGTCTTGAACATCTCCTAAGCTTAATTTCTGACATCCTACAGCTACATCTATTATTTCTAAATGATGTCTCTATTCTCCACTTGTTCCTTGCTTCTCCTTCTAGGTGAGAGTGAGCATTTCGGCGCCGTGTCGCGGCGACCTCTCCATAAGTCTGGAGTCTCCGGGCGGCACAGTGTCTCTGCTGCTGGATACCCGGCCCAACGACGCCTCGGCTGCTGGCCTGAAGAACTGGACCCTGATGACGTTGCACTGTTGGGGCGAGCAGCCGCAGGGCCTCTGGACCCTGAAGGTCAGAGAAAGCCTTTCTCCCTCTCAGCTCCACTGATTCAAATGTTTACCACACCGTTTCTAGTTGGTTCTCAATGTCACTCAGCTGATGTCAGATGGTAAACGAAGGTTAAAAACCACAAAGCTTTCCCCTCTCAACCTCAGTGCTATCATTTTTATTATGTACCAAAATTGCACTTTTTTTCACATTTTATTTGGATTTTACCTGATGGACCAGGTGGGTTTTTTTCTATAAAGGCCAAAAACGTGGAAATCAGAGAAAATGATTTTTTTCAATAAAAACTGAAAAACACATTTTTTTGGGACAGCTTGTAGTCGTATCTTCTCAATGCTAAACTAATAGGACAAGATTGTATTGGAACAAACAAATAGGTCCGCTGTTTGTAGAAAAATTATCTGTAAATTATAGTCGATCCCAACACACAGAAGGGTTTTTGGGTCGACTGATTCCTTCGCAAAAGCCCGCTTCAGCGTTAAAGCTTCTGAACGTTTGTGGTTCTATTTACTACCAAATTAAGATGAATCCAGAAACCTTTTTAATGAATGAGAAACAATTAAAAAGGTTTTGCACAACTGAATTGTTTCAATGAGAGATTAAAGGATTTCTCCATCATCCATGAAAGAATCAAGGCAAAACTCCAGGTGTGTATTTGATGAGGGAATGACATTATAACATGATGTAAAGCTCATCTACACTATCTCTGCACAGAACCCTAAGCATCACTTTCCAGTTTGACTGAATGGTGGCGACAGCATCATGCTGGGGGAATGTTTTTCCATAGCGTGGAGAGGGATGCCGGTTAGAGTTGATGCAAGACGGATGGAGATAAATCCTGGATGTTAGAGGACACAAAACACTCAGTTCTGAGGAAGCAGAACAAAAATGCATCCATCTGCCATCTACCTTCTTGAATTAGATCAAAGCATCTTCATTCTGAAGTGGCCCAGTCAAAGTTTTGACTTAAATCCAATTGAGAGTCTTTAGAAATGCTTGGAAATTGCTGCGTCAGGATGCTCTCCATCCAGTCTGATCGAGAAGAATGGAAAAGACATAAAGACAATCCTGCACATTGTTTCCTGCTTCCTGTCTCTGTGGTGCCTAATTATACAAATCCCATTAAAATAAGCCAAAGTTTGTCAAGACCGGCATGATGTGTCTGGCGTCTTCCTGGAATATCGTCTCTCGTGATACAGAAATGAATTCCGACGCTTCACGCCGTCCTCTCCCGGTTGTTGCGGCGTACAGAAGTTTAAAAATAGCTCGGCTCAGCTTGCTTCAGTTCATTTTGCAATAGCAAAGTGAATCATCCTCTACTTTCATCTCCGAGCTTCAGCCAAGCATGGCAATCTTCATTTTCCTTCCTGCGCTCTTCTCTTCTTCTGCCTCTTCTTTTTCTTCTTCTTCTGCCTCTTTGTTTTTCTTCTCTCCTTCTTCGGCTCTCGTAGATGTGCTGATGTTTGATATGGAGGAAGGAGCTAAAATGGAAAGGGAAATTAGGGCTGGAGGGTTAAGTAACCTTGGCCGCGTTTGACAGACACGATGCTGTCTGATTACAATCCGCTCTCACAGACGGCAGCGCTGAGGTCATTTACTGTATGTATGTGGGTGGTGGAGTTGGGGGGGTTTACTGTGTAGAAATGTAACGCAAGTTTTGTGTGTGTGCAAATAGGCATCAGCGCTTGTAAACAGTTGGAGGTTGCTAAATAAAAAGCTGTGAAGATGAAAGGCACCCACCTTCTTTCCTCTACCACCTACCTCTTCCTGCAAACAAGCATGCACCCTCTTTCCCTCCGTCTCTTCCTGTCTGTCGCCGTGTCTCGCCTCCGTCCTCCTGTAGATTTACTGTCCCCTCTGTGACCAATTACCAGCGCCTGGCGTGTCGCAGGGATGGGAAGGAGGCGACGTCATTATGGGGGGGCGAGACACTCACAAAATGAATTGACAGTCGCATCTGATGGTCGGAAGGACTCTGGTCACACCAACATGTACGCACAGCCAACACAGGCCTGATCAGAGTCTTAAACGGATGAGAAAATTAACAATTTTCCCTCAACTGCACACTTAGTAATGTTGAAGTTACACTGGTTTTCATTAAAGAGACAGTATTATGTAAAATTTATGTTTTTAACTTTTACATCATGTTATAACGTCATTCTCTCATTAAAAACACACCTGAGTGTTGCTTTGCTTCTTCCATGCATGTTTGAGAAATCCTTTAATCTCCCATGGCAACCATTCAGCTGTGCAAAAACCTGGGTGGACCTAGCTCCGCCTTCGTGGCGCAGCTCCTCTTTGGAGCTTCACTTTCCGAGCTTCCGCCTCACAAAGCAGCCCTCTTTTGCAACTCCCTAACTCAGTTCCTTCAGACTAGCCAGCAGCAATTAGCAAACACTTAGTGAAACCGAACAGCTGCTGAGCTCATTATAGGATCTGCTTCTCAGTGCAACGCTGGTAAAGGCGTTAAGGGGTTACTAGAGGAGTCATGTTGTGATGACTTCCTGACGGTGGAGTTTCAGAAAGAGCAGAAGCTTCTTAAAGAGACAGAGGCACAATTTCAAGGTATTAAATTACAAAGTCAATTTTTTTATAAGTCATTTTGGGGATATATATATATATAGCATTTTTATAACAACTGAAGATTTTAAAGTTATTTGACTAAAAAAATGGCAATATGCACCTGGAAAAACACATCAAATAAATCTTTTGCTAATGCGAAAGAGTTAGATAAGCAGAAATGCCAATTAAATCTACAAGAACACTAGCCTGGTAAAAACCAGGCCCTTATTCAAGAGATGGTTTGCACTCAGGGCTATTGAGAAGCACTTTCTTAGTGGAAGCATGGACTTTAGCCTATTGCTGACGTTTGTCCATTACATATGCAATGCAGCAGGTCAATGCTATGAAGCTAACCTTAAATTGGCTGCACTGTAAACAGCCATCCTCCACGAGAGAAGGCCGAGCTAAATAAAATACCTAGTGTTAAGTCAATATTTGGAAGTGTGTCCAACATGGACTGAACAGCTTCATTCACTTCCTCCACTGTCAGTGCTAAAACAAAAAACGGACTAAAACTCTAAAACGGTGCATAAAATAGACTTCATTGCTCAATTTTCTGCTGCTGACTGGCCTGGTTTAAATTCTCCCGGAGAAATCAAGCTCAGTGGGAGAAATCCCCAGCAGACCAGGGGAGGAAGATGAGAATCTAGTGGAATTGAGTTGGAAGCCAATGGCCATAAAGACAGACTTAAAGAGATGGCAACGGTAACATAATAGTAGATGTAGAGAGTGAAGGGAAAACCATAAAACGTGTGGCCAGGAATGAGACTTTAACCTGACTATCAGCTAGATTAAAATTTTGAAACTCAAGGGTGGCACAAAGTAGGCATGGTAGGAGTGTGTAACTGGACGCTCCAGTAACACACTCCTACCAGTAACCGGAAAGAGTCGACATTGATTCGCCAAATGGTGGCAATTGTTAAAGAGCGAGTGGTTGTGTTGGAATAAAAAAAAGAAGAGAGAGAGACTGTAGTGAAAGAAAGCGAATGTTATGGCTCGAGGCTCATGACCTTCCAGCTCTGTGAAGGACACAGGACCGCGAGGCTGAAAATCCTCTCTGTGTCTCTTCTTATGCTGTCTGCTCTCCCCTGTGCCGCCTCTGCTGCCATCTGCAGCGCCTCGACTCGGCTCACGGCTTTCACTGCTGATCACAGACAGGGTGGATGATTAAGCTTTCCTCCCAGGTGATTTGTAGATGGATCCGCGACTAGTTGAACATGTCGGCCTAAACACGTTGGCGGTTTCCTGTTAACCTAAACGTTGTTGTTTTCAATCCCTAAAAACTCATAATTACTTCAAAA
Source organism: Gambusia affinis (assembly GCF_019740435.1). Lineage (NCBI taxonomy): Eukaryota > Metazoa > Chordata > Actinopteri > Cyprinodontiformes > Poeciliidae > Gambusia > Gambusia affinis. The sequence goes on from NC_057872.1 coordinate 5,474,913, forward strand.
TTTTATGTCTCTATTTTGTTTTTTTGTTTTGGCCTGCGGAGGTAGCCATCTTTTCACCTGCTTGCCAGGCCAATGACTCGGGCAGGTTAACCAGTTTTTATTGTCACCCTCTAAACACGTCCATGTAAGTCAATGGTTTCGTTCACCACAGCTGAGGGGTTTTAAAGTGGACTATAGTCTATAAACAAAACGCCTAGATTGAGGCAAACTGCCTCAAAGTTTTCATGTGCATGAGATATTTGTTGAAACAAACAGGCCAGGCCAGCTTCTAATCTACTGTTCGCTGTATTAGCTCCAATTAGCAACATTAGCAGTAGCTAGCACGACTAGCAGTACACCATTAGAAGGAATGAACACCAAACGTAGTAGCTAACGTCATTAGCTATAGCTAAAACCATTAGCAGTAGCTTACACCATTGGAAACTTGGCTTGCAATGTTAGCAGTAGCTAAAACTATTGGCAATACCTAACATCATTATCAGGAGATAACTAGTAGTACTAGAATTAATTAACACCATTAGCAGAAACTAACACCACTAGAAAGAGCTAACATCATTAACAGGAGCTAACACAAGTTAGGATACGTTCACACAGAAGGTGTTGATGCTAAATTAGGATTTTTAGCAGTTGTTTACATCTGGACAAGTCTGATAAAATGCAGCATGACAGTGGAGACTACAGGTGCTTCAAAACATATCAGCTATATAACCAGTTTAGCTCCACACATGGAAGTGGCACAGATCCAAATTGGGCCGTTCTGACTGCTGCAAAGCAGTGGTGTCTTTAAGTTGGCCAAAAGTTTAGTTTTAGTCTCTTCTTACCAGAGCAACTTCTTCCACTTCCTAAAGGCTTGTTTCATAAAAAATAAATAAAAATCTCAGCTGTTCTGCATGGTTTACTTCAGTTTCCTCACATAGTCTATAAACTCATGCCACATAGCAATTTTTACCCCTTTTTTTTGTGACATCAGAAATATTTATTAATGGGAATTTATGTCCTGCAGCCACAAACTGGCAGAATATAACAAAATCTGTGTTATGTGAAGCCTCCAGAAGTCGAGGGGGAAAATCCGTCCGTGTGTAATTCGGGTGGAGCGACCCTTTCTGCGTAATGCTTTAGCGCCTGCTCTAATTAGTAACTATGACTGGCAGCATATTTCTCTCCCTCTGCCGTGTAACACAATAGGTTTTCAGAGAAGAAGATGGAGGGGTGTCATTACTGTGCTCCACTTTCACAGAAAGCCGCTCTCCTAAACACACAAACACAGAAAAACACACCAAAATTATAAACACACATCTACAAGTCTCTCTTTCTTCCCACCAGGCTTTATGCTAACGTGCCCACAGGGAGTCTATTCCAGTGTGTGTGTGTGTGTGCGCGCGCGTGCAGACGGGTGTGTGTGTGTGCGCATGCAGACGGGTGTGTGTGTGTGCGTGTCAGGAGGAGGGTGGCAGCAGTCTTTGAGTCTCCAGATCCCGGGGGACTTGGAGACTTAGTCGACTAGTGGTGCTGTTGGAATATAATGGCAATATTTAGCCTGAGGCGATGTGGACGCACACGCAAACATACAAACAGACACACACACTCGCTGGCTGGCTGGCACTGACTGACTGTTCGTATATTTACCGTCAGCTTCTTAGGGAGTCGCTCCCCGCTTGTCTGGCCAGCAGATTGCACAAACCAAACACGCACAGTGAGCAAGTGATAAAAGAATAACCTGCAGATAATGTATTAATTACGCTTTTCAGCTGATGCACACAGCCTGTGGGAAAGCATTATTAGCCAGCGTCTTCCGCACCTGGAAGTGATGGATAAGGAGCAGCTTATTTTATCATACAGCATACTTATTAGCAAAAATGATCAATATTTAGTCTTTATAGGAAGATGAATGTACCAAATTGCTGCCTAGGGACTTTTTTTTATTTTTAATCTGAGAAAAATGAATTTATCGATATTTGGTGTCATGGTAATCATCTCATTTGTCTTAAAGGAGATATTAGTTGGAGTAAAGGGAAATGGTTTCAACCCCGTTGTAATCATCATAACTCATCGGTTTTAGGACTTTATTTTATTACATTTTCACAAATATCATCAAAAGTAGAACAAAGAAAACTATATGATCAAATTATTAACACGCAAAAAAATTGCTTAAACTTTAAATAAAAATATCCATCATTGTTCTCTGGTGACTACAGTTGTTCATCCTCTCCACTGTCTCCCCATGCATGCGCAGGATGAGGTCTTGTTGCAAACCTCAGGACTTCATAAAATCAACTGTCCTCCATATGCTACATTGCTCGGTTTGCTTCGATTATTTTTCCCCACGATCAGAATAAACTCGACTTCACTTCCTTATTTTATCACCAGGATCAAAATGTCCTGAGTGTAATTTACCTCGCATCAACATTGTTGATGTTTTTCTGTGTACTAGATATGCACCGTTTTAAAAATAAGAGCCATAATTGTTATCTGATTGCTGTTATTGCCACTAGCTAATATTTACCCATTTTATATGTTATTTTTAAGGTCCGAAACGCTGAAACAACAGTTGGTAATGGCAACACGAAAGAATTAAACATTGCTTATCAACATCAGCCCCGTTTTACTTATCAGATGTATGACGATACGTTATGTCGATATATTAGTCTTGTGAAGTGCATTGAGTTACAGAAACAGATTTTTCTGAAATCTTCTGCCACCTAATGTACAAGTGCACCTAAAATGATTTAACCCCACCTGCCAAATAGGTTTAGCAAAAAATTTTTTATAAAAAATCCAATTAGTTTCTGGAGAAACGATTTCTTCCTGTTTGAATTTTGCTGACACCCTGGTAGTCAGTAAAAGCATCAATTAGTGTTTCATTTGTAGAAACAACTCAGAATCTTCTTGTACGTTGAACTGTGTACACGTTTCTGGCATAATTTGCATTTTGCCGACTGCTGCTAGTTTATGTATTTTGATCAACTTAATTTTAACAGAGGGTTAAATCATTTTAGTTGAGTTTGGGTCCTTAATATTCATCAAAACACAAATCTACATTGTACAGAATTCCTCCGTATTCTCTCAGTGACAGAAAAAAATATCTTTGACACGTGATATTAATATTAATTGTGACTAAGTACATTTTGGGAGCTGCAGGAAGGTTACAACCTCCCAGGTACTTCATTCTTTTCTTTATTTGCAACTCAGGGCAGCTTTAAAGCCTCACGGCGTGCCGAGGGAGCCGCCATTGAAACATCATCCTCTGCATAAGCTGGTCGTTATCTCACCATAATTTCCCTCTGGGATTAATAAAGTTTTGTGATTGTAAATTAGTAAAGGCAGGTTTTGTTACTGTGGCTCACAGCTTCTTGCTTAAATGTCTTTCGTTTGGAGTCACGATGGAGCAAAGGACCTTCCTAAAGTAAAACAGGACTAGAATCCCATAATATTTGTCCAAATTATTGAATTTTTTTTTTTTTTTATAAGTCTACACTTACATCTGCTTTACTCTGAAATATTTTTGCCACAGTCGTCTGTAGCCCATTTATCAAAAGGGAGTTGTTCTGACCAGCCTCACGGTGCTCTTTTGTCTTTTCACAGGGCCAATTTTAATTAAAGAATGGACTGTAAATGTTAATGTGGATATAAAAATCATCCAGGAGACGGGTTAACTCGCTCAGAATCTATTTTTTCTTTAAATGTTTTTACTGTTTAATTCTTTCTAGTGGGTTTGGGATATTCAGTTTAAATACAACAAAACCTAAAACAGTCTTTTCTCTCTCTGTTTCATTCTTCTTAGGAAAATTACAATCAGTAATACTGTATTTTATCTAAGGAAGACCTTAATAGCTGCAAAGTTCAGTTAAGAGAGTCCTAATTTCAAAATATTTTCCCAAAAGCTATTTGTTTAGTGAATTAATTACGCAAATTTTGTCTTTTAGACAATTAAATTCATTGTTAAGTCAGATTTAAAAAAAATGCTGCTGCGTGATAAAAGTTATAGGTATGAACAATTTATCAGCACCTTTAATGTAGAGGCACACATAGTGGTGTCCAGCTACGTGTTGACGCTTTTGCTTAATTGATTGAAAGAATAAAATGGAGAGAAAACACATCATCATTCCCTGTTGTGGGTAGTAGTTAGGTGGGCTTTTCTATGTGAAAACCACGTCTTTGTACTGTCATAAAATCCCAAACAAAGTACCATAACAGAAATATTGATTATTGTGAAATGCGATAAATGTCAAAAACAAAGACACAAAAATCGCTACACCCACTTCCCTGAAATGTAGTTTTATTGCCCAAGGTAAAGGCTGACTGTCACTGCTTTCGAGTAAAATGATCACAAAGAGTTTGAATAGAACTTTGCCATTATGCTTCAGTAATCTATACCCATATTGTACCAGACAGCTACATATAAAGTGTGATCTAGGGAGGGAACTGCTATTTATCTTTAAATGATCAGTTTTGCTTACTGGACTAATCAGAACTTACTTTTACCAAAACCTGCTTCATCCTCTTCGTCCTTAAAGCTGCACTATGTAACCTAACAAAAATGTGTAAAAGTATATTATGAGACAGATAATCTGTGGAGAAAAAGAGCTCCTCCATCTCCTTTTAGTTCTACTATTGCAGTCTGCAGAAATGCACGGATCCTGGTCAAAAACAACCAATCAGATCCAGGAGGAGGGTCTTAGCGCTCTCAATTACCCTCGTGTTCGCTGCTCAATGTGCTAATAGCGGAGAAAAACAACTTACTGTTACAGAAAAACCATTAATCCGTCCGTCTTCTGTGTCTATGCTAACCATCATAAGATGTTGATACCCAGTCCAGTGACCTGCAGACCTCCTTTTGGTTTTGACTTGACTAATTTAGCACCCTGGACAGCGCCCAGCTGTGTCTTCCTTGTGGAGCTGTGGGCTTTAAGGACTGTTGCAAAGTGAAAAATGGACATACATTGTCTTTACCTACAGTCAGTTACATCTTCTATCATCGAATCTTTCCATTTTTGTTTTTTGCAACATGTAAACATCTGCTGTCAACCTTCACAAAGTCAAAGTATGAGCTAGCTGAGTAAGGGCAAACTGTCTCCTTAAACAAAGTCATCATTCTTCACTTGAGAATTCAGGAACGCTGCTTTGTATTGTGGTGCTAAAATGTGACGCCTCTGCTGACCCGGTAAACTTTTCTGTTTTCTTTTTCACAAGAGCAGAAAATTCCAAAAAGCAGGATGAAGTTTTCCTTTATTTATTTATTTATTTGCAGATGCACTGTCAAAGCCTAAAGTGGAAACAAAATCACTTGCTCATTCAAACAAACTCTCACTTTCAACCACAAACACACACAAACACTCTTCCATTCTCTGTGGCCCAAGGTGGATTTCTAGAGGTGCATACATTTGCATACATCTGCATGGTTAATGAGTTTTGGGAGATCAAGCGATCTGAGCGGCCCTTTGTGGGTATTTCTTTCTACTATTGTGTGTGTATGCGTGTGTGTCTGGGGGGGAAAGGGGGGTGTGTAAGTGGAGAGGAGGGGCAGAGGGGGGCCTCCATGTAAATATCACCCACTGTGTGCTGGCACCCGTCACAGATGGTCGGGGGCGAGGGCGCCCTGTGGGCACAGGATGCCTATTTCTGTGTATCTGTGTGCTTTGAGGCTGCAAAGCAAAGAGTGTGACCCGGTGTGTGTGTGCGTGTGTGTGTGTGTGTGTGTGAATACTTTGCACTTGATGTGTTTGTGTGCCATTAACTGTAAGAACTTGTTATGAGCTTGTTTGTCCCTGCGCTTGTTGCAGAGGGTTCATTTGAGTAATTCAGTGTCGGCACGCATGTCTGTTTCAACGGCTGCGGTCACATGACGGCGATATATGTGTGTGTGTGTGTTAGACGCGCTGCGGACCCTGCGCGCCTGCGCTCGTGTGGCTCCCAGCATGCAGTGTGGCTATGATGGCCCTGTTTTGGATGATTGATGTGTTGGAGGGAACAGCGAGGAGCCCAGGTTGGGCCAGAGCCTCAGTCTGACACGCTGCTACTTCCCTGCTGCTTTACATATGTAGACGCAGCACGAGTCCTCCTCCCCTCCCATCTGACTCTGCCTCAGTCTCACAACTCAGCCAACACTCACAGGTTCTTTTTTTTTTTTTTTTTAGGAGGGGTGGGAAGAGGGATTTTATTTTGAAGCTTTCTGTTTATTGCGAGAGGGAAGACTAGAGCTGTCTGCCGCAGGCGTTCCTGCTGCCTGACCGACACCGACATGCACACATCAGTCTTCACATGCAGATGAGGAATTTGTTTTGGTTCCCGAACGCAATCAATAACAACTCTCGCAAATAAGTTGAACCTGACAAAGGCTTAGTGGCGTCTTGTTGTTTTTTTCCCCGTATTTGACACAAATAGTGCCCCAGACTTTTCATGTCCTTAAAAACAGGAAACATGCTTAAAATTTCAATGAGTTGGTCAAACTATTTGTCACGCCAAAACATCGATTTCGTTTAGTCCCATTTTGAGTCGGAGGATGATTAAGCTAATCTCTGCCAAATATGGCAAATGGTATTTGTTTGGTTTCTGATTTTGTTTGTGTTTGTACGGAAGACAATTAGGGCCACAAAATGAAAAAGAATTCTGACCTTAAAACTTTTGCATGTAGCTTTTATTAAAATAACTTTTTACATGTTTTTTTTTAATAGCTGTCACTACATTGTGATGGTACATTATGAGACAGATAATGGCTGTACTAACTAGCCTGCACATTCGGGACAGGCTCTGCTGTTGGGAAGGATATGAGTGATGCATACATGAGAGTGATTGACAGAACTAAGATCCCCCTCCTGGCTCTGATTGGTTGTTTTTGACTGAGCCATGCATTTAAAAACACAGTGATAAAAAAGATAGGAGCTCCATGTTTCTCTGTGTTATGCTGTCAAATAGCAAAAATGTTTTTGCAAATGCAAATGTAAAAATAAAAACGTTTTTGTTTTTTAATAAAAGTTGCACACTAACTGGAAGAGGATTAGACTTTTAGTTTCTCACCAGCTGATTACAACTTAAGGCAAGTTAACATTTGTACCAGGTAGGTATTATAATAACATCTAGCTAATATCTGTAGGTGTAGAAACGGTTGTAAATCTAGAACTGTCCTCTGGTTTTAAACGTGACACAGAGCTATCAGAACAATGTGGCATGAAATAACAGAATAGTGAAGGTGCTGCAGAGCATCTTCCCCCAGTGGCCTTCTGACAAAACAGCAACAAAAAAAAAAACAACTCATGGAGCATGTTGACCTGGAAAGGATCCAGTCTCTTTTTGAATCAGAACCACCATGAAAAGCTTTTCCTCTCTCTTGTCTCCAGGTCTGCATCTGTCTCTACCACCAGCTCTCTCTTTGTCTTCTCCTTTCTCGCTAAAACTGTCTCTTCCCCTCTCTGTTTTTGTTCTTTTTATGTCTGTGTCTATCAGACTCCCACTCTCTCTCTCTCTCTCTCTCTCTGACTGTCTTCTCTCATCTTTTTTTTTATCTGGTGTTTGCCTAACTCAGTCTCAGGATCTCTTTCTAAACTCCTTTCTATCACATGGTCTCACTTTCCTCTCACCCATTTCGATATCCTGCCATCTCTCGCCCATCACTAATCCCCCGCCCCGCCGCCTTTCCTCTTTTCTTCCTCTCTGTAGTTTCTCCCCAGGTTTGAAAGCCTTCCCCTCTCCCTTCTTTATTTCAGCTTTTGCTAATCCCTATATTTTCTTTTGTCTCTCTTGTGTGTAGTTTGTTTCTCCAGCCCAGGCTTGGTTTTGCCTTTGCTGGTGGCTCTTGCATTATTGCAGTGTGGATAAATGCAGCAGGAAAGGATTTCTGGAGGTGTTTTACCGTGAAGACGGTGCACACAAACCCTGAAACGCCATTTCATCAGAGTCGGAGACGTCAAGTTACCCACAAAATTAACTATCGCCCCAATTAAAAGTAAGCGCTGCGACTCAAAATACTGGCTTGATCGTATTTCCCGGCGACAGCGAGGTTAAGACTTCTCACGCAGCCATGTCAGCCTCGTAGAGAGACATGCTGGGAGGCTGGGAGGTATACAAGTCTTATTGATCCACCTGTCGCATCCAGCTGTTTGTTTACCAACAACAAATCAATGCAACTCTCAGCTGGGGAGCAACCAGGCCTGGCCCCTGATCTGCTCTGAGCCCTCTCTCACACACACACACACGCACACAAAACACCAAGTGCATTTCAACACAGAATACACACAAATACCGCATACCCTCTCATTGCAGATATTGCCGGTATACACGATTACTTGTATTCAAATACTTATTTTTCATTTTCCGAACCATAAGAATCTTTGTTTCTCTATAGGCGGTAAACAAAAACACATTGATATCATCTGGAAATAATAATATAAACTTGAGTGTATTTGAGACTTTATCTCATTTATGTATTCTATGAACAATTTGGGACCAAATGCACACCCTTGTGGAACGCCACAATTTAAGTCCACATGAGCCGATTTTACAAACTGTCGTCTGTTTATAAGTAACTCTTTGCCCAGTTCTGACCAGTGGCATCAAATGCTTTCCATAAGCCTATAAATATTTCTGCTGCATATCTTTTTTTTTTGTTTTATTGTACAGGGTTTGAGATGTTGATCTTTCTTTTCTGTAACCATGCTGAAAAGTCAATTTATTTCAGGAATGAGGTAAATTTTTGTCACCAGAGAACCACAACTTTAGTGCTGTGATTGGTGAAAACATTCACTCTACACTGTTTATTGTTTCATATTTCCTGTAAAACCAAAATAGAGTTGATGACTGGGTCTTTACTCATTGTGCTTTGATATTGTATCTAATCTGCGTTTTTAACTCAAGTTCAGTAGACCTGAATGCAGTTGCAGCTTATTGAAAATTTGGCCGACTTTAAATGTTAATTTTAGATATTAATTTAAAACTCGTATTTGGAGTGTAGATTAAAAACAAAGGGATCTGAAACTGTTAGCTAGAACTGTTACCTGACTAAAAGTTGTTGACTCAACCTAAAGTCGGTGTTCTGTTTTACAGTGAAAAATCTCACCTGCCAGAGTGGTTCTTTTTTTTTTTGTAATTTTTTTTGTTTTTTTCCTGGTGCAAGATTTTCTTATCAATCTCTTGTTGATGGAAAAATGACGTCTTTGCTGCTGTGTTTATGTCCAGGTGTCTGACCATACAGGCAGTGTGTGGAGCTGCAGGAGGCAGAGTGAGGAGGAGGCAGCCGGAGCTCTGCTCAGCGCTGCACTCATCCTGTACGGCACCCACCGCCCACACAAGGCCGTGCTCGGTATGTGAACGTGTCGGCCTCTTTTAGTACCTTGAACTCACGCAAACTGAGGTGAGCGTGCGGGCGAGGACGCCGGAGAAGTGTGACAGATACGGAGCGAAATTGGAAAACCCGACAAATTATTCATTTGATGACTTGATTTTAGAAATTTATATTTTGATTTGTTTTTGTTTTTGCTTGACTCAAGCTGTGTTGATGTCACCTGATTGTGTATTTTGGGATAGTTTTGTTTCTTTAAGTCTAATTTTTCTTTTAAAGGTACATGCACACTTAGAAATTTTTTTGCATTATAGACTCCCACTCAAAATGTATGTTTTGCATAAATTACCTTCGTAATTTGATTTCAGATTCACTTTATTTTGGTAAATTGACAAAAAAGACAGCACAACAAAGTGCTATCTCACAAACCAATAATTTCTACTTTTTTCATTGAAACCCTTTCAAAATGTCTTACCTTACTTTTTTAAATAAAATGAATAAGTCATTTCATGTCCTGTAAACCGAAAACTTAGGAATGGAGTGGTGATGATTTTCTAAAACAATTTTGCAAAAAGAAAGAAAATTGATATCTAAAGCAGTGTGGTTCCCACAGTAATAACACAAATAACCCCAAAAAAGTTAGCGAGAATTATTTTTTTAGGAAACGTTTGACAGATTTCAACAATTTGTAATCAATAAAATGATTGCACAAACATTGAATTGATCAAAATCCATCAGAATCAGTTTTTCTCCTGGTTGCTGAGCAACAAAAAAGTTACAATCCAGGGTTTCTTGTTTCTAAACTCAAGCAATTTTTCTTCAACCAAAACAACTTTTTCTTAGTAAAACAGGCAATGAAGGGGTTAACAATTCTGAAAAAGGATTAATGTATCATTACGACAAAGTAATAAAGGCATTTATTTAACACAAAACCTTTTTAAATTTGTTGATGTGTAATATTGTTACTGGCCATCTTTAGTATCCAAACGATACAAGTGGAGCACAAAACGAAGGGACGCCACTTGTTCCAAATGTGACGATTTGAAATATAACTATGACAACATCATAATTTTCATGAGAACCTCAGAGAAACGTCACCACCTAATGCCTCCCCTGCAGCGGCTGGAGCTCTGTGGTCAGCAGAGTGACCACAGGAGCCCGGATGTGTAATTACAGTGTGACCCCTGGCTGACCCCTCCCTGGTCTCACATGCACCTTGTTAGCGACACAGCTAAGCCAGCTGCCCCCACGTCCCTCCTAGGGGGTTCTGGGGAGACCCTGAAACACTCTCCTCTGTCAACTTGAGCTGCTTGTGGTCGAAAAAAGAAAAAAAAAGTTACAGTTTTTCACAAATATTGATTGAACATTTGTATTCATTCATTTTATTTACTTCTCTTTTCTTATTTTTAGCAAACTTTTGTTGAAGATCAGACTAGAGGAAAGAGACTATGATAGAAGATGGAAATATGACAGGAAACTGATGGAATTTCACAGTGGGAGCCTCATCTGCCTCCGCGTGCAAACACATGTGTGTGCGCGTGTGTGTGTGTGTGCATGGACAGCAGATTGAGTAACAGCTTGAACCTGGGTGAGATCCAGAGACATGGAGAGGGATACATGGATGGATGGAGAGGGGAGGGGAGGAGAAGAAGGGGGAACCATTGATTTCTCAACAGAGTTATCAACATTTTGACAAAAAGAGAAGACAGAGCAAGATCCCTCCCCTCCCCAAACACACACGCACACACGCCTACACACACCAACAGCTTCCTATAGGTTGCTGCTGCTATTCCTTCTTTCTTATTCCCATTTCTGTCATTTAAATCCTCTCACTAAACATCAAATACAGTCACAACTTTGTCATTCTAAAACCACAACAGCTTGCCATATATCAAGCTAAAGCTAGGTGTGGTCAGTACCATAAACTGTTTCTGCTTCTGCCCACCCACCAAGCTAGGCTAATTTGTTTTAGCAACATTTTTTTCTGCTCACAGAGAAAAGAGAAGATGGATGAACATATGTTTATTTCTGAAACTAACACAAACTTGCTATGGATCTCAAAAGGAAACGTCCGCCTGTCAAATGTAGAGGTTTTTTTAGGACGTGACTGGGGAACCTGAAAACACAAAAACAAAGCAGAAACTGTAGTTGTCAGGTTAAATTAAGGTTCTAGCTCGAGGTTGAAACTAAATGTTACATTTTGATAGATTTTGAATATGTAAATATTTCAAATATTGGTACAGTCCTACCAGAGAAGACTGAATGTTTAGGGTTATGCCCATTTACGCAACTGAATTATTGCAACACTTCTATTTTTCATATTTTCCCTTAAATATTTTTGTTCATCTGTTTATTAGTTGAATTATACAGATAAAATGTCCTATTTGTATAAAATTCCTCTTTACATTGTAAGATTGTAAAACTTTGAAGGCCTCAATATGTGTCAGCTTCTGTATGGAGACTGAAGCAAAAACATATGCATGAAACAATAAATCGCCCTTAATAAGAATTGTATTATATACATAAATAAAAATCTTTTTCTTTTTTTTTTTTACATGTACAAGAAAATGTTTTTTTTCTGCTTTCTATCTTCACATTCTCTATCTTGTTTCGCCATTCCCAAGCTTTAATTGTAATTACATCCGTCTATTGAGTCTTTATTCGATCCTCAGAGCTTTTATGAAGCAGCAGCCATGTGAGAGCTGCCGTTGACGGCCCGGCTTTGTTTTTGGCCAGCTGAGGCTGCCGATGTCTGATCTCCAGGCTGAGATCAAACCTTCTTCAAATTTCCTTTCTTCAGAACTTGTTGAGGTTGCCTAATGCAGCCAAGAAAGTTCAGTTCATTTGGGGAAGTGTGAATGAGTAATCAAACTCTGATGTGGACCTAAAACCCGAGGTCTGGGTTCGGTTGAAGTGAACTCTGGTGCGGTTTGAATGCGCATGTGAACGACAAGCAGACCAGAGACAGGGCATTCTGGGTAAAAAGAACCAAACAAACGTGTGAGTTTACTGTTAGTAGGAGAAATGGCCCGAGTTTTTTTTTGTTTTTATCAAACATGTAAGTGAAATGGCTGAAATTTTTGACGCCACTCCATTTTTGTTTACATTTCTTGAAGAAGGAAGTTGTGCTCAGTGTCTTCTTCAGAGGTTTTCGTGTCATTTCCGTCAGTGGGTCTTGGTGCAGCGCCACCACAGGCGAGGAGGTGAACAGGTTTCTCAAAGGGTTTGGTTCATTTGACACAGTGCAGTGTGAAAGCGAACCTCCCCAACTGAAAATGTTGCAGCTTTTGGTTCCCAATCGAAACCGATTCTATCGGACTGTCAGGTGTGAAAACTCCCTAGATCATGATCATTTCCAAACACAGATTGTTTGGAAACCTGATTGTACTCTGGGATGTGCCAGTAAAATCACTGTTTCTTAATACCTAATGTCGAAATCATCCAACGATCGTTTCTGCACCCAAATCTATGCTAATGTTTGATCAAACTGGATGGTATGGCAAATATTTATGCCATGCAGAGAACATCAGAATAAACAGGGAGACTGTGCCAGTGGTACCAAGGTACCTTGATCCAACACTGAAACTGGGATGTAACAGTGCCCATATTGGTTCCTGATAACTTTTCAGTTTTTAACAAATCCTTAGAACTTGATAAGAATTTGGATTCAGTAAAATCCTTTTACTCAACCTTACACCTGAACGCACCAGGTCTGTTCCCAGCAGGCAGAGCTTTGGGAGCTTTACTCTGACCCGTCTTTCTGGACCAGCCTTGTCCTGGTGTGTGTCCCAGAGTGTTTCTCTAAGTGTACTCAACCCTGCGTGCACGCCTGTATGTTTGGCGTCCGTGCAGCAAGCGAAGGTAAATTGCTGTGATTATGTGGCAGTAATTGAACAGGGATGGTGTGTTTAATTGAGTTGTTGTTTCCTGATGTTTCTCTGTAGTAGCAGGAGGCTCCGTGCTGACAGGTGCCTCATGTCGCCTCACTAAGATGAGAAGTTTCTTTTCTTCCTCTTTTTTTTTGTCTTTTCTACGGCAAAGTGCTTTGTGTGTCAGCTTAGACTTAATAGTGTTCATTTGAGTTAGGTGTGGGCATGAGTTGGTGTGTGCGTGTGTGTGTGTGTGTGTGTGTGCGTGCGTGTGCGTGCGTGTGCGTGCGTGTGCGTGCGTGTGCGTGCGTGTCTGTATGAGTGTTGTATCTGATTATCTGATCTGCCTCCTGGGCTCCTCAACCCAAATCCAATGGTTTTGTTTCCTACAACTCCTCCCCACTCTTCTTCTATCCTTTCCACTTCCTCCCCTCCTAACAGCGCCGCTTTCTCTCTGTGGAGGTGTGATTACTTTCCTCCTCTGAGCACCAGTCATCTCAGGGTTCAGCGTGTGTGTGTGTGTGTGTGTTTAGTTGGTGATCTGAGCAGCCTGGTGCTGGGTATTGTGCGGCACAATTCACGGACGGTGTCTCCAGATGAATGCCCCCATTCACAATTACAGCTCCTCCATTAGCTGCAGCGCCGCTCGCCGCCTTGTTGTTGTCTTTTCTTCGTCTCTGCGAGGAGGGGGGAGAAAAAAAGCAATTAAATGCAGGACAAAAACAAGATAGAGGAACACAAGCAGAGTACCTGGAGAAAGAAGGGAAGAAAAGAGAACATGAAGGGTCTCTGGCTGCGTCCGCGTGAGGAGGGGATTCTCGCTGCACACTCTTTTTCCTTCCCTGAACTTTTCAGACTAAATTACGTCTCTGCCTAAGTGGCTCGCACAACTAATCAGAGCTGCAAGTTCATTCCCTGTTTTGCCTCGAGTTTCATGATGTGCTTTAGGTTCTTTGGGTGTAAAGGTCAAGGGTGCTGGTTGAGGAATAATTCAGAAACCATTAATATTTGTATTTTTCCTTCTCAGGAAGAAAACCATTTAGAACGAAACTTTGAATTAGAGCAAAGGTAAAACCATTGGGGCTAGTTCTTCAGGCCGCATTTCTACAGAAAAAGGAAGAAATGTGTATTTTAAATCAATAAATACAGTCCCATTCAATAAATTACTGACAAATTAATTTATTTTAGTAACTATACCACTCAATGAAACGCGTCATAAAAATTAATTACACACAGAGGGATGTTTGAGAGCCCATATTTTTGTTCATAGTAAGGAGTTTTCCACATCCAAGTAATGAAACGAGTTTTAAAATCAGAATATTACATCAGACCATTACAAAAATATATATATTTTAAAACATAAACATGAACTTCAAGAAAATTATATTTCATATCTGCATGAATTATTTTCAAAAGTTGCTTTTAATCTGACATACAAAACTCATGGGAACATACATTCTGGTTTACTGAATATGACTTCATATGTATCACTTTATGAACCCAATAAGCAATAATGATATTAATATTTCCACTTGTTGATCAGCTCTACGTTTTGATGTATCATAACATTTAGGAAATTGTCGTTTGGACTGAAGTTTTACACGGTAACCAAGCAGTTTCATTGTGACACTAATAATCAAACTATAGATCAAGTTTATTTGCTTAATACATTTCAGCAAAAGAGCAGTCAAAAGTGTTTTACATCACAAAAACAAAAAAATTAAAGTCATAAAAACAACCTGCAGTCACCAAAAGAGAAACCAGTAACAAACATTAACATTTTGTCAGTTGCCATCATCAAATTAATCAATACACATCAGATATATTGATCAATGTTCAAAAGCAACTCTAGGCAGGTCAGGTTTTTAGCCTTGATTTAAAAGAACTCAGCGTTTCGCCTGTTTTGCAGTTTTCTGGAAGTTGGTTCCAGATTTGTGGCTCATAGAAGCTGAATGCTGCTGTAAAAACATTTAGACGACGACTCAAAAACTTAGAGGCTCAACGACTGTTGCTTAACAAATACGTCAACCCAAAAGTTTGACTTCCTTAGTTGAGGAAAACTTAAATATGTGTCGCATAACGCGGCCTCCAAATGGGATTTTACCTGAAGGGTCAAACACTAAATAATCCACCTTACTATAGAGAGAAAATAATGGTTTTCAAGTTTTACAAACATTTTCAATGTGTAGCATGCAGCTCTGTTCAGCCTAATACTCTATGAAAAAATGAAATAATCTGCCAATGGAAATAATATTAAGGAATTATTTACTTTAAAAAAGCTCTTGTATCTTACTGAAAAGGCACTTGTAAGTTAGTTTTGTCTCTTTTCAAGTGTTTTAAGATATTTGCATTAGAAACTAGACCAAAATGACTTGGTAGGATTTTTGCAGCGTTGAGCTGGATTATGAATCCTCCGTTCTTCTGTTTTGCATCTCAGAGGGGCCCCTGCAGAGCGTCGTGTCTATGGGGGGCCGTCACCTGGTCCCTCACGGTGGGCTCTACCGGAGGGACCGCTCCCCTCCTCTGGACGTGCTTCAGTGGGTCTTCCACATGGAGAGGGACAGGAAAGTACGAGCTAGCGACATCACTTTGCCAACCAAACACAAGGTACAGTACTGTACACAGAGGTAAAGCATCTCTCACACACCATTCATACACACACCACACACACACACGCTGTGATTTACTGTTCCAATAAATCACTGGAGCCGCCTAATTTCCTATGGATTTCAATTTCCCCCTGGACATATCTGCATTGATCAACTTCAGGTGTGAGGATGTGCCAGGCGTCGCTCACGGTGACACTGAAGAATGGCTCTCAGATCTCTGCCATACGGCTCAACGTGTTTGGGTGTGTGTGTGTGGGTGTGTGTTAGGGTACAACTGTAGGATTTGTGCGCATGCAGCGTTTCTGTTCAGCTCCGTCGTCGCCGGCGAGGCGTTCAGGAGACAAATCCTCGACTCTGGGTAATAGGATCTGAAAATGTCAGAGATAGAGGATCAGACGTATCGAGACTCCAGATACTGTTACTGCGATCAGATCGTCGTCTGTTCAGATCACGAGGAACAATTAAACATTCAGATCAGACCAGTGGAACCAGCAAGTTTCAATGAATGCAATCCAGACGCCCATCTTTTATCGCCTTCTGTCTTTGTCAGTGCTGCATTATTAAACCAATCGTATCGCTGATAAAAGTTTGCCTGTAGATGAAAGATCTACAGGCATAGGCGTGTGTGTGTGCGTGTGTGTGTGGGTGTGTGTGTGTGTGTTTCTGGCTGACATGTCCTTGCAGAGGTGCGTGCTCCTCTGGGCCTGTAGATGAGTTTTGAGCCGGTGTTAGGAGGCGGCGACGAGGCCGGACAACGTCTTTACCCCCGAGTTCCTTCCCTGGAGGCAGATCTGAATGGATTGTAGGAGCAAGGAGGAGAAATAAATTGGAGAAAAGGATAAATCAATGCTTGGCAGAGAGGCAAACAGACCTTTCAAACCCCCCAGTCCACACACACACACACACACACACACACAGGTTCCACAGCGTGGCTTTTTTTTTTTTTCTTCCTTGGGCTGTATTGGATTGGTATGCAGAGCTGAAGAGAGAGACACTCAGAAAAAGACTTGGCCTACAAATGATGTCCTTTGTTTGATCCATTACGTTGGAGGGGGTGGAGGGGTTGTAGGTGGGCTTGTGTGTGCGTGTGTGTGTGTGTGTGTGTATTGAGGGGTGAGGGGGGGAGTCCCACTGAGATAGTAGAGCAGCTGAGAAACAAATACTACATCTGAATGGGAGCATATCCTTCTTCCTGAGAGAGAGAAAGAGCACTGAGGTGTTCTGTTTATTGCACAGCTTAAAGATTGTTTGAAAATGTACTAATAAAGCTTTTAATCTCAGCAGTTATTTGCTACCCTGTTGCATGTGTTTTTTCTTGCTTGCCACTAGCTGCGCCTCAATCGCAAATGTGTGCAAAAACTTTGTAAATATTCCGCTAATGTCGAAAAAACAAGATTTTCAAATTTAAGTATTTCCATTAACTAAGAAACGCAATTAAAATCACACGTGAATACGTTTGTCCACGCAATAAGTCACTACAAAACGCGCCGCGCCATCATCCTCCAACCACTTTCTGTTGTCATCGTCGTCGTCTTCTTCTT
This sequence comes from Gambusia affinis, assembly GCF_019740435.1. Classification (NCBI taxonomy): domain Eukaryota; kingdom Metazoa; phylum Chordata; class Actinopteri; order Cyprinodontiformes; family Poeciliidae; genus Gambusia; species Gambusia affinis. Next base: position 5,492,203 of record NC_057872.1, read on the forward strand.
CATGGTTTGCACCAGTGGCAGCATCCGGTTGCTGATCATGTGGTGCCAAGAAAACCTTTCCATTGCTGTTTTGCAAAATAAACCAGGGTGCACCGATGTATCGGCCGGCCGATTTTCTTAATTTTGAGATCAGTGATCGGCCGGTTTTTACACGTGAAGCCGATCTTCTCCACTGATGCTATCAGACTCGGCAAAGGTCTAAAAATCAACCACTGTGCTTTTCTCTTCTCCCGTGAGAGAGGCTTGAGTGACAAACCGGACGACCAGGTCATGTCTGCACATTTACAGTTAATAATAGTCACTCCATTGTTGCCAATTCAGCAACTTTCTTGATATATTGAGCAACATTTCAGACAAAAAAACTGGTATCGTCCAAAATCAGAATCGGTAAGTTAGGCTTTTTAAAAGATTGGTAATCGGCCACAACACTGCAGTCGGTGCATCCCTAAAACAAACCAATTTTGATATGGAAAAAAAAAGAAAAACCTATCCTAGTGCAAAAAGTTTTTTTATGGAGAAACTAGAGCTTTTTTTAAATTGCTGTTAAGTAGATTTCTTTTTGAAATGTCAAATTTCAAAAATAAATGTCAGCTACTGATTAGAGAAAGTTTCATACTATTTCAGGCTGTTCCAGGTAAATATTGTATGATTCCTGTCATCCGCCTGTTTCTGCTGGTGTGTGTGCTGCACAAGACGTTTAGAAAATTGTGCAAAAATACCAACAAAAACCAAAATTAATCTTGAAGACAGCTTTATTTTCTCTGTAATAATGTCGACATGTGGAATAAAAACAACTATTTTTGTACATTTAAGAGCGAAAACCTGAACAGTGGTAAATATGGCGAGGTGTTTAAACAGTCGGTACTTTAATGGTGAACGGAAACAGCATGCATTTTAATCCAAAGTATGAGCAAATATGTTTGCTTTAGGAGAGACGGTGCACTGACAACGTCAGCTTGCTTTCACACAAAAACAAATGTGATTTGAAACGACACGAAGCAGGATGTCCAACCAGCAGCAGCTCCTCAGAGATGACGCTGACCTGAGAGGAAGACACAGACAAGAGAACAGAGTTTAAGTTGGATTAGAAGAAAATATCCATAACTGACATTACAACAACAAATTGAGTGATACAAAAACTCCTGAATTCATGTATTATTGTATACATAGTGTAAAAGCTAACGTAAAGCTCATCTGGGAAAAATGCAGAGTTTTCTTCTTTGTGCTCTTTACTCACGGCTTCAAAGGTCTACAAATATCAGTGCACGGCAATTAGTTGGGAAAGCGTCCATGTAACCTACACAGGCAGTCATAATGAATAAATCAGAACATCCATCCGGATGAAATCAGATTAAAAATGACAACCTTTCAGCGGGTATTAAACAGACTTCATAAACGCCACATTTCTGTATTTAAGTGTTATCTGATGTAATGTCCCAATCTTAAATGTTGTGTTTTTATTACCTTTAAGCTGAAAAGCATCTCAACCGACAGATAAAGAGTCTTAAAAACATTAAGTTGATCAGCACACCGCAAAAACACAAAATCTTGCAAAGTAATTATAGTCTAATTTCTAATGCAAATATCTTAGTACTCTTGAAATAAGCCAAAGCTGACTCTTAAGATATATGTGCTTGTTTACTTTCAATAATTTGTTAAAATTGATGAAAAAGTCCTAGTTCCATTGGCAGATTATTTCACTGCTGACATGGGAAAAATGTCTTGTTATGAATGAAATAATCTACCAGTGGAACTGGCGTTGTTTTCATCTTAAATACTAACGATGCTAGCTTGAAATCCAGCCGCACCTCCAACACACACAGTATGTCAGTGTAGTCATTTTGTTCACGGACAGTAAATCACTCATCAGCCCTGAGCTGCTCTTTATATCTCTGCTAACTAGCAACTGTTAACACTTTATAACCAGCGTTCATGTAAAAACGGCGCATAAAGCTGCCAGAACTTGTCGTAAACCCGTCTCACTTGCTTCTTAAATATGGATCTAATTGTATGAGGGCCCCCTGCTGAGGTTATCAGACCATTTTCACTCTCAAAACAGACTCTTAAAATGCAATCAAATCTCAACTTCAACCTCCCTCTAATTATTTATGCAGCAATTTTTTCCCCATCACCGCTCCGCTCTGTCTGCGCTCCAATAGTCTCTATCTTTTTTCTTTTTTTTTTTTCTGAGACATGCACCACTCTGAGTTCTTCACACCCCGTTTAGATTAGCTTGGGAGTTCTCTCCCATTTTTTTCAGCGTTTCTTTTTATAGTTCGGTCGCTCGTACTGTACTCCCTGCTGTGCTTCTATTTTCATGAATGCTGTGAGAAATAATTGAAAGCGCCGTGTTCGGCGCCGTCTGTTGCAGCTCTCCCACTTGCTCATGCCTTGTAAATACTGTATCGCTAAAACCCCCGCTGAAAAGCTGCCAGTTCGGGAATCCTCACAACTCTGAGAGAGAGACAGAGAGAGAGAGAGAGACGTCAACGCTCGCTGAGAACCTGAGCCGAGATCACATTGTTACCGCGAGCTGAACGCTGCTCTTGTTGGACGGAGCTTGTTCATCTGCTTGTTCTTGTCGATTTCTTATTTTTATTTATTTTTTCTGTGAAACTATATTCCCTCTGTGAATGTCTTTTTCTCTGCGTGTTTGCTCGACAATTTTTCACCCGTGACTTCTACGCAAAGCATGTCAGAGGAGTCATGACTCCTGCTGTACGCCATGCTGCAGCAGATGGAAGACATCAAGGAATCTTAACAGGAGCGAATGTTGTGTGTGTGTGTGTGTGTGCGTGTGTGTGTGTAGACCTGACCTCTGCCCCTGCTGCCGTCAGGTGTGTGGGTGGGACTCTAAGGGAGCGAAAGCCCCTCACCTCTACCAGTATGGGTCTAATAATGTTTAGCACTGATACTTATGGCAGGAGTGTGAAACTCGTTTTCATTTTTGGGTCATGTCAAGACCATGAATGTACTCAGAGGGCCGGTTGTAGTAGAAAGTATTGATAAAACTGTTCAAATATTAATAAATAGCTCTCTCTGCATTTGTTGAGTGCTTCTTGAAATTAAATATTGAGCGTCTTTTCATGTTGATGTACTTTGACAGTATGCGGAGTAAAAAAAAAAAAATTTAAAAAATGCTTTGATTTGGTTGATAAAGTCATATTTAGGAGCAGCGGTGTTCAAGCGTGTTTGCCCTGGGGGCCAAAGCTGGCCGATTTAAACTACATCTTTAAATTAAAGATGTAAAAATTTGTTTGATTTTCTTTGTTTTTTATTTTTTGTATCTCCTCAACGATAAACATTTTAATTAAATCTGTATATTGGTAAAGATCCAAAACATGAAAAAACTGTGGACTTATTAAAAAAAAAAATAGACAACTTCCACAATTTGGGGTCTGTGAGTGGCCACATTTTTACTGTCCTAGACTTGTGGTCAAGGGTCACAAACGGCCCCCAAACCACACTTTGAACAATCCTGCTTTTAGAGTCCAGAGGGCCATGTAAAAAATTACACTGGGCCGGATTTGGCCCCTGAGCCTCGAGTTTGACTCACATAACTTATGATGTCCTAACCTCTTCTACTTTATTTAGCTGCATGGAAGAGCAGAAAGCAGTAAAATAATCTCTGTATTTCAATCTCTGAAACTGGCCCATGCCAGCCACACTGCCTGTTTTAATGTGAAACATCTCTTCCATGATCCAGATGTCGGAAACTACAGGAGGCAGAACCATGAGCATGAACCTCATCGAGCCCCCAACGTGGAGGAGGGCTCTGAAGGTTTGTAAATTGCTGCGTGTTTTTGAATTTTTTTTTATTTTTTTTTTGGATAAGATGCAGGGAAATATTTTTCAACCAGACAAATATGTGTTTTCATGTGAGGCACACCTGGCAGGAAGCCCACTTGGCCACCAAAATGTATGTTTGTTTGTTTTTGTGCGGGTTTTTTTTTACTTTGCATATGTTGGTGTCCACAGCTGGAACGGTTATTGAAGCTGGCAAATATTTTGACAATTATTCAGTTCGTAAAGTCAATGTTTTCATCCCACATATATGTAGCTGTGGCTTTTAGGTTTCATATGTTGCTCATTGCTGGCAGAAAAAAATCTCACAGCATGAATGGCAACCTGGGTCTACTGCTAGATTAATATTTATTTATAGAAAACTTTCTAGAAAGAATAGATGGATGGATGGATGGATGGATAGATAGATAGATAGATGGATAGATACTTTTGTGAACCTACACTAAGTGCCCAGTAGGTGGCAGTGTGTTAAGTGAGGCTTTTATACAAGTGTAGCATCAACACGCAAGTAAATTGTAGCGATAACTATACTTGAAAGAATTGGCTGTATAGAGAAAGAAGTGATTTAAAACTGGAGAGGCTTAAATAAATCGGCAACTCCTTGAAACCCAAAATTTGTATTTAGATAATGAATCAGATAATGAAACACTTGAATATATTTAGGCACCTTTTATGTAGAGCCAAGTTTTCTAACACCAACAAATTACTGAATTACTGAACAAATTACAAATTACCAACAAATTTGTTGCTGCTCTGTATTCTTTCTGCCCTGGGTAGTGAGCCATATCAGAAACCACTGCTCTTAGTAAGATTTGTTAATTAAATGTGTATGCTCATCCTTAAAAACTCTTATATTCCTGTATCTAAAATTAAGGCTTTAAAATGTCTTACATTCTTGGGGGTGGGGGGGGGTTTAATCACAGGACTGTTTAATCTCATGTAGTTTCCCTTTTTCTTGTGGGACTTAACTTTTACGCAGAAGTTTGAGTCAAGACTCGAGGTTATTGCAGCTAATGGTAACCAGCTGCTAATATGTCTTTGCTAGCTAGCTATTGAGCTTATTCAAGTCCGTAATGGGTTAGAAAACGCTAAATTACCACCAGTTAACTGGGCGATGTTGGTATTTGTCATTGATTCACTTCTGTTGTCAAGCTATATGACTTATTTACAGGTCATAAATTTCATTCAGAGTTCTTAAACGTCTTAAATCTAAGTTGGTGGAACCCACAGACGTCCTGAAGTTGATATAAGATCCTTTTTACAGACTAAATGTAGACTAGCATCGACTGATTTATTATAACATATAAAGTGGGTAAAATATGTATCGGACAGGTCAACATTGTTCTCAGTAAATACATTTCAAATGGGATTACTGGCATGAAGTTTCCTCCAGTTCTCAGCAACGACCCAAGTAAAATCAAAGCAAATTGATTTTTAAATAAAGTTATGGTCAAAACCTGTAATGGAACAGGGAATAAGTATCTAGTACACTTACATAAATGTCTTAAATATGGGGGTGTTTTAGCCTTAACTCTATTTCTATTGTCTTCCTTGGAAGTCATCTTCAGATTTATATCCAGGTTGTCCTGGTACATTTATCCATTCATCCTCCATTCAGTTATTTGAAGGTCTGGCAGTAGCACATGTTGTAAGATGACCCACATTATCATGTTCCTACCTTCAAACATCCCTTCTGACATGGTTCTTCCTCCAACAATGGTTTGTGCAAAGAGTTTAGCTTAAGCCTCAATCTCCAGGTAAAGCTGCGCCTGCTATTTCTGGGTCTCACTGAAGATCTCTGTTAATGCTTCTTGGCTCTTGGACAACTCTTTTGACTTTTCCATCAGAAATCCTGTGAGAGACGCCTGGCTGTGTCTGCTTTGTGTTGAACTTCTCCTCTTCTGGATTATGGCCCCAACGAGCATTTGCTGGAATATTTAGAGGTTTAGAAAGACATCCCCAACCATTGCCGTCCAAATGTTTTGCAACGGTGCGACTTTCTTTTTTATGAAGATTTCCTTTCTCTCTGTCCAATACTTTGCTAACAAGAAACCAATGCAGCTGATTCTAAGTGCTGACAGATCTCAGTTGTTTTGTTGTTGGTCTTCTAGGTTTCGTTTAATTCATGTTTTACAGTAGTTATGCCCTGTACCATTCCACTTTATTGCACATAACTTTACAAACAACTAATTTGTTATTTTCTTTGCATGTTTGGATTACTTGGCTTGTTACCAAAATGTTGTGTGAATTTCACGTCGATAGAGTGAACCCCCGTCTATTTGCAGTTCCGTTTTTGTCCATTTTTTGGTAGAACGTAACTAAAATATTGGAAAGAAATCCACCTTGGGAAGCTGAAATACCGAGGCACGTTGCTACTTCACACGATAGGTCGGTGTTTACAAATCAGCCAAAGAAGAAGCACTACGTCCTTTAATTGGCAGTGAATGATTGTATCAGTGTTAGCTAATGGATGTTAGCTCCTGTGGTATTTCCAAAATGCTTCTACTGTGTGCATTAAGGCATATTAAGGTAAATTTTATCTTTGAACTATTAAAACGGGCAAATCTTATCATTTCAGAGGCGTCTAAGTATTTCTCTATTTCCTCTGTTTTCGGTCAACGATGGTCCCTATCTCTCGCAAATACTGGGGCTCCAAATGCGTATTATAATTAGAATGATTGTCACTTTTTTTTCTCCACAGCTACGTCCATCAGATGTTCAGCAGACGTCCTCCCTACGACCCAGACCTGTTCTTAGCACGGAAACAGAACCTAAAGGAAAAAGACGGACAGACAGAACTGGTCCTTACCATGATGAGACTCAAAGGGTGTCACCACGAAGACGGACCAATCAGAACCACTCGGTGAAGCTCTGTAAGAAGAAAAAGGAGGAGGTTGGGAGGGTGTAGTACGGAGCAGGGAGTAGAAGGCACAACATGATTAAATAAAGACTGTTGTTTTCCTCTGTGCAGCAAGCCAATTGATCACAAATCGACTTGTATTTTCTACTGTGTGTGACCCCAGTGTCAGCTGTGATTATTGCTTGTAAATTCCTTACCCAATCCCCTTTCCCACCTGCCCAAACTGCACACGAACACACCAATCGTTTCTCCCACCCCGCCAAAACAGAAAGAAAGAAAATAGTTTGAGGAAGAGGTTTCAACGCTCCTCAGTTCGCCTCTGCGAGTTGCGATGGGTTAGCGAGCGATATGTTTGTCTTTTTCCACTTCAGTGAAGGGTGAATTCAGCTTGGCAGCAATAAGAAATGGATTACCCGTTCATTTAGGAGGCTGCGTCACTCCTCATTGAGCTGGACAAATAACAAATTAATTCCTAGCCGGCTAATTTCTCTCTGTTCTCCGCCGAGTTTTCGATAGCGTCGAATTACTGATCAGAGCCGCGTGGCCGCTCCCTCAACTTTTTCTTCTTCTTTTTTTATCAATTCCTTAAAATTGTGCCACGATGAGTGAGAGAGATACAATGCAGGGAAAATACCTTCCTAACTATTTGTAAGAAGAAGAAGAAAAAACTTTACAAGGGGGAAAAAAAGTTCTTTCTCTTTCCTTCTGTTATACAATAACGTTTTGTTGTTGTTGTTTGTTTGTTTTGTTTTTTATCAAGTCGTCTCAATCTTGTATCAGTCAAGTGCGGGTCAGGTTGCTCGTGGTGTTTTGTAAAGCAGCGGCAGCGTATTGACAGGCTGGTATTGATGTTTCAATTAGAGCAGCGTTACATAGTGCTGCGGCGTGGTAACACGGCGCGGCTCCCGCCATCTGCTTCTGCCTCCGCGTCTGACGAACGAGGCACGTGGGGCTAATCGAGCCGCACATGAGCGATGGCACCGCGATATCTGGCTCGAGCACACGACCGCGCACGTCCTTATGTAGGGGGAGGGGTGTGTGCTGGGGAGTGTGTGTGTGTGTGTGCGTGTGTGTGTTTGGGGGTGGGGTGGGGAGGGGGGGTTCTTGTTTAAACAGCCCTGCAGAAAAAAAAAAAAGCTTGTGCCACGGGGAGCAGCCAGCAGGTTATTTCTCCCAACAAGGATTCAGGCTATAGAAGCACCAGATGCACGAGATGGAAAATTCTTCAAAAGCTTGTCTTGATGAAAAGACAAAAAAAAAAGAAAAAAAAAAAGGAAATGGCTTGTGCCAGGTTTCTCTTGCACTGGGACAGCCTGGAATAACAGTGTGCATTATGCCTGGCGTTGCTGCCTGCCAAACCACACGAATCAAAGGCCTCATTGTGTGGATTACCTCGTTAATCTGCTGATGCCATTGAGCAGTATTGCAGGTGTTAATGTGCCAGTTTTTTTTTCTTTCCTCACTATCTCTCTCTCTCTCTTTCTCTCTCTCTTTCTCTCTCTTCTTTTATTGGGGAGGTGTAGCGTCAGGTTTGTAATCTGCTTTAAATGCTTTCTGGGGAACGACACAGTGAAACTCTGCCAAGAGATTGCGAGGAGCTCTCTGTTAAAGGGGATGGAAAGGCGAGTGGTGGGATGTGTGTGCAGGGGAGGGGGGGGTGGTGGGGGGGGGGGTATGTGGTGCCGAAGCCTGTGGGGACTATAGCTGGTGAGCTGCATGGCCCACACCACTTGTTGAAATATAGGGCTGCATGAATAATGAAAGAGGGAGAGGGGAAGCGATATTGCTAAAGCAGTCCCACAATGACATCCATCATAGTAATGCCCCGTCGCTCTGCTTCTTTTGTCTCATCCGGCGCACTAACTCCAAGTTGCGTCCCTTTGGAGGAGCGAGCGTGCTCCGTGTCTGCCTGGGCTGATAGACCAGAAGACACAGGAAGGGATGGATGGATAGATAGATAGATAGATAGATAGATAGATAGATAGATAGATAGATAGATAGATAGATAGATAGATAGATAGATAGATAGATAGATAGATAGATGGATAGACAGATAGATGCACAAGGAAAAAAAGGAGTGAAAAGTGGAGAGAAATGTGCTTCTTTTCTGCTCCCCGGGGTGGTCTCTTCATCCAGGGGCCTCAAAGAGCGACAGAATACACCTCCCTGTTACAATGGAAGGGGGCGGGTAAGGGGGGGGGGGACTCACAGGGGCTGTTGCTATTTGAGTGTGTGTGTGTGTGTGTGTGTGTGTGTGTGTGTAGTGGGGGTGCAGCTTTAAGCAGGCCTTTGAGTGGCCTAATTGCATTGGAATACAGCAGCCTGAGAGCTGGTTCAGATCACGGCGGGCTGCTGGAGGGGTGAGCGCCCGCACCTCGACAGCCACACTCAGCAAAAGAGCCCCGGCACAAAGCGCACAATTAATGCTCTCCCTCTCGTTAACTCTCTCCCCACTTTTTGTCCTCTCCTACTTTTTTTTTTTTTCATCCGCTCATCCCCCTACTTCTCTTCTCCTCCCCCTCCATCTCCCTCCGTCCTGACCGCACAGCTCAGTATGTCGTCACTCACCCACTGTATTAATCCTCCCATGCAGCTCCGTCAATCTCTCCATCTTTGATGCACACAACAATTACAGTACAGATGAAAGGCGTGGGTCGGCCGCCTTCCCATTATGTAAGATCTGAAACAGGAAGAAAATGACTGAGTTGCAAGCATGCTGGTCTGAAATGATGATGATGATGATAATAATAATAATAATAATAATAATAATAATAATAATAATAATAATAATAATAATAAAAACCTTTAGAGGCGGATGGACATGTGATGTGTGCCAGTTCACATCAAATGGTGATTATTGAAAGAAGTAGAAACAGAATGACATGACTAATTAAAGTTACATGTAAAGAAAAAGGAAATTAGAATCTTTGCAGCCCAAACAACAACAAACCGGCAGCAATCAAAACTAAGATGTTTAGCATTTACACTTAAAAAAAAAAATTGCTGCCAGAATTCAACACAGAAAAGAAATTTGCATGCATTTTAGTCTGGTAGATTTTAATCAATTATACTAAATTGGTATTATGTAAATGTAACAGCTGAAAGATTAATGAAATCCAAACAGAACAAAATTTTATTAAATTCTAATTAGTATGATGATTTTGTTCGTGGGGTTTGTCCATCCTGAAAAAAAAAATAACAACCAAAAAGCAAGAATTGGTTCATAATGATTGAGCCATGAATCATTACTGAAATAGTACAAACTTTTTGCATGTCTCTCATATAATTTATTATGCTAATCTTTTGCTAACAGCTGAGACGCGTAATGAAGGTTAGCATGCTTGCAGCTTTGTCTTTAGCATTAGCGCTGTCGCTAAGCGAGTCAAAGGTGGACACGAAGTGAAACTTAAAACTATATCAACTGTTTTAAAAATTCTTAACGTTCACTAAGTTAATATTTGCTTCATAATGGGATCCATAAAAACATATCAGCCTTACTGGATTAAAAGTTTAGTAATGGCTTGTTACAAAGTTGTTAACAACGTAGCTAATAATGTAGCGAATGTTAGTTTTTCCTATTGTTGCTATTACAAACCAATATGCTTGATTGCAGCTTTAATATATTTTTGAGCAAACATATCAAAACTAATTGTTTTGTGTAGTTGTGCTTCCTTCCTCCTTTCAGAGACAGCTCAGTCATTTTAGTAATTATCAGAGACCTTACTGGTGGAAGCATTTGGATTATTGTGACTTTTACTAGTGATTACAGATGCTTAGATATGAATCAAACTTATTTTCTTCGACTGTGACATAAACTTTGTCGTCTCGACGTTTTGACGTGTTGAATGTCTTTAACATGAATGCTGTTTTGTATTCAAGACCTAAGACACAACAGGAGAAACATGTTGAAATTTAGATAACACGACCACCCTGCGACAAGGGTTTTATGAAGCTGGTCAGTAGCGTTCTGCTACTATCTCTGCATCATATCAGTAAAAAAATAAAGTAAAGCCTTACAGAAGTGTTAGTCTGTTCATGGACTCCACAGTCCAATCACAGTCTAGTTGCTCCATATTTAAAAAGCCTCCACCTTGGACTCTCTGGGCCGAGTCGTGTGAGGAAGGAAGTCGGCGATTCTGAAAACATTTCATATCCAACCAGCCCTAGCCTTTGATTTCCTTTATTACCCGAGCCGTGTCTTAATAAAATCTAATTATTTCCGCTCGCAGGACGTTTTCGGGTGAGAAACTGGCAGAGGGACGTGAGCTGATGTATGGGGGAGACAGTCGCCTAATTAGAGTGTTAGAAATTGAATCTTTACAGCACACGGGTCATATAATTATCCTACTGTTAATTTAACGCTTACATTCCCCACCGTTCATTTCGCTCCCTTAAATGTAGCTTGGCAGCGGCTCGGCACCCCGGTGCCTGGGAGGAGGGCCCCCATCGTTGGCCCTTCCGAGCGACTGAATAACAGCAGACCCCGAAGTCCAAATAACAAGGCTCGCATCATTTATGCATTGTTAAGCCGTGTAATTGAAACGAGCCGTAGTTTGCATATTACGCCATTAAAATAATGTGCTTCGCGTTTCTCCCAACACGACTGTTTAAGCCTGTGTGGCGATGTGGTAATTCCTCGAATTACAGCCTAATTACCACAATGTTCTTTTGATTTGGCCGATCTCAATGTTACGCCACAATAATGTGGAATATTAGCAGAATGAATGACCGAGCCGTGCCCGGAAACTTTTCGCGGCATAACTTAAATCCTGGTGGCTTCGTGAGCCGCCAGTGCAGCTGGAGCCACATCCATAAAGGATTATTAGCCTATGAAATGAGATCCATTAAAGGCCCAATCACAAATCTTTCATTAAAGAGCTCGGCTTTACGTGGAATAGGACCATTTTGTGTGCGTGACTCTCTTGATCCTCATTATCCACTTTAAATCACAGAGTGTGTGTGTATTACTGCTGTAAACATCGTAATGATGTTTATGCTCGCTATAAAGTTGTATTTAATTTATGACAGGTACTAGGAATTTACAGCATATTTGCATTTCTTGTCATTTTTTGTCAACACACGCCTTTAAAATAATAATGTAGTAAATTATTGCAGTTTGTAGCTGTAAATATAGTCAACCTTTTAATGTCTGATCCAATAAATTGTATTCAGAAAGCAATGTAGTTCTAATTTGAAATCTGCATTTGATTCTCTGTACTAAAAGTTGAACGGTCGCCTTTAACCTGTTTGTTTGTATCATAATTGATACATTAGGCATATGTGGTTGTATTTATCGAACTTTCCCAACCAGAGATTTTTAGTTTGCCTTAAAAAAAACTATGCAACATTTATCACTGTACATTTGATCCAATCAAAAACAGGGGAAAAAACGATGCGTTCTGTGCTATTGAGATAAAGACGACTATATTTAGGCCTCACAATAAACAATAAATCAATTAGTCGCATGGTAAATAAAAAAAAACTGTCAATGATTTATTTTTTCTCTCTTTCCTTCTACCAAAATTGGTCTTCAGTTTGATGCCATTTTTTGACGGACAATTTTGTTTATAGAATCTTCACGATTCATCTTATTTGTTGTTTCTGTTGTTTTCTTTACTTATTTCGGATATTCAAAATGTCTTCCAGTGTTAAATGTTCATTAAAATTTAAAGTTTATTGATTTTTGGGAATGTGTTCTTGCATTGTCATGCCGTCACCATTATATTCCTTGAAGGTGGTCTCAAAACAACAAGACTATCGTTTATCGCGATATCTTCTGGGACAAGTTATCGTCTATCATTTCTTAGCTATGATAAAATGCACCTTTCAAAGCATTAGGCAAAAGATAATATTCAGAAAGTAATAGTTTTCATTTGAACTCTTTACTCGATGCTTCTTACAAAAAGTTGCCTTTAATTTCTGTCTGTTTGGTATCAGAATTGATACATTAGGCATATATGGTTGTATTTATCAAACTTTCTCAACCAAATACAGTTTTAACTTGCAGTATTTTAGTATTTAAAAAAGAAATACAGATTCAAATTGTCCACTCTGGACACCTAAAAAAAAACTGTGGTCATAGCAACCATAAAAATGTTTAGGAACGCCGTCAACCAACACATGGATGATAAAACAATCCATTCCGGGTCAGAGAGAACCGAACCCGATGCAGTTAGCACCTGAATCCTCCTGCGTGTCTCTGCATTGTTCTCATGTTCCCGTCTGCACATTTGACATGTGTCCTTGTGTGAACTTTTTAATTTTATTTTGTTGAATAAATTAACATGGCTGAAAATGATTTGTGAGTGTGAATATTTAATATATAGGCTTTTGTGTGTTCCCTGAACTCTTTAGAAATTTTTTTTTTTTTTTTTTTTGGCAAAAGTATTTCTTTGATTGCTTTTTTATTGCCTTTTAATTTTACTGCCGGTCCACGTTATTAAATAAAATGTTTAATTACAGTTTCAGTCATTTGCATAGCGAGAAAGTTATAAATTGGGGATATCTGGAAGTGTACGGGCTGATTTATTGGTTTAATTTGTTGCCACTAGGTAATAACGTTATATCTGGTGGGAAGTGAATTGTTGTAGGCCAGACCAACCTACGGTGCTTTTTAATTGCGTCCGTACTTGTAGGACGTATCTGCGCCTTTAAATCTAAATCGGTGACAACACCCAGAAGTTGTAAAGTTGAAATCTGCTTCTGCTTCACAAAATATTACGTTTCTGTTCAGTTTTGATTTATCCCTCAGCAGAGTGAGGTGCAGCTCTGAGGAGAGACATAATCTCATCTTTTTCAGATCTTCTAGTCCTTTCTGTTTTTCTTTCATTCTTTCTTTTGGGGCCTGCGTTCCTCACTCCTCCCTCCTTTATCCATGTAAAGGCTTTGTCCCCGCTGCACAGAGCCTCTCTAAATAGAGGCCTTTAGACAGTCGTGGTTTGGAGTGGGGTGGGGTGGGGGGAGAGGCATCAGCGGTGATGCAACTGCTGTTGTTTCATTTACCTCTCCCTATGGCAACCAGCAGCAGTCGGCCAGGAATGTCCCCTCTCTGGACAAAGTCCTGGTCCCTAAAGCTGACACCGGGGGCAGCGACAGCTGGGACGGGATGGAGGCTTGCCCTCCGTGCCCCGGACTGGAGGCCTTAGCTTGGACTTAATCCTTCTGTTCACCTCTGTCTGTTTTCACTTTATTGGACGATGAGCAAGCCTTTGGACTCACTTTTGCGTCTACAGCAGTTCTCTAGAAGACACGCAAAAAAAAAGGAAAAAAAGTCAACTTTTGTAACAATTCCTCAATATATCCTTAAAGAGCTGCAAACGTATTTCAGACCCCTCAAGTCTTCATTTACTGTCTTATTTCATTTTTTTAAAGTCAAGAAATTTTAACTATTCATATCAAATGTGACACTAAAACTCAAAGCTCAAAGTTACTTTTTCTTTTTCTTGGGTAAACGCCACGTTTTTCCGAAAGTCATCGTTTACAAACTGCTACGTTTCAAGTGCATTTACTGAAAGGCCAGACACTTTTCTCTGGATCATACATGAGAACAGCACAGCCCTTCCCCCACCTGTTGCTGCGCACTGCCAGTCAGCTGCCTGAAAGAAGGCTCCCACACTTTCCCCTCGCTTACAATACATAAAAATTTGCCTCTGCTGGTATTTCACTTGCAAATAACCAGCAGTCGATAAAGGTTACAACATAACTTTGACGAGGATTGACTTTATGTCTCATAATCAAAGTATCATACCATTTTAGTGGAAGTCTGAATAAGTGTTGTTTTTCTGTTCGAGTTAAAAGGAACCAGATCCAGTTACACGTGTAGTTTTAAAATTGGGGGCAAATGCAGTAAAGCAGTGTTATTTTTACTGCGTCCAATACCAGCTCGTGCCCAGCCTGTAGCCCCGCCCTCTAGAGCTTTAAGTTGATTGGTTGAGCTCAGTTTGTTTACAGAGAGCGGCTGAGCGTCTCTGAGAAATATCCGGTGAACAATATCAGAACTTTAGGAGTCCGGAGATTCCCTCAGCCTAAAAATGAACGGTGACATGATTATGAGGTGGGCGTTATTTAATCTGAAAATGCTGTTTTACATACTAAATTAAGAATAGACGTCTTCTGTAGTGAAAAGATATTTATTAATGAATTAAAAACAACCTTTTTTTTTTGTTAAAACAAGCTAGAAATTATTTACCCGGATGATTTCCGGTTTCCTTTCAGACCTGAGGACATGCAAGACGAAATACGCAGCAGTTTGTTTATTAAGTGTATTAAGTGCAACAGAAAACTGGAATTGGTACTTTATTTATCAAAGCACTTTTCTAACCTTTTGCTCATTTTCTTGTTAAACTTCAAACCTGCCATTTTAACTACATGTTACTGCGTTGAGTGTATGTTTATGGAACTAAAAATTGTGGGAAATTGTAGTTTTGTTGCATCTCTAACATACGTTGTTAGCATTTTCTCAGTGTTGTTAATCCAGAAACGACCAAAAAAAAAAAAAAACAACCCACATTTATTTGAGTTAAAATTAATTAATAGTTAAACATTTATATTGAAAAAATAATCACTAGTTAAACTAAATAGTTAGTAAAATAGTAGTTTCCATCTTTAAACTAATAGTTTGATTCCATTCATTTAAAAGAAGTCGAAATGATGATTTGTAAGGCGAAATGGTGTTATGAATTTTTACACAACTAAATAAGCAACATTGCACAAATAAAACTGTCTAAATTCCTAATCAATCAACCAGCCTGCAGTGATAAAATATCAAAATAGTTCTAAAAAAAAAAGTCAACTTGTTACAATATACACATAAAGATGACATCAATGTGCAATTAATTGGTCTCATTTCCAATAAACATGGCTAAAATAATCACATATTCACAATCTAAACTGGTGTGCACAACAACACCGTAACCAACAAAATAAATCTGCTGTCTGCATCAGAGGAAATCCCCGCAGCTGGAGCTCGACTACCTGTAGTCTGAGTTCGGATAAAAACCTCACTGCCAGAGTAAAATCAACTGGATCTTACAGCCGCACCTGCAGATCCCGGAGCTCCGTCTCCTCGCGCCGCA
Organism: Gambusia affinis; assembly: GCF_019740435.1. Taxonomy (NCBI): domain Eukaryota; kingdom Metazoa; phylum Chordata; class Actinopteri; order Cyprinodontiformes; family Poeciliidae; genus Gambusia; species Gambusia affinis. Next base: position 5,507,941 of record NC_057872.1, read on the forward strand.
CTCCGGCTCTCCGCTTCCACAGGAGCCTCGAACAACTCGCACCTCTCCAGCAAAACAGGGCTGTGTTTGTTGAGACTCCCGCCGAGCCAATCCGCGCGCCGTTGCCCCTGGCAACCGTGTCCATCATTCGTCGACGCCCAATAAGCGACGGGGGCGGCGCGGAGTCCAGGTGCGCCTCGGCGTCCACTTGGCAGAGCGCCTGGGAGCCGCCTATGGGCAGGAGCGGATCTGTCAAATGCGAGGTTCCTTTAATAAGAGCGACCAGTCCGGCTCCGGGAGTCATGGCGACCGCAGCGTCTAACCACTACAGCATCCTCACCTCCAGCGCATCCATCGTGCACTCGGAGCCCGGCGGCATGCAGCAAGCCACGGCGTACCGGGACGCGCAGAGCTTGTTGCAGAGCGACTACCCGCTGCAGAGCAACAGCCACACGCTCAGCCACGCGCACCAGTGGATCACGGCGTTGTCCCACGGAGAGGGGACCCCGTGGTCCTCGAGCCCCATCGGCGCCGAGCAGGACATCAAGCCCGCAGTGCAGGGCGCCAGGGAGGAGATGCACAATTCCAGCAGCAGCCTGCAGCACCAGTCTCGGCCGCCGCACCTGGTGCACCAGGCGCACGGGAACCACCACGACGCGCGGGCGTGGAGGACCACCACCGCGGCGCACATACCGAGCATGGCGACGACGAACGGCCAGAGCCTTATTTACTCCCAGCCGGGCTTCGGCGTCAACGGGCTGATCCCGGGGAGCGGCCAGGGGATGCACCACCACAACCTGCGGGACAGCCACGAGGACCACCACAGCCCGCACCTCAGCGAGCACGGCCACCCCGCGTCCCAGCACCAGCATCAGCACCGGTCGCAGAGTCACCACGACCACTCGGACGAGGACACGCCGACGTCGGACGACCTGGAGCAGTTCGCCAAGCAGTTCAAGCAGCGGAGGATCAAGCTGGGCTTCACGCAGGCGGACGTGGGACTCGCCCTGGGGACCCTGTACGGAAATGTGTTTTCCCAAACGACCATATGCAGGTTTGAGGCCCTGCAGCTCAGCTTCAAAAACATGTGCAAACTGAAGCCGCTGTTGAACAAGTGGCTGGAGGAGGCGGACTCCACCTCGGGCAGCCCGACCAGCCTAGACAAGATCGCGGCGCAGGGCAGGAAACGGAAAAAACGGACCTCGATCGAGGTGAGCGTAAAGGGAGCTTTGGAGAGCCATTTTTTGAAGTGCCCTAAGCCGGCCGCGTCGGAAATAATCAGCCTGGCGGACAGTCTTCACCTGGAGAAAGAAGTGGTGAGAGTTTGGTTTTGTAACAGGAGACAGAAGGAGAAGCGCATGACCCCTCCCGGAGGAGCGCTGCCGGGCAGCGAGGATGTGTACGGGGACACGCCGCCGCACCACGGGGTCCAGACCCCGGTCCAATGAACTCTACCGGACCGCTCCTCCAGGACTTGTTCATCGGTTTTTATTTTATTATTATTATTATTATTATTATTATTATTATTATTATTATTATTATTATTATTATTATTATTATTGTTATTATTATTTATCCCTGAGGTTATATATAAATCACTGGACTATGAGACGATCTAGTGAGTGTTTTATGTATAATAGATTGCAGTGAGCACCTCCACGATATCTGCAGTGAATGTGTGAGAGATGAAGGGAGGAGGGGGGACACATGCCCAGCACTGTGAGTCGACGAGGTTTCAAGGTGTAGCCCCCTTGTTGTGTATTCAAAATTATATTTGACTCAAAAAATAATAATAAAATTAAAACATACAAAAAAAAATTAAATAAAATAAAAATCTATATATTAAAAAAACAGAAAGGGAGGGAGGTTTTTTTTGTTTTTGTTTTTTTTTTTTTTTTTTTTTTTTTTAGATGAAAAGCCTAGCAGAATAGTTTCCACTTTTCTATCAACTCCGACATCATTGTTGAGCGGGTTAGTTTGTGGCTGCGCGTCCTGCAGCGAAGGGGCCACTGGGGGCGAGGAGAGGGCAGGGGCCTGGGGGCCAGACAGGGGTCACAGAAAGCTGCGTTAATGGAGTGAAGTGGCTGCAAACCCAGTCCAGTGGAGTCCCATCTGTCAGCACAGAGGTCAGCTGCCACTCATCTATTATTATTATTATTATTATTATTATTATTATTATTATTATTATTATTATTATTATTATTATTATTATTATTATTATTGGTCATACTCCGACCTCTGCAATTAGCGGCGTGAACAATGTAAAAAAAACAACCGCTCTGTTTTTTTTTTTTGTTTTGGTTTTTTTTTTCTAAACCATCACAACCAGTTCAATAACATGATCTCCTCCATCAAAGCGTTTGTTCTGCTCGTAGAAGAAGAAAAAGAAGAAGGAGGAGGAGCAGAAGAAGAAAAGGCTCCACGGCGATTGATTGGACTATCTGGCACTTTTCCCACGATAAGATGGGCTCTAGATATCTCAGCAAAATAAAAATGAATAAATAATAATGAGAAGAAGAAGACGGCAGCAAAAACATTCGGATTCAAATCTGTAAATATTGTACAACTTTAAACAAAATGTTATGGATTTTTATCCCCATTTTTTAAAAAAATATATATATAATTTCTTCACTTGGGCACTTTTATTTTTGTTTTATTCTACCCCCCCCCCCCCCCCTCCCCTTACAATTAGATTTATTTATTTATTTATTTTTTTTTCATTATTGAGTCTCAGAATCCAGCTTTGTGTTCGCGTGCTGTCGCTCGAACTTTACTCTCAAATGCGTTTTTTGTTTGTTTGTTTTTTTATTTTCTTTTTTTGCGCATTTAATTTGCAGCTCGTGAGTTATTGATTTAAATGTCAGCTAATTCATTTTTGGTTTGAGTCGCTTCCCGTCCTCTCTGAGTGGAAAACAAAACCAATTCAAAACACAAAACAGCGCTTCAGAACCGGAACCGAGACAGATTATTAATATTTAAAAACGCTCAGAAATAATTAAAATGTTCCAGAACAACGCTTTCGATAATAATAATAATAATAATAATAATAATAATAATAATAATAATAATAATAATAATAATAATAATAATAATAATATTTCTAATAATAATAACAATAATAATAATAAATTAATTATAATGATGATGATTTTGCACATTTTGTTTTCAACAAATTTTAAAATATATTCCCAAAATTTGCATCTTATGAGAAAGTTATTTATTATTATTATTATTATTATTATTATTATTATTATTATTATTATTATTATTATTATTATTATTATTATTATTGCTTTATTGTGGAGGGACTGTATGGCTTCAGCAAGTCGATTTTACTGTTCTATCTTTGTTTTGTTTTTGTTGGAGTTTGTAATTTATTACGTCATTTCTATTCTATTTACGTGACGCAAAAACACGAGATGAATCTATTTAAGCTAAAATGAGACGCAGAGGGGAGGCAGGCAGCCTGGACTAGTCAGACACAGAGTCACGTATATATAAATATATGTTTTAATTCCAAACAGTAGCTCACTTTCTTTTTTTTGTTTGTTTTGTTTGTTTTGTTTTATGCAAAGATACATATCCAGGGATTTTATTCCCACCTTCCTTTTTGTTATTTTCTTTTATATATTTTTTGACTTTATTTTCATTTTCTTCCCCCTCTCCTGTTTCTGCAGAAATGATCACTGGAATCTCTCCTCGGTAGCTTTAATGAAACGATCAGATTTGACTGAACTTGTGGGATGTAGACCTGTAGCAATCCAACGCTGTGGATGTGTTCTGTTTACTGTTTGTTTTTTTAATTATTATTATTATTATTATTATTATTATTATTATTATTATTATTATTATTATTGTTATTATTATTATTATTATTATTATTATTATTATTATTATTATTATTATTATTATTATTATTATTATTATTATTATTATTATTATTATTACTATTATTATTATTATTATTATTTGGGGCATATTCACTGGATGAACTTGGGGTAGAGCTATCAGAGGTGATAACCGCCTGCTGGTGTTTCGTCACTCGCCACATGAACAAAGGGACTTGCACATTTTTAAATAATGAGGTTGATATTAAAAAGGCTCTTTTTTTTTCCAATGTCAAGCCTACATGTTTTTGGTTTTTTGTGTGTGTGTGTGTTTTGATTTATTTTTGTTTAAAGCAAACGCATTGATGAAGCCAGGAAATGCTCTTGGTGCTGCAGCAGGTTCATGCTGTGGCTGCAGCTCCGTTGTTTGAGAGGAATTAATGGCTGCGAGAAAATCAGGCTGGATGATGGTGAGCTGATGATGTTGTTTCTGCTTCCAAACGGACTGACTTTGGCCCGGACAGGCCACAGCGGTCATCCAACGGGGTAAAAATGTGGTCTTCAAGCTGGGGCCCGGGGAGCAAAAGGTGGCCCCCGGAAAGGACAGAAAGGGGTCCACTACAGTGATTGCTTTTGAAAGCTTAAAATTGTAAGTGCTTTTATTATTGTCGCTACCATTTGCATTTTCTGCCTCTCATTTCAGCTGGTCTGAGATGACCACAGAAGCGATTTCTGTCATTTGTTTGCTTGACCGTAATTTGCCACATTCTAAACTTAAAACGGGGCTAAACGGACCATCTCTGGGGGACAGTAGGAATAAAATTGACACGTATAAAACGGGAAAAATGAGAAGAAGAAGAATATCTTAAGCACCAGCTCTTTGTTTTCCTTTATTACCGCTTCTCTGAAATGTTTCCTGAAGAAGGGGAAAACTTTAAGCCGCTCATTTTAACTCCGAAGTGCCAAAATTTGCCATATTTATTATTATTATTATTAATAGTAGTAGTAGTAGTAGTATTATTATCGTTGTTGTTGTTGTTGTTTTGAATTTAAATCAAATTGTTCCGTTGAGCTGTGAATTAATGGGAGTTTTTGTCTGATCACTCATCAATGGCATCAATGGCATCAAGTCAAAAACACACAAACTTCCTGTTTCAGCGACGTAATCAATAATCTGTAGTTTGATTGGTTAAAAAGACAACTGAACGTTGGCCCTTTAATGGATCCAAACTCTGCTGAAAAGTGATTTTATTGACCTGATTGTGTTTAATCCACAACAGTTTTCATGACGACAAACACAGTTTATATCATCATCATCGTCATCGTCATCATCATCATCATCATCATCATCATCATCATCATCATCATCATCATCATCATCATCATCATCATCTCCGTTTGACCTGACCTGCCATTTGCACGCGTGACACCAGGAAGCAGCTCCTCTCCCTCTCTCTGATATCCCAAGCAGACTTTTGAGGGGGCCAAGTAGTGGGGAAAAAAAAACGGGGTGAAGCGCGTCCCGGTGCCCTTCATCCGCTCTCTAGCAGATGCAATTAATAGCGCGACGCGTTAATTACACCTTCCTTTTTATTTAGGTGACTTGAAATTTCCCATCAGGCTCAGAGAAAGAGAGAGAGGGGGGCAAAGGGGGGATACAACAGGCTGTGCTGAAGAAAGTCTGAAGCAATGGAGGAAAGTCGGTGCACAAGCGCCATCTAGTGGCGTCAACACGACCAAAGGGTGAGTTTAAGATCCTTAATCGCTGTACTGCAGTCGGGGGAACAATAACATGGTGCACGGGTATCTGAATAATTCTTACTAAACAAAATGCAAGATTGCAAAGGTGCGTGGTTTTAGAGGGGGAAACAAAAATAAATATAAAGATGGCAATTTTAGGTTCAAATTTCCAATTGAGAATTTGACATCAGAACAAGTAGCTAAAGAATGTTCTTGGTTAGTGGAGTTTATCCATGTTACTGACACTTTTTTTTTAGTTTATTCTTCAAAAAACAAAAAGAGTAAAGAGTAAAAACAACAAAACAAAAATCTCCAAAAGAAATGTCCGTTACCTCAAAGTGCTGTGAACTTACTGTACCTACACAGTAAAAATGCCAGTGTTGAAATCTCAGGTGTAGTGTCAAATAAAGAGTGTGAGTGTTGTTTTGACACCACACAGCTTTAAAATAACACTGCCAGTGTAAATTCCGTAAAATTCGCGTTGTTAAATTCCAGTGTTAATTGGTTGGTGTTGCTTAAGCCCCGCCTTCGCGTAACGGCTGCAGAGTTCGTTCTACTTTTTGTCGTCACGCCAGCAGTCAGTCGATCGGTACGGCTTCATTTCGCCACGAAAGACACAATTCTTTCCTAAAGGTAAGCTAAATATTCATATATGACCATTGTTTCGTTGTAAATGTGCTTTTTAGTTTGAGACTTCAAAGAGTGCACGATATTTAACTAATTTTGCTTGGAAAATCCATCAAATTCAAGGTCCCTGCTTTGCCTAATCTTGGCGAAAGGTAAATTTGAATTCTGTTATATTTGGTAAGTTCTAGTTGTCGTTTTAAACCATGGATAATACTTGTATATCTGTATTATTTGAAATATTGGCGATGTGTGTATCTAAAAAGCTAACTTTGCAAACGGCTAGCGTCTTAGAGGATATGGGGATGTTTTTTTAAATTCCTTGGCGAAGTTGTTCCTTACTGTTAAGGAAGCAGTTAATTTTCCGTAAAATAAAAAGTTTTTAATCCAACATAAATGTCGAATGTTTTCAACTCTTTATATAATTTATGGACTCATTGTGGGTGTTGTCTGGTTCGTCAACTTTGCAATACACTTTTGAGAGGGGACGCAAAAGAGAGCGAAAAAAAAATAATAAATCCCCATGTCCACTACAGGGCTCCGTAGACTGTACCAGTAGCAAAGCAAAAGTATAAAATGCCACGTTAGGGCTAGCCGATATGGTAGCAGATTCTGACTAGCTAGCTAGCTCAACACTCTAGCTTGGATGAAGTTTATATAGTTGACAGAGCTGATGTGTTCAAAGTGATAGTGGAAGTGATATATCTGAAAAAACATAATTATTAACATAATGATCATTCAAATAATTAGTAATTGCTGAGAATGGGTTTTCTGTTCATAACCTCTCCTTAATTGGTGTGAGTTTGTTTAACCCCTATGTGAAACAGGTATATTCTTTTTGAATTGTGTTTTAGGAGAGTCCCTCCTGTCAATGTCCGCATCACCTGTGCCCTGGGAATTGTCACCCGCTTTCCCAGTTTGAAAAATAATTGCTCACCAACTGGCTATGTGAGTACCTGAAGATCTTTTTCACAATGTGGATTAACCATGTAACTGTCCTTTTGAATACAATGTAATTGATATTTTGTGGTTTCTGTTCTGGGATAGGAACATTTCTACGATCCTCAAAGTGGACAGGGCTACCTGGCCTATCGATTGAAAACGCCAGCGTAACACTGCAAGTGACTTTAAGAGGAACTCCCTGACTGCTCAAGAACTACAAGGCAGACCTCAACATCTGAACAGCTGTTTGGTGATGGATGCAAAGAAGCAATGTCCATAATGAAGCACGCATCAGACCAGGACGTTGTTAAGGGGAAAATGAAGGCAACATTCAAGCATAGACAGAATATGCTACATGATCTGGACCAGTCATCACTCATCTTGGATCACTTCCCAAGATTCTTGGATACACCAGGCTTGGTGAGAAACTCCCAGATTTGATTAACTGAACTTTTGAATTGAGTTTTTTGATGGTATTTTTTCTTCTGTTAGATTGAGCAGGACTTCATCATGCTCTTTGGAGAAGACATCTTGGGGAAGTTTGTTGCAAGATGGCCAACGTTCTACAAACCAAAGGTCATCACTGTCAGCAAAAGCCTTGGACAGAGTGTTCACCTGGATGACCTTCTGTCTGCTCAGGAGGAGTCAAGTGATTATGGTATGTATTGATAGATAAATATGTTCAACAGTCTTTTCTATGTATATGCATTCTAAGCATGGCTTGTTATGATTTTATCAGAATGGGACAGTGACTTGGCAGCCATTCTCCTGCTGGTTCATCTCTTGCCTCCAACCGTCAAAGGGAAGAAACATGTAAAAGTTAGTGCAGCTGAGGCAGCTGATCGTGTTGTGAAGTTCATGAAGGTATGTTTTTGACATGAATTATTGTGCTTCACTTACTGTAAATTGATCTAATTTTTACAAGACTGTAAAATGTAAAGTCATTATTTCGCGTTATTTGTATTGTAAATCTATAGTTATTTTTGGAGGGGATGGGAGAGATCAGGGTTAATTTTATGACAAAATGGAACAAAAAATTGGTTATGGGAAAATAATGACACAAAGAATTGTATGAGCCCATTAGAAATTATCTTTTCAGTTAAGCTCACAGGAGTTTCCTTGCAAGTCATATCCCCTTTTGTGGCATGTTCACAGCTAAAGGAAGGTGGAAAATATTCTTAATTTGTTGCTAGTGAGGGACTAAAATCATTATTTCTAAAGTGCTGTCTTTTAATCTTAGGTTGGAACAAGCATGGCGACACTCCTTGGCAAAGTTGGATCTGCACAGCCCTTCCTCCTCTGTGTTGGAGAGAAGAAGAGCAGTTTTCTGAAGTTCTACATCATCCTGGATCAGAAGCCCATTCCTTGTGTGGCACAGACTGCAGTGGCTGCCTTCGATGAACTTTTTAAGGCACACTTTGTGTTTGCTGTGTCCTACGATGCAACCCTCCTCAACTTCTACACATTCATCCAAACAACAGTTTATGGGATTGATGCGGCAACAGCAAAGGAGAGCCCCAGAGTCGAGGAAATCAGAGTGAGAATTAACAACACTTAAATATGCCAACATGTTACATTTGTAAGGTTCAGCACAGAAATTATTCAACTCTTTTTCAGCGTTTGAAATTTAGTCATGCTTTGTATCCAGGGCACAAATTGCATTTTAAACGTGGGGAACATAGCTGTTCATCTGTTTTTTACACGTATTCTGGGTTCAAAAGCACTTGATGAACGACATGGAGGTACTATTGCTATAGATTCTGTTTATGTGGACAATGTTGGAGCAGATAGTGCTGAGACTGATGATGTTTGTGCTGATGATGCATTGAGTAGTACTTCTGTTAGTCAACAAAGACTTCCTAAAATGAGGCAGTTAATGGACATGTGTAGCTCTGTTATTGCCCAAGTTCAAACATCTGGACTTTCTGAAAATCTTGTGCAATCTTTAACTTGTTCAATGGAAGAGGTTGTTAATGATGTTCATATTCAAGCACAGGATGCTGTTCTTGCATATCTTTCATCTGAAGTGAATGAGCAAACCTTAAACAAAGTCAGAGAATGTTTTGAGAACATGGAAAATCTATTCACACACCTTAACACTGTTTTGTATGAGCTGTGCATTGAAGGTCTGTAATACTGAAATGGGTTTAATAAAAGTTGAACTTTCCATTTCTGTGTATTGTTTTGAATATTTTTTACCACTGGATTTGGTTGATATTGACACCTTGTGGGGTCAATTATTTACCTTTTTAACACGATATTATATTTGAGGTTAACACTACACTAGTGTTACTTTTGACATTATATTTTAACACCAACACCGTTGTAATGTTAATATGACACTCCATATTGTTGAATATTAACAATATCTGGTGTTAATTTAACAAAAAAATGGGTGTCAAACTTTTAACACTTTGAAAAGTGTTACTTTAACACCAGCTGACTTGGACACATATAGACACTTTGTGGGTGTTAAAATTAACACTGTTGGTGTTAATTCACCACCGCCATTTTTACTGTGTATAAACTCCATCTGAGGTAACACATCTATGGAAAATAAGTAATAAAACTTATTTTCAGATGAGACAGAATGGGTCAAAGTTGGTCTTTTATGGCCTGTTTGCCTCATTTTACAGCCACTTATTGGTCAACGTGATGAAATGGCGCCATGTTTAAAAACGGTTCAGTCCAGAATTATTCATACCCCTGGCAGAATTAACTTCAAGATGATTGTAATTTAATTTTAAGTTTGTCTCTGATGGGCAACGTAACAAAGGATAACACAATGATGTAAAATTGTATAATCTTTATTTATTTTTTTAAAAGCTGTCATTTTACTGAAAAACAGAATGTTGAAAATTGTTTACAGCTTTGCCAATAACAGAAAAAAACTGTATCAAACTGTTCTCATATAATTACTGAGCAGCCATTTATTTTTAATCTCCTTTGGTGTTTTGATTTTCGCTTTTTTTTTTTTCTTTTGGAGGTCAGCTGTTGGTGAGGTTGGGATGCCCTCTTTTCCATCACCCTAATTTTAATCTCCCTCCTAAATGTTAAGTACCATCAGACAGAAGGAACCTGTTGATTAAATTAAACATTTTTTTTTTTTACCTGAATATGCCAGGGGTATGAATAATTTTGGATTCCATGGATACAATAAGTTGCGAAAATACAAAATTTAAAAGAAAATTTCACTGACGGCAGACATGAGGAAACCTGGTGAGATATCTGTCTGGTGGGGAGGAAAGCTGAGATGCTCTGGCTGAACCGCTATATGAGATTCAATTTGATTTTTAAAATATTATTATGAATAATATGAAATTCCCATCAAAACAACGCATCCAATATGAGACTGTGAGCTGGCAGGAGAAGAACTTACTGATATATGAGAGCTGAGCCGCCGCTCATGGCCTCCAGGTCAGCAGGGGGCCCCCAAGAGTCCTTGAATTTGTTTTTATTTTTTCTGAAAGCATAGAGCTGAAAGCTATAGATTTATAATTTTTTGATGCAAGGTTGAAAACAACTTCTACTTTATTATAAATGTCATCTATGAAAATGATGCAAATTGACTGAAATTCATTGATGCTTATGCTAAAAATGGGCCAAGTTTTAGTAATTCAGCAAGACGGCGCAGTGGGGGCTCCGGTTTGGCCCTGCTGGCCCACAGGGGCCACTCAGAAATCACTCAGCGAACTGGAATCAAAACTGTGGGTTGGTTCCTAAACAATAACAAAATTATATTCTGGGGGTGGTGGTTTATAATTAGACGAAATATATTTCAATTTTATACATGACGGATGTATTAAAAGGGCAGTATTTAGTATTTTATGCTATTTTGTAGCACAATCAGTTAACTATGTTACCTTCAGTTGTTATATACATCAAATATGACTTAAAAGAAAGTTGACGTCATAATTTAACTAATGAAAATTGGGCCTCTGTCTCTTTAAAAACTCCTGCTTTTTCCAAAACTCCACCTTCAGGAAGTCATAACAACATGGCTCCTTGATTAAGCCTTTGCCAGCGTTTCACTGGGAAGTGGCTCCTATAATGAGCTCAGTTTCAACAGATGTTTGCTAATTGCTGCTGGCTAGTCTGAAGGAGCTGAGTGGGGAAGTCAAAGCTTGTTAACTGCAGCTCCAAGCAGGAACTTTGTCCTTGAAGGCGTTGCTAGGTCCACCCAGGCATTTTTGCCCAGCTGAATAGTTGCCATGGGACATAAAAGGATTCCTCAAACATCCAAGAGAGAATCAAGGCAACACTCCAGGTTTGTTTTTGATGAGAGAATAACGTTCACAAAAGTTGATTTTACATAAAACTGTCATTTTAAAGTGGAATATTATTACGTTATTTCACTGTGATGTCAGAAGAAAGTGTAACCAATCAGCATGTTGGAGCAAATAATGACTCGCAGCTTAAACAACGTAAATATGAAAACATGGCCTCACATGTAGAGATTTTCTTCTTCTCTTTGAACACAAAGTCAAACAACATGTCCACCTCAGAGCCTCTGTGTCAATCACTCCTTCAATCTGTACTGCTTCTGTCTTACACGCTTCACACCATACACATAACCCCAAAACACACACACACGCACACACACACACTTGCAGCCTCAGATCCACCGTTTGACATTGCGGCTGCTCACTCTCACTCAGATGCATCGCGGCTAATTACTCTTTGCGCACTTAAGTACACAAATGCGCGTGTGCGTTCATTTGTAAACGAGTTATTGTTTAATTATAACTTCACATGAACTTTGTTGAGCAGCGGGGCGAAGCGTGTCTCCCCCTTCAGCGCGTAATTACTCGGACTATAATTGCTGAGCCTGTTTGCGAAAAGGCGCTTGTCTGCGAGTCGCGTTCCCTCCTCCGCGCGCGCGCACACACACACGCACGCACACACACACACACACACACACACACGCACACACACGCCGTCCGCGGTGGGGGCCTCCCCTGGAGGTTGGGCCCTGGGAAGTTTGGCATGGGTGAAATCTGACCACATAAAATCTACAGAGACTCGAACTTTTTCACCACTTATGACCAGAAACCTGAATGAATTTAATTAGGATTTAATAGATGGTAATTTGTGAAGTGAAAGGAAAAAGATACCTGCACCGTCCGCGTTTGTGTCCCGTTTAATAAAAACTTTCTCCGCGGCTCCATCTAGATGAATGCTTCACTCATCTAGAGAGAGAAACGTTTGTCCATTTTTTCTTACAGAAAAACTCAGTCCAATGGCATGGAGAGCATTTATTCAAATCCTGCCAGATTCTCAACTGATTGTTGGTCTGGACTTTGACTGGGCCATTTTAACTCAGGAATCTGCTTGTATCGAAACCCTTTTTCACTATCTTTACTGTTGGTGCCCTGATGGAAGCTGAGCCTCCAGCAGGTCTTCTTCCAGGGATCAAACTCCCAATGACAAGCATTCCCACAGCATAACGCTGCCCCCACCATGTTTTACTGTGAGAATGGTATGTTGAGGGTGATTTGCAAAATTTTAAATTTAAAGCATCTTCTTCGTGCCACTCATTCTGGCAGGTAAGATTTCAGATAAGCTAGCTATGCTATGGCGTTCCTGTCCTGGTATTCACTAATTGGTCGGAGTGAATTTTATTTTTAGGGCTATCAGAGTAAAGGGGGGTGAACACAAACAAAAAAAAAAGTCACTTTTTTAATATAAATGAAAACATATGTCTCTTCTGCTTTATGATTATTATTTATTACTTTGTGTTGGTCCATAAGCTAAAATTCTGGTTAAAAAAAAACTAACAAAAAAAAAAAACTAACAAAAAAAAAACAACTAAATTTTGTGATTGCAATGTGAGAAAATATATTTAAAAATCAGGCGAAGTGAAAACCTTTGCGAGGTACTTTACATTTATTGAGCAAAATTTACTTTAAGTGAACTTTACTTTACTGGCCTGTGTGTGTGGGGACCCTAACGACCTCTGACATGTCACATAAAAAACCTCCGGAAACACAAACACCATTTCACTGTGTTTTGTTAAAACTTTATGGCAATGTTGAGTCAATATATTTATATGTTGTTATTGTTGTTGTTTTTTTTTAATTTAGAGGGATGAAGGGAATAAATGCACGACATCACGCTTCAGCTAATTTTCTCAAGATAGCTATCTTTGAGAAAGAGAAACTAATTCCTTCTAATATCGACGTGTGAGGGTCACAAGTTGTTTTGCTTAAAGAGGTGGTGTGACCAAATCTCTCCTTTCAGTAGAATCCTTTTCTTTTCTTTTTTTTTTCTAGAAGGCAGCAAACAAAGACGCGTTGTTTCGAGCCTCCATGGGCTTTTATGAGACAGGCGATCCTGATCCTGAGCGACACTGTTTATCTCTTCAGTGAGAGTCGGATGGGATCTGCGAGCAGCCTCTGTGCGCCGTCGCCTGTTTACAGTAATTATACGGCAGTATCACAGTCAGACTGAGGCGCGTGCAAATGAAAACGGTTCTCCTCGCCGACTTGGTCATGGCGAAGGAAAGCTGCACACGGATTTCTGGACTTAAATGGATTTGAGAAACCGAGCTCTGACGTTCTCGATATCCTGGATTTAAAAACAAAAGAAGAAGAAAAAAAACAAAACAACAGACATATCAAAAATAATAAGTGTTAGACACGACAGTGTCATCTGTCAGGGATGTCTTCATTATTAGAGCCTGAGCTGGGGGAAACTAGAGAAGGAACGCCAAGCCGCATAATGACTGGTATCACACCACAACATCCTGCAAGACGAGGCCGGTCCTCCCGCTCTGCCTGGCGGGGGACGCTGCCGGCGGCACAGCCAAACGCACAAAATAAAAACACAAGGAGCTGCAAAAGTTTGTGCTGCCACCCCAACACTTCTGCTTATATCACCAATGAGGAACACTTACAACTTTAAAGTGCCTTGTCAAAGTAAACCCTTAAACTTTTCCACATTGTGTGAGACATTAAAATGTAAACATCAGTGCGACTTGAGATAGGCCAAAGTGACACAATGATGATACCCCATGCGACAAGTGGGGTATACGTTTGTGTTCAATCACTTTTGGTGACAATTTCAACTCCAAGTACTGGAACTCGACATTTGTGAGGTTTCACTGTCAAGTTTGGAGTTGAGTCTTTATTTTGCTAACTATAAATATGCTAACTTAGCTCTCTAGCTAAAAATTTAGCTTGGAGCTAGGTATTTAGTTTGGAAACTGAATATTCACTCTGCTAGTAAAATATTAAGTTTGGAGTTAAGCATTTAGTTTGAAGCTAATTACTTAGCTCACTAACGAAATATTTAGTTTGGAGCCAAGTGTTTAGCTGGCTAACGATACAGATTCAAGCTAAACATTTAGTTTTAAGCTAAATATTTAACTATCTGGCTAACTAAAGATTTAGTTGGGAGCTAACCAGTTAGCGGACTAGCTAAACATTTATTTTGAAGCAAAATATTTTGCCCGCTAAATATCTAGTTTGGAGCTAAGTGTTTTGTTTGCTAACTTAATTTGTGAACAAGATATATTTTGGAATATTTAGCTTGAAGCTACATATTGAGCTCTCTGACTAAACATTTAGACCAGCTAACTTAATACTTAATTTAGAGCTAAGTATTTAGCTGGCTAAAGATTTATTTTGAACTAAATTTTTAGAGCTAATTTAAATATTCCTAATTCCAGATGGAATTAACTTTTATTTAGAGGCATCAGCATTAAGGACACAAGAAGCCTTCCAATTATTATATGTGGAAAAAAAAAAAATAAATAAATAAAAAAATCACATGGCTAACTTTGTATTGTGGTCTATCACATAAGATCCCATTGAAATTTGTAGCTGCGCTCTGACAAAAGGTGAAAAAGTTCCAGTGGTGTGAACACTTATACAAGTTGCTGTGTGTCCCCAGTGCTGAAGCGTCCTGCTCTCATCTGAGAGCTCTACAACCGCAAATAAAAGACTCAACTAATTGCTATGGATTCCATGGATACTACATCAGGCTCATAGAGGAGTGTGACAGCGAGAAATCAAGCTGTAGCTGCACGGCGAGCAGCCGCCATGAATCACGTCGCGCTCAGCCGTGGCGTTAGGAGCTGAGGAATAATCATTGGGGAGGCCGTCCAAATTAATACTTCAGCTGAGGCCGCTTCGTTCTCCGTCATTAGGGCACATTACAGGGCCACAATATACATCATTAAACCAGGCATAAACAATTCATTAAAAGGCCGTTAAGAAGACAAGCTAATGTCACTTCTCCCTCTGGTATTAATAGACTGTAAAATGGCAGAGGGGTTAAAGCAAAAAGGATCATTCCGCTACAGCTACCCAGTCACTCACCCTGAATATCCCTGAGCTGAGCTACCGATCACAACGCAATTAAGAGATACGTTTACATTTGTTTTGGCAACATTGGTGTTCTGAAGCTACAAAAACATCTTTGCAGGAATGAAGCCACTTTGTTCTCCGGTTTCTTCGTAATATCTGTGATCAAAACAAAGATTGTGAGGACGCCAGAACAAGTAGCTAAAGGATGTTCTTGGTTATTTAAGCGGTTAGTGGAATGGAACTAAATGAATGGAAATCACGACGCGTCAGTCAGCAGCTCTCCAGTTTATTCAAACCACCGAGCCAGTAGAGCACACAACCTTCTTCCACAACAACCACACACGGTGCAAATGTTGATCACACGTGACATGAGAGGGTGACTGGTGGTCATTAGCTGTACACTGCAGACATCCAATGTGTTGTTACAGGGATACTTTTATTCGCATCTACTTGAAATGGTACACTTGAGTTTGGTGGATAAATGAAGGGGGGGAAAAAAGTTATCAAAATAACTGACTTTAACTGTAAAGGTTAAATGTGAGGTTTTCAACCAACCAACCTAATAAACCTGGAAAAAAATTGTTAACTGTTTGACAAAATGTTTTACCAGGTCAAGAACTGGGCTGGTTCTTCTTCTGCTTACTTTAAAGTTACAGAAAAAGAGAAGACTTCAACTCTGGAACCAGAAGTGACAGTCAGGTGTAAAAAGCCTTAAAATAAATTCACTTATTTTTCAGATCCAGTATTTAATTTCAGTGTATTTATTCAATGATGGGGCAATGATAAAATAAATAAATAAAATAAAAAACATATTTATTGACATCAATCTGCAGGTGGGGGTCATTTGCTCTGGTGGTAACTGGTCACTGCCAGGTTGCCAGGGCAACACAGAGGCAGGACAAACAACCAACTCAACCTTAGAGACTGTTGAAGGAAGCCGCAGTACCCAGAGAGAACACCTGGCTGCTGCCTGCTTAACTTTATCATTTTCACATATTAAATATTAAATAATACGACTACCTTTTATTTTTTACTTTTACGTTAGTAAAAATATGTAGTAGTGCTACTCTTTAGTACAATTTTCAGGTATATGGATGTTATCTGTATGCAACCCAGTTGTCTGGGAGAGAGGCGAGAAAAAAAAGGACTTTTTGGATCTTTCAGCAGCACAGCAGCAGACAATCCATAAAACAAAAAGAAAAAATCATTCCCAAAGTTAAGCATGGCGTTGAATCTCTGACGTTTCTCCTCCAAAAGTCACAATGATCTTGTTAGAGTGCAAAGTATTATGGATACAATCGTCCATCAATGAATTGGAAACGGGTTTTTAACCAGATACAGATAAAAAATAAATAAATATTCAACCAAATCAAAGCAGAACTTATTCGAAGGCTTTTTGCTCATCTTTAACAACGTTGACAACAAATGTAGCCAGCAGTGTTTACAGAGTGAACTCAGCTGGACTGCGCAGCACACAGGAAAGCATAAACAAATCTCATTTTTGCATATTAATTTGCGGGGCTGACGTGCGGCGCTCGGAGCGCCCGGACCCCGATTCAGCAGGACACTGTCAATTCCTTTGGTTGGAGGGGCTGCAGAGCGACAATCTAAAACTCAACCACGCAACATTCAAACGGGACTATAAGGCACAGATATTTACAACTAGCAGGTCCTTCGAAGAAAAGGTCAAGTTTTCCTACTGAAAACAAAGAGTGGGGAGAAAGAAAACCGCTTCTCAAGCTGACGCTCCCAAAGTTTCAGTCACTGAAATAAATAATCAGCAGAGTTTTCTAAACAACAGCAGCAGCATCGACATACATTTCTACTTCCTCGGTTACATTAGTGACTGTTGTTGTTAAAGCCGACTCAGTCTGCTGCAAGTCACAGTACATCTGTCCTTCGATTGTAAAGTAACTTACATTATTAAAAAAACCCAACAACAATATGATGCGGACATGTATGTGCAGAATGGATAAGCCCTGAGTTTGATACACGTTGACGTTAGTTTAAAAGGGCAGCGCTCCTTCACAACCATGACCTTCATTTTAATGAGAACATCACGAGGAAACGTATCGGTGATGAATTCTCGAAAGGGGAAAAAAAATAAAAAAGTTAGAAATCGCCCCTGCTAAAGAAGCAAAATATTCAGAGTTTTAAATCCACCTACGTACACAGGAAACTTTAATGAAAGGAAAAGGAAGCGGTAGAAAAAGGAGCACTAGTCAAGGCCTGCCTGAAGGTCTGAATCCTTATTGTGATGGTCTAACTTTAGCGGAAAACGGCAAAAAAAAAAAAAAAAAATACAATAAAATCTGTTTGGTGAACCAAGAAGATTCCATTTAAATCCACAGTTTGTCTTTTTTCTCTACCACTTTGACTTCCAACCAGTTTAACTTTCAAACTGATGCCAGTGGATTTTTCAGCTCTGCTTGATTTTTACATTTTAAAAGAAAAAAATAAATAAAACAAGTTTGATCATGGTCTTTTCTATCAGTATTCCCCCCCCCCCCCTGCATGAATCAGCAGCGATCTCTCTCCCTTTGATTTCAACCTTTCAGCCTGAGGCAACACAGAGGCAGGAAGTGTGAACCCGACTATGATGGACGTTAGCAGAAAGACGCTAATATGCCGCATCTTCTCAGCTTAAAACACACCACTCCTGTTTTATTATTAATTAATTATTAATTAATTATTATTTATTATTATTATTATTATTATTATTATTATTATTATTATTTTGCCTCCTGCTAGGGTTTAACTAAAAGGTCAATAACATCCCGCTGTGGTCCAAATGAAGAAGAGGTAAGTGCAAGTACTTGATAATAAAATTCTAAGTTGATTTTCAGTAAATTACATGAATTTTTTTTTTTTATAAAAGGAAAAAAGCAGCATAAGCAATAAATAAACTAACAAACTGTTGCCTAAGTTTGTTTCTAAATACAAGAAACAAGGTGCTTTTTTGAGGAGCTCAAAATTTTTCTCTTTTATTTCACAAATGAACATAAATTATGCTGTTCTTTTTTTTTTGTTTGCAGAAAACAAAACAAAAAACTCCTTAAAACACAATTATTCTGAAAACCATGGCAGCAACCAGGAGTGGTAACGCTGTGAAACTGGGGACATTTTCACACGATCATTCTGACAAGGCACTAAAAAGAAACACCTGGGTTGTGTTACTGTGATTGAAATAAAAGAAAAAAGTTATTTTTAACAGGTTTTGTTCACCTAAGTAAGCAGCACGATGCACGGATGTCGCTTCCTTCGCGTGGCGCTCGTCGCTCCGAGTTTCTCGCTCTTTTAGTGTTTGGCAACACAAAAAGGAAAGAAAAAAACACTAGACGTTGAGTGTCAGATTAAGAGAAGAGCTCAACAACCCTGATTCGGAGCGGGGCGCCAAATCACAAGGAAGGTTTTCATGTCGTACAGTCTGAAGGCCGGCTGCTTGTCCGTTCAGTCAAAGTCCCAAGAATCTCCCGGACGACGTCCGACCCCAACGAGGAACGTGAGCTCCTCCCGGCGTTCGGCGTGACTCGGACCCGTCGCGGAGCCAGAACCCGCTGGTGAACCTCTCGTGGCGCCTCTCGGCCGGCGTGGGGGTCACTGAGTAAAACTTTTCTTGATGGCCACGCCGGGGAAGAGGCTAGAGAGTTCCTGGACCGCCCGGGTGTCCACCTGGGAGCAGAAGGAGACGTCCAGCAGGACAAGCTGAGGACACGACTGGAGGAGCTTCTTGAGGGACGCGGCGCTCACCAACCGTGTTCCTGACGATGAAAAAATGTTTTTAAAAAAATAAAAGTAAGATTAATGTGCAGCTGGATTTATCATCATCAACATTTCCATCTAACATTTTCTTCATACGCCTTAAACCTTCTTACACGGTAGCAAATCTAGCTGGACGATAAATCGTCCCAGAAGTTATCGCGATAAACGACAATGTTGTTGTTTTGAGACCATGTTCAAAACAATGAGCTGAATTATTTTCGAAATTGCGATAAAATCTCTAGCTAAGTGGGATTTCATGCGAACCTCCCTTTTTTTGAAACCACAAGTTTACATACACCCAAATAAACCTCACTGTCTGAAGTGGAAACACACTTCTCTTGTTTTAGGTCAGTTAGAATGACCTAAATTAATTTTATTTGCTAAATAAACAATGAGAGAGATTTTTTTTTTATTATTATCTTCAAATCAGAAGTTTACATACCTTTCCTCAGAATTTGGTAGCGTTGCCTTTGATCTGTATGAGTTGGGTCAAAGGTTTGGTTTGGGCTTCCTTCCACTGGTGTGAGAGTGTGTGTGTGCAGAGACACTCTGAGTGGGGCTGCAGCTGCCACCGTGTACTTTCCAATGATGTTAAACAGCTATATTATACATGCATGTATGTTTGTTGTCGTGGTTTCTCCATTCTGTTTTCTAGAGGCAGACTGTCACATTCTATCTATGCTTATTTCTCTCTTCTACTCCTCTTTTCCTTTAGACCTTTTCTCCCTTTCTTTTCTCGTCTCTGTGTCCATTAACATTTGAAAAATGCCCAAAGCAATTAACTCTAAAAAATGAATAAAATCAAAACAGGGTGATGCGCAACGTTAGTAGCTGTCCAAACGCAGCGCGTACCCAGTATGTCGAGGTGCTGCAGCGCCGGGCAGCACGCCGCCAGCTCCTCTATGTCCGAGTCGCAGACGGTGCGGTTGGCGGTGAGGAAGAGCTTCCTCAGTCGGGGCAGGCCGCGGGCGAGCTGCTGGAAGCAGCCGGTGCTGCTCTGCAGGGTGGGACACCAGCCCAGGTCCAACTCCTCCAACGTCCTGAGCCACCGCAGAACGTCAAACTGTGAGGAGCCGTTGCTCCGGGTTACGCGCAGCGCTCTGAGCGTGGTGTGGCGTTGTGCTACGTTGCTTACCTGCAGCCGGTAACGAGCTCGGCCAGGCCGCGGTCCGTCAGGTTCCTGCAGCGCCACAGGTCCAGAGAGCACAGGGAGCGGCAACGAGTGGCCAGCATGCTGGCAACCACGTCATAGTCCTCTACCTGCAGAGACAGACGGACGTCGCTCTGACCATCTCCTCGGGTTTGTGCAGTAGGAAAGTAAAACTGTAGTTTGTAACTTTTATATATATATATATATATAAAAAAATCTGCTCTTATTATGTTGTAATAATACTGTGAAAAAAAAATTGCAGAAACACACCACTAAGTGAGAAATAACCAATCAAAGCCAGGAGGAGTGTGTACGTGCTGCTCACACCCTCCTGCTACGCTAAAGCTGGTTCAACACAACAATGCCTGCCACAACCGGATGCTAAAGCTGGTTAGCATTCGTTCTATGACGGTGGTTAAACAGTTTTCCTGGAACAATAAGTTGTTGCTCCACCGTTGGCACATTTAGCAGCATGTATACAAGAATTATTGACAACATGAAGTCCCTCCTCCGGGCTCTGGCTGGTTGTTTTTGGTTGGTGGTGGTGTGTTTCTTCAGAAGGCAATAGGAGTTCAGGGAGGATCTCTTCACATATCATCTGACTCATATGAAATTCTCACAACATGATGACATGTTTTAACAAATATGGGAAAAAAAACAACATATTGTTATAAAAGTTACATACTGCAGCTTTAACAAAATCTGCTGGATGATGCATAATCTTTAATTTTTCAAAGAACATTTGACACTGAACCTGGAAAATATTTTAATCACTGTTGTAAATCTTATTTGCAAAATAGATTCAGTTAGATTGGATAGAAACTGACGGAATGACTGAATACTGCTTGTCAGGTTTTACCACAGACTACAAATTGATTTTAGGTCACATGACCTAAATCAGGATGGTTTCTTATCGTGGAATCTCTGTTTTACTTTAATCCAATATATTTTGAGTCTAAAAAAAGTGGCTCTCACTTTTACAGCTTTTTATTTGATTTGGGGTTTTTTTTCTTACCCTCACACAACTCCCCAGGTTGAGATGTCTGATCTCAGGGCAGAAGGTCAGGATGCTGAGGAGGGCTGTTTGCTACAGAGGGAACATAAAGAAAGAAAGTAAAAATACAAATAAAACAAAAAAGAAAAAGCAGAAAAAAGTAATAGGCAATTTTAAGAGGCGATTTTCCAGCCAAATAGTGTCATTTTAGAACACAATCAAGCAACTGTGTTACCTTCAATTGTTATTAAAATGTTACATATATCAAACATGACTTAAGGAAATGTTACTTTGTGATTTAACGTCTTGAAATCGGGCCTCTGTCTCTTTGAAAACTCCTGCTATTTCTGGATCTCCGCCTTCAGGAAGTAGTCACAACATGGCTCCTCTATTAACCCTTTAGCAACGTTTTTACCAGCGCTGCACTGAGAAGTGGCTCCTATAATGAGCTCAGCAGATATGCAGTTCCACCAGGTGTTTGCTAATTGCTGCTGTCCAGTCTGAAGGAGCTGACAAACCCTCTGTCATGTGGAAGTTTGGCAGCCACAGCTCAGAGGAGGAGCTTCGTCCTAGAAGGCGGCCCTAGGTCCAATCAGGCGTTTTGCACAGCTGAATGGTTGCCATGGAGATTAAAGTATTTCTCAAACATGCATGAAAGAATCAAGGCAACATAACAACATGATGTAAAGCTAAAAAGAAGAAAATGGAAACATTTATATGATACTGCCGCTTTAAATAATGACAAAACATCACATCTAAATCACAGTGTTGCATTCTGCTGAGTCAGTCATGTCATCTGACCTTCCTTCAAACAGACCGTCTGTCTTCCCAATCAACATCTGAAGGAATTTAATAAAGCCCAGGAGATCAGTTCTGCGCACTGCGAAGCGAGCCGAGGACGGAGCCTTCTCCAGTGGCGCTGCGGCGCGCGCCCAGATATGGAAATTCAACACGCCAATTGCCAACACGTGTACATCTGTGGCAGGAGAAAGTGTCAAGAGATGAAAGTGAAAGCCTCTTGTGAGTGTGTGCGTGCGCCGAACTCAGTCTGGCATCTTTATAAACGCCTTTCTCTCTCTCTCTCTGCGGAGAGCTACTCATTTAATTAGAGCGCTGACAGGGTAATGACAGCTGAGATGTCAGAATCCCCCCCCCCCCTCTCTCTCTGCTTCAGGCAGACACACGGCTCTCACTGTCTGTCGGCGGCGTAAACAACCTGCGGCGCACGGCCCGGCTCCACCGCAGAAAACGCCGAGGCGCGACACGAAAACAACGCTCGTCGGACGTGCCCGCACCTGAACGCACGCCCTGCGGACCCGGAGCTGACACGGAGCGTACGCAGCGAGCAACACGAGCCATCAGAAAAGAAGTCGGATCGTTTTACGACGAACAGTCTGAAAGTTTTATTAAAGCCGCACTGTACGCGTTTTGTTATTGACGGGGCGTACAGGAGGCAGCGATACCTCAAGAGGTTTAAAGATGAACCTGTGAGTGAGAGACACTTACAAGAAAGCAGAGGTGGGAATAAAAACAGGAGCTACTTTGCTAAAAGCCTTTTGATAAATGTATGTTCAACTGCAGTAGCAGCGAATAATTGAACCACATTAACAAATAATCGATTGTACCCCGACCAGTTCTTACATAGTAATGAACATTCATATTTTTCTTATTATTTTACTTATGATAGTACAGTGCTTAACAGGTTTGACACTGTGGCCAGTAACTAGGATGTCAAACTTCTCAAAAAGTCAACACGCTCTCAGAATGCTACGGCTAGTTAGCAAAACCACTGACGATAGCAGATCAACAGTTTTCCTGAAATAGTAAGTTGTTGTTTTTCTGAAAAAGGCTCAGTAACAGTGGGCCTTCTACAGGCTGTTGCAGTCCACAGGTGACCACACCCACCTCTATCTTGGTGCGGTACAGCACCAGCCGGCGGAGGAGTGAGAGTTTGGAGATGTGCGTGAAGGCCTGCGGGTGGAGGCGGTCGCACGACGACAAGTTGAGCTCCTGCAGTTTGGGGCAGGCCTGGGCAATGACCTCGAGACACGGCTCATTCAGGAAGTGACAACACGACAACTCCAGGCACACCAGGCTGAGACCGCGGGCCTTCAAGAAACTAAAGGGGTAAAAAAAAAAAAACAGAACGACCTTCTTAATCTGGACTTAGAATATTTGTCTGCCGTTCTCCTGACTTTAAAACTGTTCGTCCTTGCGAGTGTTTTTCTTTTTCCGAGGTCGTTTCGGTCTGACCTGCTGAAGCCCGTCAGGGTGAGAGCGCCGCGGCTGCCCGTCCAGGACAGGTTGAGCCTCTGGAGGAGGGTGCAGCGGCTCTGCAGGTGTCCCAGGGAGGCGTCACTCAGCCGGGCCCAGTACGGCTGCAGGCTCAGCTGGGTGTACTGCAGCGGGTCGCAGCAGTGCTGGTGCAGCAGCTTGCAGGTCTGGGCCAGACGGCAGAGGTCAGGCAGGGTCAGGTGGCTCAGAATCAGCTGGATGAGCTGAGGACAGAAGACCGGGAGAGGGGGGGGTAGAAGGGTCAGGAAAGGAGAGGCGAGGAAAAGCGGAAACTCTTTTTAAGTGACAGTAAAAAGCTGAAGGATAATAAGTAGAAATGTGTAGCATAGGTGAATGTTTCCTCTCTATGTAGGAGAGAACTAAACGGCTCTGATGTTCCGCTCTGTGTTTGTGTTGCCTCTCTCCGAGACAAAAAGCCATTTGCCCCGCGCGAGTGTGCGTGCGGCGGACCAACAACGTGCCGCGTTCTGGCCCAGTGTTGGCTGACGGATAATTGCTGTATTGTGTTTCGGAGGCGGCTACGCGGCGGTTTGTGAGGACCGCCTTTAATGGCAGCGGTTTGGAGCGTCGATGAGACGAGCGCCGCGGGCGTTTTTTTGAAGACACGGTGACGCGAGGTCGGCCCGTTGGATGGGGATGGAGCCCCAACACGTTAATGTGCTTGTGAGGAAGGCGCGAACATGGGAGAGTATTCATAAAACTTCAAACTTTTTAATCCTTTTGGTCACAAACCTCAGTGTGTCTTATTGTTGTGCCACCTGACAAACAAACACAGAGCAGAGCGTGATACGTCAATCCCCACACCACAATTCTGCCACCATCGTGTTTTGTAACAGGCAACGTGTTTTCCACTAAGGCTGCGTGAAGTTACAAAAACATGTTGGTAAATGTTGTTAGCAGGGTATGATTCGCAGTAAATAAACAAATCAACTGATCAGTGTTTGTGTTATTGCAAACGGAGAGTCTAAATTAGCGACTCCAGCAACAAGAATGCAATTTACTTCATTATTTCAACATGATTTCATTGGAAAAGTTGCATTTCTCTGCATCTGTTGCTGTGATAATCAAACATTTTAGTTGCAGTTTCTAAGTGAATTTATCAAAGAACATTAAAGGGACAGCTTTATGTGTTTTCCGGGCACAGAGTGCAAATTTATAGCACAATCAAGTAATCATGTTACCTTCAGTTGTTGTAAAAATGCTATAAATATAAAACATGACTTAAAAGAAATTTGTCTTTGTGATTTAATGTCTTGAAATTGGGCCTCTGTCTCTTTAAAAACTCCTGCTCTTTCTGAAACTCAACCTTCAGGAAGTCGTCACAACATGGTTCCTCTATTAACCCTTTAGCAAAATTTTATCAGCGTTGCACTAAGAAGTGGCTCCTATAATGAGCTCAGCAAATGTGCAGTAACACCAGGTGTTTGCTAATTACTGCTGGCTAGTCTGAAGGAGCTGGAATGCTGAAGCTCGGCTTGGAAACTGCAGCTCAGAGGAGGAGCTTCATCCTCCTTGGTTTGTTTTTGAACAACATTGGAACATCAAAAAAGTCGATGTTACATAATACCGCCCCTTTAACATTAAGTTTCCTTTGACTTGCTCGGCGCCCCCTGCAGTGTGTTTGTTCTGCTGTCACCTCATATGGCAGTTTGTCAAAGTAGCCGTTGGCCGTCCTCTGCTGCTTGCCGTCTCCTCCTGGTTTGAAAGGACCGCCGACGTCAGACATCTCCTCCTCGCTGTCGCTCAAGTCGCTTATGTCGATAAGAGGCATCTTATAAAGTGCGAGCATGGGCCTCTCCTTCACCCCGCGGAGGATAACGGCGTCCAGCTCGGTGTAGTAGTCCAGCAGGGAGCTGTTGACCTCCAGGCGGAGCAGATTGGTGGGGAAGTTGATGTGCTTGATTTTCGGGGAGAACTGTCGAGCCTGGGGGGTCAGCGCTTTGGTGGGCTCTCCTGACCACAACACCTCCCACCTGGACGACAGACAGCATGCTTACCATCGCACCAGGTTTTACAGGCTGATTAGGGTTAATGATTGCATGCTAAAGGATGTTAGCATGAGAAGTAGTTTTGCTGCTTCTGCTTACTGAATATATTATTAAACCCAAATTAATCAATTAATTGAAAGATCAATTAAGATGAGCTCAATAAGTTCCATTCTGATCATTAATCCTTTGTTGAAAGCCAATTTTGTTTACAGTGAAATCATAATCCATTAAAATTATGGTTTCGTTTGTGGGTTGTTTTTTTTTCTCCATTTTGTTTATTGATTTTTGTTGTCATGTTTTATTTCGCATGTTAAAAGTTTTTTCAAGTTCAAGTTTTAATTGTTCTTTACCAGTGATGGCATAGTTACTTTGAAAAAGTAACTTTAATCGGACTACTGATTACTCCTGGAAAAAGTAACTTAGTTATATTACCGACTACTTGATTTGGAAAGTAACTAAGTTACATTAAAAGTAACTTTTTAGTTACTTTCAGCAGCTGTTAAACACTCCGCCTCCTGTGAAAATCACATTGAGCTTTGCCAATACTTTTTTGTAAGCTATTTTATAATGGTAACATCAACAATGTGTCTCCACTGATAAAGTTGAACTGAAGAGGAGTTTGTACAAAAAAACAGTACAAAAAAATAAAAAACGTGAATAATTTGTGTGGTTCCCCCCCCCCCCTCTCCGCCCCCCCCCCCTCCCCCTCCAGTTTTCTGGAGCGCAACGCGAAGCTCGACGTCATTCAGAGGTAATACAGTAACTTGACATTGACAAAGACACAGCGGGACGGATCATCCGGGAAATGATGGACAAGGAGAGACTGAGTAAAACTACCTTAATGACGGACAAATTTATTATGAGTCTCTGCTTATTTCCAAAGCCCAAATGAGCAACTTCACGTTAAAAAACGAGCCCAAAAAGGCGCAACACGCCGCTCATTAAATCTGCAAGCGACTTTAAAAAAATGAAGCCCAAAGCCGCTTGTAATAATCGGACTTGGCGACAGAAACTCAAAATAGTTCCAGTTTTTCCACCAACAAAATGCGCATCTCCCTCCATTATTTACATTTCTGTTGCATAGAGACGTCGGTCACTCGACAAGACGAGTAGAGGAAATACGATTAAATTACAAAAGAAGATAGTAACGCAGTAACACAAAAATGATATTGATAAGTAACTGTAGTCTGACTACTGGATTTGAAATAGCAACGCGTTAGATTACTCGTTACGGAAAAAAGTGGTCCGATGTCAGTAACGCGTTACAAATTAACGCGTTACTGACATCACTGTTCTTTACAAACTTAAGTTTATTTCTCTTTGAGAGAGAAAACTTGCATTATTATGTAGTTGTCAATAGTGATGGCATAGTTACTTTGAAAAAGTAACTTTAATCAGATTACTGATTACTTGATTTGGAAAGTAACTAAGTTACATTAAGAGTAACTTTTTTCGTTCCTTTCAGCAGCTTCTAACAACAACACTCTGCCACCTGTGAAAATTACAATGATCTTTTCCAATACTTAATTGTAAGTTATTTTATAATTGTAACATTAACAATGTAACAATATATTATATCTCCACTTAAAAGGTTAACCAGAAGGGAAGATTGTAATCAAAGTTTGTACAGTACAAAAAAAAAAAACTTTAGTAATTTGTGTTTGTTTTTGTGTGCTCCACTATTGTCTGGAAAACTATAAATACAATTTTAGCCCTCCAAGTATTTCAGGAACCCAGTTCTAGTTATTGCTGATGGAAGTTGCTCCAGGATGTCATCACTGTTACCTGACATCAGTAGGCGGGTTTTGGGAGAACGGGTTGTGGGAGCAGGCCAGGATTTGGACGATGGCTCCAGGATAATAAGTCTCAAACACCTCCACTGCCGTGGGGTAGACGGGCTCCTCAAAGCCCAGCTCAATGTAATCCTGACTGTGGAAGCCGTCGGGGGTCCGGCGGAACGCTAAGGGAGCGCTGGCGCACTGTTCCCACCACTTCCCGTAAGCTCTGAATACGGCCGTCTGCGTGAAGTCCCCCGAGCTGGGGTAAACGTTGGGGATCCCGGCCAGGTTCCACATGGTGTAGGACATGCTGTTCTCACTGCCATAGTGGGAGCTGAAGTCCAGAACCTCCTTGGCGTACTGCTCCACCTCCACGCTGACCGGCAGCACCGCCCGCTGGCCCGACTCCACGGCACGCCGGCTGGTCAGTGCCTCGCCTCGAGTCCCGCTCCTGGAGCGCCGCCGCAGACATATATAGTAAAACATGCTCAAGAGGGTTAACATAGGGAAGTCTGGAAGCGGCGAGGGCAGAGGGGGGGAAAGATGGAGGCTAGACGAAGGAAGAGCCTCCGGCTACGAGTAGCGCATTGTCTCGAGGGCTGGGGACGGACAAAACGCAAGCTAGAGGCCCGGCTGCATGCATGACCTGTGGGGTTAGGCAGAGACAAACACATCCATGAGTGGGACGAGGAAACATTAAGTCTGACACAGCACAGAGTACAACAGCTATCAATCACACTAAATACACAGAGTGCCTAGTAAAAGTATTTACACTCAACTTTTCCCCATGTATCAGGTTACAGCTACATGCTTCAATGCCTTTTACAGGGGAAGTCGTGAAAACCTGAGACAACTGGAAAATCTGTGGGGGTTTATTTGTATTCAACCCCCTATTAGTTTGATGCACCAAAATGAAATCCAGTGATCTGATTAATCCATTTAAAAAGCGAATAAAAATACATTTGTTGACACCTCGTCAGATTTGCCATCACTTTGAATGATAAGTGCCTTCTTCCAATCCAACCATGTGACGCATTTGTGTTTTTGCCGTCTGGATGAAAAATTGGTCTCAGTGATTTCCTATAACTTTTTATGATGAGTGTGTTGTAGTTTTCTTCGTTTTGTATTTACTGTTTGTACTGCTTGTACTTCTTAAAATTTGTGTAGCTAAGTTATTCTAACCTACTTTTGTAGAACCTTGTTTTTAGCGAGATGATATTACTGATCATCCAAGGACAGCGGATGAAAGATAGCCTTTTGGCTAATTGTGGACCATTTGCAGAAATGTTATAGCACAATCAAGTAACTATGTTACCTTCAGTTGTTATAGAAATGCTACAAATATCACATATGACGTAAAAGAAATTTGATATTGTAATTTAACGCCTTGAAATTGGGCCTCTGTCTCTATAAAAACACCTGCTCTTTCAGAAACTCCGCCTTCAGGAAGTCATCAAAACATCGCTCACATATTAACACTTAACTTTTTCACTGAGTAGTAGCTTGTAGATGCTCAGATCCTCCACCAGGCGTTTGCTAATTGCTACTGGCTGAGGAACTGAGTGGAGGGGAAGGGTGGGAGAATACCGCATTCAAAACTAGAACAAGTATAGCACAAGTCCAAACCTAAAGAAAAGTAATAATAATAAAAACATTTATCAACCTAAACTAACAGGCTATGCAAGGAGAACAGCCCAAAGACACCCATACATAGGAGCTTTGGAGGAGCTGCACAGCCCAGGAAAATCTGAAGAGGTCACTGTTGAACAAAAATGAGCTCCATTTAAAGTTAAAATACATAAAACTTTGGGACCAAATGAGGAAAAGTTTAGGTGGTTTAAATACTTTTGCTAGACACTCAACTGCAATATATAGACTTTATGTTAAATGAGTCCCAAATACAAAGATGTCCTTGCTTAAAGAGCAGCCTACAGCGGGCAGGTCGGTCTGTCATCAGTGACCACCATGTTGGAGGTTTGTTGACAGGTACAATAATCAGCCAAGCTGTCTGATTTCTATGTAGGTCAATCAGCAGCACCACTATTCGGGAGAATATCTGAGCGACTCTCAGCTATAGTTAAAGTTTAACTTTTGACCTTACACAAACTCAGATATATATTTTTTTTAGAATCTAAGATAAAATAAACAAAAAAAATCTTTGAGGAAAGGGTTTGTATTAGATAGCAGTGATGTAATTAAAGTTGTTAAAAGGTAAATATATATCTAAACATAAAAAAGGAACTTGCCCAATAACTCGTCTTTGTTTTTTTGTTTTTTTTTTTATGGAAAATCCCACTCTATAAGCAGTATATTTCCAGCTGCCAGTTTTCTGTAAAACTTCAGCAACGTGACACTAAAACGTGGATTTGTTTGGTGACATTAAACAACCAGCAGTTTTTATGTCAGTGGTGGCTAATGTTAAATAGCTGGGGTTAGCTAACATTCAGACAAGCTGAGCTGTCAAACATGAACCGCTTGCTTCCGCTTGGCAGCTTTAACAGCAAAACACACAACAACAAATGAACATGAAGTCAATTTACGGCAAACGAAGATCGATATATCCATTCATGGGAATGTATATTCTTCTTTCCATCAGCTGTAGCTGGATATTTCAGTCTGCTAAATACATTCCTGTCGCTTATCTCGTGTTGCCTTCAGTGACCAGCAGGACAACGCATCAAGTCACGAAGAGTGCGCTAAATCCAACTAGAAAATGTCGCATTTTTTAATCTAACCATAAACAAATCACAGATTAAATTTTGTTTAAATTTGTATAATTAAATGTTAGTTACCCGTAATAATTTCAGTAGAAATGCTTCGTTCTTCTCCTTGTAACATCTCCACCGCTGCAATGAATTACTTTTGCTTAAAGAAAAAAATAAGCCAAAAAGAAAAGGCTAGAGATTATAATTTGAACCGGTATCTTCAAACGCTACATATCTGACTTGTTTTAAAGAAGAGCTAACTAGGCGCATGTACATAAAAATAAGAATTCCGTGCTCACTGTGAAGGTGGCACGAGTTGTCAACATCCGGACTGCGAGTTTTAATCGCAAAGGATTATGGGGATAGTAGTTCGTATGCTGCAGGGAAAAAATACCACAGACTTTAAAAGAGAAAATTCGCATGTATAGTTGTACGTTTATCAAATGATATATGTTATAGTTATTGGGCTTTAAAATGTAATAGGACTAAACCAGAACGTGCAAGATAGAAAGAAATAGCCATTGACAGGGAAAGAAATAAATCTGTTTTGTTCATACGAAACAATTCAACAACAATAATTTAGCTGTAACCTTTTTACTAACTCCTCCTTAATGGCTTAACATCAGTTAACTGCATCTCCTGCTGGTTTTCCACATTTCTATAAAGTCACCAAACTCTCCCAGAGTGGCCTGGCTTTCTTAGCACACTCTAGTCCAGATTTCAAACATCTGCCTCGTGTAATCCTCATCTGAACCTGTCCATGCAGCTAGGACCAAAACACTGAAGCACATCAGAGGGGTGGGGGGAGCAAAGCCATCACACCCACACATGCACACGCACACTCTCTCTCTCTCTCACACACACACACACACACACATACACATACACAAAAAGGCCCATAAACAGCATCCAGACAGATTTAGAGTTAACAAGATAGAATAATGTGAGCAGTGAGCTTCTGGGCCTGGACCCTGATTGACAGGCTAGGCTGCTGTCAGCTCCTCCAGGCAGGCATCAGCGAGCAGCAGCTCTGCTACTGTCAGAGCTCTGTTCTGGTCCACTGTGCCACCCATACATATGCACACGGCCAGGCTCACTCAAATGCAAATGGGAGACGAACGCACACACGAGTGCCTGAACAGATACGTGTACAAACACACATAAATGCACACCCATGCACCGACACACCCTCTGTACGTTCTTTTAATGCCCCAGCTGGTAAAAGGCAGGAAAATAATAAGTCTGCTGTACCTCCCCCTGAGCCCCTCACCCACACCACCCTCTCCTTCTATTTTCATTCTTTTTTTCTTTTGCTTGGACACATGAAAGCTGGTTGTTGCGCATGTGAAGCACCGCGCTTGGTTATTCTCATTTAGATGGAGAAAGCAGCAGCCCTGCTTTGTTGCCGGCATTCTGTTTTACTTCGATACTCGGAAATGAAAGAGCAATTTGTGATGTTTTTTTTTTATTTTTTTTCTACACCAGAAAGTATTACACGGCTTTCTCTGGCTTTGCTTTTCTGTAAGACTGTCCTACACGAACCTCAGGAAGGGCGTGTTTGTAAAAGCAATATCTCCAAAAGTTGGGCTATTGTGTGAAAAGTGAGCAAAAACAAGAATACAACTGGTTTGCTAAGTGTTAAGCACTGGAAACTATTTTTTTTAAAATGGTGATGTCTGCCAAAATATATCTCGTATAAAAGACCCACACATAACAGGATAGAGCTGTGAAGTGGAAGAAAAAGACAGTGTAGTTTAAAAGAAAATAAAATCTAAAAAATAGTCTGAAAACGTAAACACTTTTTACAATCAACACACCTTTTGACTCTTCGGAGGGCCAGCCAGTATGAAGCAATGTTTCTTGTTGCTCTGTGAAAAACAGTGTCGTATTAACTGCTGTAACTGCTTCACTAACTGGCGTACGAACTGGTGTAGCTGGTGTAAGTTACTAACTGCTCTATTTGGGAGAAAACAAACTGACTGCACTACACAAAAAGTGTTCAAAAGTTCAAAAAATAAAAATATACAGCTCAAACCAGAAGTCAAGGGCTTTCACCACACAAACATTGAAATTACTGGCAGAATAAAACACATTCAAATTTGCTGTAATAAAAACACATATGGTTATTTACACTAAATATCTAGCTCGCTAACTAATTATTTAGTTTGGAGGTACTTGGTTGGTTAACTAAATACCTTTGTGGCAAAATAAATGTTTAGCTCCAAATATTTAGCTTGCTAACTACCGTAAATATTTAGTCTGAAGCTACATATTTAGCAAGGCAGCTAAATATTCTAGCCAGCTAAATGTTTAGCTAGCTAGCAACCTAGGTAAATATTTAGGTTGAAATTGAGACAAGTATAAATCAATCAATGGTATTGTGATAAATTAAACCCTATTTTTTCTCTTGCAAGTTTACAAACATCACAGCAGACCTGCAGCTAACGGCCAACGTAATTCTGGATCAACCCCAGAAAGCCTGAGCTCAGGTGGAAGGATTGATGGGACAAATATCAATCATACAGTCAGAAAGTCTGTCCATTATGGAAGAGAGGGCAGGAGGCTGTCATCACTGAATGAAAACAATAAGAAGTTTCTTTTGAAGTTTGCCACAAGCCATATGAGGGACAGAGAGAACATCTGGAACAAGGTGCTCTGGCCAGATGGGACCAAAGGCTGACTTTTAGGTCTACCTGCAAAATCTCACATGCAGAAAACTGAGCGCCAAATCTTTCTATCAGTTTATGCAAGACTTTGTGTTGGTTTATCACATTTAACCACATTTTAACCACATGGAGGTTTGTGTTTAAAATGTGGCAAGATGTGAAATGACTGAAGGGTATTAATAGGTTTTTAAACTGCTGTAGAAGAAGAATGTGATATTACATTTTTCAAATGCCATACAGTTCTGGTTATTTTATTTTTTCTCTTAGTGTGATTTTTCTTTTATCTATCAGATGTAAACTAGTATAGTAAGTTCAGCAGTGTACAAATTCATTCCAAATACATTAGAGAGTGACCTTTGGAGTATGAAATAGTTCCTCACCTGAACAAGCCTCCCTCTCTCAATAACTTGAGATCAGTAATAGTTTAACATCTTGATTCATCACGTTTTTACTCTCACAGCTGCATCTTTGTTGTATTTGACTGTTTGGTGATTTTGAGTGTTGTTTGCGGGAACAGAAACAGGTTTGTTCTTAGCGCCGAGTCAGCAGCCAAATATTCAGTAGACTTTCAAGCATATTCCTTTTTTACAGAAGTTTTCTCTTCACAGTACTTTCTGCACAGTTTGACACAAATGAACGCGTTTGAAATATTGAGTCGTAAGAAGTGGAGTATACCTAACTCGCTTGAGTCAGTGCCAGGCATCCCGTCATAAAGCACCAACTTCTGGGTTAATTTATGAGGAAATAGCAAGCAAGTTTTTTTATGTTTGTTTTTCTTTCTTTTCTTTTTTTTTCCAGATTATTGACATAAAAATAGCTCTTTTTTTCCCATGTTCCTTTTCCTATGTTGTTTTTCATTAGCTGATTTTTTCCTTCATTTTTTTTGTTGATGTCTCATTGTGTAAGGACCAAAGTGTGTGTCTTGTGTGTCCTGACAAAACCCACAACACACCGCCGCCACGAAAGGTGCACACTGATACTTGAGTGAACTGAGGATATTAACCCCAGGTCTGATTTTCAGTGGGGATGATTTAATTCAGGTCTTTCTCTCACCTCCGTGGCTCTTAGCTCTCATGAACACTGATCGCTTCAGTCACCGGCACGTTTGGGCTGTTTCCGGCTGATTGCAAAAGTTCTCCGACTTTTTAAGTCTCGGCGACAGAATTTGCAAATATAATTACCGCTGCGAGAAAAACCCGGGCGAGATAGCGGCGAGGAGCTGTCATCTGCCATTGTTTCTCGCCCGTGTCCTCCAACTGAACTTCACCGACCGACAGTTTAATTGGTTTCAGGGAATCGAGTGTGAAGAGGAGCCATGACCTTGATCTTTCTCTCTGATAAATGATTTTTTTTTCTCCCCCCCCCTCCTTCTCTTTTGAACCAGCTATACATGCAGATATGAAGACCGTGTGCGTCGGAGTGCTGAGAGGAAAGTAAACAGATACACATTGTCTCCTTTTATTGTGTGTTTAGTGGCTGATTAGAGGCCTAATTAAATACGGTGTTGGTGAGCTCGGCGGCAAACAGAGGAGACACTGACCCCGCGACTCCTGATGCACCCCGGGGGACAATCTGAACAAAGAGAGGAGATGCACTCGGCGTGATAGGGAACATGCATTGAGAGACATTAAACAATAAAGCACCATCAGACCCCTTATCGTGGTAACCTGTCCTGAATTCGCTGCCCCCCACCCCCAAAACCGCCACGGTTCGTATGATAAATATTCATCAAAAGGCCAGCAGGAAATTGAACAAAACTAACAGCACAATAGTGTTGGCTACAGTTCAGACCTGTAGGAGTAAAAGCAATGCAAGAAAGAAAAAAGAAATCAGCAACAAATGTCTCCACGTGGGTTTAGGAGGCCACCGGCGTTTATAGTACCCTACCTATATACAGTACAGACCAAAAGTTTGGACACACCTTCTAACTGAATTCAATTAGAAGGTGTGTCCAAACTTTTGGTCTGTACTGTATATGTAAAAAAATCAATCACCTGCTCAAATTTCTCTTCTGCATTTGCTTTTTTGTTACATTTAAGTGTTGATCAGATCATCAATTGAATCCTACAATGTGACCAGGTGACTGTGAACCCATCCCAGCTCTGAAGAAATGCTCAGAACAGATCGATGTGTGGGCGTGCCCAAACAAAACCGAAGTTATAATCTCTAGAGTCAACGCACAGCTTCAGTTGTTACAGCTGGAAACTAAAAGTCAGGCCCGAAATCTGAAATCTAGAGCTGGACTCAGACCTGAACATTCAGAGCCACATAAAGGCAGCTAGAAAGTCGGTCTTCTTCTGAATAAAGGAGCAAAGTCCCAACAAGGCCTAGAGAAATTCAAACAGAACGCTTCCTTAAACCTGGAAGATGGAGCACATCACTCCAGTTCTAAAGTCCTTTCATTGGCTCCCGGAATAAACTTTAAAATACTGTGGTTAGTAAAAAAAAAAAAAATCATCTGATGTCTGATTTGATATAGCATTTTTATATCAATTGCTGGTTGATTGTGCTGTAAATTGACACTGTGGCTAGAAATTACATAATGCCATCTCTTTAAGACACCTCTTATTCAAGATAACTGGGGAACAGTGAACCAGTTCTGATTTACCTCTACTTAGTTTTTTTCTTGTAAAGAAAGTTAAACTGAGGCTGGAAGGTGAGTTGACTCATAGGTCCAAATTCAGATAAAAAATTATTTATTTATTTCACATTTAAACTATATAAAATAAGTACACTACACATCTTAAGGTTGTGTAGTATACTTCACGGAAGACATGAAAAACAAAACAAAACAAAACAAAAAAAAACAGATTTAAAAGCCCCCAAAAATGAGCTCTAATCCTACATACAGTCTGTAGCTAGAGTAAATACAAAGATTACGTATAACAGCTGTCAGTATAACCCTCATGATGGGAAGAAACTGCTCCAAAATCACTGCAGTGGGCTAACGTTTGATTTTTCCTCTGTGTGTCTGGCGAGGGTTGTTTCACATGCAACCCCAACCCCTCCGGTCTGGTGCTCCCTCTCCCCCACCCAACCAACCCTCTCCACCCCATCGGCACCAACAATACTCCCTCTCACCGCAGCGCCCCACTCTCAACAGGCTTCTGCGCAATTTATTCAAATATTTTGACATTTCGCCTCCCCTCACTTCCCGAGCAGAAATGATTTGTGACAGCTGGAGATGGGCTCTGTCGGAGGAGCTTGCTCTAAAAACGCTCTGCCTTCTTTTATCCCCCCCCCTCCAGCACTCCTCCCCCCTCCACACCCCGGCCCTCTCTTTGTAGAAGGGCACGTTTTTCTCTCCCATCTTTTTTTTTTTTATATAGGCTATCTCCCTTTCTTCACTGCTGCTCCTCCTGTCAGCCGGTGCAGCCCATAAAGCGGCTCCCCTTCCATTTTTTTGGTGTGTGATTTCTTAGCGTGATATATAAACTATTTGTTTAGCCTACTTTTTTATTTTTTTTTTTTTTTTTTATTTTCTGTCTCATTCAGGCCTTTTGTCCACCCACTGTTTTGACTCCTAGCTTTGAGTCATGTGCTTGGCAAAAAAAAAACAACGAAGAAGAAGAAGTACACGGGTGGCTCCTTTCAACTAACCCTCGCTCATTATGCTTTTGGGTCAATATCAATCCTCAGGTCGCTTTGAAGAAGTCGGGAAGACCCCACAGTTCAGGAGAGAGGAGGTGGAAGTCGCCGACGGTTTCAAGGCGCCTCAGTTTTTGTGCTGTCGCAGGTGACAAACTGATAGAGCAGAGCGTCAAAAATCACTCAAGGCTGCCTGTTACAGCGCGGTGCATCGACAACAAAGGCTCCATTTGAATAATGCTGCTCATTAGCTAGCGGGGAAGGGGGGCCTTGTTCTGTTGCCGCCTGTCCCCGGTCACTTTGCGGCCCCGCGATATGGACAAACGCGCACATCGCTCACAGCGCCGCCGGAACGTCGTCCATCACTGCACGCGAGACTCCGTGACGAAGGCATCTTTCTGTGGGGTTTATTTACTCTGCTGTGATTAGATGCTTTCTTTCCAAGAACACACGCGCAAAAGGGGGAAGAAAAAAATAATAATAAGGGGGCCGGCGGCCACTGAATGCAGGTGAAAGGAGGATCTGAGAACCGAGCGCAGACAAGCTTCTGGAAAACGAGTCGAGCTTCACAATAGGAAAGGATAATGAACTCCGCAAGTCACCGTGAAATACTAAACATCACAACTGGCCAAACAGTATGATAAGAAGAGATAAAAAAAAAAAACTGCAGTTATTTTCAGGTCTTTATTCCACAAACCTTTATAGTACCAAAGTGTTCACAGGTTGTGGAAGACAGCGTCTCTTGGTGAAGAGTTCATAGTCTGAGAAAACAGTGGATGCTATGTATTTAGTTAAAGATTTTTTTTTCAAATCCGTTTTAAAACTAATAAAAATAACATTCTATCAAGGTACAATTAAGTAAACTGATTCAGTGGAGTTCTACAAGACAATGCATTTTTTCATTGTTCATACAAATTGTGTGTTTTGTGTTTAAAGATGGATCTACATGGACGGTTGACTCATTTTTAGATGTTTATATTGCAGTAAACTGACTAGAACAAAGAGGTTAGGATATATTTAAGATTTTTTCTCTTCAAAGTTCTCTTTTTCGTTCAAAGTTTCATGTCAACACGTGACCAGTACATTTTAAACTGTGTATGAAATAGATATATAAATGGCAGTATTTGCTCTGTTCCCTGTGTTCAGGCAAACAAATTCACACAGTAACCTCTCCTGTCTAGACAGCGTCGGCTCTCCTACGTAAAGGAATGAAAAGATCAAGGTTGGCTCTGTTCAGGTGCTGCCTGAGTGAGAACATTTCTAAATCAACTCTGATGTTGGTCTTTAGTTTGTAAGAAAAAATCACAAGCTCCTTTACCGTTCTCCATTTTCTCTGTTAACAGTGCTCCCATCGCCTCCATCCATCCATTTTCTGTACATCCTTGTCCCTAGTGGGGTCAGAAGGTGCTGGTGCTTATCTCCAGTGAACATTTCGGGCGAGAGGCGGGGTACACCCTGAACAGGTCGCCAATCTGTCGCTACCGTCGCCTCTTACGGTTAAAAACAGACCTCACTACTGATCTTTTTATCTACTGAAACACCCCAATACAGGATTTTCTGTGTCCAATGCATTCACTTGTCGGATCTTAAAATTAGGCAAACACAACAATTAAACACAGTGTTTCATTAAGTATCAGTGACGTATTTATTTAGGTTAGGAAATAACTAACTTTTATGCCGTTTGTTATCATTCTAAGGTATATGACTAAGACCTGATTGCTAGGCCTTTGCTTATTCCAGACTGGATTTGGTTTTTGTGTGACCCGGGTCCCCCATGCTCCGATTCTTTAAAATAAAAGTCCAGAGAAGAACCAGCTGACACAACGTTTTTGGTATATTATGCTTTGTCTTCTATTTAACACAACAACACAATATGGGTGAAACATAAAAGCATAAATGTTGAAAAAGTTTGTGTATTTCAGTAATTTGATTCACCAATGAAACACACAAGCCTCTATTTTCAGTTCATGAAACAGCTTCTAGCTGATGAAAGTATGAGATTTATTACATCGGACCAATGAATTCATAAAACGTATGTTTAAGACTGACTTAAAGGTTGTCATTCTGAAAATTTTATTTTAATCCGAGAAATAAACCTCATT
Source organism: Gambusia affinis (assembly GCF_019740435.1). Taxonomy (NCBI): domain Eukaryota; kingdom Metazoa; phylum Chordata; class Actinopteri; order Cyprinodontiformes; family Poeciliidae; genus Gambusia; species Gambusia affinis. The sequence continues at coordinate 5,546,390 of NC_057872.1, forward strand.
AGAGTCCATGCTCTAATATTTAAGATGTATGGATTCATGCAGGCCTGGGCGGATGTAGCCTGACTGAGTGTTAGCGTTAGCTTTTAACCCCAGAAAAGGGGCTAAAGTGACTAATGTATAATACTAATGCTACCAATAATCTAATCCATATCCTGAATTACTAAACCAACCAGCCATATTTGACATTATAACATAATGGTACATTATATATATTACCGATATATAGAAAGTTAGCAACCAATATTTAGGTCAAAGTGTGGACATTTAACACAGCACTAGCTTGCTGTCCCTCGTTTTCTGCTGCGATTTAAAGTCATTAAACAACTGGCTGATGTGATCACTATTAAACAGCAGGATTTCACAATATAACCATTTCTTATTTTATCTTTTGAAAGACGTCTACAGAGATCTGACCAGGTTGGTGTTTAATTTAAATAAAAGAAGGTACCTTCTAGTTTCCTCTTAAACTCAATAAAGTAAGTTACAGTCTTCAGACTAATATTCTGACCAGCATGTTTTAAAGAACATAAACCTGGGAGAAATCAATAATACTAAAGCAGTAACTTATCCATCCCTCCATCTTCTTAGACCTATATCCCATTGGGGTCAGGAGGGGTGCTGGTGTCCATCTCCAGCTGTCAACGGGCGAGAAGCGGGGTCACCCTGGACAGGTCACCCTGGACAGGTCGTCAGTCCGTCACAGAAGCAATAATATAATAATAAAAAAACATTCAGTGCTTGATCTCATTGAGACACTTGTAGGTTCACATGAAGTGAGCTGTACACGCAAGAAATCCTTCAAGCATTTCACAGCTAAAAGTGAGGGATGGGGCAACGTTTCCTCAGACTTATCTCAGCACCACTTAATTAAATATACAAGACGTTTCAAAGTACTTCAAAGTTATTTCAACAAGAGGATGTAAGACTATGTGTTACCTGGGTGGGGCGTTTTTTAATTTGTTTCAGTCAAAAGAACGCATTTTAATTAATAAGTAGAATAAGATTACTTTCTTTATACCTGTCATATAAAGATGACAAAACATCAGTGTGTTATTTTATTGCTGTTGAAAGAACTGAATGTTTAGTGGGTTATCTTTATTTCTTCACACATAAAGAAGAAATAAAATGTTATGTGGTTGATAATAGACATCCTTTTCTTAACCATTTCATCTCTAAGCTGAACTATTTGTCTTTTGATCTTTTGTCTGTTCATCTTTGTGTTTCTGATTCCCAGCATTTTTAGTGATTTGAAGCTACTTTTCAGAAGAGGGCTAGGCCAAGTTCATCAGAGAACAAAAACGTTGTACAGAAAATGATTATCTATGCTGTGTTCTAGCTGGTCTCACATCATAGATACACTTTGTCTTTTGGGCTTTTAATGCACTGTGGACTATTTAATGTTCATTTAAAGTTGTATTTGTCTAACAATACGACCTTATTAGGATAAAGTAAACAAACTGGTAAGACCAACAGAAATGAACTTGTAAAATTTCATTGCATTTCTGGGTAGAAGTTTTCAAATAAAAAAAAAAAAAAAAATAGAGAAAAAACCCCGCTGGAATAGTTTGGTGAAATTCCTACCAGTTACCATGATAATTTTGTGTATAAGGCATAAACATTATTAAGATAGCGAAACCCTTTTTAAGTTTATTAGTACAAAGTGACATGGGAAGTTGTCAATTTGTTACAGCCAATCAGTAACCAGGAAAATGAATGAGGCTCCTTAATTGGCAACCAATAGGATGTCAAGCAGCATTATGTTGAATAGGCTTGGGTCTACTGTAATATGCCTGAATAGAATTGTAAAGACTGATGTTTAGCAGTGTACAAAATTCCTTTTGTAGTGTATTGTATCATTTTTTAATTTACTATTTTACATTAAAAACATGGGTAATTTTATATTGAGATTATAATCATGGTATTACTGTTTTGTATTGGTTGTATTTGTAGATGGAATTTGGATAGTTAAGCTCGTTAGTGAGACAAATTTTCCAATTGTCCAGGGAAAACAGATGAAAAATAACCAACTGGCTAATTCTAGCATATTTACGGTGAATGTTAATTACTGTACATAATCCCAGCCCAAAATATATCACCAAATTTCAAAAGTGGCCTTCCTGGGACAATCTGGCAGGGATAAAAAAAAAAAAAACATTTTGACTCAAATCGAACACAGGAGCTCTGCAATTTGTCTGAGCAGACCTGAGGAAAATCCAGCTGTAGCTCCACAAAAGGAGAAAATCAGTCATCTGCCAAGGACAGCCGGAGCTAATAAGTGTGTAACATGATAGAAAAGAAAATTAGTTCATAGCTGTCATCTTCTTGATGAAGAGGCAATCAAAATCAAAGTGAATCATTCTGCGAGGAGGATTGTGTTTTGGAATTCAAACGGGCAATGCCTCAATATGACAAATCAGCCGGTGTGGTGCATGTTGATTGATTCCGTCCATGAAAACCTAATAGATTTAGCCCTCTGTGAATTTGGCTCTCATTAACCTCGCAGCGTTTTCATACCAGAATGTATTGGAGCCGTTTTATCCACCACTCAAAGGCAATTCAGTGGGTGATAAATCCTTTGGCTTATCTGGCTGCAGGTGACAGCACAGCAGAGAAATGTCGCTGACGTGGGGGGAGGCAGTGGGGGGGTTCAGGCGCGCGCTCATATGCACGCGGACACACGCACACACACATACAAACAAAAAAGATTTCTCTGATGGGTCGCCATGGTGACCCTCACAAAGGGAATAAGAAAAAAGACAAAACAAAAAAAACTTGTGATCCAACCGGAACCGAAAGACACGCTCCTTGACCCGAACGGGGGCCATCCACCACAGGAAAAAAAAAAGAAGAAAAAAATCTTCCTCTCAGCTTCTGGAATAGCAGAGGAGGGGAGAAAAAAAAACAGAATTCAATTACACAGTCGAAACCCACTCGTTGCCCTCGGGGAGTGATATCAGCACCATTTAAAAGTCTGATTACTCACAAAACCAATAACATTTTGACTCCCTGGTAATGGACCAGTAGATTAGAAAATTTAGATTACATTTAACTGCCTGTAGATTCTCATTAAAACGCCACCAACTAGTTAGAAACAATAGGTAATTAAGAGTGTAATGAAGCGCAGTAGCGTTAGCGCTAGTCGGCTTTATGCTACTCTTGTGGGACCCAAGCCTTACTTTGCACTTATCCTGCAGCGGAGCCGTACCCGCCGTCTCATTTGGGCAATACGACATATTTAATTAGATTAATGAATTTCGGTGGCGTCTCCGTGGGGCTGGCGGCTCTCCTTTGTGGTGACAGCGTAACAACAGATTATATATTGGGGAGGGGAATGCGAGCTGCAGGCAGGCCAGTGCTGGTGGCTCCCCTGACAGACAGAGGTGGGACAGTTTGGGTGGAACCTGTCTCAGGTTTGACTGCTGCTAAAAAGCTCAAATGCAAATAGTCACAGGCAAGCGCGCTGCACGAGTAAACACACAAACTCTTATCCAAAACTTCAGATTTTGAATTAGCAAAAGGGAGGCCTATTGAATTAAACATGATTGATTGTGACACGGCGGGGGAAAGCCCACGGTGATAAATGGGCTGGTTGGCCGCGTTTAGCTTTAAGCTAGTGTTTGCAACTCTGCTCAGCCACGAGTAAACGCTTCGACACGAGCTGAAGACTGAAGGAAATGAAACGGAGCAGAGTTTCTCTGAAGCTAACTAAAGTTTGTTCAGAAGTCTTCCAGTCTCCCCCAGCAGTCAGCTACTTGAGCGGTTTTTTTGTTTTGTTTTGTTTGTTTGAATTTTCAGAAAAGAGAACAAGGTTTGAAGAACGCCCGCAGCTGTGGTTAAGAGCTGTTTGAAAAGGCTGCAATGAGCACAAGGTTTAAGGTCAAGCTAGCTAACTTTGGCGGTGGCTAAAACAGTGCTCAGTGGAAGTTGGATTTTTCTTAATTCCTACTTGGAAGTCCAACCCCGACATGCTGGAATTCCTTTACAAAAAGTCCAATATCCATCAAGGCTGCTGAACACAAAACACACTATTAAAGTTGTAGATATAACTATACAGCTTTTATAACTTCTGTATCTCATTGCAGACATACAGTCCTGTATCTTCTCTGTCTCATCTCTTAGTGTTTAAAGACGCATGGAGGGAAAATGTTCTTTGCACACCGACAACAAGCTAATCCCCCTGGTTTCCTGGTTTGTATCAGGGCGTTCAATTCGGGTGTAGTGCGATTCCTGGTTTTAAATTTTAAATGTCAGAGACAAACAGCATCCTCAAGCTGATCGCTTTGTACTTGAAAGCTAGATTTTTTTAAATGTATTTCCAGATGAAAATGCAACAGCCATGCTCCCTAGAGTCCGAGTTCTGTCTTGTAAAGAGTGGCTCTCTGGACAGGCCCAAGTTCAATATCCAAAATGGCCACAGAGCATTTCACAGAGCGCAATTCCCAGACTCCAGCTCTGACTTTTAAGAAAACTCTAATGCGCCATTGTGCTGCATTGTGTTTGAACTCAGAAGTCGGATTTTCCACGTTTCCCGCTGCAAATACAACAACATACACCGAAGTAGGAGTTCTGATTTGGAAATGTTGACATCTCCGAGCAGCTTCTGCGTGAAAGCCTAGTGGTGGATCTATGTCTCACAAGATCTAACTAGAAATATCTATAAGCCCTTAAGGGTCAGATCATTAGGCTACAGGCTGTAGGCCATAGGGCTATATGTACAGCAATGTTTTCTTTAAGAAAGCCACATCAGTCGTTTCAAAATCCACTACTAACTTTGACTAACTTCACATGCTGCACATATGCAATGTAGTAAAACCTGTGGATATAAACTATTTAGTAGGAATTCTGGGAGTTTTAAAAGCGACACACACACAAGACTGCGTAAGGTTTCCTCGTGAACATGCTCCTTTAGACGTCTGAAATCATGAAACAGAAAGATGTGAGTCGCTTCTCCTCGCAATGCTAACATTAGTTAGCGCCACAGCAATTAGCAAATCCCACCGGTTTTCAGTGAGCAGAACGCATTCAGCCCAGGTGTTGTGTAATTCTCCTGAATGCCACATTGCAGGCAGCATGTGAGGCAGGTATAATTTGCTGTGGCTGTGACATTTAAACATTTAAAGGTGCTAAAAGTGTTACATGAGCAAATGTTGGATAATCTTCCTCCACTATGTGACACTTTAGCTCTCTATAGAAAGCAAGTCAGCGTTTCGGCATATATGGCTGTATAACAAAGCGATTGATAACGTGCAGGTGAACAAGTTTGTATTTTTTTTTAAATCATCTTAAATCTAACATAAAAATCTTTGTTGTCATTTTAAGAGTCGGTCTCAGATGATTTGGGGCCCTGAATAGAATTTGTTCCAAGTACAATCTACTTAACTAATATCTGTTTATATTTTTAACGGTGGAGTATTTACACAAATCACTTAACGCCCATTAAAGTTCACACCTGGAAATAACCAAAATTAACAAGAAAACTTCACAAGACTTTAACTGGACAATTTGAAACTCATGAGTTCATTTGTACAATGTAAGATAACATGTTTTGTTTTTTTAAAATGTTTAGAAATTTTAAAAGATCTTTTTTTTTTTTCATCGATGATTTTAGAGAAATCTTGTTGTAGATTCTGGAGCTGAACTAGATGATTAGAGGTTCCCATTTTTTAAACTGAATGTTTTTTTCGGACTAGGGTAGGCGGTTCTTCCCCCTGCTGGTGCGGTGACTTTCTTTCGTCAGATCTAGTTTTGATGGACTGTATGTTCCAGCTCAATTTTAAATCTCAAGATTACTGGGGTTCCCTTTCTGTTGGTACAGTTACCAGTAAAAAAAATATATATATATTGTGGCACAAATATGCAATATGTGTGTAATGTTTTTATATGGGCAAATCCAGTAAAAAGAAAGAAGTGTTTTTGAGCAGTAAGATAACCAATCAGGGAAGACTTGATCGCCTTGAAGCCGTAAATTGTCCGAAGCTATGAGGGAGAGACAAAGACTGCAGGCGACGTCTTCAGAAATGGTTTGAGAGAAAAAAAATCATAATTATATTTTGTAAACATATTTGAGTTTGTAAAATCTTCAAACAGTTCCACAAACTATTTATAATCCTAATAATTTGGTCTATTAAGGAATTTTTTGCACACAGAAATAAACCCCTGCCAAATCAAAACTGCCTGTGATGTTATAAACTCAAAACACTGAAGTCTAAAGAAAAATATCAATACTAAAATACCAACAAATTAAGCAGAGTAAGGCTTTAAGTTGAAATGAAACGTGATCAGAACAAAAATAAAAGATAAAAAAAAAGCTCATAGAACACAGTAAAAACTTAAACACTGATGTCATAAGAGAGTGTAACTTAGACACATCAGAAAACGTGGCGATAAAAGGCAGTAAGTTTTCTGTTTGCGCCTTTTTCTCATAAGGTCACGCGCTACAGGTTCTCTAATATAGCGACACACTGCCCTCTATCGGACTGCACTGTTACTGCCTAACACAGACATGGAGTTCTCTCTCATCCACCCTGCCCAGCTGTTTCCCCGGCACCTTATATCCACATATATGTTTCAACACGGAGAGAATTACAATCTGGCGGTGAGCATTTCAGCCACACCGTCCTGAGCCGAACGCTTTCTGGGTCAGCTGTGAACGAGACGGTGTGTTTTTTTTTTTTTTACTTTTGTCCAGATGACATGGTGAGAGAGACACAGATGCTTTGGCTGTACAGATACAGAAATCACAAAGGGAATATGTCTTAAAACACACACACACACACACACACAAACACACACACACACACACACACACACACAAACACACCTCCAAACAGGCAGAGAGTAAACACTGGAGCAACTGAGCCAGATTCAAACACTTTGTTTTGCAGAAAGGAGAAGGCGAGCAGATGGCCCAGAGCAGATAGACTCTGACACTGAAAGCGAGGTGTGTTCCCTGAAGGACGAAGTCCCGCATTGTCGCGGCTGTGACGGCCTCTCTGCCACACCGCGTACCAGGGGTCCCCAAAGAGCCGGGGTCTTATGGTGTCAGAGCCCCCCCGCTCACCCCCCCCCACACCCTCACTCCTCGCCCTCCAGCCCTGGCCTTTTGTGATTGCCATTTTTTAATTTCTCTAACGCAATCAAGTGTGACACAAACTGTTTACCTAGCGTGTCTGCCACAACCAGAAAGAGAAAGGCATGAGAGAGAGAAAGAGAGAGAGAGAACTGCCTCATAAGCCAGGATCTCAGCACAAAATAATCCTCCATAATACCAGAGAGTTTAAAGAGGCTTTGCCAACACCTCCCCGAGTTCTCCCTCAACCTGACTTTGCTCTTGTGAAAAAAAGAAGAAAAAAAAAACAAAAGGGAGAGAGGGGGAAAAAATGAACACACGAGAGAAAAAGAAAATCTGTTAAATTCACGTCCCTGGCTGTCGTTTTGGGATTGCTAATTATTGTTTTTAGAGCTAAACAATCAGGGTATTAGGGCGTAAGAGGATGGAGATAACATCCGAGGCGGAGGGCAGGGGAGGGAAGGTGGAGAACAGAGGAGAGGTACACTGGGGGGAATGGATAAGAGGCTGACAGAAGGGAAGTTATAATAAGGCCTGGTACCATGGATGTTTGTGTCTGGGCCGTGAAAAGAAAAAAAAAAAAAAAAAAAACAGAATAAAAGGAGACACAATGAATCAGTCCTGCTCCAAATGTCTGGAAAAGTGAAGCGAAAGTTTAAAAAGTCAAACAAGATCAGAGAAACAAACAAACAGGAAACAGAAATTCATCCAGACTGCTAAAAAAAACAACAACAAAAATATCCCACCATAAAATTAAGGGGTTTTTATTTCATGGTTAGATGGCATTGTAATTGTCATTTTTGCAGGTGAAAATGGTGCTGGACTCGATGTTTTACCGTAGAAGAAAATGTTTGAACTAAAACGGGGGAAGGGGAGGAGAGCGCACATGAAAACAACCTTTAAACGAATTTCACCAATTCATTTATGAATTCGCATCAAATCAACAGTTTTAGATAGTCAGCAGGCTATCTGAGAAATCAGACTTCTCTTGGCATTTTTATGCTTTACCCCCAAAGGTAAAGCATAAAAGACATTCAGAAGACATTTGTCACGATGTTAGACGGAGGTGAAATAATCTTTTCATGTTGTAAAAGATGAGGGTTGGACTGTTGAATGATGTCCAGATTCACTCTGACGCTATAAACTCTTGATTTACATGCATTTCAATGTCACAACATTTCTGTGAGAAGTGAAGTGAATTCTGGTGGTTTAAAACTGTGGTGTTTTTTAAATGTACTTATTTATTTACTTTTAGTTTTTGGAGCTGGAGCTCCTCTGAAAATGTTAAATGTTTCTACTTTTAAAAAGACGTATTTTAACTGTTACACAGTGATTTCTGCTAGCCCTGAATGCTAATTCAGAAAGGAGCCCAACAGGCATCAAATACAAGCTGCAACATGTCGTTTCACTTGCTAAGTTGTTTTTTACTGATCTTGTTTTAACTTCAACAGTTTAAACTTTGCACAGCAAAACCACAAAAATAAGTATTTTGGTCTACTTTCCAGTTCGAATATCTTAGTGCAATGAGACAAAACTAATTTACAGGTCAATTTTCAAGTTCCACTGGCAGATTATTTCACTTATTACAAGACATTTTCCCCATGTTATAAGTAAAATAATCTGACAATGGAACAAGTACTTTTTAGTACCTTTATTATCAAGAAATTACAGACTTGATCTTATTATTTATTCATTCATTTTTTTAAAGAGAAGTTGCCAAAATGCCCGTGGCAGCTTTGATATTTACAGCTCAGGTGAGGAAGTCTCTTGATAGAACCGTCCAACCAAACACAAAACATGATATGCCGCAGGATTTTTTAACTGCATACCCTGAACGCAGCATCCCCGCGTAGACAACGGCATGATGACGGCAGCGTCGAGGCGAGCGGATGTTTTTTCTTCGGCGGGGAAGGAAATGTTGGAGAAAGTCGATAGGAAGGTGAGTCGGGCGGCCGTGGAGGAAAACCTGGTAGAGACTGCAAAACATTCACTGTTATGAACGGTCAACCAACAGGCCAGACACTGTCGCAGGCGAAAGTTTCTCTTCACTCAAAACAGCAAACATGTGGAAAGGAAATGTCAATTTGGATACTAAGACAAGAAACGGCCACAAAAAGAAAGACAAAATGGAAACAAAGGTGTGGAGGCTTTATAACAAATGCTTTAAAATATAATATAGAAGGAAGAAATGTAAATAAAAGGTGTGTCTTTTGGGAGATTTATGGAAATACTTCATATTTAATCATTAAATATTTAATGATTTTGGTTTTTGGAGCCGATTCAAAGTATTGACTCTTTATGGTGCACAATTCAGCTTTTTTCCCTTCACAGATATTAACGGTTTCGTGTTGATTTTACAATCAATCACATAAAACCCCCCCAAAAAATATGTTGAACTTTGTGGATTTGATGCGACAAAACTTAAGGATCATGAATAGTTTTGCAAGACATAACTCACCAGCTTGCTCTCATTGTTGTAAATAAATTTTACATCAAAACATGCAGGTACATCCCTAACAATTACCTGACTAGTAATCGCAGTATTTGCTTGTAGATAATTCAGCATTATTAATCCAGTTTATGAGGATTTAAAAAAAAAACATCAACTTTTTCAGAATATTCCTCATCAACAAAGCTAAATTAAATAAACTCGGTTGTTTTTCCTGATCCAGACCCGTCATCTGCAGGGTGAACTTTAACCCAGCACAGCAGGACACCGTCAACGCCGCATCGCCTCCCAGCGACGACTAAAGAACGAGACGCTTCCTCCAGACACCGCCCTGTGAGCATGATCCAGTCAGCGGCGCCGCTGTTGCCAGCAAAATATAATTAAAGGGCTTTGTAAAATACGTGCGCAACGTCTTGTAAACATGCTCTAGCCTTTGGCAAAAGCAAAAATAAGATGGGCTCAAATCTAGATGTGAAAGATTAAACGGTGCTTGGCTTTGCACCAAAGGGAGAGAAGAGAGGTGTAAAAAAAAACAGACTTCACCTGAGATGAGTGCAGGGAGGAAAGAGCTTTAATTTGAAGCGTCAGCGTCCAAATGAATCCGTTGGCAGGTGCAACTGAGTCAAGTTTTGTAAATCTTCTTTTTTTTGCCTCGTGTCTGATGTCATTTGAAGCAAGTAAAGACTTCCTGTTGTTGCCACGGGAGCCCAGAGCGCTCTGGGAACTCCTGAGTCAGATCCGTCAATGGGTTGAACGCAGAAACTCTGTGAAAGTTCATATTGCTCAGCTGTTAGATAATCTTAAGACATAAACATGACGACAAACAGGCAGTACTGGAGCCGTGTGATTGAGCACAAAGTGCATGCAGAAGAACTTCCTGATGCTCTGTGTGGGCTTTCACTGTAATTTTAATGATCAGATGAAATTTCTGCAAAGTTTATTAAAGAATCTCATGGTTTGTGCTTCATAGAAAAGAAGGGAACAAAACCCAACACACTCACATTCACACACACACACACGCACACGCACACACACACACACACACACACACACACACACAAACACAAACACATTGGCTTTTATCCTGCAAACTACAAGGCCGGCCAAAGTCATCTGGAAGCTTCCACATGCCAATGAATAAATAAAGTCGTAATTAGTAAAGAAAACAGCGCCACCTGTTGGCGTCCCACCCCTGCGAACCCGGGCTATTATAGCGAGCTGTGGGACGCACCTGAGCCTGCAAAGGTTCTGTGTAAAGAGCTGGCACCCGCCAGCGTCGCCGTGTTTCATCTGGGCCACCCATGTAACCATGTGTGTTGCAGCGCCTCCATTTGTAAAGAGGCTTACTGAGCATATGTGTTGCTATTGTGAGGAGTGTGCATGTGCTCAGTGTGTGTGTGTGTGTGCATGTGGGCGCGTGTGTGTGTGTGTGTGTGAGTAAAAGGTCCTACTGTGCATCCTGGGACCCACCTGGCAGCGCCGGGCAGATTCTGGAGTCGGAGCAGCTGGCCTGGGGGCTTTTCACGGTGTTCGGAGAGTGTGTGTGTGTGTGTGTGTGTGTGTGTGTGTGTGAGTGTGAGAGGGGTCTTCCATGGCCTACATCCCACCAGAACCAGGCGGTACAGGAGGCAGATGGACAGGCCAGAGACACTGCCAGAGGGCCACAGGGGCCACAGGGCTCAGGGAGGGAGCTAAGTGAGATCAGTCTGCAGAAAAAAATAAATCGAAATACAAAGTGGCTACCAAAAACTTTTTCAGTGTTTTGTCGCATTTTGACCACAAGTTTTAAAGTATTTTAACACGACTAACTGTGACGAATAAGTAGCACATAATTACATTGCAAAAACACATTTTACCAATTAACTTTGGTCTCATTTCTAGTACAAATATTTCAGCATACTTGAAATAAGACAAGACTGACTCATAAGCAACGTCTTAGCAAGAAATATGAGTTAGTTTGTTTAAAGTCTATGATTCGTAAAGATTGATTTAAAAAGTAGTATTTCCATTGGCAGATTATTTAACTTATAGCAAGATATTTTTCTCGTGTTATAAGAGAAAAAACCTGCCAATGGAACAAGGGCTTTTTCATCAATATCAAGTAATTATTGACTTTAAAAAAGCTGAAAAGTTACATGTAAGTTAGTTTTGTCTTATTTCAAGTGCACTGGAATATTTGCCCTAAAGCTAGGCCAAAATTACCTGGTAAGATTTTGTGTTTTTGCAGTATATCCTCTGGAAGGAATTAAAAACAATAATAATTGTTTTGGGTTTTTTTTTCATGCATAAAAACATAAAAAGTGTGTGTATTCCTTTATATTTGTCCTCTTACTCCGATACCCCTAAATAAAATCCAGTGCAACCAAATCACTAAATTCCCCCTGTGTAAATATCTCAGGAGTATTTATATTATCAGTATAAATACAGTGACTCTGCAGAGGCCTCAGAGGTTTGTTGGAGAACGTTTGAAAAAAAGTTGCAGAGAGATAACATGGTGAGCTTTTACAACATCTCAGTAATGTTTAATTCATCATCTGAAAAGTGGAGATCCACAAGTCAGACGGGAGAATCTGTTGAGTTGTGGACTCAATAATCTAAGTTAAATTGAAAAATGGCAGGTAAGAAAAGTCACATTTCCGAATCTACAGCGAAATGACATCTGATTCTCAGCTGCCACAAACTATGTAACAAAATCAAACTTTTTTGGCATACCTGCAGAATGTACAAGTAGCTGAGGACTAAAAGCAACGCCGCCACAATCCATGGCATTAGCACCACATGCTGTGGGATTGGTTTTCTTCATCAGCGACAGGGAAGATAGTAAGAACAGTTGAGAAAATAGAAGACACAGATTGAGCATATCAGAAGGGCACAGTTCAAATCCAGACCAAAATGCAACCAAGAATGTGCAGCAAATTGGTTTTAAAAGTTCAGTTTGACTGACCTTGAGGTATTTTTGCAAAAATGTGTTGGGAAAAAATTTCTGTCTCCAGAAAAAACTTCCAGCTAGTGGAAAAGTACTTCCTCTTTAAAATTCTCCTACCTGGGGCTGAATACAAATGCTCTGCAAATATGATAAATTTCACTAGTGAAAAAGAACAAAAACTCACCTGCTTTTTCTTCCACTTCACGTGACACATTATTTAATGTTATCCTAAGTGGCTAAATTTCAATAAAATGCATCAAAGTTTAAGATTATGATGTGGAAACTATGGAAAACGTTGAAGACACTCTACAGTATCTGTATCTGAAGGGACAGTCTTGTGTTTCTCATGCTTAATGGAGGAACTGTAGTGACAAAGTGCTGAAAGCAGCGTCAAACAAAGCTGGAGCTTCTTAAAGAGACAGAGGCCCAATTTCAAAGCATTAAAATTGTAAAGTCAAATTTCTTTTAAGTCATGTTTCATATTAAAATAAGCTCCGTTTCCTTAAATAATGCATGCAAAACGTTGTCAGTATTCCACTATGCACAATTTCTAAATTGTAATGTTGCCGTTAAGTAAGAAATAGCCTTGTTAACACGATAAGTCATTAAAAAACATTCCGCGTTGTGATCTCCCTACCACTTCCTGGTTGTTCTTCTTCGTGATTTGTGCCGGTGGCGACATCCAGTTGATCATCTTAGCGCCAAACTTTTTGTCAAAAAAAGAGAGAAAAAACAGGCTTTGGTAAATTGGCATTAAGCAAATTTCTTTTCTAAATGTTAAATTGCGCAACTGTATGGTCAATAGAAACGCAGCTATTGTGCCTGGAAAACACATAATGCTGCCCTTTTAAAGCCAGGTGGAGCATGATGGGGCTTGTTGACAGGATGAGTAGAAAGTAACACGTCGAACTCGCGGTGTCGGAGTCAGCCACCGACTCCGGCGGTCCGGAGAGCCACAGATGCTTCCCCGTTTTGTGTGTTGACTCTCCGTAATTTGTTTGCTCTAATTTGTTTTGTCGAGCCAGGGGGAGTTCTGATTTTAATTTTGCTCCGTGTGTGTTTACTCCTCTTTGTGGATCGCTGATCTGTTAAGCGTAGAGAGAAAGGGAGAGACAGTCAGAGAGAGGAGGATGGGCTGTTCGCAGAGCCAAATTAAAAAAAAAAAAAAAAAAAAAAAGGAGCAGTGCAGATTGTTTTAAGCTCTGGCAACCCCGTCAGGCCCAAAGGCCTCGCTCGCAGCCTGCACCTGCTCCATCCCTCGGGAGCCTGGTTCCTGAACCGTGGCCCTCGAATCTTCTCCTCAGGCCCCCAGTAGCCCAGCCACCGCATCCCCTCCACATCTCTCCTCTCCTCCTCACTGAAAATTCTTTCTCTTTCTATATTTCACTCCTTTCATTCCCTCTCTCCTCTTCCCCCTGTGACTCCCAACAATCCCTCCATCCCCAGCTTTGGCTTTTTTCACCCTCTCTCTCTCCACTCTACCACCTGCTCCTCCTGTTATCCCTCCTTTCACTTTTTGCTCCTGGTTACTCCTGCATTTGCCCCGGCTGAACTTTGTCTTCCCCACAGCCCCTCATTCTTTTCGTTTCACCTTCAGTAAATCTCTGCTGCTATTGGCTCACCCTCCAGCAGCTGGTAGGTCCCCTTGGCACCTGAATGATTGGAACTTGTTTGCCTGTTTGATAACACAATCAGACACAGAAAATACGACCAGAAATATGACAATTAAGGGATCTAAAAAAAAAGTAACATCTTTACTCCCTCAGGAGACGAAAAAAACAAAACAAATCTTAACAAGATGTTTAAAATTGTCACAACTAGGCTTTATTGAAATCCTCCAGTCGCCCCACTCTTTATGACTGCACAGCCACAGGTAGTTGGATCAGTCAGCAGGATACACATTGTCACACAATATTTACATTACACCGGCATTAATTGCTATGACATTTCTCCAAAACCAAGACATCTAGTTTTAATATGGCTTGATTAAATCAGTCCAACTGTACGGTTTGTGATGATTGGATCGATCAGGTCACACAAGACAACATGAAGGAAACAGAACCTTAAAGTCCAAGAATCGAACTCTGAGCTAAAGCCATTCAGATACCTAGCCAGCCTTCAGGTTACTTAAAGGTCCGGTGACATGAAAATAAATTTGCTTTCAGTGCCCAGCTACTAAAACTGACCATTTCTGTCGCAGACCAATGAAGATGAGTGGAATTTTATAATATCTCATTTACGCAACTGTTTTACACAAAAATATGAATACGTAATCTAGTTGTTTTTTTGTTTTTTTTAAAGAAAACGCTTCAAGTATTTTTAGAACCATAATGGGGTTGGGCCAGCTCTACATTAATCTAGGGTCCAAACAGAAAGAGAAAACACGTCATTTAAGTCGTCCTTTTATCCAGTTAAAAATGACTTTAAAACGTTGAAACAATGACATTTCACCAGCTTTTTTGTAAAACATTTAGCCGTCCTTATTCCACCGTAATGGGGCAGGAATCAAGTTCGAGACGAGGCGCGGGGCTTTGTGCTCGCTCTAATCACACCACTGCGCACGCGACGCCACAAATTTTAGCACTTTTTTTTGTAAGAATTATTTCTTTATTCAACAATAACGTGGCAGAAAACCAGGAACGGGGGTCGATCTCGGGACGGACGAGTCGAGGTTTGTGGTTTCTGTATGCGGATCGCCGCTCTAACCAGCCGCCACGCCACGCGCAAATTTCAGCACATTTTAAACTTTTTAAAACCTTCATATTGGTAAATGGCCACTTGCTGTGGAAAAAAAAGGGTAAAGACTAATTTTCTAATTATTTTCAGTTTTGTACAGAAACCTCGGGCAGCATATCTTCCTGTTTGGTTGCCAAACGCTCAGTTGGTGCACTTTACCAGCCAGGCACTGGCTTAATTGGCGAGTCATTTGTTTTGGAGCAGCCATCGTACACGGGGTTTCAGTTTTCCCTCTGCTGAATGAGCGGCCTGCTGCTTCTAGGGGGGATGCTAATGAGAGCAGTGATACTGAACCAAAACAAAACAGAGAGGTTGTGTCATTGGAAAAAAAAAAGAAGTGATATGCAGATAGCTTTTGACAAACTAGTCATTTCATAAAGAGAGTTATTTTTCTTTGCCATTTGTTTTTTACCCAATATACTAGCTTCTCACTTTTTGTAACAGCTTTACTCTGAGAAATCATTCATCTGGTGACGACTGTTCCAGACAATTCAGAGCAGCAGAAGGTGTAAAAAAAAAGTGACAAATAAAATTCCACTCATCTCATTTGTTTTATGGAGATCTATAAACCAGTGTATGGGAAATGTATTCTCTAATTTGACCAATTTTAAACACGGACGTGTACATATTTATTGGTAACAGTGGTAAACATGTGTGAACAGCCCTAAGATTAATTACTGTATTGCAGTGGCATAATTTTACACAGAAAAAAGTCAGGGTGATCCAAATGTAATTGGGTTTATTAAAATCAAACTTGTGGGTACCCCTAACAATCCTTTTGACATAAATGTGGCTGAAGCTTTTTTTTAACAGATTTATTTTTAGTTGTTTAGTTGACTTTCTAGGAACTTCTTAATAGTCCAGAACTTTCTGTTTTCCTGGGATGTCCATGTGATTTGACACAGGAACCTGTTGCTTTAAGCCACTAGACTAGATGATAATTCATTTTTATTTTCCCACTACGCATTGAGCAGTATTGTAAAGGAGAAGAAGACAAACATCTTCAAAGCTCACTGTTGGGGAACTGTGATTACACACAATCTACATTTCATTTGTGAAGCATGGCAGGGAAAAAAACTTGTCCAACCATCACAAATGTAAACATATGGTTTACTTAACTTCAGCAGCACTACTAAAACACTCTGAAGCGTTGTGTTTTCTGTCAGATAAAATACTGACTGATCTTTTCAGCATGAAATAATAAGTCACTTATTTATTTCTGGCATAAATGCAGGATAAAAAAAAATGCAGAAAATGATCTCATGCCCATTATTAGGTACGGTAGAGGATATGTGATGCTGAGTCTGCTTGTCTTCCAAAGGGCCTGGGAATCTTGTTAGGATGCCAGGCAACATCAAGTCATTAAAATACCGGGAGATTTTAATGACAATCTGCTGGACTGTAATGGGAAATAGAAAAAATAAAACCCAGGATGGACCATCAAGGCATATTGTTCAAAGAGGCCAAAGATTTATCTGTTCATGCCAACTTCATTAGATTTAACAAGACAAGACTAATATTTATTTCCAATGTTGGATTTCCCCTCATCTTTATTTAGCAATTGGAAGAAAAAAATGGTAATGTGAAACGATGGTAAAGCAAGGAAAGATGAATTCATTTTAAGGCTTTTCACGCATCTTTACCGGCGGTAGCAACAAATGTATCCACATGTCTACTACTAGTTTCATGTTGTGTAATCAGTTTTACATCCAACACGTTGCCGTTTTGAGCTCTTCTACCCGAAAGCTCCCCAGATAATTCTGGTCCATGTTTTTACTCAGACGTTTCTCATCTAGCCACTTTTGGTTTGAAATCTTGTCTCAGTTCATAAAGAGCTTTTCATGAACTGTCTCACTGATGACATTCACGCAGGGTAACATTCACATCCACACAGCTAACAGGAGCGATGCATTCTCCCTCACTGAATAATCATTTCTAGCACCTCTTTAGTTTCCCATATTTCATGCATCATAGCATTTCTTTTTGGCCTTCACAGCGGACTTTCCTTTAACATAAAGTGAAAAAAAGAAATTCCAGTAGTGCAAAAATAATTCATCTCTGACAGCAATAAGAAAACAAAAACATAATAAAAAATATATATTTGTAAACATAAACTCATTAGAAAAAAAAAATCAAATGGCACTGTTGATAAATCATGATAGAACAAAAAATATGACTAATGTCACCACTTTATAAATATTCTGAGCACTAAGGCTGATTTGTTGCTGTGTGCTCAGTTTCAGTTTGCAGTTACGCATGCACCCACACACAACACCTACACGCTGTATGAAAAATCACCAGTGAACAGGAATTACAATGTCAGGAATGAAGGACAAATACTTTGTAGCAGTAAATGACTCATATCTCCTGCAGAAGTCTGCTCCGTGTTACTGCAAAGGAAGGGGGAAAGGGATGTTTTATGCCGCCATCTAGTGGTCAAATATGGCTCTGACACATCAAATGAGCTGAAATTATAATAAATAAATGAATAAAATTGAAGCTTAAACATAAAGTGCATGTAAATAATTACTCACAATAAAATCTGGTAACTGATACAGGCACAAATTCTTTCTTCTGCTCTCAATCCAATAAACCTGCGACTAGACCTGGGTTAGAGATGATGAAGTCATAGACCTCCTTCCTCGGTGTTTAATCAGATTTCAACAATACACAGCAGCATAAAGGAAATGACACTAGGATCTGTGACGGACGAGAAGTGGCACTCACTCTTGTCTGTGTTTACTATTCAGCACACGGATGGTAAACAGCAGAGACACGGCAGCTGTTCCCTTTTGAGCCACATGATCAATCTGCACCTGTTGGAATGGATTTACGCATTTTTGACACATGGCAGAGTGGTGATTAGTTGCATCATCTCGTTGCAAGTGAAGTGCCACCTGTCACGTCTGCAACACTACCTCCTCCGTCGCTGCGTTTCTCATGAGATCCGATGTTTGGTTTGTGTAACTTTTGCGCCGGTGACTTCTGGATCTGAGGACGAGACAAATAAGGCAAAGAGGAACTGCCAACACGACAGTTCGGATGGTAAGGAAGGGGACGAATGGGTACTCTATGTGTGTTATTATGAGGTTTACTCTGTATCCTCTGCATATACACACCCAGTCTGTTGGGGGAAGTTGGAATTAGCGAGTGGAGACGCTGGACTAGTTTCTTCAGATGTGCAAAGCGTCATCTGGACAGGTTGTAGCTGGCTGTAGCTTCCTGCCGCGTCCGCTATTCCGCTTCCCTGTTAAGTCCCGCTCTTACCGGTCACAACTCAAACCTCCAGGTCTGGCATAATCTCCTCTTTGAGCTGAATGTCGTTTTCGGAGCACGTCCCCACATCCGAGTCAAAAAGCGAGTGGTCCGACTTGGGGGAGGGTGTGTGTGTCTGTCTGGTGGACTGGCTGCCGCTGTCACTGTCATCCAGAGTGTCAGTCCTGGAGAACAGGCCGAAATCCAGCAGGCCTGCAGGGCTGCTACTGCTGCTGCTCTCACTGTCTCCGTCGTAATAAAGGTCCTCCACCTCCACGAACCACTCAGGCCAGAACTTCCTTCGCATCCGCTCACAGAACATGGCCAAGTTGATCAGCTCTCCTGAGAAGACATTAACCCCAGATACGATGTTTCAGAGCAAGAGTTAAAAACTCTGGTTTAAAGACTTTTGTCTTGTTCATTTCACAACTTTTAAACAGGACATATAATGCAAAATTCACATTTTACACATTTTTGTACTTCAAGTTGGGTCTCAACAGCTTCTAAAAACAGTTCAAGCACTTAAAAAAAACCCGCTAGCTGTTTTTTGGTAATAAGTCGATCTTGGTACCACATCCCGGAGCAATAAATAACACCGGGATTGGAATCTTACTGCATTCAGTTGTTTCTTGTTCATCTGGATGCTCTTTTTGACTGAGCAACTGCTGCTTTTTTTAAAGATATGGATGTGTGGTTTATTTCTGCTTTATTGTTTGATTCTGAATAGAAACATGTCAGAGAAAACAAGAAGACAAGACTGGGGCAGAGTTTCACTTTCTAGATCAAAGCATATTACAGGTTAAGATGCTTTGATCTTAACCAGTTCATCTTAGGTCAAAGTTCAGACCTAAGATGAACTGGGAATCTGTGTCAAGCCTTGATAATTGATGCTCACAGAAGAGCTCCATCAACTTTGATTGTTATACTGATCCTTTAACTTCTGTATCTACACAGAGATCACTTTTGAGATTCACATGTCAGGTTTAGTGCTTTTTAAAGATCTGGTTCTAAAGGTTTTGTTTCTCTCATCATTAGGAGAAATGAATGCCCTTGTGACGGAGAGCTATTTTAATATTTTTTGTCACATTCTAATTAGAAAAAGTGATTTATTATTCTCCTTCCAGATGAAGTTTAAGAATTAAACACCAAAGTGTTCAAAACGTCTTCTGTTGAGCAAAAGACCACTGCCATCTTGTGGTAAAAAGTAAAACATCATTAAATATTCCTCAGGATTTCCTAAAATCATAGTAAACTTTTTGCATAAGTCAGCTTCATTGTATCTTTACCCTTCACATGGCTATCATAATTGGCCACTTTTGTAGTTGTTTGGATTATTAGAGCTAATCAGCCCAATTCGGAGGATAAGTTTACATTTGCAATGCAGGTTTAAGGACTACACTGAGACACTGGCATGCTTACATAGCAGAGGTTTGATTAGACTAAAAGACAAAACATCCAGAACAAAGCATTATTTATGTTTTGTTTAAAAAATAAAAAGTAAAATAAGGTTAAACAGGTGGTGAATCTGTGAGAACCTTTTATATGTGTTTTACTCCAGAATAAGCTGTAAATAATGAAGCTGCTGAATCAGATCTTAGGGTCTCTTAGGTTGGACAGGTCCTACTCCCACACGTATTTCATTTCAAAATTTCACACTTTTCCCCGACTAAAATCTCAAAATGTTATTTTTTTAAATTGTATTTATAACATTTGTGTAACATTGCCTTCACTAGGTTTTATTATGTGTGTATCAAATTTCAAAGCTAAAGTTCTTAATTCACATATTTTTTCAGATTGGTGTGAATCAATATGTATTTAAACTTAACTTGTGGTGGAAAAGGCAAAACACTGGTCCTGAATGATAATGACTGATATATATATTCATACAAGTTTGTCTTGATGACCATTTATCTATCAAATACCTTTTAGTTGACCTACTTTGACACAAGTAGGGATATACGTCTTACCCCTATAAAGTATAGGAATACCCCTATAATATATAGGGACATAAACTTCTAACCAATTTTATGTAATAAGACAACACAAAGTAATTTACAATCAAGTTCTACAGAGTGTTGCTGATGACCTAATGACAGATTGAGGTGTGTTGAAACAGTGGCACGTCTAAAATCCATCTGAGAGCTGCAGTTTCAGCCCTGTGGGTCAGATCAAAGCATATTTGTGTCTAACAGCGGCCCAGTCAAAGTTCTAATTTAAAGAACTGTGGCAAGACTTGAAAATTGCTGTTCCCTAAAGCTCTCCCTTTCTGCTGACTCAGTGGAGTGGACGCAAATGCAGGCCAAACTTTGATTTTTATTTGTAAAACCTTTCAAAAACCATCTATTATCTTCTTTGTGTCAGTTAAAAAGAACTGTGGTAAAATACACCTAAAGTTTGTGGTTGCAATGCGACAAAATGTGAAAAGGTGCTGAAAAGACTCCAACCTTTGATGAGTTGCTCTGGCCGGGTCCCGGGTAGAGTCCACATAGCCTGAGCCAGATGGCCGAACACTGTGGCATCTAACGTTGACATCTTGGAGCCCATAAAGTATTTCTTATCTCCTACATGACAAAACAACAGATACGTTAAATGCAGAAATTTTACAGCATGAGCTCAGCTGCTCCTTTGCCATAAAATCACATCATCACATGTCACCATTTTATCTTTTTTTAAAGGTTTTATTGGCTCTAGTGGCCTTTATTTGATAGTTAATTGACAGGAAAGTGGGTAATGAGGGAAGGGGGAAGACATGCGGTAAAGGTCACCAGGCCAGGAATTGAACCTGCGACGGCCACGTCGAGGACTATGGCCTCCTTATGTGGGTTGTGCTTAACCCCTGCGCCACCACAGCACATGCCTCACCATTTTATCTTTATCCTAACTAAGGATTGGGCTAGTTACTTTCCAGCCAACTTCTCTCTCACTGATCCTGATGATGCTGAGGATAAATGCGCTGATGATTTCCTGCTCCTACCCAGCAGAGTGGCCAGTGTCCTCATGTCCTTCTCCATCAGCGTGTAGACCTCCTCCTTGGAGAAACGGCCGATGCCGTGGCCGTACATCTCTCTGCGCACCATGCTGCCAGTCAGGTGGCTCAGCAGCCATTTCAGCGTGTCGCTCAGAGGACCGTTCATCGCCAGCAGCTTCTGGGTTTCTTCCACGTTGTCCACCCACTGGCAGTATGCTATTGTCCTGAGGGAACACGCGGAGTAACTACAGTGGAAAATATTATAGAGAATCAAAAACTGCTCTGCCTCAACTTTGAGTTCAATGCAGTAATAGGAATCTCATGTTAAGGTAAAGAATTCCACCATTTTGTTCAATGTTTCTTTAAAAAACATTAAACAAGAGGCCAAGGGTGATGTTGTAATCTCTATTAGAACTATCCCCTAGATGGATTCAATTCTTTTTTTTTTATTTTCTATTTTATCTCAGATTTAGTATTTCTTAAATGTACTTCTAGTGATATGTGTGCAGAGGAATAAGTGGTAAGTGTCTTAACATAGCAGAGAAGGTAGTTGTTGATGGCTTTTGTTGCATGCCCAAACAGGGTTAATTTACAATTGATCTTAAATCTCACAACGTCTGCTTCTCACTGCTGGATTTGCCAAATCGTGTGCATCTAACATTAAAGGTGCACCGATTGCAGTTTCGCCACCATACCCCAGAACTACTTCAAAATAAAAAAACAAAGGTATGGAGTGAGAGGAGAAAATGATTACAACGACTCTAAAGGAAACTGGATAAAACAGGAAAGATCACACCCCCAGTATGGACGTATTTTAGATATTCAATAATTCAATAATCAATAATTATCAATATCAACTGATATAATGATATTTTACTAAGCCATATCATCCAGCCTTATCAAAACAGATTTAAATGTGCAACATTTCTTAAAAGAAGAATGCATGCAACTTTGGGTGAGATTTGACTTTTTATTTTATTGGAGTAAATCTGATAGATGTGATACAATAATAATAATAATGCAGTGTGGTGTTTTGCTAATTTTGTGCAACTCTGATGGAAAAACTGTAAAGAGCTGTTTCAGTTTCAGTGTGCTTTAACCAGAGGCTCAGGTCCTGCCTCTGTGTCTACACAAAGTTCCGTCTAATTAAAAGAAGTGCACCACTATCAGTCACATTTCTCTCTGCTGCCTGCCAGCTCTCTTCATCTTATCAGCTCCTTATCCTGCCTGCTGCTTGTTCTGTACTTGAGGCCAAGCTGCAAGATGGCAAAAAGTGACAACGGGTGACAAGCATTAACATTTTACTGAGGAGAAAAAATTTTAAACAAAAAAAATCTTCACATTGCAGCTTATCATCTTCTCTTAAAGAAAAGGAAACCAAGCAAGTTGAACTAAACCAATCCATCGATTATCCTGCTTTTAAGTTAGAATTTGTCTCAAACCACCGTTACTATAAACTGTGTTGTGCGTGTGTAAGAGCAAACAGACCTAACTCAGTTCTCCAACTATAGTCAGCAATATGATTGTGCCTATCACAGAGCTACATTAACAAAACTACTAAAAGAATGACTGCTTTTTAGTGCTTTTATCCAATTTGATACATTGATTTTTCTCCATTTTTTAGATCAAGCTCTGTGTGCATGCAGTCACTTAATGTTTCAGTTGCTTTACTCCCTGAAAACTCAATATTTATTATGAAACAGGCTGGTGGAGAGAAGTTTTTTTTTCTGCTTGACTGAACCTGACCAGTGAGTGGCTGGTCAAAGTTACAATGTACGACTTTTATAATCAGTAAGCCCTACATATGTAAACGCTACCAGGTCAAACTGAAAAAAGAAAAGCACCTGCTAACCAGGCTATTATAAAAGAGTGAGACTCTGTTGGTTATTTTCACGTAGCTTTTCATAAAAATCGTTAGTAGTAGCTCCCACAGTAATCATGCTAAGTGCTAATATAGGATGCTAAAGTTACCTTTGAATTTAAACTCATAATAATTGTGTATTTGTTTTATACAAACAACATACTAAAATGTCACCTCACCAACTAAAGTAAATAAATACATTAATGCCAGAAATGGTAGAAAAACAAATATTTTTTCATGCAAATAATTTTAGTTCTTTCAGAGACTCTGCAATCAGCAAAAAGAGGTCAAAGTTTTACAGAAAAACATAAATCAGGAATCAACTCAAAATCTCTGGTTGGTAGATCTCTAGTCAGATCTTTGAAGTCTCTTAAACAATTTCATACTATGATGAGCTTCAACCTATCAGCTCATCTACAAAATCTGAAGCCGGATGTCAAACTCCCTTTTGTAAAGAGATGGAAGAGGTCCAAATGTCCTGCAGCACTCCTTCAATATAATGTGTATGACTTACAAATTCAATCAAAGACTCTGGGCAGCATCATGTCTGACTGCACACTGTATCAGATAACCCAAAGACAGACGCAGCTTTGCTAAAATAAAAATAAAGACTGTTCGATGGGTGAGATGTTAGAGAGTATATGGTCGCCTAAAGCGACTTGCTTTCTAAAAAGGCTTCCAGTGCATGAATTCCTTCCATAAAACAAATACTAATAATAAAAACCCCCAGCAGCGGTTGTGTGGTATTTAAGAGCAACGTGCGAGCTGCAGCCTCTGGGGCTCAGGAAACAGCCCACTGATGCTTGCATGCATCTCATCACGTAACGAGCAACAAGCTGTGAGAGTGCCCTTCATCAATAATTCAGCCCACAGGTCTAAATGTGGGTCTAAATGTGGCAGGTGGATGTAGTGGCACAGAAAGCAGTCAGGGGAAAGGAGTGAGTGGAGGAAGATGTGGGTTACAAGACTGACCTCAGCTAATGCTATGAGGAATCCACTGAGTGTGGGATTAAAACAAGATTTTTCTGGATTCTGTGTCCTGATGTTATCAAAGGGATGGAAATGAAACAGTGGATAACAGCAGTGTGTGTGTGTGTGTGTGTGTGTGTGTGTGTGTAGGGGATGAGAAGTGGAAGATGGATGCAGCTTTTAGGTAATGGAAAACAACCTGTGTGTGTGTTGGAAGAGGAGTGAAAACAATTTCCTAGAAGCAGAAGTAGCCTGCGTTTGTTCCAGTCGATCTAGTGTGACTCAACATGCCATCAAATCAGGAACCTTCAGGGCCAGATCAGCCCATAGAAAAATGAAGAGTATTATGCTTAAATAAAGCTAGATGGCCAGTCAGGGGACAAATCTTTTTTTTTTCATCAGAATGACAAAGCGGGCATTATGTAACTAAAATAATGTGATCTAAGTTTGTACCAAGCTGTTATACTTCCAGTCTTTCATAAGGTACCAGGTCTCCATGCTGTTAATAAATATCAGTAGATGTTTTTCTATTGTCGCCAGAGTGGAAAATATCAATATTTTTGTGTTCAGTGACAAAAACCTTACACAACCGAGGAAGAATGATCGATTTCTTGTCGCTCAAATAATCTCCACCTGTCTAAGAGAATGTTCTGTGAGCGTTTCTGTGGGTCACCCCCTTACCAGTAGAGGTGCTCCTCAACCATCTTGGTGACTGCTCTGGACACGGCTATTTCTTGTGGGGTCAGGTTCTTGTTCAAGTTGACCCCCAGTTTCTCCTCCAGAAAGTCTACGATGAACTCTGACCCCGACACCTGCTCGTGGTTGTACTCGATCCACGGCATCTTTCCCTGCGGTGACAGCTTCCCGTCAAAGTAGTTCTGTAGGTGATCAAAACAAAAAAATAAAGATGTACTCAGGTATATTTAGTCGTTCGTCATTGGTACTCAGGCTTTATTTTGAAATCACTTTCTCTAAGGATGATAAAACAGACTCTCCACAGTTGCTGTGGAGAGTCTCTGTTACCTGGTAAGGCAGATCCAACATGCGCAGGTACGTCTCTATTTTGAGGCAGAAAGGGGAGAGGCTGGGGACGCCGTTCTTTGGTCTGGAGAACTGATGGAGGATAATAGCATCTTTAGAATCCAACTCCTGCTCCTTCCTATTCACACAGAGGGGCAGAACACAAATAAATAAAAGTATGCATTTAATAAAGTTAATTTTTATTCTATTTAATTGATTATTTGAGCTGATTGTTAATAAAATGGCAATTTCTTTCAATGAATTGATTCGTACGAATATATTTTGTCACCTGGTTTAAGCTTTACACAGAGAGGACTCTGAGTTATCAGTCTGAGAAGTTCAGCACTTTAAGAGATAATTTATTCATGGAGGGTCATGGACCAATAGGTATTTTAAGCTAGCTTGAAAATATAGCTGATATGCCACTGTCCTGCTCCAGTGTGTCAGCTGAGCGGTATCAAGGGCTTGTGAAGGACTGTGTAAAGTAAATGAGTCATTTTCCCCCAGCTCAGAGCAAACATAATGATCTGATCTGAGACCTGCAGCCTGGAAACACTTAGTGGTGTGCTCATAAGAAGAAGAAAACTTCATGAGCGGGAAAAGGAGAAATCAATCACATTTTTCCTCATTTTCCTGCTCACATCACAATATTCAATCAAGCAACTGTTACTTTAGTTCCTCCAACAGGACGACTTCCCAATTTTTCTTAAGAGCTGAAATAATAAAACGCAGTAGAGAAAATAGCTTTGGTATGCAAGGCAAGATAAAAGCAGGCATGGGCTTATTTTAGATTTTATAGAAATAATGACCTTGAGTAAAAACACAAAGGTTACACTGCGCTATTGCACTGGGACCACCAAGGGGAGAATTTGTTGGGGTTAAACAAGGTTATACAAGCAGTCAATCACAGTGAATTGCTGACAGTTTAGCATCCACAATAACATCAAATAAATGACGTAGTAAAGTGACCAGCATGGTGAAAAACTGACAAATCACAGTAATGATGAGGATGTAAAGGAGGAGCAGTGAGGACATATTTTATTTATTTATTTTTTACCACCATTTGGTCCACACTCACTACCAGTTGGTGGCGGTAATGCTCCATTAAGCTATTCGCCAACTACTCTTGAACAAAAAAGTAGAAGAAAAAAGCTTAACCTCTACTTTTGACTTCTAAACATGGAGCGTAATGTGGAATCCAATCAATTTTGGTCTCATCTGATCAGTAGTTGACTGCCTTCTCCAGATGTGGCTAACTCCAGGCCTTTCTGAAGCTCTTCACAAATAGTCCTTGGCTCTTGGACAACTTAGTAGTTTAGAAGGTAACCAGTGTAATAACTGTTAAGGTTGCAAAGGTCTTGGCAGAACTCATTATTTTTGCTAATTATGAGAAGTTTCTTGTGCGACATCGTGGTAATCAGAACCATGGGTCATGACTGCTTTCTAATTATGGATAGATTTCAACTGGTGTCATGGCATTCCTTGCATCCTTATAACCCTGTTTCTTCACATGCTCAATACTTTTTACCAGTGCAGTTTTTCCCACATCTAATCCAAATTTTACATCAATTGCACCTTTAGAAATACATTTACTTGGAAATTTGATGATTCTTTTCGCTGATCGACATTTGTTATTTTGCTTTTAGAATTTAGCACAAACTTGAGCTGAATTCTAGAATAAATATTTAAAAAATGTAGCCGTACTTTTCAAGTAAACATGGAGAGTTTTGTTCCTTTTTGCCATTCTGTTCTTCAAAGTATCAATGGGATTCCAAATTGTGTTTTTAAAAACAGTAATTTCTCAATAGGTTTGACAGATTTTTTTTTCTAGATTTCTCTAGTTTTGCTTTCCATGGCTGGACAGACTGTGTTTAGCTAAATGCAATCTTGTTTTTTTATTTAACTTTTAACTACAACTGTATAATTTCTAATTTTTTTGTATTGCCATTGTATACATGTGTGTTTCCTTTTTCCATGCAGTGGAATGGCATCACTATTGGAAAGTATTCTATTCCAGCGATGGCCCATGCCTGGCTTTTCAGTGTGACATGTTTCCTGCAAATATTGAGTCATGTTTCCCATCTGTTGTTCTGTCATTGTATTATCACAGAAATTCTAAATTAAAAGCTACTTTCTATGTCACAAAGACTTTTTTTTCTTTTTTTTTTTTAACTTTAGATGAATTATATCAGTGTCACTTCAACATCATGGAACGGTTCCAAGAATCTGGTTTGTGTGCAGACTGACCTCTCTTTAGTTATTGATTTGTGTAGCATAGGGCTGTCTGCTGCTGTGTCCTCACATCTCCCCAGCTCAGCAGTGCAGGACACAACATGAGATGCTCTTCTCTGTCCTTGAACTGCTTCTTTGCCTTGTTTGCTCATAACTACAAAAATCCTTCATGTTCAGCATTTGTTTCGGCAAATTTAAACTATTATTGGACTCTGTCCTGTTTGTCTCTCTTTTTGCAAAATGATAACAAAGCTTTCCATGGCGGTTGGTTGTTAGTGATTGCTCTTGTGGATCAGATTTGCAGAACAAGTGTTGTCGTATACATTGGAAAACCGACTGCACTCCTTTTTGTCTTTTGGTGCTGTATTCTGAAGATTTTTGTTTGTCCTGCAAATTCCCCTTTTTGCAGCTGTTCCATTTTAATTGCAATTGCCGTCTAACAAGCTGTAGCCACACAGGCTGTCTGGTACCTTTCGAGAGGAATTTTAAAAAAATCGCTTTCTATTGATTCAATTGAAAACTATTTATATATATAGGAAATGTTTCCTGTGAAATGTGTTGTAGTTTTTCAACGATGGTCTTAAAACTGCAAAGCAATCCTGCATTTTGTACTCAGGCTGGTGTTTGTGTTAGAGCAAACCTGTAGACTGTTTTCTCTATTTAATTATAGGAAAAACACATTTCAATAAACTTCAAGGTTTTTAAACATGCTTAACAAGCTGTTATGTTGAGCTGTATTTGATCTAGTTTTAGCCTAAAGTTTGAATGAAAAAAATGAAATATGTTTATTTACTATGAACTAAACAAAATAAATTATCACTGTTATATGCAGTTGTATATCCTGCATGCTGAGGTGCTGAATCTCCATTTGTCAGATTTATGAGTGGCTCACAAATCGCTGTCCACACACTTACGGTGCTGAAAGCACTCCAAATACTCCTGAGAAACTTCAACCTTGATATATTACAGTATTAAATGCACCGTCAGCATCCTTTACTTTGAAATTTTGTTCATGCAAAGAAGGAGATGAAGTGTAGAAATGAAGAACTACCTCAGACTTCTTTTTCTTTTTTTTTGACAGGAAGTATCGCTCAGTGAGCTGGGTAATCTAAGCTGGTTTATTGCTGCCACTGCCAACAAACATGTCACTTGATACAAACAGACGATTCCGGCAGGCTGCATAGCCGACATCAGCAGCCTGCACGTGATTCAGCAGCGGCTTCAAACACAGCTTACAGGAGATGGGAGGGGGGAGAGAAAGCACAAAAACTATCAGGCCACTGTAACAGGATGTACTTACTGCCCGGCACTGGGCTGCTCCAAATATATAATCCCTCTGCTGTCAGCCACGCATTGCTTCTATGACAGTAGTCCAGTGTTATCTACTGTACCGCGACTGGAGATGCTGGAAATTAAATTTCATTGAGGGTCTTCTCTGTTGTTTTCATAAGCATCTGTGGTATCTATTCATTGCAGATGCATGTATTGCAGGCCAGGTTGACTGTGGAGCTCCAGAGTTTACACTAACTCACAACTGACCTATGACTCTAGACTTAATGTTTTTTATTTTCTCCAAACATGTCTTGTCCTTAGTAGGAGGAAACAGTACATAAGTGTTCTTGTGACATCCACCTATTTGTGATACCATTTAACATTGTTATAAAACCCAATCAATCCCGATTGTGGGATTGTAAACACTGACTGGTGAATGATAAAAACACGACAGTCCAGTTCGCCTGCCCACCTACCTGATGGCGAGCAGCTCGTGCAGTAGGTAGGCTGCAGCAGCCAGCAGGGCCCCCCCGGTGATGTAGAGGGTCTTCTTCCACCAGGACTCCGAGCCCAGAGCCGACATGATGCCGCCGTAGTCCTGCAGGGGAAAAGCGATGATGTAGCCATACAAAGACTGCTGCTGCTCGGAGCCGCACAGCCCGAGCGGTAGGCTATGATTCCGCCCCAGTTCCACCACGCACGGCCGGGAGGAGGCGAAGCCAGCAGCCCAGTGCATCCTCCCACCTTCGGTTACAACCACCCGGCTTCCTGCCAGCTGCGGTCCCCGTTCGGCTTCATCCAAGCCCCCAGCGGGTTACCCTACAGCATGGCGGGACTGCTAGCTATTCATCCAGAAAGCTGGCTGGAGTAAACATTGCCGCTCCTTCTTCCTAGGAGGATGCTCAGCGCCCCGCTCACCTCCCTCTGCGGCTTTTACAAAACATTGTTACGCATACTGCAAAAACAGCAGCGTTACTTCCGGTTGTATTTTTTCTAAATAATGTATTAACACAAAACTTTACACACAACCCAATTGCTTTGATTTGCAATAAAAAAAAGGCAATAATTATTGGTAACGTGCTAAAGTGATATTTACTTTTACCAAACACCGACAAAAATACAGTAGTATACCTGTGTCAAAACCTCAAGTTTTCATTGGCTGACATTTAACTAATGCACAGAATATTAAGTTGTAGGGGTATCAATAATTACTTTTTCAAAACCACCATAAATGAAAAAAATAATATAGTGTCTCTGAAGATGAGTCTCACCCAAGCCAAATATTACATTTGCAATTCATCTTTAATGCATAAAGTGCTGACTAATAATAAAAATCAAAGAGTAAACAAGTTTGAGATAACGAACGACTGGCAAAAAGCAGTAACAGATTTAAAGTAAAAGAAAGAGCACTTTCTTTTACTTTGTAACAACAGAGTGACATCATTTCCGCTGTGGAGGTATTAAATTATGTCACCTTGATGTAGCTTTTCTATTGTCTGATGGGGTCACCCCGCCCTGACGAGCCTCCAGCAGCATCCCAGTGAAAATACTGGCTGCTTGTAATAAACGTACGTCACGTGCATCTTTGATAATATTGAAACAAATTCCAAATAACATAAAAGCAACCGATAAAAACGCTAATAAAGCATACTTTACCTACATTTACAAAATTGGTCAACTTAAATGCTATAGTGTTACCTTTTGTAATACTTAAACACCGTCTTTAAACATGCTCAAAGAAGAATGAAGTACAGGAAGGCTGCTGTAACAAAAGTTAAAATATAAAGTAGGAGCAAATATCACTAGAAACTGACAAAGTTTTCTACTCACTCTGGAACAACCTCGAAAGTGAACTAGGATGGTCATAGTGACGGTGTTCTGTCAGATAGCCATACATTGTCAGATCGTCATACGCGTATGACAAACTGATGGCTATATCTGTCAGATCAGCATACGTTGTCAGTTAGTCATACGCTTAGATCAGAGATGTATACGTTGTCATTACCATATGATTTTATTTAATCAGCAACATAGAATCATGACGTAGATCATCATACACTTTGTTATTAACAGTTATATGGCATCCTGACTTAGCGGTTAAGTAGGTTAATGAGTTTTACACGGGCCTGTGTTGTAATTGATTGCAGCTGCAGCCAGACCTGCTTTAAATACACTTTGAAACCATGACAACGCATGTATATTTATCTAGTTATCATATTATGTCATATTATAAACAATTTAATGACTTATTTTCGTCATAACTTGTTGCGTATGCTGAACTGACAACTCCACTGACGGTCGGACTTCTTAATGCGCATGCGCGGGCATGCGTACTGACTGCATGTGTGCTATCCTGACAGCGTATGGCTATCTGACAGAACAACGGCAATTTCACCATATTTTATATTTAATCATCTTTATTAAAACGGTGTTAGATCGTCATAAAGCTGCTAATGTAATAACACTTTATTAGCCACTGTATGACTTCCTGATGCATCCCTTAACCTGTCTGATTGCCATACACTTTGTTATTAGCCACTGTATGACTTCCTGATGCATCCCTTAACCTGTCTGATTGCCATACACTTTGTTATTAGCCACTGTATGACTTCCTGATGCATCTCTTAACCTGTCTGATTGCCATACACTTTGTTATTAGCCACTGTATGACTTCCTGATGCATCCCTTAACCTGTCTGATTGCCATACACTTTGTTATTAGCCACTGTATGACTTCCTGATGCATCCCTTAACCTGTCTGATTGCCATACACTTTGTTATTAGCCACTGTATGACTTCCTGATGCATCTCTTAACCTGTCTGATTGCCATACACTTTGTTATTAGCCACTGTATGACTTCCTGATGCATCCCTTAACCTGTCTGATTGCCATACACTTTGTTATTAGCCACTGTATGACTTCCTGATGCATCCCTTAACCTGTCTGATTGCCATACACTTTGTTATTAGCCACTGTATGACTTCTTGATTAATACCAATGACATCAGTTGTATGATGTACTATATTTAATGTAGAACATTTTACTTCTGTATTTTTAATAATCCACACTGTCACTGGTGGGGTAAAACTGTTTAATTTAAGTTACACTTTTTACATTTGAACATGTCACCCATGTCTGTGGCACATTCTTTGTGTGTCCACCTTGAGCAGCAGTCACACTGTATCTGTGAAGTGGACAGAAAAAGAAAACAGTTATGAGTTAGCAAGTGTAATGTGTTTGAAGCGTTAAGTTGTACAGTTTAGTTGTTTACCATGTCAATGATGTTCTCTGTAGCATTACAGTGAAGCATATTGCATTCCACACAGTACTCTTCCACCTTGTCTGGGAACAAATAAAGGCATTTAGAGTGTACTTTACCAAAAATAGTCAAGTACTACCTCTTTATATTCTGTTGACAAGCCATCATGTTATACTAGTACATAACAGAAAATACTGCAATTTAGTATGTCATATATCTTTGGATTTTTTTAATGCTTTGGACTGTTCCGGTATAGCCTAAGGGAAAATTTGTTCCGTTTGGAATGAAAAATTCGTTGATATGCTCCTAAGCCATCTTGTGTTTTTGATTGTTAGAATATTAACAAAACAGATCAACAGGTTTCACACAGACTTCCACAGTTCCCAGAACAGTGGAACTGGTTCTTAATACCCAACATTAATAAAATTTCATGTGTTCTGACCAAAAACTTCTTAGAATCATAGCTGTCCAAAGCTATAAATCTCGAACATTCAGCCAGCAAACTGGAAAACAAGACTTCTCTGTAATTGTTCTTTCACCTCGATGTTGATACAGTGTGGTAGCGATGTGCAGTCTGGCTTGGGATATGTCTTTGGGTCCTGTTTGCACTGCCTGCAGCCCTCCCATTTGAACATATGTTTCTGCAAACTGAAAAAATTATGCATTTTAATGTAATAATTCCATGGATTTCAAAACATTCCATCTGTTCTTTGTACCTTCAAAACCAAGACCCCACAACTGCTGGAGTCCTTCTGCAGCATATGCGGCATATGGCGGACACTCCAGCTTCTCCGGCCAGCACCTTTTGCTTTTAGGAAGTTTCTGTGCATTTGCAGAAATATTTAATTATAGGACATTGTAACAATAACAAAATACATAATGACTGAATGATAAAGACATGAATCAGATCACCTCCAGTTACGGAGAAGCTTTCTGTCATACATTGTTTCGTTCCCCATAGGGTCTATAACTACTAGCTCTTGGTGATTCATCACGACAATCTGTTGGAATGTTTGGAAGACAGATAGACAGACAGACAGACAGACAACCTCTGTCACCCTCCCATGCTGCCCAGGGAACATCCGATTGTGACATATAGACATATTCATGTGTAAATAAAGTTAAATAAATAAATTTTACATACCACCAAAAGCCAGTGACCTCCCACATTTACAGGGCACATCCAAATGGAGGCTTCAGGTAAAACCATCTTTTGAAATTGCAAATAATAAGATTAATCTGCATTCATTCTCTTAAGATGATTTAACAGTGAATAATTACCTTTTGAACAGCCCGATATTGCCCAAGATGAAATACAGAAGATGCAATTACTGCATCCATTCTGTATACAGGTATCTGAAATGTAATATAATTTCAAAGAAATATGTGAAACTACAAAGAGTGGATTAAATTTAACCTTAAAACATGTTGTACCTTGGTCTTCTGAAGTGTCACATACAAATATGCATCTATAACCTGTTTGACAAAAAAAACCAAAAAAAAAACACATAAATTTCTGGATGGACTGCCTTGTGAAAATATAAACTTCCCAGAACATGGAGTCTTACTTCATCTGACAGCCAGCCATGTCCACAGAGTGTTCTAAAAGATGTGTCATACAATTTATATGGGCCAACAAGGGCTTCAACTTGAGGGGAGAGGGAGACTTCACTGGAGGGGGAGAGGGAGAGGTCACTGGAGGGGGAGAGGGAGACTTCACTGGAGGGGGAGAGGGAGAGGTCACTGGAGGGGGAGAGGGAGACTTCACTGGAGGGGGAGAGGGAGACTTCACTGGAGGGGGAGAGGGAGACTTCACTGGAGGGGGAGAGGGAGACTTCACTGGAGGGTTAGGGGGAGACAACCGAGAGAACTTGGCAGGGGGAGATTGAGGACGAGAGGGAGACAACAGGGAAAAGCACTGGATGACCTTGCCATGGACCTGACCGTCTGTCTTGGTCTGCAGTGGGGTTTCTGCTTTGCCTGCGTACCTAATCACTGTCTCCCTTTCATTCAACTTCTCACGTGAGATGAAACCCTCACCTGCATTTTGTCCCTCTTTGCCTCTGTTATATGGCTTCAGACGACTCATGCTATGCTTTGTCTTGAGGACTTTTCCGGCCATTGTTTTCAACATCACAGTGCTCCCTATCACTTTATGGATAAAATAAGGTCCGGAGTAGTCTGCCTCCATCCTGGCACCTTTCCTACCCCTTTTTCTTATGTTGAATAGAAGAACTTCCTCCCCTTCTGTGAACTTAAAATTTTTGAATTTTTTTTGTGCCCGGTTTGCAAAAGCTTTTTTCATTTTTTTTTGAGCCAGTTCGACATTCTCTTCCACCTGGATCTTTGTGTCCCCCTGTCTGTTCTCTCTGTCTTTAATAATTTGGCTGTAGTCCTCTGGTAGGACTACAGAAGACAACTGTAAAAACACAAACACATTTACATTCAAAATATAACTAACAAGACATCAAACTTTGTATTAAGAAAGTTCAGAATGTCTGATGTAGAGGAGGAATTAAGTATTTTCCAGGTACACAGTGCAATTACCAGCCAAAATCACCAATGCCTCTGTAGTTATAAAAATGGTGTTAAGTTAAAAAACTGAAATTAAAAGAAACTCAGTCTCTCCTGTTATTTTCAGATTACTCATTCCTAATAATCTGGAAGACTGTAGTGTTTGTGTTGGCTAATGCAGGTATGTTTTTGAGGAAGTACTGAAATTTTAACATGATGTACAAACTTAAAACCTTAATACACTCGGATTTCCATGCGAAAACAGTACAAACCCATGTAATGTAACAGAATCGTACCGGCATGTCAACAGGAACTTCAGAAGGAAACCTAGCCTCTCTGCCATACATCAGAAAAAATGGCGAGTATTTCGTGGTGGTGTGGGTTTTCGACCTTAAGGAAAACAAAGTGGCCTCAAGGAACATGTCCCAGTCATCTTGCTTGTCGTTGACTAGTTTTCTCAGTGCCCTAGAAGAACAGTTTCATACATGTTCTAAGAACATACTCCAATTTGTAAAAGTTGCTTATGTGTTGCATTTTTTATGGTATGTCATAGCTATAAGAAGCTGTATATTGATACAAGCCTACAGAAAGATGTTGCAATGAAAAGAAACTATTAAGAGATATAAAACAAAACAAAAAAACATGTAAGTTTTCTAATAACTTTCTTACCGCTTAATGTTGTCATTTGTCTTTTCATCCAAGCCGTTGGTTTGAGGATGATAGGCGGCAGTGATGCTTCTTTGAATTGAAAGTAGATCACAGAGTCTACTGTTCATCTAAAACAACAACGAAGCACATTATTATAACCTTTTACATATACTGAGGCTTCACAAAAATATATGTAGTATTAAATGTGGCTTACTGTGTTCACAAATTCTCGCCCCTGGTCAGTGAGAATACGCTGAGGACAGCCGTGCCGGTAAAATATAGAACATAATTTTTGGCAGACTTCCTCAGCGGTCTTAGTCTTGAGAGGGAAAGCCTCCACCCATTTAGAGAAGTAATCTGTAGCTGTCAAGATATACTGATTGCCACAAGATGTCAGGGGCATGGGACCTGTCAGATCAATTCCGATCAGCTCCACACCCTGACACCTGTTGGGGATGACAACAATGTTATCAGCAACAATGTCCTAGAGGTGGTAAACTTCATGAATTGCTGTGGATGGTTACCTTTATGCACTGAAGTTCTCTGACAACTTGGAGGGGAGGTCCAACTCTTTGGCACCGGTCACATTGAGACACCTTTACAACATTACAGTTTATAGGTTTTACAACATTTTGGACCATAAAGATTTTGCTAACTATGTTGTTACATACCCATTTCTCAATGTCTGCTGTCATACCAGGCCAATAGAATCGGGAACACATGGCAATGCGTGTTTTGACAATGCCAGTGTGTCCTCCCATGGGGGATGCATGAAACTCCTTGAAGAGGTTCCAGGCCTCTTCTTTGGACCGTATGGCCCTTCTTTCGGGTAAGGCTCCGTAGAATAGGTCACCAGCTGTATTAAAACAATTACCATATTATGTCAATATTGTAGTTAAAGATTTTATGTTTATTTAAGATATAAAAACCCTACCATGGATGGTAAATTTTTCGGCATACTTTCTTAAAGTTTGCCTCTGCCCTCTGTTGAGTGTCAATGGGTAGGAGCCTTCAGAAATAAAACTGAAGACTTCCCCCCATTTGCACTCCATGTTTGCTATAAATGACACAAGAAAACATGTAAATTGCATCAACAAGCATTTAAACAAGACAATTCATTAGACACTGCAAATTGTTCAAATATATAATAATACCCTGCTGCAGCTCGCACAACAAAACACACCTACTCCTGCTACTAAACACGCCAACTGGTGCTGCAATAATATGACATTTCTGTGAAATATCAGCTCTTAGGACAAGAAATACAAAATTAAAATAAATAACAAAAAGTTTGTAGTGAAAGCTTCTTCATATCCATCCTTTCTTATTCCGATTTAATACAAAAAAACCTTGTAATCAACATATTTATGCATGTGCATCCAACAATGCAATTCTTGAAATACTGCAGAAAACACAACAGCGAGTTTAAATGCAATTGAGAGATCCCAATTTTTTATTGACAACACTGGTGGATGCCATGTCCTTCCTGGCAACGCCTGGTGAACACAGGGACTTCAAGTGACTCAAGAACATCTCCTGTCTTTTATTAATTGAGGCAAAAGTCACACTGACAGTGACTAATACATAACCCAGGTGGCTGTACTCGTGTATGTGATCTGTTAACCTGAAAAGCCTTCATGTTCCAAAAACAACCTCAATTTGCATAAACTAAATATGTGTAAATGTAAAGCACATATAAAAACAAAATTAACATGAACGCTTTTCATATACATTAATGAAGATAAGGATTTGTTTCAAAAGTGAAACACTGGTTTTGCCCCAGTTTCAGTGTGGGTAAAAATTGCGTTTTCATACGTCTGATTCATTTAATGTTGGTAACGGTGGATGCCAACATTAAGTTCATCTATGTAGATGTTAAAAAGGTGAGAGGACAGTATACTTCCCTGTCTTACTCCGGAACATGAAGGCTTTTCATGTTAAAATTTTAAATTTACATTAAATTTAATTTATTTACTTACTTTTTATTGTCTCTTCTCGCGTATGGCAAGCTGACGACTCCTCTCAATATCGCGGACCTCCTGCAGAATGCGCATGCGTGCGCATGCGCTCTTACCATATGTATGCTATTCTGACATGTATGGCTATCTGACAGAACAACGGCTTAATCCAGCAGGAGCAGCCGAGTTGGGAATTTGTTTGTTGGGCATGCCGAGGACAGGAGGACGGATGACACTTAGAGGAAAACGACCCTGGAGCTTAATAGTTAGACGCCATACTCCAAAATGTCCCGCTGCTGTCCTCCACCTGGTGTCTGCGTCCACGTCAGGGAGACCGACTCCTCCGACGACGAAATGGGTGAACTAATTGTAGACCTTTAATCTTTAAGGCGTTTAGCGCTGCTATGGCGACTGTGCAGTCGCGCGCCTTCTGGGAACGTGCACATTAACAGCGCGAGCTTTTGTTATTCTTCACAGCTGGGGGTTAGACAGCGGAAGAAACTGTTAGCCTTTTGGGCTCATTAATATAATATAGAATAAGTGATATTTTTTAATTAACAGGTAGTCACAGTTATGTCCTTGGAATCATTAGAACATTAGTCAATGTTGAGAATAAGTCAAACATGACTTATTCTCTGCTGCAGGGACATTCTGTTATTACATAATATCTCCATAGAAGACCCATTATAATCCCAGAGGAAGCGACCCCCTCCCCCTCTGAATGGTCTTAGAAGCTATATATGGAAACTGGGAAGCCGTGATTTTATTATCACAGTCAAAAATGAAAAATAAAAATTCCAAGACGTATAACAGTGAAAAGGTACACTTTAATAGAGGAAGATGCATTTTGATAAACATTCACTGAGGCAGAATGGCATATGATGAAAATAACGATATGCTCTGACCCAGAGAAGTCTTAGAATTACTCCAAGGCAAGCTTCTTTCCATATATCGACTACATTAACATTTTGACTAAATCTCATGTCTTAATGACTAGAGCACACAGGTCATTCTATACCAAGTCTGTCTTTAATCCCTGAATAATCTCAGTCCCTAATTGGTGTTTCACAGCTGACCCGAGGGACACCAAAAGTGCAGCTACACACCTCAATCCCTGTTAAATTTTTTTTTTTTTTTTTTTTTAATAAAGTGGTTCAGCTGTGTGCCACTTCATTGTGGCCCCCAGGGGGAGTGCTGCCATCCTCAGCTTTATCATCCTGCTTGACAACATGGAGGGCATAGTTGATTTCAGTGTTGTTTGTCCAGCTCCAGGCTCCAGAGATCGGGTTGTACAGCATTCCTTGGACAGACTGCACCAAGAAACCATCTGAGAAGGGAGCGGAAGGCAAAAGAGACAAACCTTTATCATACAAAGTCATTGAAATAAAATATTTGGCTACAACGCAGACACGTAGTTAACATCTGTATGGGATCTTAGTTGGTGCTTTTCCCTCTATTTCGGATATTTGTGACTCACTGGACTCCAGGAGGCGCTCCAGCTCCACGGGGCTGATGAACTTCTCCCAGTCGTGTGTCCCTCTGGGAACGATGTGCAGCAGCTGCTCGGCGACGACGATGGCCAGCGCATACGACAGGTTGGTTTTATTTAGAGTGGTGATGAAGAGTGAGCCTCCTGGCTGCACAGAGAAGAGGACCTCACAGGCTTAGATCAGGAAAATTCTGACATTTCTGGATCGTAAATGCATCAAAACATAGAGGTGTAATAAGCTACTGTATTTTCTTCCACACGTTGAGACATGTCTAATTCATTCCGCCAGAGAAAGTGAAACCTTCTGCAGGTAACAGGAAAGATGACTAGAGTACAGCACATGCTTGATTTGGAAAATGCTGCCGGGTTTTTTTGACATTTCAAAGTTAATGTAAATACATACATAATACATACACAAAGACATGTTTTTGTTTTTTTTCCCCACCAGGGGGTCTTTTTGTGGGCTCTAGTGTCTCTTATATGACAGTAGGCTGACAGGAAAGGGTTTATTGTACTGTACAATGTATGTACTGTGCAATGTTGCATTTCTAGGATTGCAGAAAATAAGCTTAAATGAAAAATTTTAAGAATGTGGCAAACTTTTAAGATTCGACTAATCGTCACAATAATCGGTGGAATAATCGATTTCTAATATAATCGCTAGCTGCAGCTCTATCTGAGATTTTTAAAAAAGTCCACAGTGGCACCATATGCACAACCGTGGGCGCTCAGGTGTACATGCGTTACCATAGCTATGTAAACGGCTAGAGAAGTGAATTGACACAAACGCATAGAGACGATGCACCTTCAGAACGCGACTGCAGCAGACGGCGAAAGTGTCCAAGTCGGCCAGATGCTCCACCACTTCAGACGCCACGACGGCGTCGAACTGGGTGACCCCCTGCTCCGGCTCCGGCTCCAGCTGCGCCTCCCCTTCGCCGGCGAGCTCCTCCAGGGTGCAGGCCCGGTAGGACACCCGGTCGCGGAGGTCCGGGTCGTGAGCCGCGTGCTGCTGGGCGATGCGGACGCTGTCTTCTACTGGATCTATACCCGATACGGTGGCTCCCAGGCAACCCAGTGGCTGAAGAGGCCGAGGAGAGGTGGGGGTGAGGAGAAAATAAACAAAAAAAACATCAGTTGGAAGTTTCGAACCGTTGATTTCATTGAAGAAAAACATTATTATTACCAGAATTTGGCCTTGTGTTAACATTGTTCCAAAGATTTAGTCTTCTTATTCCTAAGAAACAACAGAGTTCATATAATAACTGTTGCCCTGTTCATGGGGTTAATATTAGCATTTGTTTTCTGACAAAACACCACAAAATCTGGAAAGTATTCATCTTTTGGGCACCTTACATTGATGACTATGAAAGTTATGTTGAAACAGAGCCAATTGTTGTAAATAATAGGCAAAGAGCTAAGAGAACAATTTGTTTTCTCAATCAAAACATTAAAAAACTGTCACATTTGGGAATGTGTCAAATGGACACTTGGTAAGGCCTGCCATTACAAATTTTGCATTACATTGTTGTGATAAAACGATATGTTGTTATTTTGAGACCGTGCTCAAGCAATTAATTTTACAAATGCAAACTTGTAAACTGCAAACAAATCTGTTCCTCAAAACATAAATAGTGATTGTCAGGATGGAAATTATTGAGATAATTTTAGTTTATGCGATGAATTACCCAACTGCAAAAAGGTTTTCGTTCCAGTCAATTATTAACCACAGAAAATGAATGCTATAGTGTGTGAAGCGAATGAACAACAGATTGCATATCCGATTGCATTTTCACTTTCCTTCTAAGCATTGTGGCTTAAAACATATTTTTAAGGCTAGATAATGTATTTGCCTTAAAAATTGAACAGTGAGTGTGACAGGAAACGTTCTTACATTACGCCAGCCCAGATAAACTCTTCGGAGTAAAGAAAAAAAAACAGACTGGTTCTGAATAGAAAAGTCTCTTTTAGAGAATTTTAGCTGCTTCCACTCAATCTGGGTTTGTAGATTTTACATACTCTGACTCACTTATATTAAGTAAGTAGTCCACACCTTGAAGATTCCCTGTTCAAAGTCGGAGTATTAATAATTACATGATTTAGCAATAAGAAAGGAAACTAAAGCAAAATAACAGCATTCAGGAGAGTTACAAAGCAAAAACCACTGCTGACCAAAAATAAAGATATATATATATATATATATATATATATATATATATATATATATATATATATATAAAAAGGAAAAGAACATCTCACATTTTCAGAACTTTTGTTGAGAAAAAAAGTGGAAAAATGAATTCAGCTGTCAATCCTGTTATGTTCGGTGTTGACTACACTGCCCTCTTGTGGAGAGATGCAAATATTTGCCCAGGAGGCTTCATTCATTCACACATACACACACATACATACACCCCCCCCCCACACACGTCTGATCCACTCTGATGGGCAACGCAACCCGACACACAGTAAACATCTATGATCCTAACATGGCCTTATATGGGCGTGTGCGCGAGTCTCCATAAATATGACAGGATGTGCCCTGCAGAGGCCTGATTTTGTCATCCCAGATCACACAACCGAGCTGGTTATGTCCTCAGATCAGAACACAGCTGTCCACCCATCAACAATAACAAACAGATAAACAACAGTGGACGACTGGCTGTCCAGTCCACCACACTGCGACCAGTTAGACCACAAGAGAGCAGAGCCGGGACGACACCGGAGTGCGTGTTTTCACATGCTGATTGGAGTCGGCTGCCACTGAAACGTGAATGAAAAGCTTCAATGCGACAGAGAAAAGAAAAGAAAAAAAACAGCAAGTAGACAGATACTACAGAGCAGGATGTGTCTCCATGTCTCTGCGCTCACTGCGTTGCTCCCCCAAACAGAGAGGGGAGAAAAAAAAAGAAAAAAGATCTTCACCTCTGAGAGCAGGCCTCCGCCACAACCCACATCCAGGATTCTCAGTCCTGCCAGCGGTTGTCCGGGGTGACGCTCTCTCTGCGCATTCAACAGATTATCCCTGAAAAGATGGCAGAGCCGTCAAAAGTCTCGCATTCAAATTTGCTGTGGAGCAGAAAAGTTTTCTTTCAGTCTGGATAAAAGTGAGCTCATGCTGTCAATAAGTCAAGAAATGTAAGACTTTGTAAAATCTTTTTCGATGCCATTTTGGATACAAGACAGAAAGAAACTAAATCGACAAATAGCTGTGGGATGATGACGCATTTCAATCAAGCAGAACAAAAGTAGCGAAAACAAATGTCGTCCACCCAACTAGCGATAAATTTGCACTTGCCAATGATAGATGCAAAAAAAGTTAGCTAGCTAGCAAGGACATTTTAGCAGCTAGTTAGTGGTAGCCTCAACCGCTTCCGAGTCACAGAATGCAATAAAGATGACTCAAGCTTTTGCTTGAAAGAAAACTATGAGATTAAATAGTCCTGCCATGCCAAAATGTAAGACCACTGACTGACATACTTAACGCCTTTTTTTCAAAAGTGAATTTAAGACATCTTAAGGCCTTGACGTTAGATACGTAAATTTAAGACTTTTTAAGGATGAGCGGACACACTGTAAGAAGCGGGAAACCCAGGATTCAGAACACTTTTTAGTTGTATTTCAAAGTGTAAAACCCAAATACATCTTCAGAACTGGAACAAAGCAAGTCCATGTACGAGTTCACTACACTTTTCTCATTTTGTTCCATGAGGTACTGGCTGAGAGGGGATGAATACAAATGCACATCACACATTTTTCTTTTCATTCAACAATTATGTTGATCTCCTACGTATACACACACTTTTTAAAAAGTCTGCAAAACAAAAAACAACTAACCAAACCGAAAGAAAAGAAAGAATGACAGACTCACCGTACGAAAGGCACCCTGAGGTCGTTCATGGCATGAAGGGCAGCAAACTCTCCCTCTTCGTCCCACCACTTGTTGGCCAGCAGCTGGAACCTCTTCACCTCACCGGGGTCCACAGTGGTGTGGATGGCTGACCTAACGGTGTACATGGTTCAGTGATCATTATCATGACAAACAAAAAGATATTAAATGTACCTTTGAGTTTCATTTTACAGCACCCTGAACTCGATGCTGTTACTTCTCAAAGCCGCATTGATCTGCATTTAGAAGTACAGAACAGATTTAAATTTTTTTTTTTTTACAGGAACATTCTGCTGGGTTTCCTTATATATAAAGCTTTTTAAAACTAATTTGAATAATGAAATGAACTTGACTGCAATGTTTGGTAACTGGGATCAGTTGATCTATGATTCGATTGAATTGACTTTTTGTTAACTGGTTTGTGAATTGGCACCATGTAATTAAACTGAATTTAGTTAAATAGAATATAATATGTCTTAAAAATGTACTTTTTAAATTAGCAAATACATTTAGCTAGTAATGAGGTTAATGCACCCTTTCCATTGGGGGGCAGGGAGAGCAAATTTATCTTACATTTTCTCACTCAGTCTATTTGTAATCAAGATAATAAAAAATGAGTTGTTTCTGGAAAATTCTACGTTATTTGGGATCATTTTAAGTACATTTTTCATTGAAAATTTTAAACAATTAGCAAATGTACTAGCATTAGTTTATGACCAGTTGACCACTAAAACAAGATGGTGAAAGGTGTCTGAGTTTGGTAC
Organism: Gambusia affinis; assembly: GCF_019740435.1. Classification (NCBI taxonomy): domain Eukaryota; kingdom Metazoa; phylum Chordata; class Actinopteri; order Cyprinodontiformes; family Poeciliidae; genus Gambusia; species Gambusia affinis. The sequence continues at coordinate 5,589,668 of NC_057872.1, forward strand.
CCATATGGAGGACAGGTCGGGCAAAAAGCGGGGTGCACACTGGTAATGTTAATATAATCCGACGAAAAATCTTTACTTGTCTAATAACAGTCATAATCAACTACAATTGTATTGGCTAAATTGCTACATATACCACCAGCTTCGGCTTTTTGCTGGTCCACGTTAGGATAACCAATAATCATCTGAAAGCTCATTGGAAGTCATTGTTCCTCACACGGACACCGTACACGAGAGGCTCAGGTGGTTATCAAACCATCCACCCTCGGCTCGCTCGGTTCTGTTAAGTACCCGGTCTGGTGCATCCCTGCACAGGCGCTCCTCTGCTGCCACAGTGTCCGCTGCTTACACACCGCAGCCCAGTTGAATCCGCTCCTAGCCGCCGCTCTCTGGAAGGCACCGCAGGCGGAGGTCGCTTTAAGGCCCTTCAACCCGAACATGAGACGGCCAAACTTGTTGGAGTACATCTCCCTACAGTCATCAGCTGTGTAACCCTTCTTGTTTGTTTCCTTCTTCTTCTTCTACTACTAGGTTTTAATGGCCTCGCGGTGGGCAAACCACACCACAGTCCATTATCGCCACCAACTTGCAAGGAGAGTGAAATAAGATAACATAAAAATATAATTTCCAACCGTCTTCTGGATTTTTAAACAAGAATTTTTCTTTCTTATCTTCAAATTGTTTTTGACATTTTTCTTTAATTTTCCTTTGAATGCTTTTTTCTTCTTCGGCTGTCTGGTGGGAGCTGTGGGCGTCAACACGTCTCTACCGCCATCTTCTGGATGTGATAGTCACCCAGTTTGGTATATTTTCTTCACGTTTTCCATTTTGAGTAAGTTTTATTGTTACGTTGTAAAGTACTTTTTGCTCTCAAAGAGTGGACACCTTTACTATTGTGAACTGCCATTTAATAACGCCAGTTCACAAATTTCCATGTATTTTTTTTAGAATTTAAATGCATAATACAGTAATGCAGTATTGTACAAACATGACAAAATCTTGTCATTGGTATTGGTTCTAACACAGTTCACATTATAACAAAATATGGTTTTATTTTTCTTTTGATGTTACAATTCAACAAATATGTTGTATATCTTTTTAAAACCCGTCATAATTAGTTATTGAACAGTCATTTTCCCATTTTGGCCAGGAAACTATCATATTTAACCCTTTTCCTCTTTGTTCCCATATTAGTATTATTTCCCGTATTGTAACAATAGCTGCCACCTCTCCGACGGTAGTTTTGGGGGTCAACTGATGAGTAATCCCTGTAATCTTGGTCCTCAAGTGTTGCTTCATTTCCCCAGGCCAATTCATTTGCTCTTAAGCGAATTTGAAACTTTTCTCAGACAGCCTGGCTTCGTATTGGCATCTTCTAATTAATCACTGGATGAGTCTTCACCATATCAGTGACTTTTCATCAATCCAATTGAAACTGTTGTAGGTTTCTCTGGTCTTGACTTCCATTTGAAACGTGTCTTGAGTTTTTAGATGACAACCTGGCATATTTAGTCTTGCACACATTTTCGATTCTCTAACCCAACTTTTTAAATCCGAGGTACACTGGTCTTTTGAACAGAAAGCAGTTACTTTGAGTACACATTTTTCAATTAGAAAGGATCTGCAAATACATTTAGGGGCTTTTTTTCATTTAAATCTCAAAACAGGACAAACTTTTCACAATCCACAAACTGGCTTTGTAAGACCAGAAAAGTGACTTGTTTTTCCTCATCTGCTAAAGCGAAATCTACATGGACAAAGGGCACGACCCAATCCCATTTCTAATAAATCTTCATCTTCTGATTTGTTAAAGCAATGACAATAGCAGCATTTAAAATGACATGAGACAAAACAAGGAAGATAACGGCTTTATTGGACATCATACAACAACGTGAGAAGGGAAGGAAATGTTCATATTATGTTTTAAAACGGTACAACTTCAGATTTTAGTGTGATTAAACTCTGCATAATGAAATCTAGCATTCAAAATGTATTGTTTGTCAGTCACACTTTAAAAATTACAGCATATTTACAATAAAAGAAATGTATGAGGGGGGTGTTCACCTACACAACTGCCTCTATAATGAGACAAGCCTGCTCAACTCATGGAATTTTAAGCGGGTAAATGCACAGATCCAGATGTCGACTGTGCTCCTCAGCGTTTGCTTCGATGGGATGGGGATGCGGACCTGGAAGAGAGGCGGATGGCGCGACATTAATGATATATTTAGCGCTCAAAGCATACGCTACAACATGCAAAGATCATTTCTGCTTCCCAGCCATCATAGCAAAGAGACTAATGTCCTATAGGTCTCTACATAGGAAGCTACCATGAAGACAGTGCAAAGCAACAAACAGTTTTACATTTTACTACGAAGATCCTCAAAGGCAAAAATGACCCAAGGTGTACTGAACATATGGCATAGAAAACCATCATAAGCCCTGTACTGTATAACACTTGATTTTACACAGTTGAGCACTTTGCGGCAACGACAGTCAACATTTCTCTGAAAATACAAATTCAAGTGAGACACACAACAGAGTAAATAGAGGGAATAAAAAACGAATACTACCTTGATCGTGACTTAGACTTGTGTTTGCGGCTTGCCTTCTTACCAGACTTGTGAGATTTTTCCACCGACCTTGACCGGCTACGTTTGGATTTCTTAGATTTCTTTTCCTTGCTAACTTCGGGGGTGGGGGATCTACTCGAGTCGGAGTCTGAGCGTTTCTTGCTAGCTTTGCTGGAGCCCTTCTTAGACGATTTGCTATCTTGCCGAGAGCGCTTGTCGCTCTGGGAGTCTGTCAAAGAGTCGCTCTCTTTCCTTTTCTTTGCCTTGTCATTCTCCTCTGTAACGGAGCTTCCTTTTTCCTTCTCCTTGTCTTTAGATCTAGGCTTCTCTTTCTTTTTGTCTGAATCTTTTTCTCTGTCTTTATCTTTCTTTTTCTTGTCTTTCTCATGGCTTCGACTTCTGTCTCTCCTCCTCTCCCTGTCCCTGTCCCTGCTTGAGACTTTTTGTTTATGTTTGCTGCTCCGACTGTGACTGCTGTCCCTGCGCTCCCGGCTCCTCTTCCTGTCCTTGTCCCTAGCTCTGTCTCTGCTGCGACTGTGGCTGTCTCTCCCCCTACCCCTGCCTCTGTCCCTGTCTCGCTCCCTGGACCGGGACCTACTCCTGCGGCTCCTGTGCTCTCTGGAAGCGCTGCGCTCCCTCTTGTGGCGACTTGAGCGCTCTGCGCTGCTCCTCCTCCTGTCCCTGGCCTTCTCGCTGCGGTGCCTGTGGGAGCTGTGGCTGCGGCTGCGCCGCCGGGCTTTGCGGGACGAAGAGCGACTACGCCGCCTCTTCCTTTGTGGGGACAAAGACCGAGAGGAGCTACAGGAGGATGTAGAGGAAGACGAGGACGTGGAGGAGGAGCGGGAGCTGCTGCGGCTGGAGGTGGAGCGGGAGCTGCTGCTGTGACCGTTGGCCGGGGAGTCGCTGCCGGCTCGCCTCGATTGTTCCTTCCCTCGGCCTGAGTGCTTGCCCTCATCACTACGGGACCCACGCCTGTCTACCACAGACTCTGGCTCCTTCTCGTTTACTTCCTGTTTGTGTGCATTTTCTAACTGACCCTCATTGTATTCCCCCTTTTCTCTGCTCAATCTCTCCTTCGCCATCTCTTCTGAAAAACACACAAAGAAAGATTAAAAACAAATGTAAGAACCTTAGTTTTATATAAAGTTGTAGAAAGTGGTTCTCACTTTGTGTAATTTCCGTTTTTTCATTAAAGATGCAGTAAGTAACTTCTGTAAAAATATGTTTTTTACATATTTCTTAAAACTATCACAAGAGCTTGATTGACAGCACTAAGACCCTCCTCCTGGCTCTGATTGGTTGTTTCTAACCAAATTGCATTTCTGTAGTTAGCACAGGAAGCAATGGGGGAAGACAGACAAGCTAAATCTTTTCACAGATAATCTGTCATTCTAGTGTCATGACATTACAGATTTAACAAATATGGAAAAAACACATTTTTAAAAATGTTACCTGCTAAAGCTTTAATTCCTTTTCATGTAAACGCTTCCTTCAATATCAAATTAAGATAACAAAGGACATAAGGAAAGGAAGAAAAATCTATAGAAACCACGGAAACAATGAAAGAAACAATACACAGTGGAGGAAGGAGAGAGTTATACAAAGGAAAACTAAAGTAAGAAAGAAGAGGTTAGACAGTCCTAAAAATAATTTTATTGTATTTGTATATATATAATTTTATACTTTGGAAACTTTTTCTCCTTGTTTTGATGTGAGACAACAGACAAAAAAAAACCCTCAATTCCTTTTAAGTGCTTTTAAAAATAACCTAACTTGGGACTCACCCCGTGCAATCAGAGCTTCTTGTGCCAGTTTTTCCTGCAATTCCTGCTCTTTACGGCGGAAGGCGTCCTGCTTCGCTCGGATGCGGTGGTGCAGTTCTTCCTCGTCTGTCTCCGAAGAGTCAGACCCTCGAGCGCTGCGAGCGTCGTCGTCCTCGCTTTCATCTGAGCCGTAGTCACCAATCCCGCCTGCCACAACAGAGCCCCCCCAAGACCGTTCAATTGGTGGAAGGAAAACGAGATGCATTCTAATACAATTAGGTTTCAAATAATGAAACCGACTCAAACACAGGAACCCCCATGAAAGGCACTTAATCCTATGTAAATCTGCAGTCATCACTGATAAATCTTTAAAAAAATAAAAAAATAAAAAAAGCATGCTTTTGTGAAACTACACAGAAAAAGTGTCTTGAACGATCTTAAAAGAAACTAATATATTTTGCCGTCACGTCTTAAAATTCTTATTGTTTTGCCCAATATAACTCCCAACCACGATTTCTAAGCATTTCCCGTCTCCCGCCCCCCTCTAACCCGCCCAGCGACAGAAAAAGGGATACTCACTGAGACCGGTCAGAGAAGCCAGTGCACTTGACTGTGCCAGCTGTTTTGCAGGAGCTTTGATTCACATCAACAACAGGAACAACATGTTAAAACACAAACTGCCATTGTCTCTTAACGGAAGAGAGTTGCTAGAGAAGGGGCCACAGATTTAGCACTAGTCACAAGAGCTGCCGTTGGTAACAAGAGATTAAAGCAAAAATGAAAATATACACAAAAAAAAAGAAAAATAGAGAAAAAAAGAGAGGGTTAACAACAAACTTCAAGTCAAACAGGATAAGAAACCAATCTGTACTAATGCAGTAACTTCAATAAACCATATCACTTGCTCCCCCTAGAGGTGAATTCACTGACTACAGACACTTTTTTTTTCCCATTTAGCTTTAGATTTTTTTAAGCTAATTTATCAGAGGCATGCTCTCCCTCCATCTGGTGCATTAGCAGAGAATGGTTAAAAAAAAAAGCATATCAGATAAACTCCATATGATGCTCATTCAACTTTCTTACATGTGGCTAGATTATAAACATTATTAAGCACATCATTTAACTGCAGACTTGTTGGTGAAAAGCAACTGGTGATGATATGGTGAGGGAAACGGGCAAGCAGACCTCGAGTGGCTTTTCTGTGGGTATCCCTGGCAACGTGCATGATCTCCTCGTTGGTGACCGTGAGGAGGATCTCAGTCAGGAGAGTTTTAGTGATGCCCATCTATAGGAGAGATGTAAACAAACAGGTTCATGTTTGAAATGGCTGCGGCCGACTGTTTGTGACGTTGGGATGATGTGACAAGAGGAACCGACCAGCAGCTCCTCCTTTAACTCGTCGGTTAGCTCTGGTTCGCTGTCCTCTGCCGGTGGAGACGGGCTGCGGACGGTAAACTCTCGCTTCACGGTTATCTTCTCCTCGCTCTCGTGCTCGTCGTTGCCCTCGTCGTCGCTGTCCTGATTTTCAAAAGTTAGCAGGAATTGGGAGTCGATACTACTTGATAACAAAAAGAAAATAACCCAGAAAGTGTCCAGCATCAAGATCCAAAAAGATTCTTACAAATTTGCTCTTGCGGGGCAAACGGGGCCCATCCCCTTCCATGCTGGCTTTGTGTTCTTTCCTGTCGTCCTTTTTCATTTCGGCGCGCTCCTTCTCCATCCGCTCTCGCTCCAGCTTCTTCTGCTTCTCCCTGTCCATCTTCTCCAGACCCTCTCGGATCCACGCGGGCAGCGTGCGACGCTTTATGGCGTCTGAAGAAAATCGACATTAACGATGCAAGTATTTAATCTGTCAGGAACCATCACTGAGTAATCACATTCCTGTGTACAACATGAGATTTTCTTTTAGCTTGTTGACTTTACAGTGCAGAACAAATGACTGGAAATTATTTAAAACAAATATTTATTTTAAGAGTTGTAATAAACTTCGATGTTTTTCATAAACTAAACTTAAAAATACCAGAAACATTTAGAAATTTAACTCAGGTAAGTTAATAAAAACAAATAAAAATAAAAACACCTGGAAATTTGGAAGATTTTTTAAAACAATGGGGTTTTTTGTACAAGGTCATAGGTGAAAATATTGAGCAGAATGGACAGAATTACACTGAAATGTTGAATTCAAATCAAAAGGAAAATACATCACTTTCTTCTACTAATATTTGTGTCATGGTGAAATTGGTTTTCTTCCTGACTGTCCTGTATTTAACCCCATCAGCTGCTTGTGCTGGATATTATTTACAGATATCAGAATATAGAGGACAAAACACAAATCCGCACTTTTCATTTGTAAAAAATGTTGAAACGCACTTCCTCTCTTCACAACTCTGTACTACTCTGTAACATAAAGTCTCAAAAAATACACAGAGATTTGTGGTTGCAATGTGAAAAGGTTGACGGTCTGAATACTTTAGCAAGGCATTGAATATGTATTTAAATTCCATCAGGTTTACAAAGCAATGGATAGTGAAACTCACCTAGAGGGGCTAGAGGAGCCAGAGCAGCCGGGGCCTCTGGAGGCTTGACGGGGAGCTGGATGGGGGATCGGGGCCGGTCCCTGAAGCCAGGCGGTCGGGTGTCCCGCCTGCTCTGAGGGGGACCCTGCCAGTACGGGGAGTGAAACCCCGTGGGAGTCGGGGGGAAGGACGGAGCGGCGCCGTGCTGTCAACAGACGGAACAGGCTGAAAATTAAATACTGGAGCTCAGCGTTTCTTCCATCACTGTAGTTGTTGGCTAGACGGCCAGATTTCCTACCGGAACCTTCTGGAAAGTCAACAGTGGCCCTCATTGGGCTTTATCTTTATCTTCTGGTCGTCATTTGTTTTATTCAGAGAATTAAAGTTGCTTTTGGTTCAGGCTCAGCAACATACAGCAATATTCTGCTATAATCTCCTACTCTGAATAAATACTTGTCATGTTAAGATGCTACTTTTTAGAGCAGCTAATCAAATGACGTCTGTTGTAGAGCTGACGTCATTTGATTATCTTAGTGATTGATAATCAATCAATTATTCTGACAATTAATTGGACTTAAAAAAATACCACACTCTATAGATTTTCATTTGAGACTGTTTTATACAATATTAGAAATTTATTCAAATATACAAATAATTCAATTCCCTTTTTAAGTAAGAAAATAAATATTTTATGGCTTGATTTCAACATAGCATTCTTTAAATCTTTTATGCTGGTCATTTTTGGAATTAACTGATTAATAATTACATTAAAAATGTGTTTAATATGACTTTAATTTTTTTTTTTTTTTTTTACAAAATTTGAACATGTGAAGCTAAAATTGCCGCCCGAGGAGTTTTAGGTGAACATATTTATAGAGAAAGAAGAATTCTTTGTTTATCTTGAACCCAAAATGTAAATATTTTTGGTATAGTTTTGGCTCAATCACTGCTCTCAGTGTGTGTGTTTTTTTTTTTCAACAAATCCCAAGTCAGAGTCAATATAATCCAGTTAATTAACCGGTTACTAAATTAGTTGATGTCAATAATAAATTCATCACAATTAATCTGATTAATGGTCTCAGCCATTCTCTGTTCTTAGTGAAACATAAACTAGGCGTGTTTGCCGTCTCAGCAAATCCTCTCTTTTTCCTAATGACATGATGGATGTCCAACTTCTATAAATGTCAACCTCATAAGTTGAATTTTGCAAAATGATGCAGAACATCTGCAGCCTGAAAACTTTAACATTTTATCAAACACTCCAAACATGCAGCGTGTAAAGCATTACATGTGGACAGAGTCTGTGACGCAGCTAGACGCTGGCGTCCAGCACAGACGTTGCGGACTGCCTCTTCCTCTGCTACTCGCTTCTCACACTACAACCCAACAAGCTTCAACAGTTCCTACCGCAGCATCTGCATACCTGATAATCAAACTGGTTCATGGCCATGGGGGCCATGGCGTAGCTGTCGGGCTGTGCCCCATACCCATGGCTGTTCTGGGGGTAACCCCCGCGGTGGGCTTCAGAGTTGAACTCCACGCTGTCCTGGCTGTTGCTGTCCTCGCTCGGGGCCACCACGTCCATCGGGCCGGACCCCGGAGGAATCCAGGGCTGCTCGGGTGGAGGTGGTGGCGGAGGGGGAGGGGCCTGACCGTGTATCCCCCACTCTGCAAAGCAACATGTCACCATTTACTTATTATATGCTTTCCACAATTTCCAGTAAATTTCATCCTTTTATAATTTGTTCACACTGAAGTCTGGGTGAGAGGTGAAACCAAGACGGTTTATTGAGGCTTCACTCAATAAAACAAGTTCAAATGGCTAAATATGTCATATTTGCAGAGCCTGGACTCATTCTGTGCTCCAGCAGAGATGGAGACTTTTACATTTTAATCAAGGCAAGATTATCATGGAGGAAATTATTTGTTTTTCTAATCAAAAACAGGTTAGGTGAAAACACAAAACACCTGTCTTTTAATAACCAATCTCTCATTTCATAGTAAATATAAACATATTCATCCAGTGACTCTTACTCAAATGGAGACTTTTTATTGTGACCATATAAAAAATTATGACCCAAATCTTGTTTTTATTGCTAAGAGAGTTTTCCCTCCCATTTGTTTCAATTGGGCACAAAAGAATGTGCAAACTGGATTCATTTTTGTAGAGAAAACGCAAAAATTCCTTTTTAAGTTTCAGATCTTTGATGATTTTCACATTCATTTTCTACAAAAATTGAAAAATAAATCAACTTTTTTTTTTATTTATTGCTTGAGCAAAAATCCTAATCTACTTTTTAGGGATTTTAGTTTTTAACAAAAGTTTTATGTTTTGTTTTTTTTTCTTCTTCAAGGATTACTTTTGACTGAACAATTTTGGGAAACACAACAAAAAGTTTGGACACTCCTGGTCTACCGTCTGTGATTGTACATCTGCCACATCCTCAAAGAGTCACATGGATGCAATTTGCATAAACAATTTTCAAAAATAGAAACTGAAATCACTGCCTGTTTTTATGAGCACGATTTATACAAAGACCTTATCGGAAGAGGCAGGTAGTGACTAGTTACATTAACTCAGAGTTACTTGAGTAACCTTTTAAAACATATATCTTGGAAAAGTTTTACTGAAGCATCCTTTTTTTTTACTTCGGTTTGAGTAATATTTTAAAACAACACTGCTATTACGCTTGTCAAAAAAATACCTCTGGTAACTTCACTGAATGAACAACAATTTTCTTAATCAAAGCTGCACAAGACACAATAACATCTAGAGAGTTTATGTGAGACTTCTTGTGTTCACAACCTGCATTTTTCTGTTGATCCTGCTGTACCATCCGGAATTCGAGTGACGATACAATAAAATGTTTACATTGTCATTTATTGCACTGATCTTACTAATCTGGGTTTTTCCCTGATCCAAGTTATCTTCATCTTTTACAATTACTTTTGATTCTCTCCGTCACATGACCTGCATTTCTCAGAAGCAGCAGGACAGACAACTGCTGAAACACGAGTTATTACATTTAACAACATTCACGGCAAAGGACTAAGTTGACAAACCTGAAAAACAGCCTTTCCTGAACGCTTTTTCCAAACATATCACTAGAAATGTTACAAATTTAAAACTAAAAATGTCATATCAAAACAAAGAGTGGGAAAAAAAGCTAATGCTAGCCTAGCACTTTAAGTATGTGTTGAATCAGAGACATCAAGCATTACTTTAGAGTTCTGATCTTTTAGTTAAAGCAGAACTGACCTGAGAAGTGGCTCTCTGGGAAGCCTACAGTCAAATCAAAGTATCTCCCCCACCCCCTCCAGCGTTTACCTGGTTGCCACATCCGTCCAAACCCTGGTTCACCCTGAAAGGCTCCATGGTTAGCCGGCGGAGCAGGTGGACCAGAATCATGGCCGGGGAGGTCCTGACCATTAGGCTGAATGTTGTGCGGTTGTGTCCCTGTTGACTCCTTTTGGGCTATCCAGGCCTGTGCCAGAGCAGCCCAGTCCACCTGACCTAAATAAATACCAAATAATCCCAACATATCAACAGATGATCACAAACAATCGTGCAACATTTTTCTTGTTTTTGAAAAGAGGAAAAAAAATGTTTAGAACGTTAACGCATCTTTCACTGACCTGGGTCATGCTGGTGCTGGAAGGACTGCATCCATTGCTGCTGGCTGCTCAGAGGCCACTGCGGCCACGGCTGTCCTCCCTGATCCCACATCTCTCCTCTCCGCAGTAACACCTGCAATATCCCGAACAAGTGACATTCAGAGGTTCGGCTAAGACGACATCCGCAACCTAACACACCTTACAAGACACCCTCTCATTAACAGCCAGAAAAGCGCCAACGTTGCCGCTGGCTCACTAGCTAAAAACGCCGGGGATTACTGAAAATTATTGACAGTTTTTTCAGCTGTTGTGTTGGATACAGGCGAGGTGAAACGACGGGTCTTGTGTCATGTTGACGTGCGAGACCAAAATAAAGCGCACGGGCAGATGAAATGCCAACCTCCAAGACAGCCTCGAGCATAGAGCTAAGGAAGCTAACGTCGGCTAATGTTAGCTAGGATTTAGAGCTCGTAGGGGACTCGGCTGTTATCTCTAAGGCAACACAGGAGCGAGTCTGTGGTTTGTCAAATGGTTCAAAGGGGAGCAGACATTAAATTACACACGCGTGCTTTTCTTAGCGTAACACAATTCCCACCTTTTCCAGTCTGCTTCTCTCCGGAGATACGGTTCAAATCAAAATGGCTGCAGTTAGCAAGAAGCCGTACTGGAGGAAGCGGAGCTATGCTGCCTTCACTGAAAACTGGGAATGTTTAGATTCAAGTTTAGAAGCGGTAAAGATGTGTCACGCTGCACTTAAACAGAACAAATTAGGTTGTATGTTCAAAAAGAAAAATAAGAAAAAAAATGGTGGGACTTTCTTAGGAGTGTTTTTTTTTTTGTTACTTAAAATATATATAGCTTTCATATTTCAGGATTTTCTGTTTCAATAAAACAAACAAGATAAAAAAAAAAGAATATCAGTCAACTAAATATTGAGCCAGACCAAAATCCTTTATTGGCATTTTAGTGGTGGATGAATGAAATACTTTTTCTTTTTGGATTTCACTATGCGATGTAAAGGAGTCGACGAGCGCACATAGTATCTAAACGCAGCACCAGTACAATCTTTGGTGGGTGAACCATCACAGGCGGATCAAAATTGTAGCGGGCCCAAAGCAGAACAGTGCCCCCCATCCCCGCGCCCGCGCCGGCCCCTCCCTTGCTCTCTGCTATGCTGCAGCTAGCTAAGAATGTCATGAATACTGAGGTCAGTTGGTATGGCCACCAGTGACGGCGGATAAACAGTTTTCCTGTAATAGTAAGTTATTTCCCAGCCAATAGCATGTTGAACAGTTGATTGACAACATTAAGCACCTCCTCCTGGCTCTGCCTGGTTGTTTTTGTTTAGGAGTAGTGCATTGGAAGCGGTAGAGGAGATCGATCCTTTCACATATCTGCCTCATACCATATTGTCACGACATGGTGACAGATTGAACAAGTAAAGAAAATATAAAAATATAGATATAATATTTATTTTTTTATTATTTTTTTCTTTCTACAAAAGTTAAATATTAAAATTTAAAGATATTGTTTATACAAAAATACTGGAAATAATGTATAAAGCATTGAATAAAAGTCTTCCTTCTGGTATTCAGAAATTATTTCAGTTAAGAGAAAATCAATATAATTTGCAAGGTTTGTTTATATTTGAATGTGCAAAAGAGAAAAGTCAGATAAAGTCTAGATGTGTTTCAGTTATTGGTGTGAAACTGTGGAATGAATTGAATGACGATCTTAAGTTATGTCCTTTCTTGGTGAACTTTAAAAGAGCTTTAAAATGTAAAATGATCAAATCTTACGCTGATCTATATATGTACTTGAATCTGAATTTGAAGAAATCCTGGTAGGTTGTAAGGTAAAAAAAAATAGGGTAGGCAAGAATAAGCTTTGCTTCGGCCTATTCCTTTTCTGGTAAACTGTGGGTTTGTCTATTGTTCTTTTCTCTTTTTTTCTTTAGTTGTTTCTTGTGTTTAATGTGGACAATTTACCAAAATAAAGTGATTGAGTGATTGATTGAGTTACATATTGTAACTTTAATCTACACTAAATGTATCACGCAAATATTATTCAGGTTGGCAAAGTAATCACTTGCCAACCCTGGGTAAAGGGTTTTTGCAGGTGTTGTCCGATGCTATCCTGTACAGTGTTCGGGGTGAACAGCACCCTGAGAAGAACAAAGCCCCAGGCACGTGCAGTCCAAGTGTGTCGACGTTAGCGCGAGGAAAATGTGTTGAGTGCTGGGCGCCTGCGTCTGCCGAGGTGAGGCCCACAGTGACAGCAGATTGCATGGTGAAGAAGACAATTTTAACCTCCACTGCTGGTAAGGCAGCACTCCAGCAGCACCTTATTACTTTCATCCCAGTGTCTCACAAATTGTTGGGGGGTGGGCAGAGAAGGGTGGGAAGAAGGCACATTTCATTAAGTGAGATTAAATCACGTCAAACGCCTCAGCAGCATCTCCTCCAGCTAGACGCCTTCCTGCCCACCCCCCGTCCCCTAAAAAAAAAAAATAGACAAAACACATTTCAGGAGGGATTTGCCGTTTTCGTTGGTGGCCGCGTGACAACCGGTCCCGATGTTCCAGCTGTGTGACAGGCACGTCACCGCGCGCGAGGAGTCAAGAGGACACGCGGGGCGATGCTTTTCGACGTTGCCCTTTTCATGATTCCACACCCACCTCCTCTTCACCAGCTCGCGACATGTTCCGAAGCAGCGCTGCTTTGCACCCGTCATGGCCGGGAACAGGCCACGATGGGCGGGATGCGGCTCGGAGGGATGTGCAGTGACAACCCGGACAGAAAAACAAAACAAAACAAAAAAACCCAGTATGACAACAGTTTCAAAGTAGGAAACATAAAATCTGTCTAGATCTCTCTTTAGCAAGCACTGTTCCACAAAAAGATGGAACGTGAAAAATAAAGGAGTTCTGCAGACCGTATAGTTCATAAATCAGGTTTATTTTGATACAATGTTTTATACTCATTCCAAAACGTTATTGAAGAGTTACAGAATTTAAACTTTCCTTACTTTCAATCCCAAAGCACCATGAGTTTTTACTCTCTCTCTTTTATACAAATACACATACTTTGTACTGTTTCTGCCTACAGAAAACTCTATACTGTACATAAATAAAACACACACGTCCCTGTTTAAATGACTCTGCAAACATTTTATTCTCACCACAAACAAGTTTGTTAATATGAAGGCAGAGGCACTGAATTCATCCTTTTTTCTTTCTTTTTTCTTTAAACTCAAGTTCGTGACCCGATAGTCTGATCGCTCTTTATACATTTGTGGCAAATGATTGGCGAGCAAGCGAGAACAAAAAAAAATAAAAAATTCCAATGCCAAAATTAGGCAATACATTCATTTCTCCCCAAACCAGCCTTCATTGATTTCTTTAAATTGATATGAAGAATGTTTAATTCTGCTCTCATCCCCGTGACGACATGGAGGAAGATAACATCTGCTGCTCTGGAAAGCACATCATTTATCCTTGTGTGCTTTTAGTTACAGCAAGTACCACACCCGATGCAAAACGTGTCTTTGGCAAACTCGATCACAGAAAGTCTGATATTTGTACATTCCAATGAAATACAAAGCAAATGGGCTTACAGAGAAACTGCTATTAAAATGGTGCTATGTGTAGCAGTTTTCATCAGTGTTCGCCGACAGCCGTTTGTAGTGGTAAACGAGCGAAACTATTAATGAAAATATAATTAGTTCTTAGTAATATTAGCGGGTTTCTCATTATTTCCAACGCAAGAACATCTTACATCAATATGTTTCTGTCTCATAATGCATAATTTTTTTTGCTCTACAGCAGAAAGAAAAAAAAATAGATGTAAAGAGATATCAAGCAATGAGAGTCGTCGGGACTTTAGATTCGACCAGTTGGTAATCAGATGGCGACAGCCCCACACCCGAGTGTTACCAGGTCGCACTAATTGAAAACAACCTTCAGAATGGAAGTTGTTTCAGAGGGAAGAAGACTTAACTTTTTTTATTTCTCTTAGTTTTTTTGTCTTATTTGTTTCCCCGCTGATGAAACACATAATGACTCAATGTTAGGCTTTTTCTTTGCAAGGTGGGACAAACGCAGCCACACACATGCCTCCAATCAACTTTTTGAAGCAACATGAATCATATTTTAAAATAAATATGAGGTAAAATTGCTGATTAATTTGTTTTTAATTTTTCAAAGGATAAACTGAAGACTATTAGCTTAACAAAAATGACATTTTTTTTGCCATTTTGCCAGCATTACAGAATGACAAACAAAATTGGACCCCGTATTCTTCTTACAACTACTCTTTAATAAATGCCCTAATAACCCACAGTGACCTTGACATTTGTAGTGCAGCAGCTAATCTCATACCAGACGACGGCGCCACAAAAACAGTCGGTGACTCTCCTCTCGCAAGAGCATGATGGGATACAAGCGATGGCAACGTTAAAGGAGCTGCAGACAAACAGAATTTGGAAGAGCAACTTGGCAATATTATTGTGTAATTCAGACCAGCATAAACATGGAGACAATATAGACGAAATATATTGATATATTTACTGGAACTGCCCAAACTGATAGTCATAGCACCTTCCAGCTACATTCATTTGTCTTTCACTCATTTCATTCATTCTGACACACAATGTATTGACATCAACAAGTCAGTGCAGACTGCGGTTAGGCATGCATTGATTCTGCTAGCTGCTAGTTCGTTACGGGTGCAAACTCCATCATGCGTTTTATACCTTCAGCAAGGTACTCATACTGAGATCAATTAGAAATACTAAGCAGCTCCACGTCTTTCTCCGAAACTCGCTCTCAGAAGACGAGAGTTTGAATTCGGGATCTGAAGGTCAAATCCAGACGGTGTCGACATTTACTTTTCCTCTTTTTCCTTGCATGTCCTGTGTGTTTGAAAATATCAGTTGCTTCCCTTTTTTTTTTATTCTCTCCCTCTTTCCAGATTCGAACTGCATGAGGAGATGTGTTGAGTTTTTTTATTTTATCTATATATATATATATATATATATATATATATATATATATATATATATATATATATACCAAAAATAGATCAAAAGAAGTAGAGCGATGCAGAGGATCACAGCATTTCCTCGTAGAAGAGCAGGTATGCCTGGGAGCTGAGGACTCTGGACTCGGGTACAGTCTGAACGGTGGTGTCGCTGATGTACACCCACTGGCCCTGGGAGCTGCTGCCGGCCTCCTTTGCACCTAAAAACATGGAAAGCGTCAGCATCGTAAAGGATTAAGGCTCCTAAGGAGGTACCATAAGGAGGTACTCGGAAAATATCTGGAAATCAAGACAAAAACAAGGAAGAATCAATACAACACTTCAGAAAAAGAACATCATATGGAAAGTTAAACATGGATTTGGTAGTGTGCTTCAGAAGCTCCTCAAGAAGAACGTCTGGTCATCAGTTCCTGACCTCACGTTCAAGTGTGCTTTGCTTATTAAGCAGCATAATAACCCAAAGCACTTCAGTGGTTCCACCTCAGAATGTCTCAAATTAAAAAAAACGGAGGCTTGGATTGTCCTGGTTGACATCTGGAGTTTGCGGAATGACTTTAAATGGTTGTTCACGCTCAAAAACCTGGTAATGTGATGGAAATAAAAAGAACAGTGGAGCAAAGGCCTCTAAAACGCCTCCTTCTATACAAAGTGAAGCAATCCCGATTGTTAGATCTCCTTTGAAATGAACTACTTGAAGGCAACCTTTTAGTTTTATCCAAAAAAGAGACGGAGTGTAAATATTACAGTGATTCATCCTTGGCCTTGAGCAATGTTTTAAAGTTTGCGGATGCCACCTCGGCTCTGTTTGAGTTTCCAGCCTTCGATAGCTTGACCTGGCACACGAGTCACAATTGAAATGCCAGTTTCCTGGCACTTCAGAATGTGCTGCTCGCACTAACGGCGTCGTTTTAAAATTCAAAGGAAAGCAGCGGGAGCGGAGAGAAGAACAAACTGTGACAGATGAGCTTTTATTAGCAGCTCTTATCGCTGACCCAAGAAGACATCACGTTATTCTAAGGACGCTTGCTTCCTTCGGGTTGCCGTGACCTTTCCCAATATGCGCAGTTTTCTTTGAGCGAAAAAGGAAAACAATTAAATAAAAAAGATGCCACTTTCACTAGGTTTCCACAGAACAATGCTAGACTGTAAAGGAGCTGACCCCTGACCTGACAGGTTCTTGTGGCGCTGCTCCGTTCTCCTCTGAGGGGCTCGCACTTTGACGTAGGCGGTGTAGTGGCCGCCCCGCATTGAGCCGCTGTGTTCCACGATCCCGTACAGGCTGTAGAGGACGCGCTCGCCGGCAGCCAGGTTCTGGAAACCACGCAGGAACAAAGAGAAAGACACGAAAACTGAGCAAAAGTCTAGATTGAATTCTGAGCAAAGACGTTAGACTGACGGATGTAGACTCAAGACTAGTTGGCAACGAAATGTCAGATTCCTGTGCTGCTAGAGATTGGAATAATGTCATGTTAATTTATTAAAGGAATGTTTATATGGTTGAAACCTAAACAGAAATTTTACATAAAAATAAAGATACCATACAGTGTGTGATTTTGTTGTCACCAACAAATTTACTGTGGCAATATTAAGACAGCGTGTTAAGTCCATACTATGAAAACATTAAAAATTGAAAGAAGTCATACAATTCCAAGAATAAAGTTACAAAATTATGAGAATAAAGTCATAATATTTTGACTTTATTCTCATACGAGTTTATTCTTGTAATATTATGGCTTTATTCTCATAATTATTACAATTATTATAATTTTATTTTCTTAGAGTGGCTTTTGCAGCCTGCCATGTTATTTACCATTTACTAATTTACTGGTTTGTTCATTGGTGACTAAATACATCAAAAGTGAGCTTGACTTATTTTACATAAAGATTTGCTTGGTAGATTTAAACAAATACAAAATAATTGACGTTTCCCTAATTAAATTGAATTTTTTGAGCTATGGAAGTATAATGTTACCTTGCAGGACGCAGAGCAGAAGGGAGCCAGATCCAGGATGAGAGGAAAGTCGACATGACGATTCACCTTCCTGAGGTTCATCCCTGCCTTTACACACACACACACGCGCACACACCCACACACACAGAATGAAGCTATATGTACCACATTTCAGCACTAGTGGGCGTTGCTGAACAGGAGGCATCCTACCTGGTGGAAGCGTTTCAGATGCAGTGTGATGACAGGAGGCAGCAAGGATATTAGCATCTGTTTCCTGGCACTGGTGTAAATCTTCTCCATCTTCTTATCTGTGGAATAATCATTGAGTGTTAGAAGAACCTGAAATTAAATGTAAAACGTACATGGAGGTTGAAATCTCCCTCTGACGCTGCAGTGTTTATAATCCTGTTTCAGAGGGGAATCTGTGTAAAAGAATCACAAATCAAGGCTGCAGACTATTCTACTGACAATATCACAGATCTACTCTTACTTCACTGCAAAAACTAAAGATCTTACCAACTTTATAGTGCACATATCTCCGTACACGTGAAATGAGACAAAACTAACACATAACTAACTTTTCAGCAAGATGTAAGAGCTTATTTTAAGTAAATAATTTCTTAATGTTGATGAAAAAATACTTGTCCACTGGTAGATTTTTTAAAGACACAGGACAAATGTCTTGTTATAAGTAAAATAATTTGCCAATGGAACTAGAATGTTTTCATTAATTTTAAGAAATTACTGACTTAAAACAAGCTCCTATATCTTGCTGAAAAGCTACTTTTGAGTTAGTTTTGTCTCATTTCAAAACGACAGATCTTCTCTCTAGAAACTAGACCAAAAGCACTTGGTGAGATTTAATATTTTTGCAGTGCTCAACACCAAAAACAGAGGAAATCTACATTGGCAGAATTTCTATAAAGTATGTCATAGTCATAAAGCATAACTTTTATTGCTAAAAATCACTTGTTTATATTGTTTTAGCTGCAGGAAACGTTCTTCCACTCACTTGCCAGATAAGCCAAGAAAGAGGAGTGACCTATTGCAAAAACAATCCATTTTACAAATGGATCTGGGTTTCGTTTCTAGAGAAAATATCCTAATACACTTGAAATGAGACAAAACTAAGATATTTGTACTATAAACTAGCCCAAAAATATTTGGTAAGAGTTTTTGTTTTTGCATTAGCTATGAACATAGAGCTACTCGTGCGTGCCGGGCGTTGGGTCCCACCTGCGGCGGCGCTCTTGCGCAGCTGCTTCTGCCGGCGCTCGGTGCAGTTCTCACAGAGCAGCTTGTTGTTGCCCATCAGCAGCTCCACCGACGTGAACTGGTGCAGGCAGGACTGGATGGAGCATTCTTTGGAGGTAGGAGTGTAACTGTGGGACAGGGCCTGGAACGCCCCCTGGTGGTGGTAGTGGTGGAGCTGGTCTCGGCTCTGGACGTCCCTCAGGTCCTCAGGGGCACAGTGACCCGACGCGGGCGTGTCCCCCGGAGAAGAAGAGAAGCCCAGGTTGACTTTAGAAACAGCGGTGACCAGCTGCTCCACGGCGCCGCCCTGCTTAGCGGAAGCCGCCGCCGCCGCGGGGCAGGAGGAGGAGCCCGGGATGGGGGACGGGGTGAGGGTGGAGGTGGACGACGGGGTGGAGGCGTGGCCATGACCGGAGGGGCCGCCGCGCGGTGCCCACTCGCTCTCGGACGCCTCACTGTCGGCGTCGTTGCTGCTGTCCTGGGCGCCAGAATCTCTCTCGCTGCCGTCCGACAGGCTGCCCGCCGCCGCCATCTTGCACACGGAGACGCCGCGCGCTGAGCCGCCGGCGATCGCCTCCTCTTCGGCCCGTTCGGCACAGCAGGCCGCTCCCTTCTCCTCCACGGAGCTGGACGGTCGTCTGTTGAGTTGTTTCTGGAAGAGAAGTAACAAAACGTGGGTTGGGTCCTTTCACAAGTTTGGCCATTTTCCCAAAATGAGCAGCTGAGACAGTTAATCATTCAACTCTAGGGCTGAGATTCTGAAACAGGAGAACAGCTTTTTGTTTAAGATTTGTGCACAAATGGACTGGAACCATCAATCACGCAGAACTGTGAGTTTCATCTCACTTTTAATAGAGACTTTTAACAACAACAAAAATAATTTAAAAAATCAGAAATGTATTCTAATTACAATTATAAATGTTTCTGAAACATGATGCGATTCTCAGAATATTTGTTTTGTAAAGAAGGATGCAGGACCAATAAGAATATGTGATATTTTTCCAAAGCTGAAAGTAACTAGCTCTTAGCTTTAATTACCTGTGGACACTTTTGATGTGATCGTTCCATACTTTATAGATTCTAGCAATCTCAGACCTGGACTAAAAAAGCTGAGCTAGTAAGTTGAGTAAGTAAGTAAAGTAAGTAAGTTAATTAAGTTGAGTAAGTAAAGTGTGCAAGTTAAGTAATTAAAATCCGTAAAGTGAAATTAAAACATCTGAATCTCAACTAAAAAAAAAAAAGATACTCAATAATTGTGACTTAGTGTTGAAGGTAATACATTTAAATTTGATTTCCTGACAGCAGGAAGCTGTTTGCGTTGGCAGCCTCACCGGTCCGCTGAGCTTCCTGGAGTTCTTGTTGACTGAATGCGCTGCTGAAAGAACCTGCTCACTGTGGGCTGCATGGCTGTCCTGCTCCCGGCTGCCCTTCCCCAGGCGACCCGGGTTGGACGGTTTTGATATCTGAGGAGACGGGGGAAGGGTTAAAAAATAAAAAAATAAAAAATACAATAAAAATTAGGATAATTTAATCAGTATAAGAGCGACTTTCTATTGGCGTTGAACATGAACCAAAATGACTCACCCTCTCCTCTATGATTGGTAGAGAGATGTCTATGAAGGCTTCCTTTACTGTTGAGATCTGGAAAGGAAATGAGACAAGAGCTCAATATGTGGACATGAATGCATGTCCGCATGTTTATTAAGCTCTTTATTCAGAAAATGTCCACAAAATAATGGAGAAAAAAAAAAAGGATACGTTTTCATGAAATAAGAAAAACGTTAGTTTAACAGATGATCTCTGATGCATGGTCAATGTGGGTTTTATAATGGTGAGACGGGCAAATCACCTCAAACCATGACACTTCCACCGCCGTGCTTCACAGTTGGAACGAGGTTATTTATGTTTAGTCACATGTTCAAAGAGTATCATCTAGAAGGCCTGGTTTTTGTCGGCCTCTATACTTTAGCCTGGCTTTGTGTTTTTATTACAAAAACAAAAGTTGTGCAGTCTCTTTCTGGACAACTTCAAAAATGGTGACCACTTTTATATTAACAGGAACTGGGATCTCTGGCTGTTTAGGAATATCCTCAACTTCTACACCAGTTTTTGTAATCAAGAATTGATTATTTGATTTATTTTTAAGGTTATTTTGCTCTTTTTTATTGATCGTTATAACATATCCATGGTTCAAATAGGTAAAAAAAACAACAAAAAAACTTCAAACTGCTGAGTAGTGCTGCTGTAATGATTTTTATATAATGTAATATGCTTTATTTAAATGTCTGAGTTTATCCAATTCAAGTACAAATACATGTAGATGTATTTCTGACTTTAATGCTCGACTTTTGTCAGTGTTACAAAAAATGTTTTTAAATATGGGTACCGTATTTTCCAGACTATGAGTTGCTCCGGAAAAAGAGTCACATTGATCAAGAAATGTGAGGAGGAAAAAGAGCAAGACGCACACAAGTCACGGGAGCAGCTAAATAATGACAAAAAGTGTGACTTATACTCCGGAAAATATGGCATGTTCAAATATTTCAGAAAAACATGCAGGTTTTCATTTTTCCATTTCAGCGTAGCTCCACATGGGCTCAAACGTCCCGCCGCAGAGTTTGCACCCATTTAAGTGAAGAAGCTGCAGCTTCCTTTGGCTTTTTTTTTCCTCTCTCTTTCCCTCCGGCTGCACACCTGGCGCTCTCTTCCTGCAGCATCCTCTTTTATTTTTCACGGTGGCATTAGTTTTCTTAAACAGCCACAGCTCTTACAGTAAGTGCCTGGTGTAAACAGTTGGTGTTGGAGCTGGTCCTTGAAGTGTTTTTTGTTTCGTTTCTTTTTTTTCCCCATCAACGCCTCCTGTTTTTTTTCCCCTCTGACTTTTTATTCTATTATATCATCGACATTTGTTCCGTGCATAACTAACTTAGAAACGCTTAATGGCTGCCACACCTTGTAAGGAAGATGATTCCCTTTTTTGTTGGTTTTTTGTTTTAGCTGTCTTGACTTCGGGTCAAAAAACCCCCAAAAAAACACAAAAAAAACAAAAACAAATATCCGCCACAAATGAGGCTAATGAGGAATGCCTTTACAGCTTGTAATCTAATAGCCCTCCTTAGAAACCATTTAAAACGAAACAAAAAAGAGGAGGAAGAAGTTCACGACAAATTAAATAGCTGCTTCTGTCCTACATGGTGGCTGAATCCAGCACAACACGTGACACTATGCTGCTTCATCGGCTATTTGTTCTTGTTTTTTTTTTTTTTCTTCCCCCTGCCACATGCACTTACATGCTCGCACTCTTCACACATTATCGTGTTGGTAAGCTCGCCTACGAAGATCCGGTCAACAAAGGTCATCTTCACACCTTCTTTTCCATATGCTGATGAAAAAAGAAACATTTTTATGTTTCCCAGCATTTGTACTGCTAACAAAATGCTTTAGCGTAGCACAGATCAGTGGTCAGACACACAATAATTTTTGAAACCTGCTTTAAAAAAGAAAGGGACAATTTACAAAATTAAGATGGGTTACAAAAACATCGGAAAGTAAGACAAAAACAAAACAAAACAGTGAAACAATGTTTGTGCATCTTCTTCTTTTTAAACTGTCTTCTGACTTGACTTGTGACTGCATTTTCATTTACCACCACCAGGTGGAACTATTGGTCTTGGACATCTTTGTAGTGCTGTTTGTTCAACCTTTGACTTGGCGTTTGGTCTCCTCATCTGCCGTCTTCTCTGTTGGATTGTTGAACGCCTTTAAAATGGCCGCTTTCACTCTCTGCAAGCAAAAGAAAAACACAAACAGTGACAGTTAAACTTTAAAATGCTGTTCAGAAATATAAACAAAGTGCAAAACGAAACACCCTTTGTCATCTTTGATGATATGTGGGTGGCTGGGGTTAAAGCATTTATTATTATACAAATTAGTGAGATATCAGAATCTAGCCTGCAGCTGAGTTTGACAGGTATACCCATTATAGGCATCATTAGTGTAAAATAATTATTGTGCTTGTCTACAACTGTTACCATGTAAATCTCAAAATAAACTGTGTGTGTGTGTGTGTAGGTTTTAAGTAGGGCCCCTCTCATTGAAGGTGACATGGTCAGTGAGTGTGTTGGTGAGAGAGCTGTGAAGAGACACAGCCACTGTAAAGCACCAATCAATAGATAATTGGCCGAGGTCTATGTCTGAGTCATGACCAATCAGCCCCACCGACCCCCATTGTCCCGGTACCCACGCACCGAACTGGCTATTTAGGTCAAAAAGCCCCCGCTAATCCCACCAAAGTTAAAGCAGGCCGTGGCTCGCCTACTAATTAATTACCAGTAACCCCCTTCCCTGCAATTCCTTTCCCTCCCAAAAATAAAAGGGTGCACTGTCCGGGAGACGATGGGAGCGGAGGAGTGGGGGTCGTCGGACTGGTACATGGAAGCTAACGCGAAGATGGAGGCAAAGAAGCGCCAGACGAGAGAAATATTCCCCTTCTCGGTTAATTGCTGATAATTGCTTGGGCTCGAATTAGCATATTCAGATCGCTGATCCTAATGGGCCATCAACACAAACACTTGGGGCTACTTGAAGCTTTGTGACCTCCTATTGGGAAACGCACCGGTCTCTTCCTGACCTGCGGTCAAGGAAAGCACGGGTAGTTTCGTCGTTTGAGTTGCGGTTTTTATTTCATTTTTTTTCTTCGATTATTAAGACTGATTAATTTCAAACTGTGGTTAAAATTTGCTGTTGGCACGCAAAAGCGACCAAAGCCACTTTGATTGCTTTCTATTATCCACCATGTCATTAGGAAGGAAACTGGGATAATGTGTGCGCTCAATTAAAAATATTCCACAATTTGGGGTTTACAATGCCATTGTATCTTTGCTGTAAAAATTAGTTTCTGAGTGGATGAATAGAGGTCCCCCACCTCCCCCCCCAGACCCTCCTTTTCTGCTTCCTTGATTGGATTGGCAGTGATTGTGTGTGTGTGTGTGTGTGTGTGTGTGTGTGTGTGAGCTGGAGGGGGCTCTGGGTGACCCTCGAGCACAATGGAACGGCCCTGGAGCTCATTCAGCAGCTGTGGGTTTCCCAAGATCACACAATGATGCCGGTAGTGCCACTTGCAAGCCCCCTAAGTGGCACAACTGTTGGCGTTCACAAGTTTGAATGGGAGCAGAGGGAGCCCAGCCTGTGGCTCCTCCTGGGCCTGAGGCTGACTACTAAATACACCCGCTAACTTCTCCTCCTTGGTTCACGTAGGCACTGGTGGGCCCCTTCCAAAGAGATGCTGTGGGGTCTCCTAATTGCCCTGTGGAGGGGTTGAGGGAAGGTGGGGGACCTCCGTGTTTGCCAAGAAAAAAAAACAAAACATCGGGATTTCTGCAGGTTTCACCAACTCAGATTTAAGGTTTTTAAAAACAACTATGAATGAAATTTAAGTACATGAAATCACAGTACATTTCTGTATCATGACAGAAATGTACAAAAAAACCCCAGTATATTTTATGTAATGTATGTAATTATGTAAAACATAATGAAAATGTCTGCATACGACTCAAACATTTGTCTGACGGAGAAGTTCCACGAGAAAAATTCAAAATAATCCTGCCACCACAAAATTTCAGACCTCTGATTAGCGTGTTTAAGGCCAACTTACATTTTTCTAATAAATTTAAGGTATTTTAACCCTCCCGCGATCTTACAAGACAAAGACCTTAAGTGACAGGGGTCACAGTGTAACCCACAAGCTTCTTACACTGTGCGCAGACCAGGGGGGTTGCACTGACCCCACATGCATTTTATAACATTTTTTTGTGTGGTTTCGGGAACTGACGGTCTGACGGGACACCGCCCCCTGGCTCCCGGCTGTCCGACCATGACATTTACCAGGTTCATCCTGAGCATCACGCTAATATTGCGGGAGGATTATTAATGCCTTACATTCAGATACATGAATTTATCTAAAAGTAAGTGAATAAGTAAGAAAGAATCAATTAATTAGATGAACAAATTCTTGAAATAATTGTCACTAATTTAGTAATCAACCGTTACAGGCTAAAAAAGGCCATTTGCTGAAAGAGCATCTCTTATTAAGCACCTTTTGTTAACCAATTATTAATTGGTTAATCCAAAAATAATGAACAGATCAACCGTACACTGTTGATGTTAAGTCAAGCAGAAAGGGCTGAGCTTTTCATATTGATGTTAGAAATATTTATTTTGGGTGCAGATGCAACCTTTGCTGCAAATTATTAAGCATCCAATAAAGGGAAGGTGCAGTTGAAATTTAGGCACTACACCATGAAAATGCTCATTTTTCTTTTTATGTTATTGTCATTATTTATTTATTTCTACTATTGTAAGGTCAAACTAAAAAATCTGCAGAACAAGACCATGTTTTATTCAGTTAATCATCAAAAATAACCGACAGTTGCCATCCTAAAGCCTTACCAAGCCTTGAATGAACTTGGCAAAAGACTCCTTTTAAAACGGATTCTGAATTCATAAATTGTTAACTTACTTTAGTTTCTTCTACTCTTATGGAGTCCAGTAAGTAGTGCAGAAGTTCCTGGCTGTCTTGTTGTTGGTAGCCCTTGAAGCGTGGAGCTCTGCAACAGAACGAAGCTATGAGATCGGACAAAATAATACTACTAATAATAATAAGAAGAAGAAGAACAGAGAAACAGAAGGTCTGGAAAAGAGATTAAAAAAACAGTACAGTGAACAGACAGTGTTGGGAGTGAATATTCAACATTTTACAAAACAAACACACTGACAGACAACACAACAAACATTGAGTACTTTCAATGATGTCAGAAAGAACTCCCTCACACAATGAGCTGAGAAACAAAAGAACCATGAACAAAAGATGAATCTACAATTGGGTTTAGTGAAGGCCTTTTCACACCTTTTCATTTTTGGATGATATCCTGGCTGGAAGCAGCTCAGATTACTCACACAATGCATGTGTGTTAGGTGAAGACATGACAGACTACCAGGCAAATAAACTTTGATGACGGCTGCATTGTTGAGTACAGAACGAACTGGCACAGATCTGAGCATAAAAGTGAAAATATTGAACATGTTTATGCAGCCAATGCAAAAAGAAACTGGGCTCCTCTTTCTGTCTATATATATTATTATATAGTTATATAGCTTTATAAATATGAACATTATCATTTCCAAAAACACAAACCAGACTCCAGACGATATTTAGAAAGGAAACTGGTGCTACTCTTTTTACCATTTGCCTTTTTTTTTTTCTCCAGGTGCAAAATGCAACTCTTTCTGATGCAGGACATTTTATGAAGGTCAGGAGAATAGTTCATGCCTGCCTTGAAAACCTGCAGTTTCCAGTAATTCTCTGCTCTTTCTTCATGGTCTACTTCGAGGAAATGTTATTTTATTGATCTAATACATAATATCTACCTGCAATAAGTCATTTAGAGTTGTTTTTACCAGATCAGGGTATAATTTGTCATATTTTACAAGTCAGGAGTCAAAACAATGGTCAGAATAGAAGCAGGATTTAGAACAAAGTTTTCAGAAAATAATATGCAAATACTTTAAGTGATACGTGAGATTTAAGCTTTTCTATAACCATTTACCACCGCGTTTTTCGAAAAATACTGAGCTGTTATTCTCCTGGGATCTCTCCCAAACAAGCAACACTTTGGCACAGAGATGAACTTTAACATTTAATATACAAAACAGCTATTAGAGTATGAGATGTGCTTCGGGTGTTTTGCAATTCATCTGAGATTGGTTGGAGCATTTACTATAAAGATTTTCTAGTTAAATATCTTCTAATTTAATAATTATTCCCACTGTGGAATAAAATGCAAGTTGCTTGAAAATGGCTGCATTACTCTTCTGAGATTGACTGGCAGCAACAATTGTTTCTCGAAGGATGCTGTTGACATCTTTCCAACTGTTCCCCAAATTAGACCAATTCATTTCCTTTACTGCATTTAACATGATTATTGGGGTTTTATAGATTTTCCACCATACATTTAATAACACATTTAATTTTGTGAATTCGAACCTCTTCACTGTCAACAGGACGCCGGTGTCCTCATGGATTCATTGGCTTGCATGGAAGTGTTTTGGGGCTGATAGTTGCTGGGTTTAATAACCCACTTACAATGATAACAAAAATACTTGAATTTACCAAACTATAGACGTCTTTGCATGAAGACGGCAACAATACAGTAAGGCATTTCTTTCACAGTTCATCAACAAAGCTAAAGTCAACCTCCAACGGGGTTATTAGAGGGGAGGCTCTCCTTGGGTTCCTCCCTGGCTGTCCACGGTGAAGCAGATGTGCGGACAGATGCCAGGGGCAGATGGGCAGCGGAGACTGGAGCCATGGCAACCTGTTGGACCGAGCCAGCCACATAACTAAAGACAGGTTGGTCGGGCCAGCTCACTGAATAGGAGGAGTATTTTTTTGATTAGAGATGCCATCAAACAATACCAAGGTTGTTTGAATGCCTAACTGCTCTAGCATCACTGGGGTTCAACTTTATAATGTTTTTATGTACTAAAAATAGAATTATAGCAACATAACAAAGAAAAGCATTAGACTAAAGTTAGACATTATTAATAATCTGAATCAGGAGAGGAATGGTTGAACAGTGCTACATTGTTTTAGGTGTTTTGGTGAAATAGAACAATTTATTTCATCGGCTGGTAAAATGTATGAGCTCTTGAGAACGTTGTGTTTTTGAGCTCACAAAAATTACAAATTTATAACAAATTGCAGAAAACTGACACATTGTTGGTAATAAGATAAGGGGGACCTTCAAAATTTAACATGTTGACAAGATCCCAAAACCTTTGGGTGTGCATGAACATCAAGTTTCCTGGTTAACAGATGAAGATGAATTATAGCCGATGATATACATTCAGTTATTCCAAATTAGGAAACAAAACAAAAGAAACATAGGAAGTGACAGCTTGGTGTGAAGATAATTGAAATGTAGCGCACATTCGAACATGAATTGAAAAGTGGAGGTAAAAAAAAATAATAAAAAAATAGATACACAAAATAGAAAAGACGGAGATGGAACTGGAAATGAAAAGCATTGTTGGGATCAGTGGGAATGAGGAGGTCTGGAAGCTCATCCCAGTGGAGGGAAGCAGAAGGGCCCTGTAGCGCTGCTCTCAATCTGGCCAAAGCAAACAGCTGCGGTGCTAACACAATTAATAGCCGGATGAGTTAGTACCAGACACAAGGCCACACAAGCTTCCCCTCCCCATCCATCCACCCAGTCAGAGCGCATACATGTATGAGCAAAACAGAGGCGCAGGCTTCACACAATACAGCAATCCTTTGCCCACAAATAGCCATATAATAAAGAAATACATCTGAATGGGATAAATTCAAACTATAAGCTCAAAAGGTGTTGAAAAATCGATGTAGTGTATTCAGTGCCTCTCTGTAAAGGCACTGTATCAAAGGTCAACTTCAAGTTAAGAAAAGGTTGTCCTACTACTGCATATCAAATTTTGCCTCGACATTTTTTGAAGAAAAAATGATCTTCCTTCCTGGAGAGATGTTTCCAAATGCATTGCTTTGTCCAAACATTTTGACAATAGTAAAAAAAATATGGGGAATAACTAGCTTATTATATTATGTGATAAATAGATATACCTTCATTTCAAAATTGCTTGTACCAACAAATCATTATATTTAATGTATTTATTGTATTTTGTTGATGTGCTGCATGCTCATATGCTTATGTTAAGAATAGTAAAACACTATTTTATTACTTAAATCTTGCATTACACATATCAATTAATGTAAATTATTGAAAACTGTTTTGCAGTGGAAATGCTCAGAAAGGGGTTGGAATTAGTCTGTTTTTTTACGTAAGCATAAGAATCCGACTTTTTCCCCTCCACACGTCAGTGAATGCACCACGCCTAGACTTCAACAAGTCTCACTTACAACAACTCTCTCCGGTGTGCAATTTGTTACTGAGAGGAGAAGAGCATAAAGGAAATCGAGGGGAACACAAAAAGTTTTAGGCGCTTCAGGAAAGAAGACTCAATTTTCTATAGAGGCATGTGAGATATTCTGTTAGGATAGCATTTGATAAAAGCAAATAACAGGAAGCTGACCGTATTATTCCAAATTTGTTAGTTTCTATCCTTTTGAAAAGTTCAATTCTATCATAGATCTACAGGAAGTCTTTTAAAAAAATCAGCTAACATAAAGGCCAACTTACTCTACAGAAAATACACAATACTAATTACTAGTGATGCTAACCTTGCTAACTGTGCCAAATGTCAATTTATAAAAAAGACAGTTTTAAAATACCTACTGCACTGCCATTTTGTCTTTATTTTGAATGATTAGTGAAGCCCTGTTTAATAGCAGAGGAAAAATTACTCCACTCTCTCACACAGTGTGACATCACCCCTGGTACTAAGATAAATATTGATTGCTCAGTCACTGAAAGTCTTCTGGATAGTGACAATAAATGAGTAAATGATTTAACATCTGTTATATCTAGTAAATTCCAATTTTCTAGATATGATGAACTACATTTTAAACAGTTAAAATTAAAAACAAAGCAGAAAACAAAGTTTGATACATTTCTTCTTGGGTTTTATTCATTGTAGAGGGGTTTGTTTCTGGTTTCACATTTGGTGATGCTACTACATTTTTTAAAATGATTTTATGATGTAAAGAATTTGAAATGCCCCGTTATTGAAATGAACTCTACACATAAACGTTGATTTCATTTAGATTTGATCTGTCCCATTACCTAGAAAATTTTATTGCATGTGTAGACTTACGGAGATGCAAAGAGAATCGGCTCTGTAACTATACTTTTTTCTTTTTTGATAAATGCCAATAGAATTTCATTATGAAAAACGCATTCCTTTTGATTGTTAAATAACACTGGTATCGGCTTGTCATAACCTCTGATTGGTGATTCTCTATTATGTATTTTTAATGCAAAGCAATAAGACGATGTAATGTTCCACACATATTTGTTCATTTTCAAACAATATTAAAAAGGGTTTTTTTACAATTAGTTTTTGGTTCTTTAGCTACATCATGAATAGCTTAAAATACCAACCATGACAAAAAAAAACTGTCTTATTTCACGGCTAACACGAACAAATGTATTTAAAAACACTCAAAATCGTCCATATTCTGTTGGGAAGATATGCGCAATCTAACACTTCTCTAATTGAATAGTGTGTGTGAATATTTGCTTCGTTAAAAGTATGTGGCCCGGGATGTGTGCGCTGGCGTCTGTGAGACTCGCATGATGGAATTCATTGTTGTCCTCCGCTATTTCTATCAGGGATGAAAGGCTCCTCACAAAGCTTATTCCTCAAAAATATTTGAATGATGTGGGTATGCAGACTTTAATCCACAATAGAAGAAGAGAGGAGGGAGCCTGCGTACTTTTCCACGCTCGCAACACACACACCAACACAAAAACATGTCCAGTGGCTATCCTGAAATTGAATCAGCCCTTGAAAGAAGCAGGTGTAGATTGATATCTGTGTGGATAATTCTGTTCAGCCAACATATTGGTGATATATTGGTATATCCAGGTACAGAAATGTACCGAAAGTAGTATTAAAAAGTGTAAACGTTGCTTTGGACTGTGAGATTGGTGGAACACAATATTTGAAACCTTGGTAAGCTCCCATTTTTGTCTCCACTCTCTCACCATTAGCTACAAGCTAGCTGCTGACTAGCTTTGAAGTACGCTGGTTACAAGCTGGGACCGTCCCTGGCACCAGATACAGCGTGGTGCTGACCACACACAGCCTGGCGCCGGTCCAGGCGACGACCGGAGCCCCGCGCTCTGGCAGAAGGACGAGGAAGAAGGCTGTAGGGAACTCAGCTGGTTGAGGTCAAATCCAAGTGAACCCATGCGCAAAAACACACGCACAAAAACAAGAAGGGCTCTGGCGCATATGAAACACTCAAACAGTCCTCGATTCGGAGCCAGAAAGCATTATTAACCTGCTTGCCATGGCGCACACAGAGAAAGATGCTGAAAGAGACGCGGTAAAAGAGATGTCAGTCCCCCGCAGGTCAAGGGCAAACCCAGCCTCCTTGAAAGGGAAGACCCTGCAGCGGCAGCGGCTCCGGATGGTTGTATTCACAGAGTGCTGCTGTCACACGGGGTCACTGCTATGAAAAAGTACATTCTTGACCCTGCACTTTTTATTTCAGAACTCAAGACCTGAAAGAATGCGGACGAGCTGCTCTGTGAAGGAGGCTGATAATAATAATAATAATAATAATAAAATAAATAAATAAAATGGCTTAAGAAAGGAATGAACGTGTATCCAAACATGGTGATAAACCACGAGGAATCAAAACACATGAATTAATACAGAGTAGTTGGAGTTTAAATGAGAAGGAGTAACAGTGACACACAAAAAGCTGATATTAGCAGATGTATCAGTCGGGCTATTTGCGGCTCATAACTCGGACTATTGATTCTTTGCAACTACATCACCTAATCATGTGGAGGTGCCATGACGTGTGTCAGACGCGACACTGAGATTATTGAAGGGAGCGACTGCAATAGTACAGAGTATAAATAAGAGCCTACAAAACACTGCATCCATTTGTGATTAAGATATTCAATTGACAATTCAATATGTTGTGTAGCTTTATTTGAATCTGTAACGTCTGGTATAGTTTAATGTCCACAACCAGTCCATGCCTCAGCAGAATGCAATAATTTTAGGGCATTTCACCAGTAAAATCCTGTTTTATTTTTTCTTTATACATTTTATACATGTATAAAATGTATAAAGAAAAAATAATACAGGATTTTAATACATTTTATACATGTATAAAATGTATTAAAAAAAATAAATGTCAGCTTGTTCCCATTTAATCCTGCAAAATATCAGAAAATCATATTGGAAACATTATCAGATATTAAGACGACAATATTAGCTGCAAGAAATAAACTAAGGCAGAATGACTAAAAAAAAAACTATTGTTGTCCATCAAGACAGCACAATCTTATAACATCCGAGAGTTATAAGAGAGCAAGTAGTTAAATGTTTCCCTGTTTTTTTTTTTGTTTTTTGTTTTTAAGAAAAGCTAAACGTAGCAAATATTAGAAATTCAGCAGTGATTATGATGGATTTTGGAGAAGGAGGAATTATTCTGTTATCTGGAGCATAAAATTGGAAAAAAAAGTTTTTCTTTCAAAAATTTGCAAACACCTTCAAGGATTTCTGCTTAAAAGGATGAAAACAAAGAGCTACAACATGTTGGTAATCTTAAATGGGATTTCACAGACACCTTTTCGAAATAAAGAAATAGATGCTCACAGTTGATGTGAAAGAAAATAAGCGGTTTGGTTAATATACATTTGCTTTTCCAGTGCACCTCAATACGTGCCACTGTTTGAAACTGGGAGGTATCGCCACTAAAATAACAAGGTCACACTGGAGAATTCAATTGAATTTCTAGCACAGAATGTCTAGACCTGCATCGCGGAGTACAAATAGAGACTTTGCAGGTTTTCTGGTTCTTTCATGGTGCTTTGTCTGAAAACTTATTAAACTAAGGAATTTTCAAAACTGCCTCAGTTTAGATACATGTACAGAGTACAGTATACAGGTGAAACTATGTTTTTAATCTGTTATTTTTCGATTTTCACACCAAGGAGAAAAATAACTATTTCTCAGTGAATAGTAGAAGATTTATTTGGGTTTTTTTCTACATGTTCTGCCTGGAAGAAAACAGCAATAATTTTAGAATCTCAAATAAAGGGGAAGCATTATGTGTTTTCCAGGCACATAGTATCAATTTATAGCACAATCAAGTAACTATATTATCTTCAGTTGTTATAAAAATGCTATGTATATCAAATATTAATTAAAGGAAATTTGGTTTTGTAATTTAGCGCCTAGAAACTGGGCCTCTGGCTCTTTAAGAAACTCCTGCTCTTTCTGAAACTCTGCCTTCAGGAAGTCATCACAACATGGCTCCTCTACTAACCCTTCAACAACATTCTTACCACCACTGTAGTGAGAAAAAGAAGGCATAATGAGCTCAGCAGATTAGGTGTTTGCTAATTGCTGCTGGCTAGTCTGAAGGAGCTGAGTGGGGGAGTAGAGGTGAGGTAGACGCTCAGAAACCTGGAAACTGCAGCTCAGAGGAGGAGCTTTGCCTTGAAAATGGTGCTAGGTGTTTTGCACAGCTGAATGGTTGCCATGAGAGATTAAAGGATTGCTGAAACCTGCATAAGCGCATCAAAGCAACACTCCAGGTCTGTTTTTGACAAGGGAATAACATTATAACATGATGTAAAGCTCAAAACAGTCGATCTTACGTAATACTTCCCCTTTAAAGCAAACACGACGTCTAACTGGGTGATTAAAACCAAATCTGTCTCTTCACGAATGCATGCCAGTGGAATAGATGAGCCCCACCTGAAATTAAGCGAATGAGTGCATAAAGGTGCGGGCATTTTGTGATGTTTGAATGCACAATTGCCTGAATGCGTGTTGCAGCCCGAGATGGTGCCAGGTGAGGTGGCCGTCCACGCTCGCAACACAGACGCACACGGCCGACCGTCTGATGACGGCGAGGTACCAGAATAACCGTCAAAGCCGCACCAGAGACTGACTTGCTCATCCGGCATTAAACGTCCTGGTTACCCACCTGCACTGCCAAACAGTGTGAGACCCACCACATACACACATATACACACACACACACAGGCAAGCTGGACCCAACCAGTAGTGCGCTGTACTCTCAACAGGAAGTCACTGGACTTGCTCATGAACATCGCTGCTCAGCTCACAGAAGCAGAGGCGTTGGGTCTGCCGGTCACACAGCGTGTTGGAGATTAGCCAAAGTTAGCTGCTGATCATTTAATAAGGGACAGAGTATGATGACGGTACCCTGCTGGGAGCAGGTGTTACCTGGTTAGTGATGTTCGGCACTGCTGAAACGGGAAGAAAGCAGGTGAAAGTGAAGGCTGCTATGGCTGAGAGGGAAAGAGTACGATCCAGATGATTACAACTAGCGGTGTGCCGATCAATGTTCAGACGTGCGAAACGGATCTTACTTACATTTAAATAGGATTAAAAAGCTGCTGCATTTGGGTATTTTCTTTTTGCACTACAAGAAAAAAAAACTCAAGATACTACAAGTTGTTCAGTTAGTTTGTCCTCAACTGACCTCACTTTAGTTTTGAAAAGAGGCTCAAAACAGATCTGCAGCTCAAACTGCTGTACAAGTTTTGCTTTTAAAATGTGAAATGAAAGTGTAGTATAGTTTAGCTAGTAGTAGTGTGGTCAGCAATCATATAAACCCTTTATTGACATTTAAGAACACTACCTTGTGCAGTTAAAGCTAGTTTGTGTTTCTTTGTGGGCATTGTTGATTTTTTTCCCCCATAATATTAGATTCAAACATTGAAAGCTTGTTGTGACTGAGACCTTTTAACACCCAACAGAGTCAACTTAAAAAAAACATCTGCATTGGTCAAAATCGAAATCAGCAGGTCAGGCTTGTTAAAGAAAAAATAATGCACTGTTTTGTTGTTGCGTCTCAAAAACTATGTTGTAAAGCTCTGAATGTTTAGTTTTTTCACATTATTGACCAAAAAAAAAAACTATAAAAGTTGTGTCAAGAGAGTTAAGACAGTTGAGGTCAAGAGTGACAGGCATCAGATGCTGATATAAAGGGTTAGACCGTACTTCTGGCAGAGCTGGTTGAAGAGGACTTTGGGGTTGATGGGGCCTTTCCCTGACTCCTTCATGCTCTGCAGGAAGTGAATCATGGCTGCAGTCAGCGGGTCAGGGCTGGACAGAACCACAGTCAGTTGACTCTGGAAGAATAAGGAAGTGTTAGAGGGAAAATGTCATGTTATCGGATCAAAAATCTCTCCCTTTAATTGAGCTCTAAATTGTTTTTATGACTTTATCCACATTTTCAGGCTTCCTTCAACTGGATACAAAAACAGATAAATATTAAATTGCTTATGATATGTTAACAA
The DNA here is from genome assembly GCF_019740435.1 of Gambusia affinis. Classification (NCBI taxonomy): domain Eukaryota; kingdom Metazoa; phylum Chordata; class Actinopteri; order Cyprinodontiformes; family Poeciliidae; genus Gambusia; species Gambusia affinis. The sequence goes on from NC_057872.1 coordinate 5,624,386, forward strand.
TTATCTATGTGGGAAAAAATTAAAATCATGAAAATGTTGAATTACAAAATCATGAAAATGACTAATCGGAGTTTGCATTTGTCTCATCAGAATAAGAATACACGACCGCAGCCTGTACCAGATTTGTCTCGACAGGCGGACAGATCTTCAGCTTGTATCCTTTCTCCTTCACTTCCTGAATGAGGTCGATGAGCATGTGCGTCTGCGACAGGTTCTGTTAAATCAAAAGGAAAAATACTTTTGTGACTTCAATAATCTAAAAACTGGATACCACTGAATCCGTATAATCATCACACATACAGATGTTCGGCTGTATTAAGACTCAACTATTAGCTATTAGCTTCATGAGCCGTGACCGGAGGCCGTCAGCCGGAAAGATCCGCGCAACACCTAAGAGTTACCAGCAACACCCTTCATTGTGGAAGTCGTTACTGACAGAAGACGACTCAAAGTTAGATATTTAGAGAATCGGAAGTACCGACTTGAAATGAAACTAATTTTTGCAGAGGAATGTTTCCTAATTTTTTTTCCAATTTGCTATTGATTTGCCTCACTTAGATGAGGTTTTGTCTAATTTCTGAAGAAACAAGTTGACCCGGAGCTGACTTGAGAAAATATGGGGAATACTTACTGCTAGCAATGCTCAACAGCCTAATTGCTAAAAAAAATATAAACTCTAATCATTTTGTTTCTTCACTAAATTTCAACACTAAATCCTGTTTATAAGTGAATTCTTCATTTTACACACAGAATGTGATGCTGGCTCTGATTCTACTTACAGCAGAGTTAATAGTATTTCCTGAGAAAAAAAGAAATTGGTGAGAGCGTCACAAAAATGTAAAGTAGTAAATTGGCCACAAACCTCAGATGGTTGCATCGTTGGTTTATGACAGCGACGATTGCTTGTGGGATTGTAAAACGCTGTATGTAACACCTGTGCCAATTACTATGTCCATTTTTGCAGCATTTGGAAATTCAGGTGAGCTTATTATTCTGAAAGAGGCTTTCAAAGAGATATTTATGATCTGCGGTGTTTCTCCACAGAGAAGGAACCTTGGTGAGAAGTTGGCCTGAAACAATGGCTGCTGCTTCACGTTATAGAGGCACTTTTTCTTCTCCTCTGCCTTTCAGTGGATATTTGTTTTGTCAAATCCTGCCAATAAACACTGTTGCTATGGAAAGCACACAATAAAGCTGGGACTGTGAATGCAGACACTGCTCATCCTCTGACAATTATGTGTTTTCACTGAAAAAGATTGCAATTTTCAAGGGGACAATACAAACAAGGCAGAGAGAAAGAGGGAGAGAGAGAGAGAGAGAGAGAGAGAGAGAGAGACAGGGAGAAGCATGCAAAGCGCGCTCGCTCAAATTTCAATCAGCCGCCGAGACCCTGAGGGTGATTAACAAAATGGCTGAAAAAAAAACCCAAAACAGCTTCATTGTTGCAGAGGCATGTCAGTTTGCAGTCACCATGACATGACCAGGGCCCGGCTGAGGAGGCTGTGTTGTCAACGCGCTCTGCACCGACTGAGCACCACTCGCAAGGCCGGTGTTTCCAAGCCAACTCGGCGTGAACTGCTGCCCTGTGTTTCACTGTGCAACGCGGCCGGTGGACTCTGTCATTGTGGGACTGTATTCAGCGTCGCTTCGGACCAGCCTCATAAATAGATGAGTGTTTACACGTTCTACAGATATTTATCGCTGCGGCAGAATGGAAACCCTTGTGATTCGTTAGGTAAAGGGTTGGCAAATAAAATAATTACTTGTAAGCAGGTTGTTTGCGATGAGATCAGCATTTTATTACACAGCTCTACTTCAGATTTATACCAGCTATTGTCATAAAATAAAGGGCTGAAACAGTTAATTGGATTAATTGTGATTAATCGATTACTGAAATAATCTTCAACTAATTGGTTGATCATTGACTCAAAAAATGTCACTTAATAAAATACAGGTCTGATAATTAATCAGATTAATCGTGATTAATCGATTATTGAAATGATCATCAACTAATTAGGTGATCGATTAATCGTGAACTCAAGAAGAGGTCACTTAATATAATTAAAGGCTGAAATGATTCATCGGCTTAGTTGATTATTGAAGTAATTGTCAACTACTTTAGTGATCAATTAATAGTTAAAAAATGCCACTTGCTGAAGAAAAAAAAAGCACTGAGCAGTAATTTATCCAAAACTGTAATAAAAACTATACATTTTGCATTTATGACAATAACTTTATTTGTAACTACATTCTACCTGGAACTCCTTAAGTAGCAAAGCTTTAGCTTCACCTGGCTCAAATTGAGCAAAAAACAAAATCCCCTATCAAGCACCTTTTGCATTCCAATTATGTATTGGTTAATGCAAATATTTATAATCAATCTACAAATGTTTACATTAAAGAAATGCTAGGTTACTGCATTTTAGACAATAAAATATTTCTTTTCTTATCTGAAGAAAAGAACTGAAAGATTTGTTAACTTATTAAGCAATCAATATAATAATCGATTACTAAAACAATTGTTAGTTGCAGTTCTAATATAATAGAACTAAAATAAGAGAAGGGGGTTGGTTTCTAAATGACTGCTCTCTGCTCCAACATCTGCATCCTGTCACTAACTGAACCTTTTTGCACAAGCTAAAGTAATAACAGCTTTATTACCCACCTGCATAACAGCATTGAAGAAGCAGGTGTTCCCAAGGTTAATTATCCCCTTAACGGGGACCAAGGTGCTGTTGATGGCTGGATTCTTTCCTCTTTGTGCTTCAGCGTAGTCTGACGGTTCTTCTCGCAGCTTGATGATCTTGGGTGATGCTGCTGGAACACACACACACACACGCACACACGCACACACACACACAATGAAATGCAGATGGCTAGCTTAGACACAAGCAGTCAAACACACCAAAACTGGTAAGATTAAATGGTAAGTATTGTGTGATTAGAAGAAAGCTGGATTTCTCTGCAAGACTTTTGGTCATTTTTGACTTTTCAGTTAGTTAAATCTGTTCTGGCCCATTTTGCCTCAAGAAAAATAAAAAGGTGCCTACTAATTTTACACACCTTGATGTTGGGTGTTGACCTCCTTAGGCCACACCCTCCCTCATTACACACCACCTGCCATGACTAACTCCATTAAATATTCAAGTTTCTCCAGCTTGAAGTCAAAAAATATGCCTAAAAATGATGTTAAGGTCAAAATACTCCCTTGCCTAACTATGCACATAGCATAACTATGAATAACTGGAACGCTGGAGCTAATCAAACTACATTAAGAATTTCTGTTTTAAGTTGTCATATTTTCCATTACGGGTAAAGCATGAGCAAAGCTGGAGTCAAATTTGGAGATAGAAATGAGAAAGTCTGTGGTTTGAAATTAAAGTTACATATAAAAAATGATAATCAGTTTCTTCCCAACTTTTATTTTGAAAAAAAAAATGCAAAAAAGAAAGTGGTTCGGACTTGACATGAGAACTGGGTTGGGAGCAGGGTGCTGCGATGGCAGCTGGAAGGAGAGCTGGGTCATTTGGGGAAGGCAGATGACAGCTGTTGAAGTTTCTGCTGGTTTGTGAGGAGGAGGGGGAGCGGGGCGATGGTTGGGGCAGGAGAACTCCCCTTCCACAGCCAGCTGTTACTTCTGATCACCGCCGAAAACTAACCTTCGACAGAAACAACGACACAGATGGTCAGTGTGGAGCGGTGCGCGGAGCGAGGGACGAACCGGAGTGGATCCTGCAGCTGCGTGAGCCGATCTCGGAACAGGAAGGTTAACATCTGACTGACAGAGTGCTAACACGTGTTAGCAGACGCTGATATGCCATTGTTCCAGTTAGTGACTAGCAGCTACAGTGCAGATAAAAGCATTCACCCTTTTGGATGGTTGACCCTCTTTACTGCTTTTATAAATCAATCGTGTTCAACTTGTTTTGACGAAAGAATTTACTCAAAAGCCCTTTTTGATAAAAAACAAAAACAAACATTTTGTTTGTATTGATAGCAAGTCCAGACCCAAATCCCAATGAGAGTCTGTGGAAGGGCTTAAACCTGCTACCAGCATATCCTGTGTTACCCCTCTGACTGAGCTTGAGAGAAAAAACAAGTATTCAAATTCCTAAAGTTGAAAGAAAAACATAATTCTCTGCTGCTACTGTGCTCCCTTTTTAAGTCATAAATGATTTTAAGTCATTTGTGACTTAAAATCCCAAAAGTCAAGCAGTTCAGGGAGGTACTTTTGTCATCCACTGGACAAATCCTGATGCTAATTATTCGGTCTGATGCTCTGACTTAACTTGGCCACATTTTAGAGAACTGGGGAATATTCCTAATATTTGTAAGTAATGGCCTCTGAAGTCTAAACCAATCACACGTGTCTCAACAACAAAGACCAAACATTTCCACGAGTCAAAGTTTGATGCAACTTTTCCTCTGAACTTTTTGGTCAAACAATCTTCACAAACAATCTTCAGTACAGAAGGTCACATTTCTATCCTCACATTATTGTATGACATGAAAGACAAGGGAAAAAAAACATAAATCTAACATAATATTAAAAACTTTTTCATTGGAGAAGGAATTTCATGTTAACAAAGAAAAAAAACAACAACTTCCTCCTGGTTTCACAATGACCGAAGCGTTTCATTGAAGTATTCAATGGTTTGTATTGAAAAAGAAAACTTAAAATTACTCTGTAGACAGACGATAATGATTAAAAAAAGTCACAAAAAGACAGGCTGTGGAGATCTCAAAGGATTCATAAACACAGATCACAAGCCTGACCTGTTAGCGCCTAAACCAAAGAATATCAATCGAACCGCAAGCCTTTTGTAAGAACCTGCATCTTTACTTCAATGCCCAAATGGCCTTGGCTTTGCATGGATTCACTTCTTGTGCACAACATCTTCAGTGCAGATCCATTCAACTTACAGTGACAGCCACTACCCAGAAGGCTTTTCTCCACAGGGGGCCCGTAACTCTAAAGTCGTTGGAATGTAAACCTTGGACTTGACGCTCTAACAAACACACTTAACGTGAACGTCTCATTCTGTTTACAGAGAAAAGTAAAGAAAAGGGTGATGTCCTTGGGAAGTTTTCAGTCGTGTTTTCAACAAATGCTTTGACTTTGCACGACTTTTACCAATTGCCGTTCGGTGTTGATGAGAAACAGCGTACACATCCTTCAGCTTGTCCCAGAATTTTAGGAAGAACAACGGTAAAGGTGAGGTTCAGCTTGTCGGGACAACGAGTTGTCGAAGCACTCTGTATAGGAGAGCTAATTGCATCTGGACCTCTGCGCTTGCAACATCTGTAGGCCTGTTTTTTATCCTCGTCAGGCTGCCATAAGGGAGTTCCCAGATGTCAACACACACAAACCCGAAGAAAACAAACAGAGATGGGGAGGTAAGGGAAAAACTGTATTTTTGAGGTTGGTGTGAAACGATCTGCTCAGGCACGAGTCAACAAGTGATTAAAAAACAAAAAAAGAAAATGACCAGGGTAAGCGCGAGTGTCCGAGGGGCATTTTGTTGTAGAGTTCATGAGACAGATAGTGGAATCGGCAAGAGTTGAAAAAGCTACGACCGGCACTTGGAAGTAAAAGAGAGTGCAGAGGAATGAGGAAGCCAAACGGGCGGAAAGAAGATGCCGATGGACACGCTCTGCATCTGGGACCGTCACCCAAGGTAAACAATGTTCAGGGAGCCATCTGGTTGAGACTGCGGGGGGCAGAGGAGAGGGTTGGAGCGAGCGCAAGCATATGGAAAAGCAGATCTTTCCTGTCCCTGCAGCGGTCGGCGAAGGCAAATGTCAGCATGCGCCGCGTCCACGCTTGAGTGTGCCGCGCTCGGCACCACCACCTGGCCCTCCTTGGTCAGCCACCGAGTGTGGGCAGCAGTGACACTGTGGAGCCTTTCCCCCGGGGGAGGAGGAAAGCACCGAGGTGCCCGAGCTCAACCACAGGCATGCATGCACACAACACCTCCCGCAATGCCAGCCCAGAGATGGACAAAGGAACCAGTGACTTGGCTTTCCTTCACAGGGGATAGAGCAAGAGTCCATAGAAACGATGCTGATGTTCCTCCTGTTGATTGAGATAATTCTTATAGGGTCAAATTACGTATTAGCACCAACAGCTCCAGTTCACATTCAGAAGCTTATATACCAAAGTCAAGCTGACTGCACTGAGTCTACAGAGATCTATTAGGACAATCCTTCTTGGGGATGATTGGCTAATGGGCTTCACAAATGGCGAATGTCGAACGACATCAACAGGAAAAGGTTTCCTCCAACCAGGGAGAAATCCAGCACACGGGGCACGATGGCAATGACAGAAACTTTCTCATGTTGCGTCGTTTACCCACATGTGCACATCCGGTTGCTGGGTTGGACAAGGGCAACCATTGTTATTATTCAGAAAACAATACCACTTACTTGCTGTTCTTACATTTACACACATAGATGACAAACTTTTCTATCGTGAAACAACAAATGACATTCAAGTGTGCCATTTACCAACATTTACTGCTTTTAGCACCAAACTTACCACAATCCCCCCGTCTGCCACTTGAAGTCAAAAAAATATACTGATCAACAACAACAAGTCTCTGCAAAGAAATACTTTCCAACAGACTCTTCACAGCCTTTTTTTTCTTTTTTCACATGCTTCACAGCTGAATAGAGAGGCAGCCGGATCGCACGGCCAGTTGGCTTCATCCGTGCATCCATGCTCACTTTCAGCGCAGCAGTGTGGAGGGCCAAGGCCAGCTCACTTCATGCAGAGCAGGCAGTCAAGAGGAAGCCCAGGCAACACCAAATGTCTTATTCATTCGCTAATTTGTTGTGACTGCAGGGCATAAAAAGCTTGCTTTCTTGCCATCTGAGGCCAAGAGAGCCCACTGACATGCTACTTAAAGACACACACACACACGCGCGCGCGCGCACACACACACACACACACACACACACACACACAAGCAAACAGATTGCGCTACCAACTATCTGCCCTACTTTTATGTGCAATGGTGGTAATAAATGGAGACTCACTCTTGATTACTTTCATGAAAGCACCACCAGGGGACAAGCATCTAGCCACTGACTCGGCAAAGCTGAAGTGACAGTTCCTAAAGATGGCCGTTTGCAAAACAAATAAAAACAGGTGAGAAGACGTGCGTAAATGCTTTGCCTTTAGCGGTTGCCATGGTGCCTGAACTCAACCGCGGCTTGCCCAATACAAAAGCCCTTTCAAAACATGAACAAACGTTACACATTCACGTCAACATTTTAGCCAAAACACACTCCAAACAGCACTATCCTAATTTATTTGACATAAAGGTTTTTGGAATAAATAGCAGGAACATGAACATAAATGTAGTGACCACAAATTCTCTAATAACTGAAAATGCATGTTATTCTAGTTGGGGATGGACCAGTTTTTATTTAGCACATGGACTTTCATTTAATACCCTTTTTTTTTGCCCTAAATAAAACAAAGAGAAGAACTGCATCAAAACTCAAAATTAAAAAACTATGACAAAAAAAACATTTACATTATTGTTGCTGAATTTTTCCTTTTTTTTTAAATTAGTTTATTTGGTAGGGACAGACATACAGCGACATGGACAAACTGAAAGAAAACAGCAGTCCCATGTTTACGTCATAGTGCAATAGCAAAAGCTAATTCGCAGTACTTGTCCCTAGATGGGCTTCTAAAAAAATACCTCTAAAAGTATTTTTTTGTTGCCGTTTCAATTTAATTAAAATGAGTGAAGACAGAAGAAAAAATGCAGGAAAGCGGCACAAGATTTCAAAATAACCAATGAGACTGATGGTGTGGTGTCCAGGTTGGAGGTGTAAGACGCTCTCGCATAAATGTTGACATCAGGAAGACAGAAAAGAGCGGGAGGCTTCATGTCTTTAAATAACATTGAGCAAGTTATGACTTCATGTTTTAGTCAATTAAATTTAGAATAAATAAAATAAACTAAAATTAAGCAAGAATTAAAATGCCTACAGATGATTGCATTATATTCAAAACTGTGTCAGTGTTTAGTCTAAAAAGATGAATTTAAACCAAAGTCATGCTATACTTTAGTGTCTGTCATTTTGACTGACTGCTTTAAAAAAATATTCTGTCATTTTCTATTTTTAAATATAACTTTTTTTCACTCAAACATGATCACAAAGCTCAATTTCCCATTATTTTATATAATAATATACTGGGAAATTTCTGTAAAATGTATTTTATTTTATTTGTTTATTTCAAACATGAAAGAAGTATAAAATCACACACATGAACAAGGAATGTAAAAGACACTATTTTTTAACCGTAATAATCATAACATGCTAGAAAATATGGCTAGAATTTCTTGTAACCAACCATCGTAAATGTAGAGTCGCAGAAAATGATAATTATCTTGGCAACATTTGCTAGAAAATCCTTTCAATTTATTGATTAACCATTACCAGTCATATTTTGTAGTAGAAGAGGTTTCTATTACCCTGAACACCGTTTTAAAAGTGGAAAAGCTACTTTTCTGTTTTTGTTGCCGTTTCAGAAATGTTATACTTGCCCGCAGAGATTGGGGGCTGAGCCCCCCCTTGTTCTTAAAACATAGTGACACCCCTGGGGATCAATGTGTAAAAGATCTGAAACATAAAGATTCTTCCTTGTTTTGATTTCTGCCGTTTTTGTTTTCAATTTTCTTGCTCTGAAATTGTTTTTTGTTTATTCTCACCAACAATGTTTAAAGAACGTGTGTGACCAGGTTTGATTCTGAGTAAACAGGTGCCAACAGTCTGTGAAAACCATATCCGTAGCGTTCTTGAAACGCAGCTCTGGGCCACTCTAAAACAGTCTGAAGGCTACAAGTGGCCGACGGGGCTCCGTTTTAACACCTCTGCTGCAGGTGAACACTGACGTGTAACTACAGCACTGTGCCCATCAATTACAGAATGACTATTTGTGTGGAAGTTTTAGTTTCTGAAATGATCCAACTGAGGAGAGGAAACGTGATAAACGTTGCCAGTGTAAACTGGAAAAAGACGCACTCGGTTCTCACACAATAAGCCCGCTTCTGATTATCTTTAACTTTAATTTCAGAAGAAACAATCAAGCTTTCATTCCAAAACTCATTCCGAGACTTTTTCCACACCCAAACGTTGGCTGTCAAACGTCAAAACCAGCTCATAATCTGATTATGTTGCCAGTTTTGCAGGATGATGTAAAAGCGGAAAACACAAGAACAGAGCATAATAGCGTGCATGTCAATGCAGCACAATCTGAGGAAGAAAGGCAACAGCTTGTGAACAGAAGCGGGATTGTGGGATTTCAATGCGAAACAAGCAGCGCTGTCCTTCCAACACCGACATTTTAATTTACTCAACAAAGCCTCCCCAGCTGTGTTACAACGCCGGAGCCCGGCTCCCTGAGGTCAATTCGATTTCTACTGGGACTCTGGTACTTGAGCTGAAGGCCTTGATGGTGAGAGAGCACAGTTAATCGACTTTCTTTCTTCCCGGAGCTGTTGTTGTACAAAATTATTATAGATTCTTAAAAATAGAAGAAAAAGAAGGGGGAGGAATCGGAGCTGTGGCTCCTTTTGTGCTTGAGGTCTATAGGAAAAAATAATAAAAAAGAAAAAAAAAACTGAACTTCTTAAGAAAAACCTGGCCTTCGCAATCAAATGCAATTTCACAAGCTCCTTACCAGACAACAAATATCTACTTTGCTGCGACAATGAGGGAGCCGCCTCTATACCCAGCAGTAGGGAGAACTGAGAGGCAGAGAAAGGGTGAAAGGTCAGTCAAAAGAGGAAGATGTAGAAGAAAGGTGTAGGAGGTCACTTTCCACTACGGCGGGGTCAACAGCGAACCTGGTGCCACACAATATGGCTCCACCAGAAAACGGGTTTGTTCTGGTTTACGAGAAAAGACCCCAACAGTGGAATTTTATGAACGCATTTCCCTCAATTTTTCTGAATTTAAGATTTTTCTGTCAGGTGTAATAATAAGTGGCGTGTTGCAGCTCCACTATGTTTAAACAGATTACACAGTAACGCTTTTAGAAAACAATAACTATGTTTCAATCCAACTGTCATGCAAAATTTGAGCAAACTTTTTAAAATGTTGCAAAAAAGCTAACTCAATGCATTTCCCTCCACTTGTTTGGAGCAAATCAACCGCTATACAAAAAGCGTCATTCCGGTAGATGCTAATGCTACGCGTTGCTGCAAAAAAAAACAAAATGTAGAAGTTTGCAAAGTAGCAGGGAACCATGCATCTAAAAACAGACTGAAGGTGTGTTCACACCAGCCCCGGTTAGTCCGCTTTAATCGAACTGTAGTTTGTTAGTCTGAAAGGTCCAGTTTGTTTGGTGAGGTGTGAATGCGATATCCAACTCTGATGTGAACCAAAAAATGCAAACTCTGGTCCACCTTAAAACCTACATCTATGTTCGGTTGATGTGAGCTCTGGTGGTGCGGCGCCTCTGGTCAGACTGACTCGCCTCCTCTCCCGTCCCAAAGGTTTGTGAAGTGCTGTGGGATTAGCCAGAGGTTCTTTTTGTTGTGTTCAAACATCAACAAGGATATTTCTCTTCAACTAGTCCGCTTCCACGATCTGGTTTTATTATTGCACGATGACACAAAAAGTATAAAAAATAAAATAAAATTTACAAAAACAGCATTCATATCTCGGTCTTAATAATTCGGTAACATCGATTTCTAAAAAGATACTAGTTCCAATGTCAGATAATTTCACTTATAAAAAGATATTTTCCCCATGTTATAAGTGAAATAATTTGCTAGTGGAACTTGTACTTTGTCATCAATATTAATTAATTATTGATTGATGACAAAGTACAAGTTTGTCATCAAACTTGTACTTTGATGTATCTTTTACATACAGACTGCTGTATCTTGCTGATTAATACACTTATTTCAAGTGTATTAACACATTTGCACTAGAAACTAAATTAAAAATACTTGGGTAGATTAGGTGTTTTTGTTGGATAGGTAAAAAGTTTGACATTTTTATTTGTTCTAAAATCTAAAATAATTTACGCTGTTATACACATACGTTTTGTGGCGATACATTTATTTTTATTAAAAAAAGAGAGCAAAAGTGCTGAAAACAAGGAGGTAACGGTAAATATAAAAGTTTATGAAAGAGGACTTATTTTTCCTCCATCAAAAAAAACAAAACCTCTCAGTGTTTTAAAATACAGACATGCATAAAAGAATAAATCTCCAATAAGAAAGCAACTAATTTTTTTCCAGCAGGGCTCACGGCACATTTGTAAAGTTGATATTTTCAAGGTTCAACTTCCTCCGCCGCCCCTTTCTGTGCGTCAGCATGTCTCCGCTGAGAGTTGGAGCGCTCCAGCTGTTAAAATCCAGTCGCTCTGACTTGTTGAGGACCCTGGCTCCCACTAGTGCGGCGCACAGGCCCAGAGGTGGTGAGACGCACAGCGGCTCTGCGGGAAGGACGGCTACAGATAGCGACGGAGAGACAAAGGATGACGGCGCGGGAGCTGGACCCCCACGCAGCTGCTCGCGTTCTTCAGGGAACGCAGGCGGGAAGCGTCGCTCGAGCGATTAATTCCTTTAATATGTGCAGTCATGCGATGCGCAAGGTGGGGGGGGGGAGTAGGATGGAGAGTAAGAGGAGGGCAGATAAATCCTGCAATGGTAGACATGAGGGACCAGCTTCACTGGGCCTGGGCAACTGGCCTCTTGGCCGCTGGCGACATGGCACCGGGCAGTGGGCTACGCTGAGACCAAAAAGTGCTGATGCTGCCCACCACCCTGATCAGATTCAGTCTGTAAGACGAGCTCCCTGCATGCCAACACAACGCAGTGGGGGGCACCAGGAGCCAGCAACAGAAGGTGTGTGTGTGTGCGCGTGTGTGTGTGTGTGAATACATGAGATTATCAGGAGTTATATGGCTGACTGAGCGAGGAGGACTCAGGTGGTCTGAATGAGGTGAAAAGGACAGCTTAGTCTGAATGTTTAGTGCAGCTACCAGTCTATGCCAGTATCTGCTGTTCCCTTTAACGTGAAGAAAATCAGAATTCATAATTCTTCAGAACGAAGAATAAAATATGAACAGGTTTTTTCCCTCAGTTTGTCTCATTTTGTGACTGATAGGAGGAAGAGAAAGCTCCTGCCAGAAGGGGGAGCCACTGTACGGCAAGCTGACTACGGCAACAATTGGTTTAAAACTGGTTTTCCTTTACTATGGAAGTTGATGAAACTAAATGACATGATATTTTAAAACAATCATGCAGGTATACAGTGTTATGGTGATCATCACATGAAAAACAGCTGCGTCAGTAAACTTCGGGGATGTTCCGGCTTAGCAACATGTCTATTTTATATGCTTTGGTGTGCAGCACCAACGCTGTTGTTTTAAAGTGCTTCATGAATCAAATAGTATTGTACCGTATTACCTGATGTCGCCTTGACAGAATGTTTCTGCAAAAAGTCGAGAGTCTGAGCCAAAGCCTTCTTGTTGCAGTGTGTAGAGAGCTCTTCGTTACATTCAAAGCACCTGTTGAAAATTTATAAATATATTTCATTAAGAATGTGACCAAAGTACGCAGCTAAGCAGACAAAAAAAAAAGATGCACTGATCATTTTAACAAAACCAACTTGGTATGGGTGGAAGAAAATTGTTTGGTTAAAGTTGTTAATGTGAATTTTGACTAAAAATAGGCTAAGCTTGTTTAGTTTCTATACAAGTCAAACACGTTGTCATAAATCAGCGCTTTGGTTGCGCGGCTTGACTTTTTCCTCGTTACGGTAACCTGCAGGGATTCTCACCAGGCCTTCCACGTGTTCAGGCTGATCGTGATACAGTGCGACTCTGGATGAAAAGTCTGGTGATGCTTGACGGCATGCTGGATTTCTGATTGGTTACAGCCCTGTAAGACAGTTCATTAAGACAGCTTATGTTTAAAATATCATTCCACTGATTTTTTAAAAATTTGACTTATTTTTGCATCTTGTCACATTACAACCTCAAACTACTATGTATTTTAAAGGAATTTAACATGAAAGGCCGACAAAAATGTAATGCAGATTTGGGAAATGGAAGAAAGAGTTTAGAAACAGAAAAACAAAATCTGTACAAACCAGCTTGATTTATTTCAGTAAGCAAAGGTAGATAAAAAACCTAATTACATTGCTTCCTTGATTGCAAATTTGATCACAATGAAGTGTAGTTAGTTTCATACAAGAGTCTATACAAATTAGGGCTGGGCTGATTAATTGATTAATCACAATTAATCATGATCATGAAAATTTGTATTTTCTTATTTTAAAAAGGACTTATTATTTTTTTAGCTGTATATTTTAATATATTTCTAATATTGTGTAAAAAAATGTTTAAGTGGTAATATGATAAATCTGCCGAATGAGCCAATTTTTTAATCCGACTAATTTGATTAATCGTCAAAAAAATGTATAGATTAATCGATTATTAAAATAACTTAGTTAAAATGTGTTGCTTTTTTTTTTCTCAAAAAAGCAGTACCGTATTTTCCAGACTATAGAGCGCACCATATAGACCACATATGTCAGAGTCAAGGCTCAATGAACATTCGATCAGTCCGGCCCTCGGCTTGTAGCTAAATTTTTTATTTGGCCCTCCGTCCATTTGACTTTGACACCCCTGATATAGACTATAAGCTGCGCCTACAATTTTTTTGAAAAAAAAAAAAAAACAGGAAATGTCCATATATAAGCTGCACCGGGCTGTAAGCCGCTGGTATCTCCGCCGCTCTCGGCTTTCTGAAGCAGAGGGCAGCGTTCTAATAAATCTGCTGGATTTATTAAGGCGCAGCCCTCCGTCTGCAATGCCGAACCATGATTCGTTCACGCCGACCTTACGTGCAGCAGCTCTATTTCCTTCCTGTACTGCCGAATCGAAAGCTGCATCATATGAGTTTGAAGAAATTTCCCCGTCGTGCCTAGTGCTAGCATGTGCTTGTTCTAAATGAAAATTAGCACTTTCTTCTTTGTCAGTTTTGACTTCCAATGATTCACTTCCTGCTAAAGAGCCCCCTGGTGGTTGAAGAAAAATCCACAGAAAAGCCGCACCGGGCTATAAGTCCCGTGGTTCAAAGCGTGGGAAAAAAATAGCGGCTTATAGTACGAAAAATACGGTAAATAAATGGCCAACTTCAAACACACTGCAAGATAAAAGTGCACTGAACTTGATCATGTTTTATGTAAGAGAAGCAAATCTGACCTGAAAACCACACTTGAGGCAGACCAGGATGTCGTGGGACGCTGCCGGCTCGCTGTCGATCATCGTCCTCTCCCTCAGACACTCGGAGCAGACCAACCACACGCTCGACAGAACCGACTTCTTCACCGAGCTGAGGTCCACTGCTTTGTTAACATGTTGGCATGTCAACCCTGGTCGACAAACAACATTCAATCGATTAAAGGTTTTCTATACGTGGACTTTTAAAGGGGGACTACTTATTCAGGGTCTTTGGTTTTAAAAAAGTGAACAAATTTACAGAGACAACAGATCAGAGTGCTCCTAAAAGCTTGAAATACTACTTCATGAAGAGTTTTAGCAAATAACCGCCTGAAACTGAAAAAACCCCAACATTTTAGAATAGTAACAAAATGGGAGGGATAATGTGAATCCTGGCCTTTAAAAACTGTTATAAACACATTTACTAGAGTCAAGGTTTTAGTCAAAATCCATTTTGGTTTCAAAATAAGTCAACAGGAAAGAAAACTCTCTAAAACCAGATATGAATGCAAGTCTAAATGCAAATTAAAGTTACGTTTATTCACATTACGGAGTTGGAAAAAAAATCTTTAACTGATCAGAACTAAAATAAAGTTACATAAAATTAGGACCGCAACTAACAACTGTTTTAGTAAATCAATTATTCTATTGATTATTGAATAATTTATAGAACTAAAATTTGCCACTTACTAAAACATAACTACAAACAAAGAAGGCATTTTTCATATTAAATGCAAATGTATTTTTTTATCATAGTTTTGACTCAATTACTCCTGTGAGTTGTTCTTTCTAGAATCTGGCAGTTTTTTGAGGCTGTTATACACCAGTTAATAATTACTAATCGATTAAACACTGCTGATCCAATTAATGGTTTTAGCTCCAGATAAAACATAGAAAGCAGTAGCAGTTTCAAAAGCTGAGCAACAGCAAAAGAAAACTAACATTTCAGATTTCTGTCTGTTCAAAAAAACGTAAATATTTTGTTAGCATAACAACTAAACGTTAACATCCAACTAAACGCTTGCCCTGGTTGAACACGGCAGTCCTTCCTTCTATTTAACCTGAACCTTGAGCATTTAGAACCAAACCTGCTCATCAATGGCACGCCAAGGCTTTTAAGCTGAGTGCTTTCGACTTACCGCTGACTTCATCTGATGACTCTTCATCTCGAGGTTTCCTTGGTTTATTAGTCCGCTTTGTCATGTCGGCGGCTTTCAAAGAAAATGGATCCTTTAGCCGCATCTGGAGCTCTGATAGTGCGGATAGAAAATGAGTTCAGGTTAGTTATTTTGGGTTTTTTTTTTTTTGCTTGTTTCTTAGGAGGGCGGGTTGCTTTGTTTTTTTGCTAAATAGAGCAAATATTTCTCAACAAAACTTAAAAACCAAAGTCCCAAACCGCTGTTAAGTCAGAACAGTCCAATATGATAGATAGATAGATGACAGACAGCTAAACAAGTAATGGATAATTTGATACTGTTGGATACTGTACGGATCAAACTTTTTGACAATGGAATCAGGAGGGAATACTCTGAATCTATAAGTACTTTCCATAATATGTTTTTGTATGCCGATCAAATTATTCCAGGCTCTCGCAAACCCTGGGATCAAGGGAATGCTTGTGTAAAATTTGTTGAGACAGATTCATGTGGTGTTAATTCAGATGAATGATTTAATACAGCAAAAACCTGCACTGCTTTTTCTGATGTTGCTAAAAGCAAATACTTCACCCATATTCTCATGTTGCCACAAGAATCCAAGAGATCTTTCCTTAAATGACTTATCATTTAAGGAATAAATGATAAATATAGCTTTAAATATACTCGCTCGTGATATTTAGAGCTGTTACATATTTATGTCAAATCTAATCATCCTATCTGAACAAGAAATGAATACATTAGTGTACAAAAAGGACGGGTGAACAAAGACAGTTAATTCACAGTGAATACCTACTCTACAATGGGCAAGAACACAAATAAGGGGCCTACACAGAGTGAACAGTCCTGATTTATGCATTAAAAACTTCCCACCGTTAACATGTACAACCTACACCTAAAACACAACCCCTCCTTTCATGACCAGACGCGAAGAAAGCAGTTTATACTTACCTCTCTCAGCTCGCTCCTTTGCTGTCTGTGTTAGCTGAAACCAACAGTAATGTCTCAACTCTTCCTGGCTAGCTAACCAGCTAGCTGCATTAGCATGCCGCAACAAATGCAGCAACTAACACGTAACTTTCACACAGAACAATACTTTTACTTTACGACATCCCAAATGTTTACACTAGCGACGAGCGAACAAGCTGCAGACTCGGCGTTTTTGTCTTTCTCGGTTTCACTTTTACCAGAAGATGTTGCTAAGCTATCGGTAACTCCAACTTTAGCCGCAGAAGTCAACATGTGACGCAACTACGGCAGCGCAGCTTGGTCAAATGCTGCATTCACGTAAATTAGTAAACGTTTCTTTCAGAATTCACCAGCGTCAAATGCTCTTTCTAAAACTTTCAATGGGATTTTGTCCTAAATATATGCTTATAGATAAATAAATAAATGAATTACTAAATGGTCATAAGTGATATTATTTACATAAGTTTGTCCTTTAAATGATCTGCACTACTGCGCAAGCGCAGAAGAATCATTCTGGCGTTAATTTGTGTGGTAACGTGGTTTTCTGTTCACACACTGGGTATTATGGCGCTTAGAAGATGCTGGAGGTTGACCGGTGTTCTCTCGAGACTCCCCGTTCCTCATGAGTCTTCTTCACCTGTGGGTCGGGTAGCTGTGTCCTGCTTTGTCGACACTTACCGAGGCTGCACAAGTGAGTTTAACATTAAACGACTCATTGTTTTGCAACGAGGGCCGTGTATAACCCTTATGTCCCCCCCATGTTTGTTTGGCTTTCAGAAACAGAGTTCCAGCTCCGCAAATTTAGCTCTGAAGGACGGAACACAGATGTGAGTTATGCGCAGCTGAAGCAGCTCCTGGCTGACGGCAAAACTGTAGTTGTGGATGTCCGGGAACCCTGGGAGCTCCGAGAGTACGGCTTCATCCCCGGATCTGTCAACGTCCCACGTGAGTTGAAAAAGCTAATTGAATCGTCATTATATGGTATTCATAAGTGAATGTTCTTAAAAAGAAGCTAGCTTCACAAATGTGTTATATTTATCTAACAGCGCGTTCTTTATCTCTTGACCTCTTTGCGCTGCCTTCACTGACCAGTGGGACAACTGAACACTGCCCTCCAGCTTGCTCCGGAGGAGTTCAAAGAAAAGTATGACGGTGAAATGCCCAGGCAGAGGGATAACGTTGTGTTCGTGTGTCTGGCCGGAGTCAGAAGCAAGACTGCCCTCAACACAGCCGCTTCGCTGGGATTTACAGAGTTAATGATTGTTTTGAAACCTCCAAATTTAATGCAAAAAAATATTCATACTCATCCAACTTTTTTTTAAACCTGTGTTACAACTACAAACTTAGAAAAAGTTGTACTTTTAAAGAAAACGTGATTTTAAATTTGGTTTAGAAATAAATATCTGAAAATGTGGTGTCCAGTGATACTCCAGATCTCCCACATCTACTTTGCATTATAGCAAAGTAGATGTCTGCCTTGCAGTGTCATGTGAGACTTTGTTTTATTGCGGTTTCACAGTTTATACCCTGCTGTTGCACAAAGCTTTATTATGTGGTGTGCTTTGTAAAGATGCCACACGTCAAGCCAAAAACATTTAACATCAGAACTGGAAGACATTTTAAATATCCGAACTAAATAAATAAAACTCCAAATAAAATGGACACCAGAGTAATAAAATTGCCCTTCAAAAAAAGAGACTACTGGAGAATAAATTTTTTTTTATTACTGAATTGAAACATATTTTAATCAGTAGTGAACATTTAGAAAGATGTGAGGGATTTTCTTCAGGGTTATTATTATTATTTTTTCTTTCATTGCAGTGTTCAGCATTATCCCGGTGGATGGCAAGACTGGGCGGAACAGGAACAGCTGAAGTGATCCACAGATTTCGGAAACAGGAAGTTACGATGAGTGCGATCACAGCCGAGACAAACTGCCGACCCAGTTCCTCCGCTTTCTGTCACCTCGGTATCGGTTCTTGTAAGCCTCTGGAGCGCCGCTGTAGGGATCAAAACCCAATTCCTCCAAACTTTAGGCTGAGTTCTTCAAGTTGACCAAGCAGGTGGCGTTTTGTTTACTGCTATACAATAATATGACAGAAGGGCTTTATGAGTGAATTGCGCTGGAATTCCATTTTTAGGTGTCAGTGTTAATATGGGCTGAATAGAAATGCATGCCACACTTTTCAGATTTTTATTTGTAAAAAGAAAGAAAAAAAAAGACATTAATAAACTATGTGATAGTTTATTCTTCCTCAAGTTATGCAGGTTTCACCTCGTATTGGAGAGTCACATAGTAAAGAATGTAATTAATATTTCAACTTAACTTGAAACTGTGTGTGTGCGTGTGTGTGTGTGTCAGAGCTTAAATTTTACCCATCTGAATCCAAAGAGTAAAATCCATAGGGCTCAATAAACATGTCATGTGCTGCTGAACCTTTTGGATCCAATGGAATTCTACTTGAAGTCACTTGCAACGTTTTTTTTGCCCTTGACAATTTCACTAAGATTCATCCATGCACCTCTTTACATTGTTGAAAGAAAGTGTTTGATTTTTTTTTTTTTCATATGTTCTTATTAGTGGATAACTGCATGAAATTATCTATTTTTTGGAATATATTCAATAATTTTTCAAGTCTAGATAATTCTGGAAACTGAATATGTAAAAATTCATTTTTTTTTTCTAGAATTTTCTTACAGGCTAAAAGAAAAAAAAATCTAACATTGCTTTATAATATGCACTGGTTTTCGCATGTATTTATTTTTAATTGCTGTACTTTATGCTTGATTTGCCACATTGTGCCTTGATTTTAAGATTTTACTCCTCAGTTTATATTTACATTTTTTTTATTCATTTACTAACTGAATGTACACTAATTTTTAAAACTTTAGACAACTTCATACTCAGGTTGAATTGATCCAGTTGAACTGACTGAACAGGCAGGATGGAGTCGCCTTTATGACATAACGGCACCAAAATTCACAAACTCATTTTGGCAGAATTAGCATTAATATTGGAACTCTCCATATTTCCTATTTGTTAGAGCTGGAGTTTAAAAGTTGGTTCAAATGCCAAAAATAAAACTGGGAAATGGCTCCAAGCAGCATTCTGAAACCCGGTTTTAGCTTTGTTTTATTTCTAGAAGAGATGGTTATTTACGACAACGCAAAAGGGCCATTGGAGAAAAGAAAAAAGGAGTACATTTGTGGAAAAAAAACTCAGAAATGTTCAGATTAATCTTAGATATTTTCTAGGAAGAGAATTAGTCAATTTCTGACCTCCAAATGTTTAAAATTTGCAAGAAAAAGTTGAGAATTTATTCATTAATCTCAGAAATGTTCTAGAAAAAAAAGCTCCCAAAGTTGGAAAATTTGCAAGAAAATTTCTGAAATTAATAGAAATATAGATATTTTTTCTCGCAAGTGTATTTAACACTATAACACTTACTCCAGATGAAGATTTCTCTTCCAGTGTTCAGTGTTACAAAAAAACGTAAAAAAAAACAAAAAAAGAAACCCACTACAAACATATGAAATTTTGGCTATTAAATATCTAACAAGTAAACAACCTCTGTATCTCCTACCAAAACCAACAATTTAATAAAATTCATATTTTAACAATGAAAAAAAAAGTTTTGTCTTTTCCTTTTTTTTTTCCCACTGTTTGCTGTGGGACATTGTTGGACGTGTCCAGTGGAGCTGACCTGAGAGGACATTTAGTGTCCAGAGTCGGATATAAATAGATGTGGAGAGGCTGTGAGGTGACAGCCGCTGTTGCCATGATGATCTACTGTGTTGAAGGTTCATATCTAATAGCCGCTGTGTGCGTGGGGATGAATTTGCCACTGACCCTACAGGAACCGTCAACAGGTTCCCCCATCAACCGCCATGACAAACAGGTTTGTCTTTGGCTGACTGGTCTGTCTCTGAAACAAAACACGCCGGATGTCGTTCTGTTGTCCACTCTAGAGTTTAAAATCCCTAGAAGAGCTCGAACGGTAATCTCAGTCCAGTTTATTGTGGTCATTGTTTCTGTTTATTCCAAATCTCAGAGGCAGCTTGTTGACTCTGAGTCATTGGCAGTGAAATGAAAATGAACTCGGCACGACTTCCCAGATATATGAGCAAATAATCTGGCTCTGTTGCACCTATACTATTCCTGACCACGTTAAACGCCACAGGTACGGAACGTGATTATTAAACTCGTGTGCTTCACAAGCACATACAGAAAAAAATATATCATTTGGTATTTTATGTAAGATTTCCCCTTTATTTTTGTCATATTTGCTTTGTAGAGACTATGAAAGTTGTTTTATTTGGACTTTAGTTTGATTTAGTAACTATAGAATTCACAAAATTATTCAAATTTTCTTTCTTACAAATTTTCAACTTGTATTTATTGCGCAAGTAGTGTTGCATTCTGCATGTTCATTTGTGTTCATTTCGATGATTCTGACTAAAACCAAAAATCTGAATGCAAAAATGATATCTGACAGCTTACATGATCACGTGGAAGACCGCTGATTTTCAGTCACCGATTTTGTTCATAAAGGATTACTGCTAAAGAAGCTAGCTGCACACAGAGTGCTGTGTCCAAACATAATCATGGAAAGTTAAGAGGAAGGAAAAAGTGTGGTAAGTGCATAAGCAGCTTTACACAACAACATCACCAGGACGCATGAAGCTACTTTACGTCTGTAGTCGACAAATTGAGCATACGTAGGGTTCTTCGCTAAATTAGAAGCATGAAATATTTAATAAGTACATTAGAAAATATCAGAGTGATGTGCAACATTATATGACTGCAAGCTGGGAAGGAGCTGGTGGGTAGCAGGATGATTGTACACATGGCTGAAAGATTCCACCTCCAATGTTCCACGCTGCTGTAAGACGCGAGGTCAAGGCGAAGGAATGGCCGCCCGCTTTGGATAGTACCTGTTAATTCTAATCTCTTTTTTTCTGCACAGCCCAGTTTTAGTATGTTTCAAACAGACCAGACTAATAAGTTGTAATTCACGTCAAATCTTGACCCGGCTCTTCTACTACTCCTTAGGTCATCCTCTAGCTTCTGCTCAGAGTTCAACCAGGCCCCTGGTCCAATCAGAGCACATCACAGCTGCTGTAGGGCTGGACAATAAATCAATAACAATATGTATCGTGACAGACACGTAATCAATATCAATAGATAATACGTCTGATAGGATGTTCAATAATTTCACTGAACTCTGAGCCAGAACCGCACAGCATTCTGGGGGATGTAGGCAGAGGAAAGTCTTTAGTTGAGGGGTATCCAAACTTTTTGTCACGTGGGGAAAAAAAAGTGTTGACCCAAAACTAGTCGCGGGCCAAAAAAATGATTTTTTTTTAACCAAGATGTATTAGGGCCTTTAGCAAAAAGAAGTAAATTTCCCCCAAAATCTCGAAAATTTTCTAGAAAACCTGTCAACCTTCTAGAATTTTTTTAATATATTCTTTTTCAACATTTGAAATTCAGAATTTTTCAATTTTTTTGTAGAAAATTTCTGATATTAATCTAATAAAACTTCTTCTAGCAAATTTCCAAGTGTATCGTCCAGCCCTAGTGTACTGCCGAACTTCGTCCTCTCTCACTGCATCCTACGTGTCATCCTGCTGATACTGCGCGGCACTGCGACCCACAGATTACCGGCGTTTCTAATAAAAGCCAGCCTGATACATAATCACAATGAGCATTCCGAGGAAACATTTGACATTGCGAACCGCTTTCCCAGCTCAGCTCCGCTCCTCACAGGCTGCTGACAGATATCTGAGCTGACAGATACCTCAGGGTTCGAGATTCCACAGGTGTTATCTCATGTGCTGGGGCGGTTCTGCTGGACCCAGAAGCGTCGCTGACAATGAAGGCGGTATAAAACCCGACTCCTGGCCGACAGGACGGAGAACGAAGGATTTCTACACAGTTAAACCCAGGGTGAGTTTAGTTCCCGCAATGAGTCGCAGTCCGGAGAGAATTTCATCTTACCGCCGTCACTTCGAGGACAGCAGCAGCAGCTCGACCTACCAGGTCAGGGTGTCCAGTCCGTCCCCGACCCGGAGGGAGGTCCGCCATGCCTCTGCAGGCTACTCTGCCAGAACCGGTTCCAGCAGCATGCGCGTGGACTCGGTGGGACGAAGGAACGTGTCTGCGGCACGGAGGTCACGCATTGCTGGAGTTGGGTAAGGAGCAACAAAAACATACCGTGGCTGAATTACACTGTAAAAGCACACACTTTTAGCAGGTGTTTTGGTCTAGTTTCTTTGCATACTTGGAATAGGACAAAACTTAACTCACAACTAACTTTTCAGCAAATAGGAGCTTGTTTTAAATAAATAACTCCTTAATATTGATGGAGGAGTAGTTTAGCATATTATTTCGCTTATAAAAGGGGGAAATGCCTTGTTATAAGTGAAATAACCTCCTAATGGAATTAGTTTTTTTATCCATATTAAGGGATTATTTACTTAAAGCAAGCTTCTATATCACACAGAACAGTTACGGTGCTTATAAGTTAGTTTTGTTTTATTTCAAATGTACTAGGACATTTGCTCTAGAAACTAGACTAAAAATATTTGGTAAGATTTTTGCAGTGGTTTATTTTCACTAATCAAGTCCGTGTGGGATACTTTATCCCCATCTACTCTCGTTTAATGTAAACGGTCTGGTGCTTTACCGATGTGTGTTGTCAGAGTAAGCGCAGGAGCCATGGTGTGTGTTGGGCCAAGTGGAAAAGCTCCCATGGATCTGGACGCTGCTGCAGCTGAGAACCAGGAGTTCCTCAGCACCCGCACGAACGAACGACAGGAGATGATCGTCCTGAATGACAGACTGGCTGTTTACATCGACAAGGTAGAGTGTTTCCTGAACTGAAATCATTTTCCATGTTACAACCCAAAAAGTAAAAGTTACATTTATCGAACCGGGGTGTTTCATAAATCCACACAAAGTAGCACATAACTGGCAGATGGAGGGAAAATTAAAGAAAGCTTTCACTTTTTTTTTTTCATAAACAAAATACTGAAAGGCTTAGAGTGCTTTTGTATTCATCCACTTTTACTCTGATACCCCTAATTGAAAGCCAAGCCTTTCAGAAGTCAGCGAATGGAAAACAGAGCGTCTTTGTGTAACGTAATCTCAGAATAAAGCCAACTATTCTGCGAAGGTCTCAGATTTTTGTTTTTTTATTTTTTTGGAGAACCTTAGAAGAAGAAACGGCAACATCACAACCAAGTAACACAACAGACAGGGCAGGAAGAAAGTTGTGAAGAAATTTAAAGCAGGATTCGTTGTTTTATATGCTAAAGAGGGACAGTTTCCATTAACGAATATTAAAAAATAAAAATATAACACACCCCATAAAGTCAAAGAGGCTAATTTTGATTGGGGCGCTCCACAAATCCATTGTAGGTAAACGAATGATGTAACATCTCATTTTGGCTGGCATGCACAATTTTATGTATATGATTCAAATGTGTCTTCATCATAGTTAGATAAGGTGCTCAGAATTGAGTCAAAATCCAAATTTAAATCCAATCAAGTAGAGTGGCAGGACTTCAGAATTGATTTTCACAGATGCTCTATTTGACAAAGAAGAACAGGGAAAAATGTCAGCCTGCAGACGAGCAAAGCTGGAAGAGACCCACCTCAAAAGACACCTAGCTGTACACAAAGAAAAATGGCTCAAAACGTTAGCCATACGTTCAGATTTTTATTTGCAAAACAATTTGGAAACTGTCTCATTTTTCCTTCCGCGTCTCAATTGCGTGCTACTTTGTCTAAAAATCCAAATTAAAGGTTTGTGGTTGCAATGTGACAAAATATTTTTTTAAAAAGCCTGAAGAGAATCAATACTCTGGCAGGGTACTAAATTAGTTACACCAGGCTAGAATAAAATGGCTATTCATAAGAAGTATGTTCCTGATTGCCGATCTCAGTAAAGCCTCGCTTTTGTGTGTCGGCAGGTTCGAATGCTTGAGCAGAAGAACAAGTTGCTGGAAGCCGAGATCGAGGCCTACCAGAACAGGTTCCAGAAGCCCACGGGCCTGCGCTTGCTCTACGAGGAGCAGCTGAAGGAGCTGAAGAAGATTGCTGATCAGATGAGGGTCCAGCGGGTAAGGCAAAAAATATTTTACACTGCATCTCCTGTCTCTTTCTTTCGTTTTTTCCCCTACATTTCAAATGTTCAGCGGGGCATGAAGCTTTACACCTCGCTGAGACTTAGAAGCTCTGCTCGAGCGATGCTGCAAGACGTCAACTTGGTGTTTTCAGGGTTCTTTACCTGGTAAAACGTGCCGATTTCTGGCAGGCAAATGTAGAGGTGCCTCGGTGCGTTTAGGTGTCACAGAGTACAGCTGTCATCGGTTATGCTTCATGCACAGATGATGACTTGCTCATGCATTCGCTTGCACACAGTAACCCAGATGCAGGAGGGACAGTGCAGCAAATGCAAATGGGGTTACATGAGCCACATTCCGCACACCTCCTTGGGTTCACCTTCAACTTTAAATGGGCAGTATTATGTCAAATTGCCTTTTTTGAGCTTTATGTTATTCCCTCATCAAAATCCTATACCTGGAGTGTTGCCTTGACTCATGCATGTTTGAGAAATCCTTTAATAGTGGCAACTATTCAACTGTGCAACACTGGTGGTAAAATCAAGTGCAGCAGATTTTCAATGACTCAAGGCAGAGCGTTGGAAAGAGCAGGAGCTTCTTAAAGAGACAGAGGTCCAATTTGCAGGTGTTAAATTACAAAGTCAATTTCTTTTTAAGTCATGTTTGCTTTATAATGTAATTGTATAACAACTGACGGTAACATAGTTACTTGATTCTGCTATAATATGGCACAATGTGTCTGGAAGAATAATACTGGTCCTTTAATGCACAATGGAGTTACTTCTGGTTATTTTCAGGACATCTCTTTTGCTGCTAAGGAGGCTGCAGCAGGTCAACTAGAGGCAATCAAAATCCGATATGAGGAGGCCTTGGAGCTGAGAAAGAAGGCCGAGTTAGAGATCGAAGCCTTCCGCCCAGTAAGTGCTGTTTTATTGCTATCCAGAATCTCTGCTTCTAACGACAAGCCTGCAATCATAAACACGTTACAATCAAGGCTCTGTAACGTGTCTCCAGGACGTAGACAAAGCCACTTCCTCCCGCATTGCCTTGGAGAAAAAGCTGGAGCAGCTGGAGGTTGAAATTGAATTCTTGAAACGGATCCATCAGCAGGTAGATGAAGAGTCTGCGGCAGAAATGATTTCCTCCCAAATGATTCCTAAACGTCCCCTCTTCATATAGGAAATCGAAGAGCTCATGAAGCAGATCTATGCCGCCCATGTCTCGGCCGAGAGCGCCTTCTCTCTGCCCGACCTGGCTGGCGCTTTGAAGCAAATCCAAACCCAATACGACGACATCGCAGCCAAAAACCTTCAGGTGAGTCGCTGCTAAGCGCAAAAAGACAAATCTGCAGTGTCTTTTAGACACACTGCAGATTAAACTAGTTTAATTTCCTACCTTAGGAAATGGATTCATGGTACAAGAACAAGTTTGAAGATTTAACAAAAAAGACGTCAAGACACGTAGACAAAGTTCGAAGTGTCAGGGAAGAAATAGCTGGGGCCAAGAAGGATGTGAGTATCTTAATTTGATATACACAAATAGAAAAGAAATTCTACATTCTGTCAGCACTTTGCATCATTTATTGCAAAACACTGCTAGATCCAAAACAAAGAACGTGGCTTGGACTCCCTGAGGACTAAAAACGAAGCCCTTGAAGTACGGATTCGCGAGACACTGGAAAAGCACAAGAAGGAACTGGAAGAGCTGCAGGTAAACAGTGGCTCATGTGGTCCCAGGGTGGACACCGGATCGCACCGTA
Organism: Gambusia affinis; assembly: GCF_019740435.1. Lineage (NCBI taxonomy): Eukaryota > Metazoa > Chordata > Actinopteri > Cyprinodontiformes > Poeciliidae > Gambusia > Gambusia affinis. Next base: position 5,650,661 of record NC_057872.1, read on the forward strand.
GTGATCACGTAACCATCTCAGCACATCTGTTTCCACAGGCTCGGATTGAGGCCCTGCAGCTTGAGCTAAAATCCATCAAGACGAAAATTGCCCTGCACCTGCGTGAGTACCAAGACCTTTTAAACATCAAGATGGCTTTGGAGATTGAGATTACCACGTACAGGTACACCCCAAGCAGCCAGATTTTTCAATGAAATCTGTGTACTGAAGTAAACCGTGAGACAAAGACATCATTTTGTTTTCTCTTTGCAGAAAATTAATTGAGGGTGAAGACCTGCGGCTCTCTGGCATGATGAATTCTCTCTCTGTTACCAGTTGTAGCATGAGCGCCATTGGTGCTGGGGTGAGCATTAGCGGAGGAAGCATTGGTGGTGTTGGCGGTTTGGGTGGTGGACCAATAATAGGAGGCGGCAGAGGAGGAGTTGGAGGCATGGTGGGTGGTTTGGGATTGAGTGCGGATATGGTTGCTGGAGTCATGGGATCACGCTCTGCCGATGGAAAAGTTCCAGATGGCAGAAGTACCGGCGATATGGACGGTCCCGCTGGCAGAGCAGGTATTGAACAGGGAGGTGTAGGTGTCAGAGCAGGCACTGAGAGTCTTGGCACTGATGGAAGAATGAATGCTTCTGGTGTTAGTGGTTTTGGCTCTGGTAGCTTTGGTCCTGGTACTGGTAAAGTGGGTACAGTTGGCTCTAGTGTTGGTGTTTTAGGTGTTGATCCAGAGGGTTCAGGTTTTGGCACTCCGGGCTTGAGTACTGATGTTGGTGGTGAGGGATCTATCCATAGAGGAATGGGGGACAGAAGTGGAATCGGAGCACATGCAGATGGTGACACCTCAGGGTTAGCAGGTGTTGTGGGTGCCGCTGGAGTTGGATTCAAAAGAGGATACGGCGGTGAGACGGGAGGCAGAAGTACTGATTTGGATACTTGTGTTGGTGGGGTAGCATTTGGCTCTGGGGGAATAGGTGACAGCAGTGGAGTTGAAACACGTGCAGACAGAGACATCTTGAGCTTAGCAGGTGGTGTACATGCAGCTGAAGCTGAGATTAAGGGTGTTGGGTTGGACACTGGTGTTGCTGGTGTGGGACTTATTTCCAGAGAAATGGGTGGCAGTGGTGGGGTTGGCACGCAATTGGATGGTGACATCTCAGGTGGCGTGAGTGCAGCTGGAATGGGACTTGGAAGAGGTGGCGCAATTGAAGGCAGGGGCACTAGGGTTGATGGTGTAATGGGTGATGATGGAGGTACAGCCCGTGGAGTGGCGCTTTCTGAAACCCGAAGAGGAATCTCAGGTGCTGCCGGACCTGCAGGGAGGAGCGGGGAAGATGTGGGTGTTGCTCTGTCAGGCGGTGGTGGAGTTGGTGGAGTTGGTAGGCTTGGTGGAGGGAAGGGTGACATATGTGGTGTCAAGACTGGATCTGGATCGGATGGTTTTGACCGCAACACCGAGTCCTATGTGGAGCAGGCTGTGGAGCTGACAGAGAGAAGAACAGTGCTTATTAGGTAAAAGTGCCGCTGCTCCCAACTTTTTTAATAAACCCTCTTTAAAACGCGTGACTCAAACTCAGAAACTGTAACCAAACTAATTTGGTAACTCTGATCCTCATGGTTCATATGAGTTTAACTACAGCTCCACCAGTTATCAGAGTATTTCTCATTATTCTCTCTCATCTTTTCTCCTCCCTTGCAGAACAGTTAAAAAGGAGGATGATGTGCTGGAGATGGACCACCAAGAACAGACCTACACCATCACTGGCGCTGCCAATGACTCTGATGTTGAGTGAGGATCCCAAACTCCCCGGTGACCTCCTCTCGCCCTTAAACCTCCGTACCCTTTGAGCTTTGCACTGACCAAAAAAAAATCCCATGTTTGGGTGCTGACCTTTGCCTTATGGCCTGGACAAGAGATCAACGAATGACCCCTTGCTACACACTGAAGATATATTTAAAAAAACAGGCCATGGCTTCTCAACTTTTATGTGCCTTACACCCCCTCCTTTTTTCCCACCTGCCATAAATAAAGTTACCAGCATTCAATAACCGTGTCTTTCTTTTATTTGATGTCTTCAAGAAAGAATTTTGGTTCAGGCCCGAGAATTTCGTTTAGTGAAGTGACATAGTGGTGATTATTTGCTAAACATAAAGAGATACAGTGTTTTGCAAAACTATTTAAATCCTTTCATTTTTTTCCACAATTTGTCTTGTTACAACCATCAACTTGCCAAATCTATCCTCTCAAGCCCCTACAAATAACAAAACAGCCTCACAGCATGATTCTACCTCCACTGTGTTTTACTGTGGGAAGAGTGACTTCAGAGTGATGCACAGATGATGGATAAAATTATGCTCAGAATTTTGACTTTTTTATCAGAAGATTAAAGTCAGAATTCTGAGGAAAAAAAGTCACAATTATTTTTTTTTAAGTCATAGGTTTGTGTCTATAGGCTACTGAATGCACTGGATTTCATTTAGAGTTATCAGAGTAAAGGAAGCTTAACATGACTGCACATTTTTTTGTAGATTTTGATTGGTAAAATTTTTTTGAAAACCGTTTTTTTTGAAAAACCTTTACAGTTCTGCACTACTTTGTGCTTGGCCGACACCACAAGATCTCAATAAACTGTATTAAGTTTTGTGGTTGTAATGTAACATAAAGAGGTCAGCTTCAAGGTGTGTGAGCACGTCAGCAGAGCACTGTACGCGGCTGTGGACTGATAAAGGGTGAGGAAGTCGTGAGGGAGCAGACAGACGTGGCCAGAGACACCTGAGGTTCGCGGGGGGACATCCTGACACTTCCCAGTGGGCTGAAGAATCAGTCAGTCGGATCCCGTCCCGTGAGAAGTGACGGCTCACAGCCGTTTTCTGTCCCCATTCCATCCACATCCACACATTCTTCTCCTGCTGCTGATTGGGAGTGATTGGATCTGGGCGCCATGTGCCAAACACGCTTAGCGTCCGGCTCCGGGGACACCGAGTGGAGAAATGCAGCAAACCCCAAGAGCTAGACGATCAATGTTAGGGCGGAGGGAGATTTCTCTCGCTGTCATTCATTTTGTACATTTATTTATTTACTTATTTTTAAAATCATCAAAATCACATAAAGCAGATTTCATGTTTGATTCTAAAACTGTACAATGACAAAAATTATTAGACGTTTCCCTTAGTTTCATGACTGCTAAGCCAATCAAATGTAGTTAGTTACGTACTTAACATTATTCAGTAAATAAATAACACAAAATAAGCGTTTTCTTTTAAGGAGAAAACGCTTAAAAGCGTTAAAAGCGTCTATTCAAGAACGATGTTTCATCGTTCTTGAATAGCCCTAGTTTTAAATTAACATTATTTGTTGCCATATGGGTCTGCCATAATTTAAAGACAGATATACGGAGCACATTAATATTGCACTGTTTGAGCCACTGCATGTGCACGGAAATCATTTGTAAGATTACCCTGCATACTTCACTCATGCGTCACTTCCACAAGCTCACCCCACCTGAACTCTGATGAGCCAATTAGTTTGAACCCAAAACTGTCAGTCGCGCATGCAGGCCCCGCATAATGAGGAGTCTGCAGACGGTGCAGCCATTAGATAACATTTTGTTGCAGCGTATTAGGAGTGTGGTGTGCAACCAACCCGAAGGACGTCCAAAAACAACAATACAGGTCTGGGTTACAAAATTACACAGTGAGATGACGCTTTAATGCAAGTGATGCGACTAAGTAAACAAATTGTGCGTGCATGAGAGCGTGGAGCTCTCCATGGTGCTTTGTCTAGGACGCAAAATGTCAATTTTTTATTTATTTATTTATTTATTTATTTATTTATTTATTTATTTATTTATTTATTTATTTATTTATTTTTTGCGTCTCGTGCGTCTTTTCATAGAAAGCGTGAAACGTTTGTAATCAGAATTCTAGTATAGATAAGTTTCTCTATAGTGAGAGTACGGAGAAACAACAAGGACTGTTTATTATTTTCAAGCGTAAATTGTTAATTCTGGTCAATAGATTTTTTTTTCATCACTCCCCTAATCAGCCACACGGAAGTCAAAGCTGCATGTCTCTAAACGTGCTCTTTGCCACTGGAGTTATTTTGCTCTCACTTTTAGGTTGCAGAAACAACCCAAAAGTCCCAGCTGGGTCAATAACCTCCATCCCCATGAGAAACACGCGGATTTACTTAGAATATTCTCCAAAGAGGGCAAAAGTTGAGACTTCTCTTTGAAACCAGCCATTTTCTGTCACTTTGTGGACATGCTTTGGGTGACTTAAAAAAAAAAAATCCCCAATTAGGGTCGGCTGACACGCCGCTCCATTCACCGGCAGCCATGCCTGCATACAATTTGCCTTAGGAACGAACTCCTTTAAATGGGCCCAGCGCTAAATGCGCCGGACAGCAGAGAGAATCGGCCTGAGTGACACTTGCTTTCTGAGGCGCTCGAGTGGGAAAAGGTATGAATTTATAAGGAAACACCGAAACATATCAATTCACGCAACTTCTCATGCGTCTTTATCCGCGTCTCCTCATGCGAGAGGAAGCGGCCTTAAGTGAGGAACTTTGTTCAGACTTTGAATGCCAATACGGTGCAGCCCACTTCAAGGAGGGGAAGAAGAAAAAGAGGGAGAAAAAACAGAGAGAGGGGAGGCATTCTGAATGACATCACGCATGAGCAGCGCTGAATCAGGTGCCGTTTACTCGGCCGCTCTCTAATGCGATTTTGAATATTAGTCTGGCCTTAAAATCCCAATCATGTCATCTGGTGGGAGTCCCATACAAGCATAATTACTATTCAAACGCGTCGCTAATGTCCCACCCGCACCCAGGCAGCTGGTCTGCTCCTGCGGGGCGCAGGCTGCATCTTTCCCCAGAATTCCCAGGGAGCAAAACATCTTTAAGTCAATGCTTTGGGTTCAATGCACCATAAAAAAATATATATGTGGGTGTTAAATAATGTGCCATTAAGATTTCAATTAAGCCTATTGGTTTGCAATGCTTTAATCAATAATAGTTCAGATCAAACACTGGCTAATTTCAGAGAGACTCTTATTTGATCAAGTCTACCATAAATTGTTGTCAGGTGCAGGCAGGAGATGAGCATACATTTATATGGGTCAATTCAATAAGAACTGCCTAAAAACTTGTGGTTGTGAAGGTTTCTGTGTTGGAGCAAAACCTTATAGCGTCCCCTATTGTGTCCTGTATTTTAGGAATAAGTTATAGCTATGACTAGCTTAGAGTTAGCACTAACTCTAAAACCAGACTTTTTACTGTATTCTGTGAAAAGGAATCTGGGGTCTATTAAATGATTCCCATTAAAATGCTTAAAATTTTAGTCATGCTTGAGAAACCTGTTGGAGCAAATGAAAGTTTACATCTAGCTCTGACCTGTTCAGTGAAAACGCTAAAGCTAAAGTCAAACCTGCTAGCGAGCTACATTTGGCAGGTATTAAAAATGACCAAATGTGATTAATTGCACTTTGTTCAGTCATATTAGTTTGTAAATGTATTGCTCAACAGTGTCAAATACAAGAACATTAGCTAATTTATCTTGGCGACAAATCCTACCTAAACATTTTGATTAGCATGCTAACTAAGGAGTTGGTTCCAACCCCCATGTTGTTGTTTGGTGTGTGCTATAAGGAAACAGCAAGGCATTATGAGAGTTGTATTAACAAAGAATATATCAACTTAGTCAAATTTAAGGTGTGTAACAAGCCAATGTTGTAGCAATTTTGCATGAATCTTTAACATGTTTAACAAAAGTGCAAAAAGCTGTTGTCAAACTTGCTAGCAAGGTCCAATATAAAAGGATATTTTGAAGAGTATTGACTATTAGGAACTGAAATTCGAATTTCTTAAAGGCTATTGTTTGTGAATCTAACTTCAAGGGAAAAACACTGGATTTAGCAAATGGCACACAGCAGATAATTTTAGAAACTTCGATTATGCTAAAACTAAAGTCAAGCTTAGTAGCATGCCTCATTGTAACAAGGAATTTTATTAACTCTTTTATTCCAGAAATATATATATTTATTGTTTTAATCAAGTGTTTTAGTTTGGAAATACAATGCTCAACAATGGTTTAATTTGAAAAATATTAGCTACTTTTTTTTGGCAAGAAATCCTAAATATTTGTATGAATATTGATTCTGTCAAACGTTGCCATTCATTGTTGCAGACAGTATAAAGATGTATGAAAGTTCATACATCTTTAATGTTTAATTTTGCAATTTATCTTGTTTAACGAAGGAAGATAAACAATACAATGGAAACGAAGTGATTATAAAACCGAGTGCAATTTATTTGTATCTTTTCACTGTTAAATGTACATAATTTAAGAAAAACTGATTAATATCTGGCACCACCGAAGTGGTATAATCTCCCCCAACACCTCCATCCATCTCTTTTTCCTTTTTCCTTGCACAGCTGAAGCGAACGATAATAACTTCTGGTTGTTCGAAAAGCATCGAAGATTTAGGTTTTCTCCGCTTCAATGCGGGGAAATAGATGTGTGGCAAATAAACCGGTCGGGGACAAACGCGGAGGGATCTCTGCAACGTGGGAAACGGGCCGCGCTGTAAACTGGGACAATGATCGCGCCTTTTCCAACGTCCTGAATAGAGGAAAGTTTATGGGGTCGACATAAAAAATGTGTTTTCTCTCCTGCGGCTCGGAGAGGTCTCAAATGGAAGGCCAATAAAGGCGGGACAGGAGAGGTAGTTGTTGTTGGTGGTGAACCTTTGGCACAAGTTAAGTAAGGCCCCGCAGTTACGGAGCCTGAATGGAGATCCCTGGTGGGGCATTGCGGTCTGTATTTACCGCGTTGCTTTGCAGGCAGGTTGTTCCTCTATATTCATGGCTCATTAATGGGCCAACCAGTTAAATCAGCGAGCCCCACCATTTAGACAAATGAATCCCTCCACCCCCTTTAAAAAAAAGGAGGGGGGGGGGGGGGGGTCATTTGGGGGCGGAGGAGGCTGGCCGGAGTGGACAGAGCCGCCCATAAAAACGTCGCCCTCCTTCTCCCAGCTCCGATTCTTCTCTCAGATCGTTATTTAAGTTCATTAAAGAGATTGAGCTCCTGCATACAGAAGCGCATTTAATTGACTCCACAATATTGTTCCCGAATAAAGATCCAAGCATGTAATTAATGTCTTTTTTTTTTTTTTTTTTTATAAAAGAGAGGATGAACAATAACCCTGGTGAGGCCATTTAATTTCATTTAATTTTCCATCCCATTTGTTCCCAATGCTGCCTTCACGCTCACACCGAGTCTTTTGGTCGCTCCTCGGGGCTCCAAGGCGCACTGTGCGCCGGGGATTCACCACAGCTCACTCTCTCTCTCTCTCTCTGTCTTTCTCTCTGTGTCTCTCTCTCTGTGTCTCTCTCTCTCTGTCTTTCTCTCTGTCTCTCTCTCTCAATTAATTAATTTCACTGTGTAGAAGTAAGTGCGGGACGGATGGGATGGGAACCAGTCGCAAAAGGCCGGGAGTTAATAAATAACCCCTCCGCTCAGCCGGGCGCAAACATTGCGCCCATTGACGAGATTGTTCGCGTGTCGTTCGGAGGGTTTTTGAAAGAGCGCAGGGAGGAGAACGGGCAGTCTGACAAAGGTTCGCTTTTAGATAAATAAATAAGATACGGCAATAGTTTTGGTTTTTTTCTGAATGCATTTATGCACAAAAACAGAATTAACCATAAAACACAACTTGTTACTGTGCATACTTTTTTTTAGGCTGTAATCAATTTTTCTGAATTAAAAAAAAAGAAAAGAAAGTACGTTTAGCAGCTGAAAGACGGTGAAGTAAATCAATTTAAATGTCAATTTTAGCTGTGGAAACAGACAACAAAGCAATTAGCGGGTGTAATTAGAGCATACCACATTAGTGAAATACTTAAACATTTAAATCTGGACTAATCTTTCTGACAACCACTGATATGAAATTTCTAGTCAAGGACTGTCCTTATAGGAGCAACTTTGAGTTTTACAGCTGAACTAAAGATCCACATCTAAAATCCAAACTCAGAAATGTTCTCAACTGCAAGTCTTGTGCCATTTACTTTGACTCGTGTAAACATATCAGCCATTTTATGCTGCACACATGAATGAACCAACGTTTGTGAAAAATGTTTTTGGTAGGAATTGTTACCATACTTGAATGGCTACAATGTAACATTCTTCAAAAGTCGCTATTTTACAGTGAGTAGTGTCTGTTGTTCCTCCAGTCTGGTTTTCTCAGTAGGTTTCACTTTAATTGGGAGGCCAGAGTGGACAGGTCAGAGGTCAGTTTAGGCACGGTCTGGACTGACCGCCTACAGGTTGTTGTTGCCCCTTTCTGACCCGACAACAAACCCTTAAATCACACGTTCTCATCTTAATTACACTTTCTTACCAAATAAGTGGCTTTTAAAATAAATAAATAAATAAACAAACTCTGCATATAGATTAATCAAATAGTGCAAAAACTCATAGTTTCAACAACTAAACAGAGTAAGCAGTTGCTCTGACGGAAATTTTTACATTGGAAATTCTCCTTTGAAGGGTGCGTGTTGATGTCGAAACTACAGTAATTTCATCTTTTTTTCTTCTTCCACGAATATTTTTTGATAAAAAACATCTCACCTCACCATGCAAGAACCAGCAAAAAAACCCCAAAAAACAAACAAATAAATCAATAAAGTGGCTTTCCCAGCTCCAGGGATTTTTTCTTTCTTTCAGAACTTAATCGCAAAAACAAATCGATCCATCAAACAATTCATTTGTCAATCGAGCCTCTATCTCGCTCTCCTAGTGGCAAATCCTGATTTTCTCTTTTCCTTTCGTGGTTTAGAATCATGAACTGATTTATGTGTTGAAATCACTATGAAGAAAATATATCCAAACAGCAAATTTACTACATTTAAATACTTTTGTTTTTACTACGCGATCCGTTCACATGGCGCTGGTGCCGTTTTTAAATGCCTTCTTGGAAAAGTCTATGCAACAGTTATTTAAGTTTCGGAAACCAGCCGATGATCGATCTTCAAGTCGAAAAAAATTGCAACTCTCTGTTCTCCGATGTGATTAAAACCGTGCAATGACTGTTCCCTCCTTGTTTTTGTCAACGTGTAGAAGAAAACAGCTGAACGCATTGTACGAGGAGACAAGAAAACCACAAGTATGCGCGCGCGTGTGTGTGCGCGCGGGCTGGGAATATGATGTGTGTGTTGTTGTTTTTTTCTCTCTCTCTCCTACTGCTGCTGGTCCTCCCTTTTCAGTACCTGCCCGATCTCAACCCGGCACACGCCGAGAGTCAATAGAAGTTAACAAGTCCTCTAAACTTTCCTGCTCCTTTTGTTCACACTAAGGACAAAAAAAAAGAAAGAAAGAAAGAAATAGAAGGAGGAGAAAGAGGAGGGGAGAGGAGCCCTTTGAAGTAAGTAGAAGCCTTAAGAATGGCAGCCAAGTAGATTTAAAGTATGGCCAAAGAAAAAAAATAAAACTCTGAATGGAGAAGGGTGAGGATTTATGGAGGAATTATACAGTGGATTTGTCAGTGAAAATATCGGAACTGTCCGGAGGACAAAGCCGCGTGGTGAGGATTAATGGCCGCTCCGGACCTTTGATTCCGCGCTCTCCTTTCTCTGGCCTTGACAAATTGGATTTCGGGGATGGGAAGGGTCGCCGGGCTCTTTTGTGTCTCTTGACCGTTTTGGGAGCAATTCATTATGAGGCGGAGTGAGGGAAAGTCTCCATGTGAGCGCAGGCCCGGCCCGTTTTCCCCACTGCACACAGCTGCTGGGAGAGCTCAACTCTCTCACACTCACGCACACACGCGCACACACGCCCACAAACACACACACACACCTTCTCATTGCTACTGCAAACTCAGGAGCCCATACTCCCTCCCCGTTTCCTCAACCCCCCACGCAAACCAGCATCACCTCTCTGCAGCACCCACTCTGTTCTTCTTCCCATTGCATCCTCAGATAATCTTGTGTGTGTGTGTGTGTGGGCGTGTTGTTGTGTGTGTGCAGAAAGGGGTGTCAGGGGTGTGCTCCATTACTAGAAAAGCCGGAGAGCATAACGCCACCGCGTCACTTTGAGGGCGGACATCGGCCTGTCCTCATCATCTTCCTCCTCTTCTTCTTCTTCTTTTTCCTCCTCCTCTTCCTCCCGTCCCTTGCATGCGCGCGCTCTCTCGCATTCGGGTCTCCATCAGTCTTCATGGTTCTGATCTCACCCCGCGCCATGCAAGCCACCCGGGCGTCCACCACCGTCAGTGTGTTTGCGGACTGCAACGTGCCGGCCGGGCTCCGGATCGGACCGGTACCGGGCGTCTTCAAGCTGGGGAAGTACCTGTCGGACCGCAAGGACGTCGGACCGAAAAAAAAAGTAAGCCGGAAACTCTCAATGTGCATATTTGTAAAGTTAAGATTTCAAATTGTCGTTATTATGTATATATGTATATATACAGTATATATATATATATATATATATATATATATATATATATATATATATATATATATACATATATATAGGCCTACTGTATTTTTTTTCTATACCTGCCGTTTAAAAAAATAAATAAATAAAATAAATATTAGACGTTTCAGTTTATATTTTCATCTGTTCAAAAATAACAAATCAAGAAATAACATTTATCCTTTTTTTTTCTTTTTTAAACTGACTTGTCAAACTTCATTTAGCCGCGACTTATTAATTGGTTTGGCCTGTCAGGTTAGAAATAATTGAGCTCCATTAGTGGCCGACTTGTCAGCTTAACCGGCATAATGGGCAGACCCGGGTGTGCGCCCTCACGTTTCCCAGCCTGCCGGGCCTGTTATTCCGATGAGCCGTTTACTGTTAATGGGATCCGGCCACAGAAAGATGCCAGCGTGTCCGGGTCGGGCCTCCGCCTGCAGGCGGCGAAAGAATTGTTAAGCGAAAAAATAAAAAAAAAAAAAAAGAAAAAAGAAATCTTAAAAAAAAATAAAAAATGAAACAACAAGCTGCTATGGGTAATTCAGCTGCGTCCACATGCTTTGCGTTAGAAATAGCTTTTTTTTAATTGAAATGTTGACAAAAATATTTGATGGTAAAAAAAAAATACAAGGAACTATTTTCTATTAAAAATGTGATTTATTATTTTTTTTTAAATCTCGCCTTTGTTTTGCGATTCAAATCGAGTGCTTTTTTTGTTTGTTTGTTTGTTTTTTTTAATCGCAGAAAGCTGTCAGCGCCATGTGATTGATGCGTCTAAATGCGTGGCCCCGGGGGCCGCAGCGAGGAAGGGGGGGATTCATCAGGTGCAATGTCTGTGTCAAATGTCACGCCTCGATCCCTAATCTCCTAGAACAGTTTAGAAACGCTCTGACACTCTTCAAATTCGTTTCCCATATCAAGTCAATTAGGCCCGTTCGCTGCTCTCTTTAGGAAATTATCAGCAGAGCGGATAAAAGACGCGTTAAGTGCGTTTTGCTCAGAACAGCGGCCGCAGCACCTCCACCTCCACGTCCGACTGCAAACAGAAAGTCGCGATATTTGCTGAAAAAAAAAAGACGTTCTAAATCAAATTCTAGTACAAACATCCTAAATAAAAAGGTGGTTTAGGTGATCTTGAAGAGGAGAGACGCAAAATAATAGAAACAAATCAAGTTTTCGTTTAGGTTTCATTCGGGTGCGATCTTGTTTCGGCCTCTTTTTTTCCTCTTTCTTTTATTTTTATTTCTTTATTTGTGTGTGTGTGTGTGTATGTTTTCGCATTTGCCCAACTTGTTTCCCCCTCTCCGTGGCTCAGATCCGTTTGCTGCGCGGAGAGTTCGTGGACGAGTCGGGCTGTCCTGTGCCCGATTGGATCGGATTCATCCGCGCCGCCAGGAACAGCCAGGAGCAAAACCTGGAGGCGGTGACGGACTTACCTGGCGGACAGGTGACTTTTTTTATGTCACGACGTCGCACTTTACTCTGTGGATTTTAAGTGGGAATAAAGTCACGTTAAAAGAGAGAGAGAGAGAGGGGGGAAAAATAATAAATATTTGTATAATTTTTATTTAGATTTTCTACCGAGTCCTGAGAGAAATCCCAGCGGGAGAGGAGCTGAGTGTGTGGTACTCCAACCCTCTCGCCCAGTGGTACGACATCCCCACCACGGCCACTCCCACGCACGACGAAAAAGGTGAGCGCGACCGATAATGTGCAATATAATTATGTTAATATTGCATGCATGTATATTTGACGCAATAACAGGAAATAATAATACCGTTTTTATTATTACGCGTCATTGCGCAATTAGTCAGTGATCGAATGTTGTCGTTTTATTGACAAGAGGAGGTGAAGAATTGCATCCTGTCGTTCTTTTTTTTTTAAATTTCCCATTCGTTTATTGTGTTTAATGATTTAATGAGAGCATAAATTATCAACATTCGCTACAGTTTAGTTTTGATTAAGAAAAAAAAAAACAGTTTCAAATCGAAAAACAAGAAAATAACTTGCGCAGAGAATGGAAAAAATGAAAAATCCCGTCCAAACAGAGGGCATATTTTGATGCACCATGATATGATCCACCTGTGTTCCACAGTTACCCTACCTAAAAACAACAACGACTACTACTACTACTAATAATAATAATAATAAACGGGGATTTGAGAATCAGCAAATGTGGTTAATCCTCTTCTTCGGCCTGTTAATACTAATAATCCGATGTTTGCGCTTGGGGGATTAGCGCCTCATCAGAGCCTAATCCGATTACAGAGCAAATTATCAACAGATACTTCCATGGAAATTCCTTCATCAGATAATGACACGTATTGTTCCGAGCTGGGAAGTACTCTTTGTTCAAAACAAAACAAAACCCTGATATGATATCAGAGTCAGTATAGAAACAAAGAAAAAGGCAAAAATTGTTGCAATGTAATTACGGTGCTTGAATAAATAATAATAATAATAATAATAATAATAATAATAATAATAATAATGATTAATAATAAAAAGCAATTAAACGCAGAAACCGACGCGCCTCGGTGAGCGTCGAGGAAGAAGCGATTCAGTCGGAGGTTAACGAATGTCACCCCGTCGTTAATAGTCATGTATTCAAAAGCAAGTAATTCAAAAACAAGTGCTTCACGCTGAATTAGGTGGCTGCGTTAAGGTATTGTGGCCTAATGAATGCGAACTTTTATGTCGGGTGTATCCTGCCCAGATTCTCTGGCGCAGCGCGCACCGTGTGTGCGCTCCTGGACTTACGCGCTCACTCACTCCCCTTCTCCTCCTCCCACCCCCCCATTATTGAGGCGTCAACAGATGGGCCTGCGCCATTGTTTCTGGAGACTTGCGATTTCAAGCAACAGCTGCTGTCACTTCCACGGGAAAGCGCGCAGAGAGGGAGAGGGCTCGCGTTCAATGGGTCCCCGGCTCCGGAGCGCCAGATTGGGCAGGGCGTTTGCCCTTTTGATGGTGATCATAAACAATGGCCCGTATGAGGATTACAAAATCATTACATCTATATTATCTTTTGAGTGCCCGACTGGGGGCCATTAGAATGGCTCCCGGAGTCTATTACCATTTGGCACCAGATCTTAGGAGCGGATTTCGTTACCCATGGTGCGCAGCGCGGGGGTGGAAATCTTTATTTATCTTTTTTCTTTTCTTTTCCTTTTAGTCACTTTGATGATGTAGTGATTTATTGATGATACTTCTGGCGAGCTGTAATGTTCCAGAGGTAAACAAAACAGCTAAGAATTTACCCTCGGATTATCTTTTTTATTTTAAAGTTGAATTACGCAGGAAAGCCAGTCCAAACAATTTGTGGGCTCAAAGCAGAAGCCACCAAGCCTAATGCTTATGTCATTTAAATTGCATTTAACACACAAACAAACAAGACTAACCTAAACTAAAAAAAACAAACAAACTAATAAGTAAATAAATTAACATGATTTTCTTACTATTAATAATTTTATGTGTTTTATGAAATAATTTTTCAGATTTTTCTCATTTACCCTTTTCATCCGATTGTTATGTCTGAGTCAGCACAAACTCAGTAGATTAGGTGAAGAGTGGGTCAGGTTTACTGGGCTGTGCTCTCTAATTAAATAAATGCATCATTTATTCAGTTATTTTAATGCTTTGCAGTCACAGTGTGCATGGAATAAAATAAATTTTTGTTGTTATCCTAAGAAATTTCCTGTCAGCGCAAAATGATCCAGTTCAGGTTTGACCAGTCCAAGTATTTTAGATTTTGAACACATTTACTCTGGAATCTCTAAAACAGAAGCAAAACGCTCCCTGTAATTTGACGGCATAAGACTTTTCAAACTGCAGTTTCAATGCCATGAGTCAACGGAGTCACATTTTATCCCCACTGCACGCTGGGGCACTCCCTTACTTTGACTGGAAAAGGAATTAAACAATAGAAAAAAAAGGTGTAACAATTGTTCTGTCGCCCCCTTTAACTTCCTCCCAAGGCGGAGAGCCATGGGTTCCACTTACAAAATTGCCACTGGTTGTCATAACAACCAAAGTGAAGGGTTTCTTAAAAGCATTTTTTTAAATTCACATTTTAAAGTGGTAAAACTTTTAAAATTCATACTGAATAAAAGCGTTTCTAAATATCATGTTTTAAGATTCTCTGTGTGAAGTTATGCGCCCTTCACACAGGCCTCTGTTGGTCATCTCAGGTCGCTTATGTCCCGGATGTGCTGTAAACATATTTCAGAGTCTCCACTTCCTCTTGTTGGATCTGCGGTGACCTTGTTGTCAATGTGGTGATTTCCTCCACAGGTGAGGAGCGCTACATCTGCTGGTACTGCTGGAGAATATTCAAATACCCCAACACCCTCAAAGCCCACGTCCACTTCCACTGCGCCCTGAGCAACGGGCGGGGGTTCGTGAGCGGCGAGCAGGCCAGAGGTACCGAGTCCTTCAGCAGGTCGCCCAAGTCCGGAGACATCCCCAACACCTCCGGGCACAGCAACTCCTCAGACTCTAACCGGCGGGCGGTGTCCTCCTCGCCTTTCCCGAACAACAAAGGCGGACTGTCGAAGAAAAGCAGCGCCGAGGAGCAGGACCGGGCACTCGACATGAGCGTCGCGTCAGCCAGGAACCAGGGACACCTGCTCGGACTGGGAGCCGCGTCTTCAGTGCTGGGTAGCATGGGCTTCCATCCGGGCGTGCGCTCCGCTTTCAAGCCGACGGGCATCTCTAAAGCCCTGGGCGCAGAGGCGTCCAGAGAGGAGGCCGGCGGCAAACTGAGCGGCCTCGGATTCAGCAAACTCATCGGGAACTTGAAGCCAATCCGCAACCTGGGCGAGGCCCTTAACGGGGCTGGGAACCACCCTCCAAAGTGCGCGCCCACCATCGTGGACTCCACATCTCCAATGGTACCGTGCGGGAATCCCATCCGGGGGTTCCCACTGCTGCCGCACGTGGAGGAGACATCGGCTTTCAAGCACGTCGAGAGTCGACTACACACCGGGTTGTCCCCCTCCCGGTACCCCCAGATGCCTCCCGGCCTGCACTTTGAAAGGTTCTCACTTCCACACTTCGACGGCGTGAAGACGTACGGTGGAGACTGTAACATCCCGCTGATGCCCTTCACCGTCTACAACGGGGAGCTCCTGTACAGCTCCCCGTATTACCCGCTCAAATTCCACTTCAGCAACCTCCTCAAGTACCCGGACTCCGTGCCCTACTTTGGCGCCCCCCCGCTGAGCCAGGACCTGGGCTCCATTACGAACATTGACCGGGAGATCGCCATGCACACGCAGCAGCTGTCGGAGATCAGCTCGGATAAGAGTCGGGCTCGGATGGACTCGGTGCCCGCCGGGAGCACCGGCTCCACCGGCTCGGGCAAACCCAAGAAGGGCCACTTGTGCCTCTACTGCGGGAAGCTGTACTCCCGGAAGTACGGCCTGAAGATCCACATGAGGACTCACACAGGGTACAAGCCTCTCAAATGCAAAGTGTGCTTCAGGCCCTTTGGAGACCCGAGCAACCTGAACAAGCACATCCGGCTGCACGCGGAGGGCAACACGCCCTACAGGTGCGACTTTTGCGGGAAGGTGCTCGTGCGGAGGCGGGACCTGGAGCGGCACGTGAAGTCCAGGCACCCCGGACAGACTCTGAAGAAGCTGGACGACAAACCGGGCGGCCCGTTCGACGACGCCGACCACAAAAGCGACAATGACAGTGACGTGGACGTATGTTTCACCGACGACCAGAGCGACCAGGAATCGAGCAAAAACAATGACTTAGTTTTGTCAGAGACGATTTAATGGGACCCCCACCCTTTGGTGTTGCATGAAGTAATATCTGCAAAAGAAATGTCACTTCTTGAACGTTATTTTTCCGTTACATATGGGAAAAAATATATTCAAATAAAAGATCCAAGTTTTTTTCTTAATTTAAAAATGTGTATTTATCACTCTCCGTTGTTTATGGAATCCGTTTAGGATTCTCACAATAAAAAAAAGTATCAAATGATAATAAAAAAGAAGCAACTTAATGCAGCAGCCGTTCGGTTTTATTTACTTTACAAATCATCACTTAAAAAAAAAAAAAATCGAAACAAATGCATTGTTTTCGTGCAGGCAGACGCTGAATCCACCTGCGCGCAAAAACAAACAGCAATCAGTAACAGATGTTTCGTTTTCTTTTTTTCTTTTATTTCAAGCTACAAAAAACAGAAAAAAAACCTGCCAAGGTTGACTAAGACATATTTGTGAAGTTTGCTCTTTTTTTTTTTTCTTGCTGAGGAAAAAAGTAATCTGGATAAAGTCCACAGTCCTGTTCAGGAAATCAGCGTGACTCCCAACTTTTACAAATTTTTGTTCGCATTGTGAATCTTACTCGAATTTTCCATTTTGCACTTTAACAACAAACCATCTCCACTGCTACGCTGCAAAAAAATAATTTCCCAACCCCATCTCTTCCCGAACTTGACTCCGTACTTCAATTTGCACTTTTTCCCCCCCCGACCTCGTTCTTCTGACGGTGGCAAAATGCAGCTTCCGGTTTACTTAAGGATTTATTGCCAGAGAAAAAAAATTTAGCTATTGTTTGCAGTCATACAAAATGTAAAGAAGCTGTAAATGAAGAAGATGATATTTCGCATTCCGCTGGAGAAGTTGTGTATGTGTGTTTATACGTGCTGTTTGTCTGAGAGGACAATAATATACTCCTAATTATTAAATGGATGTCCCCCCTCTCTCCCCCGTTGGAATAAATTAAACTTGAAGAATAAAAATGTGTATGAAATGTTCCTTTTATGTCAAATGAGACGAATTTTTCCAACCAGATTTGCAGAAATGCGTTTTATTTATTTTTTTATTTTTTTAGTTTAGCTTGTCACATTTTTTTTTCTTTCTCCAGAATTTTTTAATAGTCCGCAAATCTTGACACAATCATAAATCCTCATCAGTCACTCTGAGTTTTGGCTTCAGTTTGAAAATTGTGGCTCATCTGAAGCTGTAACGCTGCATCATTTTTTTTTCTGCCCAACTTACAAAAAATATAATTTTTCTTTTCCCCACTCTGTCGTTTAATATTAATATTATTAAAAATATAATCCTTTATATAAATAGAATTGATTCAATTATTATACAATGATCTAAACAAAAAGATCTGCTGTCTGAGATCAAAATAACTGTTCAGATCATAATTTAGAAGACAAATTAGCTCAGAGGGAACTTTGAAAAATCTTTTGTCATTAATAAAATATATTTAGTACTTTTGGATAACTGCATATACAATAATGTTAAATGGACATTTTAGCTACTGCTTTGTAATTTTTTTTTAAAACTTAAGAATAATATATAAAATTAATAAAAACTGTGCAAGAAAAAAAAAATTAATACAAACTGTTAGTTTGGTATATAGACAACATTGTTACCGGAACCATAGAATTACATTATTAAAATAAAACACGGCAAAGAATTGTAAAACAGAAAAAGTGAAGTATTGCATTACAAATGTAAAATCTAGTGTGGATATTTAGACCTTTTTGATTTCAGTTCTCTCGCAGTTCCAAAGTGCAGATGGAGATTTTTTTTTCTTTTTAATTAGGGCATAAATTAATACTTCACAATTCTTGCAATGGAAAATATGATGTGCAACACAATATACATATATGTTTTGTTAACTGCCTTTTTACATTCGGTTTATTTTCATAGTGTATAAAACCACATTTGTCCAGTGTCTTCTATTCACAAAAAGCAGACTTCAGTGCACCCAAATCTGCTTTGAAGTAAAGCATTGAACTTGGATAAATACAGCAAGAGTTTCCAAAGGAAACAAGAAATTTTGTTCTTATTGCTGAAAATAGATAACAAAAAAAATCAAGATCAAGATTATTTGAACACTGGGAGCCTTGATAAAGCAGAAAAAAACTATCTTTGAACTGAATTTTATTTATTTATTTTTTGGTTATAGCACAACTGAGTGAAACATTTGGACTTTAAGACCACAGTTAGGTGTCCTCATCAAGGATAAAAACATAAGACAGCCAAGAGCCGATGTCCAAGATGGTCCTCCAAATATACAAGTATAAAACAACCAATATAAACAAATGAAAAAAAATAATGAAAGACACTTACCCAAAGCTCAGCAATTTCTCACACATCCCTTTAGAAAAAGAAAAAAACTCTATTTGTTGAATTAAAATATTGCTTGCTTAACTTATTTTCGAGTAGGTAAGAAAAATTAATATCACTGTGTGTAAAATTATTAGGCAAGTGAGTGTTTTGACCATATCCTTATTTTTTAGGAGCATTTTATAACTCCAACCTGGATAAACTTGAATTCTTCATGGTTGTTTTTTTGTTTTTTACCCCACCAGGGGGTCCTTTTTGTGGGCTCTAGTGTCCCTTTTATCATAATAGGCTGACAGGAAAGGGGGAAGGAGAGGGGTGAAGCCATGCGGCAAATGTCGTCGGGTCCGGGAATCGAACCCGCGACGGCCGCGTCGAGGGCTGAGGGCTTCCAAACGTGGGGCGCGCTAACCTCTACGCCACCGGAGCACGCCCCATTCTTCATGGTTTTAATGGCAGGTGACGTATATCTGTGCAATGACCTTAGCATGTCAACACCGTAGGTCAGGGTTGGCCAAATTCGGTCCTCGAATTTGGGCAAATTTGATAAAGTCCATGATGGTAGAAACAATCTCTTCAGCATGTCAATGTTCTTCTTAGGCCTTCTGATGAGCCATCATTGGATCCAGGTGTGTTAAACCAGGGAGAGAACTAAAACATGCAGGATGCCGGCCCTCCAGGACCGACAACTGAACATAGGACACCAGCACCCTTTGTCAAGGTGGGCATATGTGGCAGTCTCTTTTCTTTAGGACAAAATGGTCCAAAAATAGATTCGGCTGACAATGAAAAGTCAAGAATACTCAAAAGTCTCTCAGAGGGATGCAGTACTCTTGTTAAAATGTTGGGGTGCGATCAAAGAACTTTTTTTATTCTTTTATTTTAAATACTCAACAGGGTCACAAGAAACATGCTGAGAAAACAAGATGCAAATGAACTGCAAAGGATGGGATATAGTAGACATATCTACTCTGGATATGCGAAGAAGTAAGCATGATGCCATTATCTTCCCGTTCTGTAATATTCTGTAACTGTAGGAGCTCAGAGACATGGCCAAAAGTAAGGACGGCTGAAACCAAACCTGAACAAGACACATCAGCCGTAGTGTCTAAACATGGTGATGACGCCTCCACCACGTTTCGCTCTTTAGGAACATTTCCATCATGACATTGTGCACGGTTAGTTTTCCACCAATCAAAGCTTTTTACATGTAGACCAAACTGACAAGAACGTCGTTTTTCACACGTTTCCTGTGTCCTCTGCATCAGCGACTCTCAACCGTAGTCTTCAGGACTCAACGTCGTGATTTAGGTGTTTCCCTGCTTCCGAACAAATGGGTGCAGGGTTTAGACTGGACATGCTGGAGCAAAGAAACATCTAAAACATCAAGAACGGAGGGCCGAGATGCTCTGGTTTGGAGAACCATTGCCCTTGATGACTTGCTGCTTTTTACCAGCAGTGGTTTTCTTCTTGCCAATGTTCCATGAAGATCCGGTTTGCAGAGTGTGTGACAAATAGTTCAACTGTTGACTGATCCTCCCACCTGGGGTGTGAATCTCTGCAGTTCTCCTAGAACTACCATCAGCCTATTGACTTCTTTTCTGACACCCTTTTGTCCCTTGCTGACCTGTCAGGTAAAGTACAAAGCCATGTCTTGTCACTTTTTACGTTTTCAAATCATAAATGAAACATTGCTTTGTAAGATGATCAGAGCTTTAAGCTTCTACTCAGGACTTCCTCCCTGACCTGTTTGCTGTGCTCTTTGATCTTCATCATGCTGTTTACCCAAAGTCCATTGTGTTGTTTTTTTTTTTTTAAAGTGAAATTTGCTGCTCAGCACACCAGACTGACTCTCCCTGCTCATCTTTTCTATCGCGTTTGCGACTCTACATCGCTGACCGCAGTACGGGACTGTGTACCACGCTGCTGTGAAGTATGTAACCCTCTGCAGGAGAGAGGCTGTTAGGTCAAAATAGGTCATGCGATTAATGTGCATTATGCAACATTAACGCGTTTCCAGACGAATCGCATGCGTTAGCACGTCAACCACGCCACAAGTTTAAAGACGTCAAAGAGGTGGGACGACAGTACGGCACAAAAAGACGGCCTTTATTGTGTTTTGGCTCTCTGTAAACACCTGAGAGCGTCCAACAGAATGCCCAGCATAATTTTAATTGACAGCAACACAAGAATGATTGTCGTTTCGCAAAATAGATTTTTTTCATGCTCGGCAGGCTTTACACTCTCCGAGTTGTGTTAGTCTCTCCTCCCTGCCAAACACTTTGGGAACTCTCCAACCCCGTGGGAGCCGCCATCTTCCTGGATCAGGTCCAGATGGTGTTTGCAGTCAAACCCTTCCACACTGAGCTCCTCGCTCACACTCCCCCCGCCCGACCCACCAGCGTTTTCAATCAATTAGTGCTGTTCATTAGTGGGAACACTGCAGGGCGTTGAAAAAAATGGAGTTTGACTCTCATGCCGATCAAAAACCTAACTTCATTGGCAGAAAAATCCCACAAGGCCGGTATGCACATGCGGCGGTCTTTTATTATTATTATTACTTTTTTTTTTTTATATACAACTTTCTTGATTGAGGAATTCTTTTCCCCTTCTCACTACTGCTCACCGAGCAGCAGATTAGACGTGATAAAGGCGAGCGTTTCTTCATGCTCACATCGGGGAACCGGACAAGTGCAGCCATTATCGACTGCATTGACAAGGACAGCGCCACGTCCCTGCACGGCTTGAAAGAAATGAATGTGAAATACAGACATGGTCTTTGTCCATTGTGAAAGGGAATATTGTTTTTTTTTTTCTTTCATAAAATATTCATTCAAATCCAATAAAAACCCGATAAAGCAATCAGTAGCGCTGAGAATCTGTGGAGACTAAAATAAGAAGAAAGCCACAGCAAGGACAGAGACTCTGTAGACCTGAAAGAAGAAGAGAGGTAATGGACTGGATATAATAATATGGTAATGATGAATAGTTGTAGGTCAGATGTTTTGTGGCCTTTTTCATCTCCTTCTTCACAAGACATTTTTTCCTCCCCGCATGTTTAACTGTACCGTCTTTCACAAGCTTCTTCGTGAAATCAAAACGATAAAAGAAAAACCCAAACATTTGAAACAGACGAGGAAAAGGTTTTGATGTTCAAAGATTTCTTTTGACACCAACTTGATGTTACGTGTGAATCGGTTAATTTCTCTTTCGGAGGCGGACAGATGGATGTCGAAGTCGGTCACAATAAGATGACCG
This sequence comes from Gambusia affinis, assembly GCF_019740435.1. NCBI lineage: Eukaryota > Metazoa > Chordata > Actinopteri > Cyprinodontiformes > Poeciliidae > Gambusia > Gambusia affinis. Next base: position 5,672,484 of record NC_057872.1, read on the forward strand.
GCAGCACATCTCAAGTGACTTTGGGTCTTTGTGTGAATGTTAGAACGGTAAGGGACGGTGAATGGAAGAGCCATTTGAAACGAATGAAAGCACGCTTTCTTCCCCCCCTCTAACTATTTGTGTTTTTAAGAGAAACTTTTGAAACATCTTTGAGGATGTTAATTAAAAAAAAAAAAAAAAAAAGAAAAAAAAAATTGACTGAAAATATAAAACTTTGGCTTTCAGCCACAAATTGCCACATCTAAAGTGATTCAAAAGCACAAAAGTAATTCAAATTTTTCTAAAGTGCGACAAGAACGTGTTTATCTTGCCATGCAATCGCACCTGAAACCAGATATTAATCTACACTGTTTAACACCTTCAACTTTTTCTTTTAATGCCCAACTGTAAATCAGAATAAACTTTACCGTTTTAGGCAAGTTACCAAAATCATTTCAGTTATCCAATGCCAGGATACTGAGAGAAAGATTTTTCAAAGGATTCTGTTAAATATACTATTTAATTCAGAAATGTCGTATAGTTGTCTTTCGACAAACTTTCCACAATAGTTTGGGGGGAATTTTGGCTCATTCCTGACAGAACTGGTGGAACTGAGTCATATTTGTAGATTTGAAACATTACATTTGTGAACTTTTATGGTATATTAAGGGTCATTGTCGTATCTCGTGCCAACCGTTCTGCTTCACCATATGGATGGTGTTTTCGAGCTCCTCCCCTTTTCTTCCTAAGGTTTATGAATGCTGACATCAGAAAGAACTTCAGACTACAGGACATATCAACAAACATAAAAAAAAATAAAATAAAAAAATCAACAAACATAAGGTCTCTTCACTTTGGCACAAACCTGATTTTATAATAATGGCTTCTTCCATTCTGAGCGGCATTTCAGACTCATTTGTGTGCATGACTTCTCTCCAGGTACTTTCAGAAATATGACTTTCTAGCTAATCGTTTACTCTAAATCAGCCTTGGAGTGTGTGTGGTAGATACTGAAGTATCGATACTTCCAATACCAGCTCTTTATGCTCTGAAGTCGATTCTCAAATCAAAATGTTGATGATTTTGATGCTTCGGTTATTTGCGGTAATGTACGCTATTCACGAAAATACGGCGGAAAGAAACTGAAATGTTGAGATCTCGTACAATTTGCTTGGTTGGTGGGGAACTACTTTTTCATCCGCCTGCGTAAGTGCACGATTTGTAAGAGCGGTGTGAAGTTACCCAATGGAAATAAATATCTAAACTTCACAACAATTTCAATTTGAGTCACGCTGGATTAGAAAGCAGCAACACTTCTTTCAGATCTACCAGAGACATTATCTGGATTTGATTGGCTTGTATCAGTATTGGATCGGTGCCGACAATACCAGCCAGAATTTTGCTCGTCGTGAAGGAAATCGGTGGCATTGAACATCGCTAGTTTGCGGGGTGGGGCTTGTTGAACCGGATCATACCAGAATGAGATCAAGCATGGCCGATGAAACAACAGCATGTCTTTGGGAAACAGCCCATGAGAGCTTGTCTCAGTCACTCAGCCGGCGTCGACTTGGACAGCGCTGACGTTTCCAGATCGCTTCACGGCCGGCGGGCCCCCGCTCCTCCGGAACAGGTAGACCGTGAAATCTGCGCAGGTAAAGTCAACGTGCACAACTGGTCGGATCGAGGTCGGAAGAGATGGAACAAATGACTTCACGTGTGTGCGGACCCGCCGCCCCGGCAGCACGACCACACGGCCCTGGACAGACGGAGAGAGCGGATTTAAAGTGACGGCAGCTCCACTGGCGGCCGGGTTGTCTCGGAGCAGGTAAGTCAGGTGGAGTAAACACATGCAGCTGGTTTCGCAGAGCAAAGTAGAGGGATGAAGCACACGGATACAAGAAGAGAAAAGCTAAGAGGAGGATGCATGTCGGCATGCATGCACATTGCTGTAGGCGGACAGGCGACAAGGGAAGGACACAAGTCGTAATCAGAAAGATGGACAGATACAGAAAGAATCTCAGCCCACCGCTCAAGCTTGTACTGTTAATCCCAGATTATCACCCAGCCTGTCTGTCAGTCGGGTTAGCAGCAGGTAGGAGGTTTACACTGTGGCACACCAGCTGCGGCCCACTGGTGCCTTCTCCTCCTCCGTCCCTCCGCCACCTTTGCGACACAAGCACATGCTAAACAGGCCGCCATCGCCGCCGCCCACATTCAGCTGCAAATGAGCCGGATCCCTGTTTGATGTCATGAATAATGAGGGTGAATTTTCATTTCCAAAAAGAAAAAAAAAACACTACAATTTCTTTTTTTACAGCTGTCACACCGAGCAGCCGGATCTCTGGAGTTCTAGGTTCAATGAATAAACTTCAAACCTAAAGGTGTAACATGTCAGAGAAAAAAAAAAAATCTAACAAATACATGTGGATGCTGTCTGATTATCCGACTAGCTTTTTTTTCTTTTTCCAAGGCAGGTACATCCAAGTTTTGGGGTATTGAGAGCATCTGCTGTGACACACCATGTAATCATGAGGATTGTCATGACGGAAGTCTGACAAAGTGGAAGTGAAGGAGGAGTTCCCCTTTTGGCGATCTTCCTCAGACAGAGCGGGCACTTACAAATAAAATCACTTTGTGGGAAAAGCAGGGGAAAGCAGAGCAGGAGAGCACAGGCCCTCGCAGAAGTCTTCACACCTCCTGACCTATTCCACATTTTGTCACGTCATGGCGAACTACAAAACATTAATGTGACAGATGTGCAGGACAGAATGCATTGTTCTGCTTACAAATAAGGTGATTTTAGGGTCACTTGCACTGGATTCTAAAACAATAAACGTATAAATGCATCCATTATTTTTTGCATTCATTTTTCATTCATAAAATCCCCATAAAACGCTTTGATTGTCGTGGTTGTAATATGTGAAGAAGTCGAAGACTTAGCATTGTGTCAATGTAAATATAAGGCGGCGAATAAGCCACTTCCACCTTTTAAAGAGTTCATTTTACTGGAGTGAAGTCGTCATTAATGTGGGAACTACAAGCTTAGACTTGGTGTTACAGCATTTCAGTGACAATACCACATCGCCATCCAACTACAGTACATCACAAGCTTCAAGGTAAAATAAAGACATAAAATAATGTATGACATGTAAAACATACCCCTCGGACCTTTGCTTAGAGGTATAAATGACATCTTTACCAATAATATTAAAAATTCTTTGAACCTTTTTCTGCTTCTGCTTGCCATGCTCATGCTTCAGAATACGGTGCATCTCTTTCATGTGCACCAGCGGAACCGACATCCTGTATAATAGTTCCCACCTGGAAATTTCCACAAAGAAAGTCATGTAAAAATCTACGTATTGGAAAATAAAAATGCATAAACAAAAATTATGGCAGTAAAATAGTGCTTCTCATTATTTTCATTTTAACAACCCATATTAACAATTGGCTGCAGTGAAAGGAAAAAACCCAAACATGTCTCGGGAAGTTGTGTTGTATCAAAGAAGAGGTACGTCTGTAATGATAAATGGCACTGGCTGCATTTCCATCATAAATGTGCACAAAAATTTGTTGATATTCTGTTAAAGTTGAACAAAAACAATTTTGTAATTGTTGTGCTTCCATTACATAATAAGAAACACAGTTAAAAACCGCACGTTAGCAAGTTTGTTCATGCGATAAGCCCTTAAAACCTTCTTGCATCATCCTAAAACTTCTTCCTGTTGTCTTCTTTGTCTTTTCTGACAAAAGTAAAAAAAAGTGTTTCCATTGCAGTTTTGTGAAATAGACTAATTCTAAAATGTATATTGTCTGAATTACACAGCTGAAGTCCACAGTGTCATGTAAATTTAATGAAGCTTTGTGAACTGCTGAAAAAACTGTGACTGAACTGATGACATTTTCTAATTTCTTCATAAATTTCTCTTCCTAACCTCTTTACATTATGAGGAAAGGTCATGGTAAAGTCAAAAGGCCATGAGAATGCTCTGCTAATTTATTGCTGCAAATGCTGAACTGTATCCAAGTAAAACGAACAAGTCCAGTCAGCTTTATCTGTTTACAATTTGCTGAAAATTAAAGCAAGAAGCATCAAATTGTAAACTCATGGTGTGGTCACCATCCTCCTCTGACCTCTGACCTCAACCCTATTGAGAACCTTTGGAGTTTCCACAAGCAGAAGATCTGAATGAAGTTCATATCAAACCAGCAGCTCTGGGAAAATATTCTGACATCCTGCAGAGAAATTCAAGCAGAAACTTTCCACAAACTCTCAAGTTCAATGGATCAAGAATTGTGCTGTGATATCAAAGATGTTTCTATGTTAACATGTAACTTGGTCTGTTAAGATGTTTTTGAATGAAACAGCTTTTGATTTTAGTTCATGTGACCACTTAATGCTGCACATTCAGTGAATGACCGTTTGCAGTTTATAATCCATAAAATGTTTAGAAAATCTGCTGTGCATAATAATTTGGAACATTTTGAGTTTTTTTATTTTTGAAAAAAAAATATATACTGTTCTCTTGGGAAGCTTTGTTCAGTAAAACTTTATTTATATTGTAATAATTCATGACTTGAAAATTATACTGACCATCATTTGTATTGACCATTTAAGAAAATCTGAGAAAATATCACTTGCATAATAATTTGGAACAAGGTGCAAGTCTTATTTTCCACGAGATAAAACAATTCAAACCAACTTTGTTATCTTAGATTGTGTGCTAATCTAAGATAATGGTCATTTATTCGCCTTCCTATTTTTCCTATTTAATTCATCGTATTGATAAAATAGACATGGCAGAGGATGTAATTTCTTTTTACTCTGACTATTTTTCCTAATTTGACTGTGAAAAACGAGGTGGGGAAAAAAAAGCAAACGGTACAGTTGATAAACAAGCGAGAAAGAAAAGTAACTGGTGAAGCACTAATCAAATAAATGGTTGAATTTAACTGAAGCCTGCAGGCTAACACAAGTCAGTATTGATCCTCTGTTTATGGGACTCTATAATGGAGGGAGAAATTGTAACTTTGGGTTATATATCACATATTCGCCTGAAAAATAACTACTTTAATGTTTAGAATTCAAGAAGTGCTTACCAAGAAAATTATTAAAATTTTTTTTAAAAAGCCTATTTGATTATAAGCTTTAAACATGTTGAGTGATGACCATTGATTTTCCAATTACCTTCAGTCTACTAAACAACCCAGCCGCTGCTAATGCACTGGTCATTACAATTCAGCACGACAGGCATGGCGTTTAAAGGCAAACCTTCCCCTCGGTCGTAAAGTACTTTAATATTTTTATTTTGTGTTGTATTGGTCATAAGTTGTCTGACAAACCAGGTTGTTTGTCAGACAACTTATTCGTTTTCTGTTACTGCTCTGTGGTGAAAAACTAAAACTGTGGATTGTAAGGGTAGGTGAGAAATATCCTAAAATGTTTCCGGCAACTATGACAACAACCAGTTACAACTTGTAAGACAGACTTTCATCATGGCCTCTCCTCACATCAACAACAGCGCGCTGTGGCTTATTTTACCAGACGCACATAAGAGTGCGTCCAAGATTTATGTTACATGTTGCGTCAGCGACTCTGAACTGAACAAATTAAAAGAGGCGTGTACTCATGGAAAGTAAAGCTTAAAACGATGTGTGGAAGAGGTATTGCGAGCGATGTCTACTTGGGCGTCGCCACGGCGAAATTCCCTCTTCTCCGACTGTCAACTGGAACGCCGTTTCCTCGGACGTGACGTCAAACCACCCGGCTCAGATTTCCCATTTAAGAGGAAAGCGGCGTAAGTTCAGCGTCTTGGTGTTAAATATTCACACTCCCTCACCCTGCCAGGTTCTCCCTTCCTCAGCTGTTCCCAATCTCCCGATTTCCTCACTTGCACCCATTCTCATTCCCTGACGCTTCTTTTGTATTTCAGTTCACCTGTTTTCATTTTTTTTCACTTCTCCTCCTACCCAGGTTCCGTGCCACATTCCCTTCCCCTCCTCTGCAAGTTTCTGCTGTCATTCGTTAAACCTTCATCGTGATCATTCCAAACTACCGTCTGTATTTTGACAAAAATCCCCATGACAAAAATCTGCTGGTTCTTTTGTTCCCCATAAATACTAACAAAAAAGAAAGTCCACAGAGATAAAGAAAGACAGAAGAGATACATCTACTATAATACTAAATGGATTTTGAGATGATATTATCAAAGCAAGTCAAGTTCTTTGGATGCATTTTGTTTACGTGTTTTGAAGGATTTTTTAAGATTCATTATGTTTCAGTCCTAAAACAAAATCAAGCCAGCAAAACATGTCATTGGTTAAAACGCCCCTTCATGTCTGGCATTGAGTTTTGCACAAGAAAGTAGTTCAGATCTGACCTTTTAACAACACTTACAGTGTAAATCAGCACTATGACTTTTTTTCTAATTATTATTATGTCTTATGTAACATTTCATTTGTATGAACGCAGACGTTTCCCTGAACTATCTACTTTTTGACCGAACAAAGAAATATTTCCCCCCTCCAGTCGGACTTTTGCATCCTTCGGTGACAACCATTACCAGCCGTCCCAAAGGAGCGCTATTTAAACCTTTGCTCCCGCTGAAAGCAGCGGCGCTCCGAGAAAAAGACGGAGGAAAAAAATGGAAACAAAAGCCGATATGGACCCCAGGACGACATGAAGAGGAGAATTAGGATGGCAAAGACAGAAAGAGAGCGAGAAAGAGAAAGAGGGAGAACGGCACACAGAGGGATGGAGATGAGGAGGCTCCATTGGGGTGCAGTGGGCTGTGAGACGGGTCCATTCACCCCCCATCTAAACACAGTGTCCCACCGCGCATCATCGCTTTCACCCGGGCAGCCAACGCTGTGACCACAGACACAAAGTTAACCAGTCAACTCCATTACAGTGCAGGGGGCGTGTACAGACCTGCCACACCAAAGGGATCACGCCGGCCGGCCAAGAATATTAATTGCTTTTAAATGAAGTGGAAGTCTCTTTATTGGGTGTCTGGTGTTGGTTTGTTATCTGCAGGGTTGAAAAAGGCCCGACTGCTCTTTGGTCTCGCCGCCTTTGAAAGAGAAAGTGACTCTGGATGAGGTCATTGATCAGTGGGGGCTATATACTCCCAGTGGGTTTTTGTGCGTCCTGCCCCTTTAACTACCCCTATTATCCTCTGCCCATTGATGGCTCAGTGCGCGGCAGGTTAATATACATATTTGTTAATGATGTTTCCTCTCGTGCGTGGATGCAGTCCAGTAAGGATCTTTGTTTTGCAGAGTCAACATTAAAGACACAGAATTGAGTGGTACAGTTTTCTAAATTACTAATTTTTAAAATGTAATTTTAGTGGACAGAGCTCTAGGTATAATATGTATTAAGATGTAAAATACTATCTTTCAAAAATCTTTACTTCTGTAGTTACTTTCTGAATACTACAGTGTTAAAAAAAAAAGTCAGATTGGATTATTTTCATAAAATGTGTTGTTTTAGTCCTAATGTGGCTAGGGGCTAGCTTTAGCGTTGTGGTGTGAGTTAAGCTACAGTGAAGGTCAGGGTAAGCAGTAGGATCTGTACATGTATGACAGTTCACTTTGTTACAAGTTACTAAATGAATCAGTTTGAATCAAGTTGTTTCTGAAGCAAAATGCCTTTAAGAGTTTACATAGTTGGAAGAAAAAGCCTTATTCGGCAGTATATTGTTCACAAGCTAATCTCTGTTTTCACACAGCAAACTTTAAGAAAAGCTACGTTCATACGAGACTTGGAACTCAGCAAACAACTGAGCTGCAGCAATAATAAAGAACTCCACATTAATTTTGGCTCCTGGCTTTTCCTCTGAGTTCTTCTGTGATTGAGAAAGTTATAAAACTATTGTGCTTGTTTCCACAATAGAGCACAAGTTAAAATATTTACATCTGTTTTTGGATAAAACAGTACAAGACTCACCAAAGCATTTTTGCCGCACCTACGAGCTAAAACAATATTATAGTAGGAGAGACATCACCTTTAACAGGTGTTGTCAGTGTGGAAAGGTGTAAAAGAACGTGACGAAAACGCACAAGTTCACGAAGCTACTGTGAAAAATCTGTCAGGTTATTCCAAGGAGTTGAAAATCCCTGCAAATTCACTCCGATTTCAGATTGGGGTGAAAAAGCTCCTCTATTAAATTATTTTAGGGTCAGAAGTCGGCCTGCTTGTCTTACACCTGAAGTTTAACCAATACTGGCAGCGGCAATGGTTCCAAACACAGCAGGATATGTGTAATGGAACGGTTCAAATAGGAAGGAAAGGTTGCAGTGGCCCAGTCAAAGTCTAGAGACAAACATCTAATGAACTAAAGCAGTGCTGAAAATCAAGTCAACCACAGTTACTCCACGGTGATAGAAACTAAAAAACTCATTCAGAAATAAATACGAAAGGATGGAAAATACGCAAATTATTCAATCATGGACAGTATTTGTTGTGGTTTTGCACTTTCATTAGTAATAATAGGCTCATTTTTAAAATCTCCTAATCTGTGAAACACAGGAGGCAAAAGATAATGTACTCTTCTCATTTGTTTGTTTTCTTAAGTGTGACTGTGCAGTTGTGAAATGTCTCCCTAGCTCTAGTGGCCGCCATGCCAAGTGCACACTTTTTACTTTACGCCAGTCACCGACTCGCTGTTGTTGACTGCGTTACCACTGGCGAGCCCTGCCAGGACTGCACAATGGCTGCTGTAGCTCCGATCATGTACGGTACAGTGTATCCACCACGGTGGTCCCCGCTGAGCTGTGTGTCTGAGGCCCATAGCAGGCTGACGGGGAACAGAGGGGGTTGGGGGGGGAGAGTAAAGGAGAGCAGATAGAGAACATTATCTATAATTCCCCCGCGCTGTCTCTCGCTTTCTCAAAAGGGGCCGAGGCACCAAACAAAGCCTTGCAGCGAGACAGCTCTGAAGATGAAGACGACACTGAGGTTTCACATCCGCATGAATACGGCTAGATATTAATCCAGCTAAGAGAAGAAAAAACATGCTACAGGTTGCTTTCTAAGCTTTCTTTGTGGGAGTATTTCTTTGTGTTGCTGCCTGGCTCTTGAATAGAAACCCCCCCTCCAGCCCCAAAGCCCCACCACCACCACCTCCTTTGCTACTCACTATGTCCATTGAAAAAAAAAAAAGGCTTCCAAATAAAAGCTATTAGAATATTTGTGTAGATGAGTAATAAGTTATTAGTTGCAATTACTGGTCATCTATTAGCCTGGTATAATAGACTGATTAGGCAGTGGGCCTTTTAACTTCTGAAGAAGTAATTTGGAAGACAGCCTACCTTTGAGAAGCCAAAGAAAGGCTTCCTTTGTTCGGCCCGTATCAGCCTATTGTACTAACAGACATGTTATAATGGGATTAGTAGCGACTACCATGGACGGATAAAATCCATGGCGAATGCATCATTTTGTATAATTCACAGGTACTGGAGATGAGAAGAGATCTGTGCTAGTGAGAGGGCACTTCAAACAAGATGAATAGAGAGTGGTATATGCATCTTACCACCTATATTTAATGTAATTGACCGCATATGGGAGACGGTGGTGGGACGTTTCACCGCCTCGGCCTCGGCGCGTTTTTTTGACTTTGGGAGCGATTAGAGCAGCCTCGTGTCGCGAGTTTTTAGGAGGGGGTCAGGGGGGAGGACATGTGTTTGACCTTGGAGAAATGGGAAGCGTTGAACTCCTCCGTACAGGTAGCGGCGCTGGTCCTTTGTCAGAGATGATGGAGAAAAGTTCCATTTAAATTCAGACTGAGCTTTTTCAAGGACACCCGATTGTTGGCAAACATGGCTGAAAAAAAAAATGTCATTCTGAAGAACAACAAAAGCGCTTGTGGTCATGGGGCAAATGTTCTTTCTTTCTTTCTTTTTTTTATTTTTTTACCTAGTTATCCTTTGCCTTTTTTGTTATCCTTAGTCCAAAGAGATGCTGGTAAAATTCAAAGCTCTGTTCAAATTTTGTTCAAATTTTATAAAGTAATATTTGGAAAATGTGAGGTAAAATTGATATTTCTCCGAAACTTACAGAGCTGTGCAGAAGTACAGATTTCTATAGTTTTTTTGATAAATTTATCACATCATTCAGGTTACATTATAATTTGATTTAAGGAGAAACAAACTATCCAAACCAACTTGACCCAGTGTGAAAAAGTAACCCAACCCATACACTTAAACAGAACCGGTCTGACGACATGAAGTAGGATTAAAGTTCCCACAAAGCAACACATCATGCACCATCGCATCATGCAGTGAATCTCACTGAGGGCCATTATCCAAGAATGGAAATAGTACAAAATTGCTCCAGGAGCCCATTTCAGTTCAATCCTTCATTTCGAGATCCACACACATTCTTTTTATGCCTTGAAGTCGCGACATGAAGAAGCCATCCCACCGATATTACAACCCCGATCCACCTCAGCTGGTAGTCGCCAACCCTTCAGCAGCGTGAAGGGGAAGGGGTGACACGGGACTGTGGAAGCAGTGTGACGTAGAGATGAAATTCAAAGCGAAAACGGCTTCGTTGAAGAATCAGAGAGAGCAGACACACCGTAGGATCCTAAAGAGTAAACCTGATCTGAGAAATACTCTGTGGGATCTGATATGAATGCTGGTAGAAGAATGGCTCACAGCAACTTCTGCTTACTTTACTTGTAGAATCCAGAACAACATCTAAAGAAGGCTGCTGTTGCCCCGGTCCAGGTCTGTTTTCATGAGTTCTGAACAACAGAGAGACTTGTTAAAAATGCCGTCTATCGTAGAGTTTCAAAACAAAAAACACAGCTTGGGGTCAAACCAAAAAAAACCAACAACAACCAAAAATAACGTTTCATATTTGGCAACCTTTATTCTGATAATTCCCAAGACCGGTGAAAATATTCTTTGCACTAGTTCGACAAAAGTGGATTACAAGCGATTTAAGAGTCACTTTCTCTCTTACAAAAAGCATTTCAGAAAAAGAATATAATTAATACAATTAAACATGGCGGTCGCTTAATCGTCAAAAATAACCAGTAGGATAATCGATTACTAATGTAATTGTCACTTGCAGCACTACTCAGGTTAAGTCTGGCTGAAATTGGTGTGAGCAAAAACAAGCCAAAACAGAATAAATCTGTACAGGACCAGTCACTTGTAGAGTGACCAAAACACGACGAAACCGCCAGAGAAGTTTCGCTCCACGTCTCCTCATTGAGCGGCGGCCGCAGATGGAGCGCCGCGTTGACACCGGGCCAAATAACCCAGAACAATATCATCCTCCTTCCACTTGCAAATGACAGCAGGAGCGCATTGCCGTCTTCCTGAACCACTTGTCTGCTCTCTTTGGAGCGGCGCTTTTTCCCCGCTCGTTGTTTATTCTAATGCGGTCCGCGAGGAGCAGCTGGTGGTGACATGGGGTTGATTACGCCGTTCTCACAGTGACATATTCAAAGGCAACAGGGGAAAGCGCCATTGTTGCTTGCGATCTGCGGATGACAGTCCTGCCTGTTGAACCAGCTCCACTGTGGTGATCTTATGGTCAGAGGGCAGCGCGCCGTGCTAGCAGGGATACGTTCAGCCCAGGCTGGCTTTGAGACGGAAATGTCGGTACCAGGATAACGGTTGGGTCTTTTTGATGAGGCTGCATAAGTAGGAAACACCCAAATATTCTGATTTGTTATAGGAGGTATTAAAGATGGAACCAGCACAGCACCAGGGCCGTGTAGAGACCTATGGAGGGGGCAGGGGCTCAAATTTTAAAAAAGGGGCACGTTGAACAAAAACTCTGTACAACAACACAGCAACAACCCATATTAATCAATAATCTAACTGGATCCTACTATATTATTGCCATCATGTGGGGAAATGCAAAGCAAACCTAGTCTATATTTTCCCCAACAGGTATAAAGTTTCTGTTTCTGCTGCTGACAGTCCTGGAGGGCTGAGCTGATCTGAGACTGTAGATTTTAAACAGACAAGAGGAGAGAAAGTCTCTGGTTATAAAGTTATGAAATAAGCAAAATTGCTGCCATTTCGCTAATTAAGCTCTAATAATATCTATTTAACCTCTAGAACAACCTGACTGCAGACTGATTTATAGATCCAAACAGCTCAAAGGGGTTAACTCTATATAATAGTTTGATAATAGCACCTCTAAGACCTAGAATTATAAGACTGGAATATCAAGATAAAGAAAACTCAGTAGCTGCTGGTAGGGGCCATTCAGGGGCCTCCAGACACTCAGGGGCCCCTAGAAATGGTTTAATTGTAACCCAGGTCATAGATCTAAACCTGTAGCATCATTTATAGAGAATGACAATGTTATTATATTTTATTTAATGCATTCAGCTGAGAAACAAAAGGACATTTAGGATTTAATTAGGAAGTTTACTTTGTAAAAGTTTAAAGAATCATCTTGATAGTTTGATTATGTTACCATGGCTACAATATGGTGTAATCTTTGTGTTTGAATTGGTTTTGTTCACAAATACATCACAGCAAATAACCAATAATCAGTGATTGATTTTAAACTCGGCCAATAAACCTGGTCTCCCTCTCACAGGCTTCACCTTATTGATATTTAATATTACCCTGGGCCGGCCCTACATGAACAGCCGCTGCGATGCGCATCTCTGGAATCTACCTGGAATCAACCTGGAACCTACCTGGAATCAACCTGGAACCTACCTGGAATCAACCTGGAATCTACCTGGAATCAACCTGGAATCTACCTGGAATCCCCCGGTGGCCACTGTCAGTCCGCCGATGCTTTGGAGACATTTTGATTCATTTCATTGTGGCGTGTTTGGCTTTTTGCTGTGGTTCTACAGTATTTTCTCTGATGTTTTTTTATGAACTCTAAATGCTCTAATTGGGCCGAATCTTCCTTTAACACTTGAGGTTCTGCAATAACTTCCATTTACAGCCGCGAACCTGCAGCCCAGATCCCGTCAGCAGAGGCTTCAACCCGCCTGGTAGAAACGTTAAGGAGAAGCAGATCGAAGAGAGACGGATGGTACCGGGTGGTGGTACCGGGTGGTACCGGAGCTTTGCTTTAACTATGGCAACCAGTAACAGTTTAAAAGCCCACTGACTCTTTCTGTAGTCAGGTTGCGTGCGCATCCGTCGTGTTAACTAAAAAAATCCACCAGACAAGCCCGCTCTGAATATCAAACGAAACTGTGACATCACAATGTGACCTCACGATATAACTTCAAAGGCAGAATTCTGACATCACCAGCGATTATATAAGCTCGTCACATCGGTCTACTTTCATCACAGCCCTTTAGCAGCACTTGAGAATTTGTTTAGCAGTTCAGAGTAAGATATTCAACTTTGTTTGTTTACAATGCCGTCCAACCAGTCAACAATCGAAGAGGTTGCATCCGACAACATTGTCGAAAGACAATTACAGCCACCCAAGACACCCAAACGCAAGAAGAAGGTGTCATTTGCAGTCTGGTGGGAGCTGCACGCAACTGAGGAGCAAAAAAAGTCTGCTGAAAATATCGAACAGCAGGACGCTTCATCAGTGACTGAAATTGAATCGCTTGCCGAAGCACAGGACGAAGCACAGGATGTGGACCGACCAACATCTGAGAGTGAGTCCAAAGAGATGAACAAGGAACCATTTAAGACCTGGTCTGAAGAACACGTCCCCGTCGACCAAAAGACTTCTGCAGGAAATATTGCAAAGCAGGACAATTCTCTGGTCAGGGAAGAAGAGTCAACCGCTGGAGAGCAGGAGACTATGGATATTTCAGAGAAGAAACAGCCGTCAATGTCTAAGAAACGGCCACCAGTGACAAAGGGCAAAAAGATTAAAATGATCCCATTTCATATGTGGTTGGAGAAACATGCCCCTGCTGATCCAAAGACTTCAGCTAAAAGTACTGAAATCGAGGAGGTTTCACCAGATACCAGACAGGAATCGATCTCTGTACTGACAGAGACACCAGAGAAGGAACAGCCGTCAAAGTCTGGCACAGAAAATATTAAAAAGCAGGACACTTCTCTGCTTGAAGACAAAGATGACCAGGAAGATTCCATAAAGAAGATCTCCAAAGAGGAACCTGTGATTTCAACCACACAACTGGTCACCGAGAAGACAAACATCTCCAAACCAGAGAAGGAAGAGGAACAAAAAGTGGACAAACTACCAAAGACAAAGCGCGTCAAGAAGACGCCACTGCTTTGGAAATGTTTCCCCGAGTCAAATGCTTGTGTAGATCTTGCATTTTTCACGGAAAACAGTGACATCAATAATGGTCTTCTGGCAGAAAACCAAAGTAATCAGGCAGCGTTGCCCAGCAGCAGAAAGAGGACGTTTTGGAAAGTGTTCCCCAAATCAGAACCTCATATTGATGTCAGTTTTATTGCTGAGAATATTGAATCTCAAACTGTTTCAATGCCGGCACACAAACTGGATGAGGCGGCTTCCTCGAAGAAGGAAAATGATTCCCAGAACACAATGATTTCTACAACACCATCGACGGGAAAGCCAAAGAACAACATCCAAATACAGAAATTAACTGAGGTTCCTGAAAACCAAACAGCAGAAACTGTTCAAGGACTGTGTTTACCTGAAAGTCTGAATTTGCCCCACTCATCTGAAAAGGCAACAAGTCAAGCTGAGTGTACATGTCTTGCCAAATCTAAGAAGTCTGAATTGGAATATATGGAAGTACAAAAATACCTAATGCAACAGCTTGATGAGATGTTCAGTATAAATCAGAAACTAAATGCAAAACTGAAACAACAGAAGGATTTGATGAGGAAACGACTCTCAGACAGCAGACAAAGCAAGAAATCAATGGTTTCAGTACAAATTCAGACGGATTCACAGGACAAGACAAAGCAGAAAACAGTCCATTATTCATCTGCTTCAACACAAACAGAGATGGAGGTGGAGGAAACCAGATGTCAGGTAAAACCAGTCCGTAGAACAGTTTCAACGCAAACTGAGTTAGATGTGTTGGAAACCAGATCTCAATCCAAACCAATTTATCAAACGATTTCAACACAGACTGAGCTCTTTTTGCTGCTAAGAAAACAACCCTCAGAAACACAATTGAATGGGCACCAGGATCAGCAGGTCAAGCTATTGAAGCGATCTACCGGTTGGTACAGGAGAAAGTCATCAATCAAAGCTGCTTGTGAACTGGAGACCCTCAGTGATAAAAATGTCTCTGGAGCAAATAGTGAAAAACAAGATATTTCAGAACCAGAAATAGTTGTGGATAAGGCAGCAGCTGAGAGTCACACAAAACAAACTGTCATCGGTAAACCACAGGAGGCAATCGCTGAAGAAACGGTCACTGAAACCCGACAAACTGGGGACCATCAAGCTAAGAAAAAGCTATCAAAGAAATCCAAACGTAAGAACAAGAAAAAGTCAGCAAATAAAACTGTCTCTGAAAAGGTGGAAAACCTCAACAATGATCATGTTTCTGGAGAAAATAGTGAACTACAAGAAGTGTCTATTCCAGAAACATTTGGTGATCAGACAGCTTCCATCAGAAACAAGAACCACACAAATGAAACAGTCAGTGATAAACGTCAGCAGATCACTGAAAAGGTCTCCATGACACAACAAAACGGAGACCAACCACCTGAGAAAAAGCCATCGAGGAAATCAAAACGTAAGATCAGGAAAAAGGCAGCGATGAAAGCTGCCTGTGACGTAGAAAACCTCAACAATAATAAAATTTCTGGAGGAAACGCTGAACAAGTAGTTTCTATACTGGGGACAGTTGGGGATCAGAGAGTTTCAAATAAAAACAAGATTCATGCAAAAGAAACAGTGATCAGTAAACGTCAGCAGATCACTGAAAAGGCAACGGTCTCCACGACACAACAAAACGGAGACCAACCACATGATAAAAAGCCATCGAGGAAATCAAAACGTAAGATCAGGAAAAAGGCAGCGATGAAAGCGATTTGGACCAAAGAAACAGCGATCTCTAAAGCACAGAAGATCATTGAAGAGGTAACAATCTCTGAAGTCCAAGAAAATGGAGACCACCAAGATGAGAAAGGGCCATTGACAAAACCTAATTGTAAGAAAAACAGAAAGATGGCAATGAAAATTTCAGAAGCGGCAACAAGTGAGGTTTCTGTAGATT
Source organism: Gambusia affinis (assembly GCF_019740435.1). Taxonomy (NCBI): domain Eukaryota; kingdom Metazoa; phylum Chordata; class Actinopteri; order Cyprinodontiformes; family Poeciliidae; genus Gambusia; species Gambusia affinis. The sequence continues at coordinate 5,688,599 of NC_057872.1, forward strand.
CCACAGAAGAGGAGAGTGGTCTGATGGAAACACAGACAACATCTCCTTCACAGATAGAGGTTACAGCTGAAGAGTCAGATGACCAGAACAATGTCTCTGAACATGAAGAGATCCCCATGAAAAAGATGTCACTGTGGAAGCGAATAAAAAAGGCTCTAACTCCAACATGTCTCCAAGTTCAAAAAGAGATCTAAAGTCCATCCAGCGTAGACATCACTTAATGTCTCCAGTATATTCGATTTAAAAGGAGGGTGGGGCCACGTGTGGGTTGGGTGATTGGTGGTAATTGTAAAAAGAGCGACTGCTGTAGTTAATTGGACATTTCAATATTAAAAAGCCAGGACTGCACGGTGGGAAACGTCTCCCCGTGTAGCTGTGGGTTCACTCCGGGTGCTCCGGCTTCCCCCACGTTCAACAACATCAGCACTCATGTTCATCCATTGTAAGAGTTTTAATTCTAATTCTAAACAGAAGATTAGACCACCACATTTATTACTTACAGGGATATTTGGAAAAAGAAAATATAAACAACATGGAACAAAAAGAGCCTTTCAGAAGTCTAAACCTGTACAAATTGGGAAAAATTTGGAAAACTATTTATCTTTCTGGGCAAGATATAAATATATCTAAATTTATCAATATATATAAATATAGATAGATATATTTCTATATATAAATCTATTTACCTTCTTTTAAATCTATCTATAAATATCTACCTATAGATAGATAGATATAAATCTATAAATAGATATTTGTATATCTACATATGGACATCAATCTATCTATATATATAAGAAAAAAATATATATATATCTATATATATATATCTATATATATATATTTATATATATATATATATTTATATATATATATATATTTATATATATATATATATTTATATAGATATATATATATCTATATAAATAGATAACTCCAACATGTTATCTATATATATCTATATAGATATATATAGATATATATATCTACCTCTCTCTCTCTCTATATATATATATAGATATATATCTATATATATCTATATATCTATATAGATTTATATAGATATATATATATATATATGAGTTTCTTTTTTTGTAATTTCTGTAATTCCAATTTGTGCAATTATATATATGGTCAATAGAAACACAGGTAAAGATGAGTCTTGAGTTTTCCGTTGGAAGTCAAATTTAGTTCAAATTGACAACTAAGCGTTTAAATTTCAACTTTGCTGAAGAAATAAAGATATTAGTTTTAACTGGATGAAACTGCTGATGTGTAAAGGTGGTTTGAGTTACTTGTTTAAATTGATCATCAAAGTCAACATTTGTGTAGCTTGAAAATAAATATAAAGGGTCACAAGAGGTTGGATTTTGTGGCTAGCAATAAAAAAAAATTATCCACTGCCTTAAGTCCCTTAATGATCACAATTACTGATTAATTCCTTATCTCCATGCTTTGCTTTACATTATGAGAAAGTTACATATGGAGAAAGGTTTTCGTTTCACCTAATGCCTCGTCTACTCCGAGCGCTCGCATGCCCTCCTATGCGCGGTGCATAAGCACTCATATATGTCCTGTAGCACTTGCTGCGCTCTGTTCAAAAGCAAAGGATAAAACCATAAACACAAGCAAATAAGAATAGGAGAGCCAGTCACTCAGTCAGTCCAGCCTCTTCATCACTAGGCCCAGTTTGGATCATTTGGTCCGTAATTGGTGCCCACAAGTGAGCCACTCCACATGAATGGAAGTGCAGTAAAGCGACAGTGGCCATGATCAGTGTCTGCTTCCAGGTAATAGCACTCGTCCCCCCACCCTCCCGCTCCCCTCCTCCAGCCCAGTTTCCCTCTCCCAGGCTGCTTCGTCTGTTGAATGAGGGGATAAAAGTAGGAAGGACGATGCAGAGGGGCTGGGGGGTTTGTGCAAAGAGAGGAGGGCTGGGAGAGAAGGGGTGGAGGGGCAGCAATATAGGCAATCCATAATTACCTGTAATGAGACTTTTGTCTTGAAGCATTACGGGGATGTTCTTGAAGTCACTGCGGAGGTGGTTTTCAGATGGAAGGAGCGCTGCGCACGCCTCAAGTCCTCTTGTGGCCCATCTCATCCATATGTGCAGTAATAAGTAATTACTGAAGTCTCATTGAAGTCCACGCGGAGCATCCTCCGTCCCTTTCTCCTGAGGCGGATGAATACCCGCCACTCACCTATTACACAAAGTGACACTCCTGAAGATCCAACGTGTCATCTCAATCTTCCTCTTGAGTCCTCCTCATTCCTGCCTCCATCCCCGCCTCGGTTTGAGAAAACAGCTGGCGTCCTTTGATGTCTGACCGGCGCCCGCGCTGGGTCACCGTCACTGCTGCAGCCGACAGGGTAGCTATTCATGCCAGTCTCGGGGCATTGAAATCATTTTCTATACAGCACCATGTTGCAAATAGCTACCCTGGGCATCCTGTGCTGCTGCCTAACACCTTAGCGGCTGATGGCTCTCGCACAGGGAGCAAAATTACAGAACTGCTCTGCTGGTCCTATTGGACGTCGTCTCCTAAGTCCACTTTGAACATCTGCCCCATTATGTGTCAGTTGAGAGAACCCATCTTATGAACTAATTAATCTTTGTTGAGAGCTAAGTAGGTCTTATTTTGTAACAGCTGGAGCGTAGTCGCCTAAAACTTTGCTCTGAATTATAACAGTGCAAAATGTATTCAAAGATAAATCATATGCTGCTGTGTTCAGGACCACTGATCTTAGTTGATGAAAACGAAGCCTTGAGTGATTTAAATTATGTTTTAGGTTCTTTCTTGGTCTTCTGGACGAGTCCTCATTGCAAACTAGGTTGGTAGCTAGCATCGCACACGCTAGACGTAATGATCTAGTTCCTCATCTGTTCTTGGAGTTCTTGTGATTTGTGGGCTTTTGCAGAGAAAGGTCACAGAGCACACATTTACAAATAGTCTCCAGGTGTAATTTCCAACCCTCAGGGGATTCTGTTAATTTGTTAAAGATACACAGCTCATTGAGCTAAATGTGAGAGACAAATAGGATCGATATGAGTTGTGATAGATAAAATGTGAGGCTGATCAGCTACATTACAGTAAAATGACAGCAAGTGATTACAGTAAAATCATTACGTTCCTTCTCAAGAAAACTGAGCAATAGAAAGATCCTCATCTTCAAAGACAGTTCAATTCAGTTTTTATTGGGGTCATTTTCAGGCCTGCCGCTGGAACCGACCCGTTGACAGAGTAACGGGTCGACTCATGAAGTCCTGCCGTTGGCATTGACGTTCTGAGATCAAGAAGGCTACATGGCTTTGGAAAGGCTCCGAGACTCATTTCCTTTTGACTAAAACTGCCCAGTAAGAAACATTTAAAGGCGGTGACACCATAAAAGCATGTTTTAAGAAACAAGGACAGGCTATTGAAAGATGTGGCCGTGCAGACAGAGAGATACATTTTGTTGCTGAGAGAAGAAGAGTGTCTAGAATGTACCAATTTACTTTTCCGGCCCGTCGTGCTGCAGTGGTTTCACCACGCTGTGGTAGAGTCTGTCTTTCATGCTATGTTATTTACAGAAAATTGCAACATTGTATTTTGAACTTGGTGTTTGTAATGGGATGAAATGTGAACAAGACATTTTTGGAACTGAATACCAAATGTTATTTTGTGTTTACATGAGTTAATTTTTTACTCTGCTTTTTGAAAAGGATAAGCATCTGTAATTGTATTGTGCTTAAGCTCATTAAGTGGTGCCTTTTGATTGGTTAGTGACTAATCGGTTTATGAAAGTACTTGCTCAGTCTGGCACTTTGAGAGTAACACACTTAACTTTTCAGCTGTTGTCCGTTGACGTGACATAAATAGGTTGTAATGATTTTCATTCAGTCAGGACGTTACGCTGACACTAGAGCCACATGCATTTCAGGTAGATTGTAGTAAAATATTGATTAATGCCTGGTTTTAAAATCAGTTAACTGAACTTGTAGCCATTATTTTGTGCTCATTGTTGGACACCACAGATCAAACCGATGGAACCGTTATACCTAAGATTTCTGTCGGCTAGTTTGTGATCTCTCAGGTTTTGAAAATGGCCCGACAATCGGCCGACAGGATGGTGTCGTGTGAACTGGGCATTAAACTAAGGAAATGAGGGAGGGAGTTTCAGTGGAGAGCAGCGGAGTTGAGCCTTTTTTCATTCAGTGTCATCAACAGAGGGAGAAAAGGGCCGGAAGAGACGATAAAGCCGATAATTAAAATGAGGTTGATAGATTTAATTAATTGTATGATTAATTGATTTATTGCTTATCATGACAGGCCTAAGTACGAGTGGCAAACTGTCGTGTCTGAACCCTGACTACAATTGCAAAACAGCGCAGAAAATCGTCGACCTCTCCTTCTGTTCACTGATTGGTCCGGTTGAAATTCCCAAGCTGAGAGGCCAAGTCTTCCCTCTACCCAACCACCTGGGCCAAATCCCAAGACGTTCCCTGCCCAGTTGAGAAATCCCGCCACCATGTCCTGGGTCTTTCCCTGGAGTCTCCACTAGTTGGACATGCCCAGGACACCTCAAATGGCTCCTCTTGATGTGGAGGGACAGTGTCTCTACTCTGAGTCCCTCCTGGTTGACTGAGGTAGACCCTATTTCCAAAGGAGAGCCTGGACACCCTGCAGAGGAAACTCATTTGGGCCTTTTGAATCTCTGATCTATTTCTTTTGGCCCACATTCAGAGCTTGTAACCAAGTGTCTTTTGGCTCAGTTCTCTTTCGGATCATGGTTCTCTCAGACTGGTCCATTGCTCACGTCACTTCCGACGCCACAACAATCCGCCTATCGATCTCCATCTCCAATTTTTCCTCATTCGTGAACACATCCCGGAAATAAACCGGTGGCTGCTGCTTCAGTAAATGTATAAAAATATGTCCAATCTTTGACTGCCAATGTCCTGCAAATATTAGATATGCCGTTGGTCTACATCCGAATGAAATAGCTCAATTGCTTCCTCAGCCCGCAACCAAGTTCTACAGAGAATGACCTAATTAACTCATTTAGCTCGAAGTCTAAAAGTTGCAAAACGATGGCCATGGACAGCTGGAGATTAAGACTCCTGGTCTAGACGGTCGCCTTTGTTGGAGTAGAAAAACTGTACCAGCACTGGCTGAAGTAAGCCGCAGCAATGGCAACGCCCACAGGGAGATGTTTTCAAGCATCTTTCAATTCCTACTCCATGAGGATGAAAACGTAACCTGCTGCAAGCTGCTCCGTAGGAGTTGTGGTGAACACACTGAAAACAGCTGCGACCTTGCTGCTGCTGGAGGACGAATGGGGTGAAAGGGAAACAAAAACACACACTGTGATGTAACGAGGAGATTTTTTTTCTTTAAAACGTAAAGCTTTCCTCGTTGCGTCGCCACAAAAAACTAATTCAGCCGTGTTATGCAGCTCCTGTAAAGATCATTTTTCTTCCCTCTAATGTCGACCCTCATCAATGCATTCCCCCTGTCAGGCTATTAATTTGTTTTCAAGGCTTGAGGTTGACACAAGCCACCAACATGCTCATTAAATCAGGCAAAGGAAAATTCTAACACCATTTGAAGCATCTCGAAATGTGCTTGAAGGGTGGCATAATTTGAAGTGCGTGCGGAAAAAAAACAAAACACACACACTTGATATATATATGAACTTGAAAATCGAGCTGAAGCCCTTTAGCTCGATTGTTGAAAAGAGAGAAATGCATCTCTGACGTAAGTGCTGCTGTGGCTGGGAAATAAACGTATTTATTTTAAAAACACTGAGGTATTTATGAACTAACAGAAACACACTGATGAGGGAGATGCTGAATGCTTGATTCTGAGCCTCAAACATTTGGCTTTCAAAGCAATAAATGACCCTCTGGTGACCACACGTGCTCAGACTCACACAGCGATGTCCGCACTTGTGCAAAACAAAACAGCTGTGCGGGTGGGCCTCGTCTTTGGGCCGGCTCGTTTCTCTTTTGATGGAGGGAAGTTGCGTTGCGCCGCCGCTCTCAAAAGTGCATTCTAGAGCGAGGGAGCGTGCCATGTGGATCGGTTTTCAGGGTCCACTTGGCGCTGGGACTAATTTGCATTCCATTGTTTACGGATAAAAGACACCTATTCGGAGGACAGAGTTTACCAGCTGCCGTCCAGGACTAGTCCTTATTGGAGCCCTGCTGTTCCTCTGAGAACGCCAGCACATGTTCAACATGCGCTGCCGCTCACAGACGGCCACGAGGCCCACGCACGCACAGACGCGCTCAAGGACGCACGCGTGCACCCCGGGAGCTCTGGCAGCGATCCATTCGTACACGAACGGAAACACAAAAAAACACAGATGATCAAAAACAGATACAAACTTTACCAAAATAAAGAAGAAACACCAGCAGAGGATCGAAGCGGTAATTATCTGCCCCAGAGGCAGAGGTATCAAGAAGAGGTCACAAGGTCAAACTCACACAAGTCAAACTCAGATTCTGGATCAGTTCAGTTTTTTCTTTGGATAGTTTTTTTTTTTTAAAAATAGTGTAACCCATAATATTCACTAAACGTTGGCAACAATGTAGCCTGGTTAAAAACCAGTCTCTTGTTAGAAAAAGGTCTGGACCTTTGGCTATTGAGAAACAATTCCTTCCTGGACGAGTGGACTCCCAATTGCTAACATTTGCTCATGACATATAAAACGCGCCAGCTCGACGCCAAGAAGCTTACAGGAAATGATCTGCCCTGAAAACAACAGTGTGCCGAGACGAACAACGTCGGACCAACACGGACTGAATGACTTCCTTAGCTGCCATTGCTTAAAAACAAACAAACAAACAAACAAACAAACAAAAAACTTCCTCTGTCCAGTGATTGGCTTGGTAGAAAATCTACTGAAGAGAATCCACTTCAACGGGAGAAAGACTGATCTGTGAAGAGAAATTTAAGTAATGCGGAATCGCCCATTGCAATGGCCGGGCTAGCGACAATCACAACAACATTTTGAGGGAGAACATCCCGAGCACGTCTGAAGCAGTTCATGGCAAACGATTAAAACAACTGCAGCTTTGTTTACCCTCTGCTGTCAATCATTTCACTAGTTTGATGGCAACAGAATCAGGACGAAAGGGGACTACTGAGAAGGTAAGTAACTCTCACAGGTGGATAAACTGCAAATTATATTTTTGAAAAGGCTCATGTAATAGATTGAATCTATGTCAAGTCTCCACCAGATGTATTATCGTTGACGTTAACTCAATTATTATTGATTATTATGATTCTCTCATGTCATAGATATGGCCTGTGGAGCCATCTTTTTCAAAAATGATATAACTAATATCTAGCTTCAGATTCATCCTGGGGGAAAACGTACGTTTGTTTATATTAAATATCGCATTTAAAAAGGGCCTATTCCAACAGTGTTTAACGTCTTTTAATTCAGTGAAATTGAAATTACTCTTTCGGGGATTTTTATCAAATGAGAAGTTGCAGTCACGCCATTTTTCACCGTTTAGGGAAACGTCTTTGCGGTCAGTGAACTTTAACTCACCGTTATCACAAGCTGCATAGGAGAGTAGACAAAAAGAAAAGGTGTTCAGGGGATATGCAGCTACCACAAATTACCTCACTGAGGACTAGGACCACTTAATTAGTTATTAGCAGCACTTTGTTGCGCCTCCTATCAGAGGCCTATTTGCTATCACTCCAAATGTAATTTAATTGCAGATTGAGGGAGGGGATTTGGGATTGAAAAAGAGAAAGAAATTATTCAATTTAGCCTAATTAGCACAGAAAATGAAGAGGGTGTTGATGTGACCCTGGCTTGAAAAACCTAATAACTGTAAGAAAAGAACCGTCTGTCCATGCCCACAAAATTACAGACAAAAATTATAATTCACCTTGGTAAAATAATTTACATGAAAATTTACTCCCCTAATGTCTACATTGCTTAGGATTTTTTTCCTTTCTAGTTTGCAAAAGGTCTGAGGTTCAGTCTGCTAAATTTGGGTTATTTAAAAAAAAAATAAATAAATTTAGGATTATAGTCAGAAATACAATGTGGTGGAAAAGTACTTACCCTCTTACAGATATGTCCTGGTTTTACCTTTTGGGTCATTTAAACGTCCTAGATCAAATTAATTTAAATGTCAGACTGAAAAAAGTAAGTAAATATTTTTTTTAAATAGCACTTTATTCATTAAGGGATAAAAACACAATACCTAAACCAATGTTGTCCTATGTGGAAATATAAGTAGAAATCTATGTTGAATTTTAAATTAATTACGATTGACCAAAATTTCTTTTGGCTCAGTTTCAGGCGCAGACCTGATCCACATCTGGATTGGAACCTCCGTCAATAGGACTTTACATCTTCCTCCAGAACGGAAACATTAGTTTTCTTTCTTCAAGGGCCCCAAGCACAAACGCGTCACATTTGATTTTTTGCAGCCCAGGTTCAGGAGCTCTTACAGATTTTTCCCTGGAACAATAAATTCACTAAGAACTACGAACAGACAAGGTGGCATTAAAAAGTCTTACATTTGACTTGCTGAAATGTGGGGATGCTTCATGTTAGCCTAAACTAACCATTTAATTAAAAAAACAAAACATGTAAGCTTCACACTTTGTTACTGAGGGTCTTTCCTCTGCAGTGGTCTGAGCAAATGGACACCAGCCTTTCAAGCTGTCACCTTGTTATGAAAAAGCAATCAGACAAAAATATTTAGAAAATTGTGCTTGTGTGTAAAAACCAAGACGCAGAAGACTAGGTTGTGGCAACAGCAACTTAAAAAATAGAAATAATTGGATTCCCTCAATATTGCCTAGTTTAATTAAAGTTATTGTGGATCACCACTGATATGAATGCAAGTGAACGGTAGTCGCTGAGCTAAATCCGCAACCTAAAGGTTGTACGAAACAGCTGTTTGCTGTGGTATGTTGTTTTTTGCAACCATTACTCCGATTGTGGGATACTCAGAAGTGAAAGTGGGGCTATGTGATGGAGTCTGACCGCTGTCACAATACAGACAACAGGAAGGCATGGTGAAAAATGTAATTTCCCCTCCTCTGTGGTGGGGGGAACAGAAAAGCGGAGTGGGGGCGGGGGTAGGAAACCGGCTGATTTATTAGCCTGCAACTGCTAGAGCTTGTGGTGATTACAATAATGATGTCTCCAAGTCAGGGCAGAGCCAGTGCCGCTGTTACACCGAAGCTGATCAGAAAATACAGAACTGAGAGGCACAGAAAGCAGTTGCATTCCTCTCAATATTAATATAAAATAATAAGCTGCTAATAAGTGATAAAGGGCTAGTCCTTATTGGAGGACTAGCCACTGTCTGGCATTCTGTAAATATATAAATATGCAGTGAGGAAGACGTCTCTGCTGGGAAGGAATTCCTCAGTTCTTGGGGAAAGCTGCTGATTGTTTCCGTTTGTTTGGAGCAGTTTAGTTTTCCTCGTGAGATAAAAATCAAAATCGCACAACAGGAGACAGCCTGAACGTACTTAACTGGGATTTCTTTGAAGCGACGTGCCGCTCAGAGGTTATTACTGCATTAGTTTTATATTTTACTAATGGTAGCAAATCCACTTGGAGGTTTTATTTGGTAGAGAAAGCCCTTTTTCCCCTCCCAGCAGGCTAAAGCTAGCAGCTAGCGTCCAAGTCAGACCAAAGTCTTTAGTAGCAAAAATGCTTTAGAGGTTTCTACAAACCTCTGAGCTGCCTTGACGCTGGCTTTAGATGTTAAGTCTCATATAAGGGAAAAGCTGCACTATGCTAGAGAGTAACGCAGCGTAAAAATCAGGGAAATATAAAAAACAAGGAAGGTTTCTAAAATGATATTTTCCATTTTCCAGGACAGACTGCATGGTGAAGCAGTTGGTAGAACCAGGGGCGCCGCCAGGAATTTTGGCCCATGACAAAAATGACTTTTTTTTTTAAATTAAGCATTTTAAGCATTCACAACAGGCTGCGCTAGCTGCAGCACAGGGATGAGCAGCCACATGAGATTGTGATTGACAGCACAAAAACTCTCCTGAGAGCTGCTGCTGACTGACTGCTGCTAAGAGGCAAAAGGTTCAAGGACAAGTTAAATATATGAATATGTTGGTAAGTTCTTTCCTTTATTCATTAAACGTTAGTGAAATGAAAGCAAGCAGTGTTCTGAGCTAAGCTAACTATGCTAAATGGTTGATAATCTCACAGTCAACCCACCTCTCGGAGAAAAACTGGGTTACAAATTGACACGTTTATCGGTTTCTCTATCTCTATTACTTCTTGAAAACCTGATTTTTATCATTTTTCTTAGCAGCGTAGAAACTGCCACAGTCTTTCTGGTCTTCCACTGACTGCTGCTGAACACCGTCAAGGGGTAACATTTAATTTTTACTGCTAAGAACAATTTTAGGAAAACACAATATAATTAATTTTGTAATTGACAGGGCTCTTTTTTAATTTTAATTCTATGAACAAAAAACAAAGAAATAAATAAAAAAATAAATGTGGAGTGCCCCCTGTTGGTCAGGGACCCTTATAATTGTCATAACTTCCCCCCCTTTCAGCACCCCTGGGTAGAACTGATGCATGAACTGAAGAAAAGCCTGAAGTTTACCTTCAGTCTAACGCATATAGGAGACTAAATCACTTGTCAAATCTAGCTTTGCTAGCTAGCTAACATTTAGTCAGACGTGTTTATTCAGAGGAGCTTCCATTTGATTTATCCTGTCTGTGTCTTGTCTCTTGTTTTCTCTTTTATGTGTATTTTTTAACCAAGCACATAAAATTACTGAAACACAAACAATGGAAATGTGGGTGAAACTTCTTCCATCCTTACACAAGAAAGTGTTACTGGCAATCCTGATGAGACCCTTTTGTCAATTTGTTCAGCACACAGCAACTCAAACACTACTTCCTTTCGCACTTAAAAATAAAAGTCTCAAACAGTTGCAGGGGGTCAGGCCCACCTCCATACTGGGGGCTCATGATAAAACTTGAGAGTTGGTCACACTATGACAGCAACTGGAAGGCTGACTTTGCATTGACAAGAAGTATGGCGGCGTTAGCCCCATTATTTATACAGAGAAAGACACTGAAGTGAATATATTTCCTGCTCATGACCTCTCAACAGAGGTTTTAAAAACCATCAGTTAAAGTTAAATTAGTAAGTGAAACAGTTTTTTATGTTTTCTTTATGAAGTTCAAAGCTTAATCAACCTGACAGCAAAATGAAATACTGGGCCGTGATTTTGAAGCACCTCCAAAAAGTTAGACAAAAATGTATCAGAGGGCATTTGGAGCAGTTTACTTGCCCAAATAACTGACAGAGTGTTTAGTTAATAGTATGAGATAAAACTGAATTGGGTGCCCAGCATGAAGCTCTGCATCAAACAGTCCTGAAAGAACTGGGAAAAAAGGCCTATTCGGGCTGTGCTTAGATGTGAAAACATCCGAGGAATTTTCAGCAGATATTTACGCTGTGTTTCCGTCTGTCACTGTCTCTTTGTGTGACGGAGACAGAGGTTATCCATTTTCAAAGCTTTAATCAGCACACCAAGAAAACTACTAATTACAGCAAGCTGGAGGTCATGTCCTCAAATCACAACAGTCCCACCACATATTGGAATTTTATTATTTTTTTTAAATCACCAAAAGATGAATGGCAAATTTCATTGAAAATAGAGCAGGTGATTTATTTCATAAGTCAGGGTTCATAAAACCATATCAGGTAATTAAATACACTGGAGTAAAGGGCATGTGAAATATTTCTTTTTTTTTTAAAGATTTTTGCAAAAATCCTTTTCAAAAACAATTCAGATGAGAAGCTCTGAATTTCTGTTAATAGGTTATTCAGTCAGAATCCCCCTTTGTGTTTTATTTAGTGGTAATCCAGATTAGGTTCAGTAAGTTTAAAGTACAAACTAAAGATGCAAAGTCTGAACCAAATTTCTACCTTTTTAAACAACCCTGGTTCCAAAAATGACACACATTCATCCAATCGCAGGTTTATGAATCTTTTACAGTATCACATTTACAGTAGGCAGTACATTCTGCAGAGACTGATAATTATTTTACAGCACACAGAGGTAGGAAGCAGTACATCATAATCCTGCAAGAAATTAGCCTGGCCATTCCACACAATTCTCATCTCCCTTCAGTGCTCCACTTGTGATTTCTCCCATTGTCTTGGATTCCTCTGGCAGAATTTTAACCAGCCCAAACAACAAACAATAATATATTGTGAATGATTTTATGCTCTGTTTTAGAATTGTAGTCTGTCTGTAATTTTAGCAATGGCAGCGGAAGAAGTGAACAAAGTCATTCAGTTTGCGCTAGCTACGCTTCCAAATACTGAATTCATTGTTGAATTAGCATGAACGGCCATCTTGTTCAGATGGAGGATGGTTGTTTACAGCACAGGCAGGTGTCGGTACGCTTCACAGCGTGGATCTGGCGCATTATAAACGTTACGGCCAAATGTTGGCGATTGAGTAAAAATTTAAACTTCAACAGAGTCCACGGCTCCAGGAAGTGATCATTTCTCAATAGTTGAGAGCCAGCAGTAAAAAAATATGGGTTATTTTAAACTGAAAAGCTACTTCACTGTTATCAGATTGTTATATCTAAAAAGGAATGATTTTTTTCTAAGCTCATGTTTCACACAGGACGATGACAGATGATGCACCATTCGGACCTGAGTTTTTCATTCACTCTGTTTCATTGATATTCTTACAGTTATTTCATAAACTTCTCACCGTTCTTCCAGTGTTGTTGTGTGATTGTTTCTGTGTTTGTGGTGATTTTTTTCTCTTTTCTTCCCACCTCGCTGCAAGGAAATTTCCCTAAGAGGACAACAGAGAGACACTGATACCTTCAATTTTAATTTCCTGTTCATCTTTAAAAATATATACCATACAGTTCACATGTGACATTTGAGTTAAAACAAGTCAGCTTTTGTGTTGGCTCTTGTTGGACAAGTCATTATCTCCAACCTCTATAGCAACCTAATCAAGATTTAAGGTGTTTCCACAGGTGATAGTCCAGTAGACTCGATTCGATTAGGAACCAACTACCAATGCTACCAATTGTAGCGTTTGTTACATATTCAGCTGCTACAGTTTCCTTTCACACTGCACTGTGTCAGACGAACCAATCCCTTTGGAGAGCCTCTTTCGTCCCTCTCCTGTGGCGGCGCTGTACCAAGAGCCGCTGAGGGAAATGACATGTCCTCTGGACTCAAATCCTTTCTTCACAAACTGTAAGCAAAAATGAAGTTTTGTCAGATTTTAGCAGTTGTACAACTTCTTTTATCTTTGGGAAAAGACCACGATCCGTTTCTCCCTTTAGCACGAGATTCTGACGTTTTTGTTGGCTGCATTTACCCAGAATGCCCTGCGCTATAGTTTGCGTCCTGTTTTTGGAGCAGTCTCTGCTCCGCTTGCGTCCACATATACATTTGAACTGCGTTAGAGTTCACTTCAACCTAACCGAGACCTGGGTTCGCAGGCAGACCAGAGTTAGCTTTTTTTTTTTTTCCCTCCAGTGGGTCTTTTGTGGGCTCTAGTGTCCCTTATATGACAGCAGGCTGACAGGAAACAGGGAGGGAGAGGGGGGAAGACATGCGGCAAATGTCGCCGGGTCCAGGAATCGAACCCTTGACAGCCGCGTCGAGGACTCAAGGCCTCAAAATGTGGGTTGTGCTATCCCCTGCGCCACCACAGCACACCCACAGAGTTAGCTTTTTGTTTTGGTCGGCATTAGAGTTCAGTTACTCATTCAAGCCTCCCCAAACGAACCGAACTCTTGAAACAAACGAACTAGTTTTCGATTAAGGAGGACCAACCAGGGCTGGTGTGAATGCAACCTAAAGATCGGTAAAGACTATGTCAGATATTTACTGCTCCTAGTTTGAATCCTAAGTGACCCCATACACGAGAGCAAAAACAAAAACAAAAGAAGAAGTGTCTCCAGCTAAAACACAGAAAAATCCACAATTTCTCTGCGACCCTGTCCTGAGAAGACATGGTGGACATGCAGGGACTGTGGGCGGCCGATTCGCACAGATGTTCCCCCTCACATCTACGAGGGTGACACCGTACTCACTGGTTGGCCCCCAGACGCCTGGCGCCCGTGCGCCCACTAACACATCTCCTCTCGGGTCCCCCGCCCTCCTCCGCCGCCCTACGATACACACAGCTCCGCTTGAGTCTGATGGGTCCTGAAAGCCAGGAGACATACGCAGCTGTAACAACATCAATGCGCTTCGCCAGGTTTTCAAGTCAGGGGCCGGCGTCTCGTTATAATTACTACCTACGTATTATTTATTTTGCTCCAGAGCGGGGACGAATTGTCATGGTGCTTCACGGGGCGGTTCTGTGTTTACCTCCCCTTCCTTCCTCCCTCCCTCCCCTCTCTCTTTCCTGTCCTCCTTTTTCTCATCCTGGGCAGCAGGAGCGAGCACAACAGTTTGGGAAGGATAGACAGGGTGAGGGGCAGGGGGGAGGTTGGTGGGGGCAGCAGCGATCTGCAAATCATTTATTTACGTTTGGCATCTGCATAATGAGGCAGGGAGCCAATGGCAGCCGAACACAGGGTGGCATGCCTTCAGTTTTAATGGGCACGCGGAGGAAACTTCCAATCCTTCTTGACGTTTCTCATAGCAAAATAAACGTGCTCCGGGTCGGAGTGTCTATTAGGGAGATAAGAGACGAACAAGTCAATTATACTTCAATGACTGCATAGCCAGGGGACCTCATTAACATGATCAGGAGGCCCGTGCCGCAGCAGCCCCCTTCGTTCCCCCCTGTGTGTAGCCCCTGATTAAGTTCTGGAAGAATGACATGGCCTTTTTCATGTTGGGAAAAGAAAACATGAACATATTCACATGTACACAAGCAACTACACACACACCTACACACACACACGAAGCGGCACACGAATGAACCGAGCAGACATAGCCAGGACGTGGTGTCTGGCCAGCCAGCCAGAAATTGTTGACACATTCAAATAAAAAAAAAAAAAAACAGAGAGAGAGAGAAAGTGAGAGGCATCCTCCACCGGAGGTTTGCGGGGAGGTTTAATCTGCTGATAGGCTCGGAGAAGTGGATGCGTCGGAAAAAACATTTGTGGCAGCGAGCTGTCATGCACAGCCTGGATGCATGGCCTTGGGTTGCAAGTGGAGAGGGGTGGTGGTGGTGGTGGTGGTGGTGGAGGGTAGCAGGCTGAAGCGGGAGGCGCGGGTTAAAAAAAGCAGAGCCTGGGGTTTGGTGGGCGGAGTGGTACATGTTTTTTTTTTCTTTCCATCTTTCTTCCCTTTCCCCCCCACCCTCCACCCCCTTCCTCTCGTTTTCTCAGAGAGGACGCTTCGATCTGTTGACGTTGATGGGATGAGTGCAGACAGGGCACAGGGAGCGCGGCTTGTCTTTTCTAGTGCTTGCATAGTGTGCATCATCTCCAGCCGCCGCTCGGCTAAGGCTCTGATTATTTAATTCGAGCGCTTCTCTCTGGATCAGCGACAATTGATCAGCAGCCGTCGTATCAGCGGGGAGATGCCTCTAATAAAAAAAACCCTTAAAGCTAGATTGAAATAGTTCCAAATGTATTGAGTTCAGAATTTGTTTTAGGGAAAATCATGCTTAGATTTAGTTTCACGAAAAACCAAGAATCAGATACAACAAAAGCAAGACGATGTGGAGAGGTCACCTCAAGGTCACCTCAAGGTCACCAAGACACAATCCTTCCTCCATCTTTGAAATTCCTTCACACTAATGGGTTTTGTTTGCATAAAATGAATCTTATTTTCACATAATAGAAAAGTAAAGCGTGTTTGTAAAGAGGCCAGCCTTTGCTCCCCAAGCACACACTCCAAAAGCGTTCCACGGGAAAACGGAAAAGCGTCCTGCACGCCACTGCTCCCTGAAACATAACTGATTTGATTATTTGATGACAGCTTATTTCCCAAATCTGTTCCGGCACCATATGTGTCTAATGTGCGGCCCGCCCGCCTGTACGAAGGCCGTGCCCCGGGGACTGCGAGAAGACCGAGCCGCTTCTCCCCGACCTGGAGGGGAGGATCGGCTTGTGAACTCAGACAGGCATGTATACTCGCTGTGCAAATGCGCATCGGACTGGATGTAAGTGCATGTTCAAGGAAACGTCCTCCTGCTGCCGCACTTCTTCTCTCTTGCTCTCCCACGTTCTGTTTTTTTAATATATATATATTTTTATTATTATTACGAATTAATAATGTTGCTTAAGGCAAAGAAGTGCTGTCTGCGAGTATCTTGGCCCGGACGACGAGGGCAAATCAGGCAGAACGGAGCTACGGAAAACCGCCGTCATTATTTCCATCCCTTCCGGAGGAACAGCCTCGTTATCATAATTGGTTCCCTGTTTCTTTTAGTCCTTTTCTTCACCGTGGGACTTTTAGAAACTCACATTCAAAACTGGCATTACCTGCTTTGCAACCAGTGTTTTCAGCAGTTTAATTGGCTGCTTTGATCATCTAATGCCAAGTCATGGCGCCATTTTTCCACACGCCGCATACCGATGAAGTCAAATTCTAAGATGGCTGAAATTATGAAGCAGAAAACATTCACTATAAATAAATTCTTCAGTGATTAGCCTCTCCTCTCTTTGTCCAGCTCAGTTCAATTCAAATGTGTTCTGTGATGATCCATTGTACTGAGTCCACTAGATTTGAACTTACAGATTCCTACAATTTCAAATAACATGATGCTTGAGTGATAGGCCTGATAGGAGGTTCGTTATCCTCCAGTTGATTAACTACTTGATTATGTTTTTATGTCTTCTGGTCATATCAGTCAAATTAAAATAAAATGTTTACATTTTCCCCAAATCTATCAAGAAGCCATTTGTCTGAGAGGTAGTGGAGCTTAAATGTCTCTTTATACAAAGGAACAGGAGTAATGTGAAAATGTATCCATTCTCAGAATCACAGTATTGTTCTACCACTAATCCCACTAATATGTCTTTAACAATTTATTAGGAAAATAAATGTTAATCACACTCAGTTTTTATTTTGTCGCAAAAAAGCAAAACCCTTTTTCTAAAATATGGAGTTTTGCAAACTGTCTTTGTTTCTATGGCACATGAATGGAAAATGTCTGTTTCATTGTTTGTTTTTCGGTCACTAAAATGTTTATGTTTATCGAGAGCAGCATGCTGCATCAGCTCTTCTTCCTCTGGTTGGTTTACATAAAAAAGAATATTTACATTTACAAAACATCACATTACAGATGAAGTAGTTAAAGAAAAAAACATATTTCCTATAATATATGCTCCAAAGAAACAGGAAGTTGTGGATTACTTAATAAAGATCTAGATCATCTAGAAACTTAGATGAGCAAAAATAAACACAAAAAATACATGTAATCAAATATTGTGTGATTATTATTATTATTATTATTATTATTATTATTTACAATGCTTACTGAATATTGTGAAATATGAAATTAAGCTTATGAAATAAAATTTAATCACATAACTACAAATGAATTAATGTGCAATTATTAAACAATTTTTTTTTTAAACTGACCAGTTTAATATAGCCACACATCTAAAATTTGACCATTAATCTGAAAAGTGATAAATGTCCTCCAAGTCCCTGCTTTTATTTCATCCCATCTTCCCTGAGGCAGGAAGTAACTCGCAGTCAATAACAGGGAACATTGAAGTACCAAAATACCTGCAGGAAGAAATGCAGACTCCTTCCCAACAGATGGGAGCCAATAAACTCAGAAGCACGAAATCAACAACAACAAACAAACCAAAAAAAACAACTAGTAATCATCAAAGTGTGAGAGTTGGTGTATATATAGAAATTATCTAAAAAGAATTTAGGGAAACCATAAAGAACATCGGTTATCTTGATTAGTTCTCCGCTGTCGGAATATACCGGTTTTGGTCATTCTCCCTTGAATCAAATCAATTCACGAGCTCTGAAAGATATAAGTCTTCTTTTATCTAACTGCAAATAAAGGGCACCACCGCTTCAAGGTTTGTGCTGAAACAAAAATGTCCCGTGGAGGAAAACAACAGCGAGGGCACGATCACGCACTTTTGTCCAAAGCCAAAACCAGAAGTCGTCTCCAACCGGAGACTTTGTCGTCTAACGTCCACTGAGTTCACAATGTGGGTAAAAGGAGAGCGGCACAACGTTGGACAATCTGTTGAAAAGAAGCATGTATTTGCCATTGAAGGTGACCTCTTCGGCTTGTCAAATCTAAACTATTCAGAGCTCAGAGGACAGGACTCTTTGACTGACAAACCTTACTTTGTCAGACCATTAGGTCTGGAGAGCAAAGGGAGCTGGTCAAGTGATTTTGAATGGGGAGCAGAATGATTTATTTTTGTCTCTGCTGCCTAAGATCTCTGCTGAAGAGACGGCTGTAACAAGACATGCTAGTCATGGATGACTTCCTACCTCCGAGGCTTCTCGGCAGGGCGGAAAGCAAAAACAATCGGTCGAAATGTAATGATTACGGCACATAATCATCGTCTCACTCTTTAGACGTCTGAAAGACCAAAAAGCACCAGGCAATTCAATACTGCCCCTTATATTGACATTTTCGCAGGGATTCGAATCATTGGCTCGTCTCCCACTAATGCTACTTATTACTGGGAGGAACTGAAGCACATAATATCCGTCCCTGCAATAACTTGAGAGCCATACGAGAGCCGTTATTTCTGGAACAGAGGACGGCGCTGCGCTGCCTCCTGGCAGATTCTCTCACTCTGCCACAGCAGGAATAAATAATGCTTTATCGTAGATTCAGACATGACATGATTTCAGATTGGTGCTTCGACTCAGACATTTGCAAGTGAGCATTCTGAAGCGAAGGCAGATGTTCTTGAGAAAATGAAAAGCTTTAATACGTTTAGTTCAAACAGCTCGCACTCAGACCCGCTTTGGTAAAGTGCAGAGTGGATGATGGCAGAAACGTGGCTCTCATTCAAATATCTCAATAGCTATTTGAAAACGGACTCTCGTGGTTAAGCTGCGCAGGTTCCTAACGGTGGGAGCGCAGTGGAGATTCACACCGACGATTAAAGATTTCGAGTTTCAAGCACTTGGTTAGCGTACCACAACGTTACAGGCTCAGGTATCGCACAGAACGTGCTGCAAGTCTCCCAAAAAGGATTCTTAATATATTTACATCAAAATCCAAAACTGTTTCAAAAGAATAGAAATTGGGCTCAAAACATAACTGATTTTCACTCGGGTAGTAAGACAAGGAACTCAAACACAAACCGACTGGACAAAACACGACTGGGAACTTAAACGGTGACTGATCAGACCACTGCCGACACACGATGACTCAGAAACTAACATACAAAGATTTAACTGACAAACCAATACTGGTCAGAATAGCGCTAAAAAATAACCTCAACCAACACGACTGGATCAGAACTAGACGTCTACAGGGAAAGAAAAAGCTGAACAAATGATCAAAACAAACTTCCCCTCTCCTTCCAATCAGGACAGCTTTCTTTCGTGGCTCTCCACCTGCAACTCCGATTTAACTGGCAACTGAAAACACAAAGAAATCAATATGCTGCATATTAACCACCAAGAAAAGTACAACTGACCTAGAAATAAAGTCAACTATATGTGTGCTCTCCAAATAGTCAACTAAAGAGTTAGGCTAATGAAAAGGATAAAGATTTTAGGTGAAAAATGAAAATCCAAAACTGTAAATTTATTTTGTGAATGAAACATAAGCCATCACAACCCCATGAAATCCTCACATTGTTGATCCACGTTCTTTCAGGTCGAACCGGCTACCAGCTCTAGCAGTTGGCATAAGAAACTGAATTATTTCATTACTAGGATCTAAGCCATGTGTTTATGTGACTGGACTGAGTTGACTTCATCATAACTTTGTCTCTATGTATACAAACTGAATCTGCGTTTTGTAAAGAGCCTCAAGACGACATTTCTTATGAGACAAATTGAATTTCATTGTGTCGTCGAATTTGTTGTCGTTTGTGGCTGTAACTTGGCAAAAGGTGGGAAGAGTTCAAGAGTACAAATACTTTTTTCAAAGCACCGTGTCCTTCAAGAACATGGCTATTCTCGCGTCCACAATAACATTTTGCTTACATTGAGGCCGTTCCGTAAAACCAATCATTTTACGGCTGCAAACATTACCAGGCTGATATTATATACATGGCCGTGGCACCAGGCCTGTTGTCCTTCTGAATTACTTGAACCGCAACACAGTTACGAGATACATCAGCACCGTCACACGGCTTGCTCGAGAGCGCGCATTGTGCAGGTTCTGTAGAGCTCCACTTTAATGCATCAGCATTGTGCGGTAAAAAGTTGGACCTGAGGAAACGTTGCTCCTGCATTCATCCGTCTCCCGAAGGCTAAAGCGGGTCAGTGTCAAAATACTCACGTGAAGATTAGTGTTTGCTATACTTTCACACTTCTACATGTGGTGCCAAATTGACTGGTCAGTAATTTGATTTTAATTATTCTTCTCCCCCCCTTCCCCATTGCAATCCTTCACTTGCCGTCAAGTTGTTAGATACAAAGACAAGGCCTGTTTTGATTGTCATATTCAATAAAGACGGTTTGGGATGGGGGCAATTAATACCTTATAACATCCCAACACAGAAAAAAAAAAGGGAAGCTAACAAGGGCATTTCCTGAGGACATCATAGAGTCTCATTACATCAGCTCTTATTTGAGTAATTGTGCCTGCAGGGAGTAGGTTTGTCTTAAAGGTCACACCTAGAAAATGTTTGAATGATCAAGAAGGATGTGATCCTGAGCTGTAAACTCCGATTAAGACGGGGGATGAAAAACAGAGGGAGACATTCTTGTCAAAGTAGTAAATAACTTTTATGTTCCCGCTTGCCTTTTATTGTTTTCCAACACTTTATTCAAAATCTTGTATTTTATATTTATCACCTATGGAGATTGCCATTTTTTCTCGCCTGTGCAATGCATGCTGGGCCGATGTGTAGGTTAAAGTGGAGTCCAGTGGACAAACAAAGCAAGAGAAGTCGAGGTTGTGGAGTTTAACCGGGACAAAGTGTCTGGATTGAGGCGAACGGACTGAAAGTTTTCACCTGCCACTCTACACAACATACCTGTTGAAACAAATGGGTGTGATTGGCTTTGAGTCTCCTGTAAAGAGCTAACACCAGTAGCAGGAGCTAACACAAAATCAAAACAAACTGGAAGATAATGAATGTGCTTGAAGTGACAGTGAGGCATCTTTACGTCGTTGTAACACGACATCCTAACATATGTTAGAAAATGATTTGAGTCCGATGCTAAACGTAAACAGCTTGAGTTGGAAAGCGAAGCTCTTTGCAGCATAACGACGGATTGGCATTTCTAAGCAGGATCTTTTTCTGCTGAGTCTTTCCTCCTCCTCCATTTGGTGCTCCTCATTTTCATTTCCTCTTGTCATTTCTCGATTGCCTTTTATTTCAAACGTTCAGATTGAAAAGGTTGAGTGTTGCATATCACGCAAAAGTTAGTGTTTCGAATGGACGGAGCTAGCGCTGTAGGACCTCGCGTACGTCATCTACCAAGAATGCATTGCAGCGTAAACATCCTTGTGACAATGTTATTTAAATTAATCAAAACTAAACAGCCTAAGTTTTTTTTTTACTGTATAGTTTTTACATCTGAAATTAATGTTTCCCAAAGTCTTTTATCACAGCTGATCATGAAGGCCTTTAAGAATTTGATCTTGTAACAAATTCATTATCTAACGTTTCTTGATTTTCTCCAGTAATATATCAAAGCAGAAACTGTCAGGAAAGTCTAACGGTTAATTTCTTTCTAGCTTTGAAAAGTCCTTTCACAATCCAGGGAATTTTTTTCCCCCTGCTGTCACTCTGATACCACAACCGCTCTTTACTCTCTGGTAGTTCGACTGATATCTCTGTGTGTCAGCTCACACTGTCCAGGGTTAGTCCAGACTCTCAGAATTGTAACCTTATGATCCTCCAGGCAAAACTTAATGGGACACCAGAGTCCCAACCCGCCCCAACCAGTCCACTGGATTAGTTCTACTCCTATCCCATCACGTCCAGGCCCATCACCAAGGGTCTTCAGACCGCAAAACTGCAAATACGAAGCGGCACCTCCGAGCTCAAGACCTGCCTGAGTTTACCCATCGCCTCGGGGTTATGTGGCTGTGCGGACCTGCTTTCATGGCCTGAGGAAACGGAACGAGTGGCAGCGGAGAGGGACTAGAGCAAGGCTGAGTGACCCAGAAAGACCAGCAATTTCAGATACAGGATAGTTGGACTCAACTGTTGTCCTGTATATGAAATAAAGAGCATATGAAAGGCATCTCTGCAATTAAAGGTCCAGTTTGGGATTGATGTCGGATATGGAAAGACCAACGAAGGAAACGAGTAGAAATAGGACCAACAAAGTATGACGTGGGTCTGGTTCTGAAACGCTACATTTCTACATTTGATTGATTGAGCACTGTAACCTTTACTACTTTGTAAAGCTTTTCATGTTAGAAACACTTAAAACACATTGAATGGACTAACTGAACTTACACAGCGATTTTCCAATCATTTTGAGCACTCAAAGTGCTTTGCACCAGAGTCACATTCACCCATTTGCACTCACAAACGCATGATCTGCGTGTGCAACAATACGCAGATCGGTAGGCAATTTTGGGGTTAAGTACCTTGCCCAGGGGAACATCAACATGTGGCAGGAGGAAGCTGCAATCAAACCTACTGATGGACCATGATTTGTAAATCATGGTCTTCTGGATGAGAAGGAAATGCCCATCGATCCTTCCTGATGGACAGACTGGCCCACATCTTCAGTCAGATCTTCAAGAAGTCTCTTGAGCAATCTGATGTTTAGGAGTGAAATTGACCGGACAAGGGTGGCTAATCACTCCGTCCGTCTGTCCATGTTTCATCTTTGCAGGGTTGTAAGTGTCCAGTTCATCGCACAACGACACAGAGTCCAACAACCAAACCTAAACCACAAATTGTGGTTTATGGCCATAATGACCATCATTCAAGAAAAATGAGAAAGAAAAATGGGAAAGTCAGTCACTTCACTGAGAAGTGAAGTGATAAAAGCATCAAGTTGTGGGGATATTTTGCTACAGGACATACTGGTGCACTTCCCAACCTGAATGACATTGAGACTAAATAGAAGCGGAAATACTGAAGCAACATCTTAAGACAAGAAGATGAAGCTTTGCCACAGATGGGTCTTTGAAATGGCGATAAGGTGTGAAGCACTCCGCAAGTGCGCAGAACGAAAGACTGCACGATTTGCTCTGAGCATGCCTGGGCAGATAAAAACAATGGCGGATAGCATGGTGCTGTGTTTGCTACTTAACCTGCTCAGCTTGAAGTGACTTCTGATACTTGTAACATGAGGACTTCCTTCATCTGAGTTTTCTGGGAGCTAGGGACGTGGAGGCCAAGGGTCAAAATGCGTGTTTCGACAACATCCTGAAATCACAACCACCGCTGACTCTAAAAATGAAAAATTATTATTAACAATATCTGAAATCTGAAAATGCCGGCGGTCTCCAGACAGAAGCCTTGTGTAAACTTTGCCCAAAATTCTGACTTTATTGGGGGACATTTCCACACTTTGCTTCATTTCGTTACAACAAAGGACGAACAAAGCTGCAGTTTTAACTTCAGAGGCATTATTGCTCGAGATCAGTTGACAACAGGAGACACGATGCTGAAATAAACTGATAGAAACATATTAACTGCACTCCCTGTCATTTGTGTGCGCCAACATTTAGACATGTATATGTACACCTGTGAGACACACACACTCAGACACACATCAGTACACATATTATTTCGTACCCATTCTTTACCTATTGGCAGATACGGGATTTTCTGATTAGAATCCCGGCTCTCCATTCATCATCTTTTCCATTATGTGACAGTGTTTTCAATTAGTTCCTCGCTGTTTACAGGTATTGTGCTCACAGAGACCAGCGTGGCCTGGCCTCCAGGCTAGTGTCGCCCTCCACAAAGGATAATTAACCGTCCACCGATAAGCGGCACGTGGACGATGGACACACACTATGTTTTCACTAAGACAAGGATACAAACATGCTTTCATATGTTGTATTGAGTGATTTATTCTGCTTGTTTTTCAGGCCTTTTTTTTTTTTGTCTCTCGGGGATCATTTGACCCAGGACACTTTTCCCAAGGGTCTGTTTCTTATTTTTTTTATGGGAATTTTCTGTTTGGAGTTTAGGATATTACAGTGGCCATTCAGCACAATGTCAAGAGTCTGACCAGGTGTTTTTTTTTTCTTTTTTTACATTCAGGACTGTGAGATAGTCATTGAGCAGTACAATAGATGATGAATCCTCTCTAGGGGATAAAATAATGACCTCAGGCTGTTGGTTTACAAATTGTCCTTGAGGATTATTTTTTTTTTGTGCACAGACAACACACCTTTGTTACAAACATGGTGACAACATAAATGCATTTTATTCCTGGTGATCTGGTGGATTTCTGTTATCACTCTGAATCTCCATCGCCTCAAATTTTAGCCTATATTTCCTCCCCATGAATAAAAGCAAACGTGATAATAACAATTTGCAGAAATCTACCATTAAAATCTGGATATACATTATTAACATGCATCTTTTGAAAAGATGGAAAACGGAAGGAGGTTTGACAAAGCTTAATGCAGGGAGGCAATGCCAGCCACCAGATGGGATTAAATGTGTATATTCTGATGAAATATAGTTCAGGTTAAAAGGTTACACTCACTTTTATACTCATGTAAGTCCTGGATATCAAATTATATATGATCAGCATTTTTTTTTTTGCAAGATGTTATATTCATGCTACAACTGGAATAATAATAATAATAATAATAATAATAATAATAATAATAATAATAATAATAATAATAATAATAATAAAAACTCAACAATATTCATCAACATAATACAGAAATGTGGGTTTGATTAAATGTCTGTTCAAATGTTTTCAAATAGCCTAAGGGTTCAAATTCCTGCAACATATTGTGCCAAAAACATTTCACCAAAATCATACAGTATAAAATGGAGCTACACCAAATGCTAAGAAAATCTATTTAAAAGTCTCACTCCACTGTGATTATGGGATTTTTCTAATGTGAATAATTTCTGTAATTTATCATATAACTGCACGATTTGACGTCCCGAAAATAAATCAGCTGGAAACGCAACAATTTCAAAAAATCTTGTTTTTGATCAAAGGTTTTGCCGATTGGATCAGGAGGGGGTTTGTGTGACTGTATCAAAATGGGTTTATTTCACAAAACTGCAACGGAAACGCTGTTTTCGCATCACACGGGTCACATGTTCAACAACCGAATGTTTGCTGCTGGTGCAAACCACAAAGAGGAAGAAGAACACAGGAAGTAGTTGGGAGGGTCACGTTTTTCAACGAACAAACTTATTCACGTGTGATTTTAATTGCATTTCTTGTTTTAACAGAAACATGTTTGGGTTTTTTTTCCACATCAGTGAAATATTGACTAAAGTTTTGCGCAGTTAAAGTAAACTGCGATGTGATGAACTGATCAGAAAGAATAATAATAATAAAAAAACAAAACACTGAGCGTTTGTTGGTTGTTTAATGCATCCATCAGGTGGATGGACTCAGGTGGAGCCTTTGGCAGGTAAAGGAGATAACACAGCAGGCAGATTTACATGCCACAACTGATCCTGACCACATCAAAGAGAACCTGGCCGTTAATAGGCAAAGGGAAAAACACTGGATCACCATCACATACACATCTGACGGCTGCAGTGACTCACATTTTGTGCAGCAGGACAGACACCGTGACCACACAAGCTAAGGGAGACAAACTACTTTTTATACCCCACAACAAGCAGGAGCTGTTGTTGCCTCTCACAATTAATTAGGCAACTTATTGAGCTCAAGATGCAATATGCATGCTAATTTAATGGGCTAGGTCTGGTTTCAGAGAGAATGAGCAAGTGCTTTGATGTTTACAAAACTTGGCAGAAAATCACTGGCGGCGAACAATTACAGAATTAATGAAGATCAGAAGAACAATTGCAAAAGGCTATTCCTGCAAATACATGCATGCTAATATCGGAGAACGCGCGCGCGTTGGATGCGACGTCGGACCAATCGCGCGCGACCGAGCGCATTTAGGCTGAACATCAGTGCTCTCCTACCGGTCATGAGAGCATGGAGTGTGTTGGTGGGCTTACCTTTCTTTGTTTATGAGTGCTGTTTATTTTGGAACAGGTTCATACTCACTGAGTGTACAATACAGGAAAGAAATGAACCAATCATACAAAAAAGGCAAAGATGTTGTATTTAGATATCACCTTGTGTTAGATAAGGTACTTAATAGTACTTACAGAACAAATTATCGCACCAATCTGAGCAGTTTTTTTCTTTGGCGTGTGGGTACTTCTGGCACCAGGTCCATTAGAACCATGCAAGGATAAGTAGGGATGAATGGATGGATGGATGGAAACAGCTACTTTTAGATGTGCATTCATGCATTGGGAACAAGGACACAATAACATGTGGAGGGGGAAATTAACCCAAAATCTTCTAACTCCAAAAACAACTGCAGTTGTGCCATAATCTCTCTATTTTACGGTTAAATATTGAGTTGTACTCCATGAAACTATGAAACTATTGTTACTGTTTTCTAACAAACCTCTTAGGTCTTCACAGAACGGCTGTATTAATCGTAGGTCTGTCCACGTTAACTCTTGCCATTAATCTAAAAGGTTTAATGTTACAGAACACAGATTGATCGCGTTACCTATTTTGACTTAAAGGCCTCTCTCCTGCGGAGGGTTACTTAGTTCACAGAAGGTCTTGTGCTGCGCTCATCAATGCAGAGTCGCACGAGAGAAAAGATGAGCGGGGAGTTCAAAGGGGTGCGCTTTAAAATTTTGACATTTTGCCTCATGTTACTGTCAAATAATCTGACAGGATTATTTGAAAAAAACAAAAAAGTACTGATGGATGTGTAGGTAAAACCATGGTATGGACCTTACCAAGCTCCGCCCACAACCGACCCACGTGACCGCAAGTCTCACAAGCAAAGCCTCGTAGCGCATTGTTTCTATGTAAACATGACTCCATTAGTGCATTATTTCTACCGGATTTTCACAATATATCAGCTACTAGAATGGACAGAGGAAATAACAAGTTCATGTCATCAACTGGGAGGAGGTTACTGGTTTCTCAGTCACAAGCTGGTTGCAAACCTGAGGTTAGCAGGTGTCAGTCGGTCAGTTATGGTAGATCTGAAATTTGGTTTGATGACCTCAATATGAGAAGCTACAGACTGATAAGAGGAACCAAAGAGCTCTGTTAAGGTAAAGAAGCCATTTGTTTGTTAAAATTTTATGAAATCTATTTGTTCTTTTTGATGTTTGTTATGAATGACGTATAATCACAAACAAACAGGGTAATTGGTCCAACGTTTAGAAACTACAGCGGCTGTAATGAGCCACAGCAAATGTAAACAAAGGTAAAATAACCCGAACAGGTGATCAACTCAAAACCATTCATACCTTTTTAGTCTGTCTCTCTTTGTAGTTTAAGCACACTTGTTACCGTATCAACCGCCTGCGCCCCGCAAGACGAGCAAAGATTACGTTAAAAACAAAACATCCAGTCCGTTACGATATCAAGTTTCCAGGCTTGATATTTATTTCTGGATTATTAATCAGCGCTTCCCTGAACACAGCGATGGTTGATTGACCAGCTGTACTTTGTGCTAGAGTGGCTAACACGAGTAACACTTTAGTCCAAAGCGTTTTCTGCTAAAATAAAATCTTTAGTGTGTGTCAGATACAGTACACGTTGCATATTGATCTGTTTAGCTAACGTTAGACTGTGTAGCAGACAGGCTTCAAGGTGTAGAAGTTGTATCAGAACTGCTATTATGCGGTACTTAGCTAACGAAAAGCGTGTGTTTGTGAGACGGCCACCCACGTGACCACGTAGAATGTGCATCAGCCAATGAAAAGCGGCCCCTCTGGTAAGGTCCATTATGTAGCCTACTTATAGCAACAATGTCTTATTCTTCCAGTTTATAGTTATCATTTCTAAATTACATTTGAAACAAAATGACTTCTTTCGAACCTTCCTGAATATGAAAATTGAGATGTTTGGTTTGAAGCATTTTCTTAAATAGTTTTAGAAAAGGTACAAAGTCAAGCATAGTGATTAATCTGAATAAATTATTTCACTGACTGACTACTAGTAAAAAGAAATTTAGCCTTTGAAATCAGGTTGTCTCTGAATGCTGTTATTTCATCCAGGAGTATCAGGTTAAGGGGGACTGAATACAAAAAGCACTCCACACTTTTCAGTTTATGGGGGGTGGGGGGGTCTGGTGGAGGCCCCCTGGAGGGAGTGAGTTAAACTTGTTTCGAAAACCAGGTATCATTGGTCTTCCACATCACAATTGCGTCTACAGATGTATTCTGTATAAATCTGAATAAAATGCAATAAGGTTTGTGATTGTAATGTGCCAAAATATGTTAAGTGTTATGAATCTTTTTGCAGGGCACTGCAATGGAGGTGAGTTTGACAAAAATGTCTTAACATTACCAATAAATAGCTATTGAGATATGTAGAAAAATTCAAAGGATGTGTTATAATGCTTATTACTCACCTTGCAAACAGTTTGCTTTTTGCCCTTCAAACATTTCCTCATATTTTCACTCATTCCATCAGATAATTTCTCAGCATCTGTAGCAGTTTCCATTTTTAGGCTGACCTGTTGGCATGTTGGAGCAGAAATGAGCGATTTAGGTCACATGCAAATATCCCGCCTTTCACATTTTTACCATGTGTCAGTCCATCTGGAGCACGCAGCAGAATAATAGGCACAAGCCCGTCTACCACGTACATTTACTCCAAAAGCGGCAAACACATGTGCGGCAGCTAAAGGCATTGTAATGCCGCTTCAATAAATGTTGAATTTTCATCTTTTTTTGTCTTTACTTTTAAACTGTGTTTCAATCTGAGTGCTTAAACTGAAAACCTACAAAAACTGGGGCTTACCACCTGTTGAGTTGGATGTGAAACACAAAAACATAAAAAAACACTCAAGTTCTAAAATGAAAGCAAGTGTCCCATTTCAGGTTGATTTAGTTCTCTCTCTCTCTCTCTCTCTCTCTCTCTCTCTCTCTCTCTCTCTCTCTGCCGTGACAAGAGCTGCAGGGACTGAGGTCGGAACGCCTCGTGCTGCGGCAAAAAATTAATTAAACACGACTCTGGGTCGTGATCACACATGTCACGTTGGATTTCGGCGTCGGAGTCCTCCCGAGTGCCGGGTGCGGGGCCTTGTCTAATTGTGGAAAAGTTATCAAGGCGTCGGCGCTCCTGCTTGGTAGCCGCGCGTGGTACCCGCCTGAGAAACGACAGGCTGTCGGAAACCTGCGCCCACCAAAGGCCCGTCGGGCTGAAACCTGTGCCGCGCGCACGTCCTCCCGTTTCGTCCGCGAGACGAGGGACGTCTCTCTGAATTATAATTCACAGGGACGGCCGAGCAGGAGGAAGCTGCTGAGCAGAGGTGCTTTCTGGGTAAATGGTCCTTGCTCAGTCCACCAGCAGCCAGGCCGAGCGCTGGAAATTTCACTGAGGGAACAAAAGTCCCTCCATGACATGTAGCAGCTATGCTAAGCTAAAGCTAGAGCAGAGTTTGAGGTCGTTCAGTGTGTCTCAGGGTTTAAAAAAACAAAACAAAGCGAAGAAAAGAAACATTCAGTACAAAAAACACAATATGTAAAAGGAACACGCAGATGTTATGATGAATGATTATGGATAATAAATGCGTTCCAAAGTATCACCTTATGACCACAAACCTCGGTCTATGTTAGACAAGGAAATATTTCGTTACTCTTGGTTTGATATCAAAATTCAAATTCAAAAATATTTCATTGCCCCCAGAGGGAAATTAAATGTTGTTGCAGCTTACATTCAAATTCTTCAGTTATTGAAAATGGTTGTTGGCAGTAAAGATCTTATAGCGGTCTGTATTACAGCAAATTTAAAGAAGCCTCTGACTGAAGACACTATTTTTCAAGACAGTCTCATGAACAGGACAGTCAGGGATGTCCATGATTTTCTTGATTTTATGTAATCTTTCTTAAAGATGAGTTAAATTGGAAGGAGAGCATAGGTGAAGATCTATTTTCATCTGGCTACTTCTTGTCAGTTAATTCAAGGATTGTACTTTGACTGGGCCATTGTAGCGCATGGAATTTGCCATACAGTTGACATGGTTTGGAGACCCAGAGGAAAACCCATGGCGCACCAGAGGAACTGTGTTTCTCAGCTTGCCTGAAAACAAATTGGGAAGTTGAACCCTTGCCCAGGCTTACACATTTCTTAGAAGAACATTGATGAGACATGGCATAAGACAGAAAATCTGTGGAAAAAAAAGAAAAAAAATTGATCTCCTCTGCCTTCTCCCAGTGCCAACTACAGAAATACACAGCTAGGTGAGGAACAACTAATATCAGAGCCTGGAGGAAGGTTCTCTGCACTGTCAATCATCTTTGTGTGTGCGCTGCTCACAGCCTGACACTTTCTACGCTACAGCTGGTTCCCACACAACAGACCCTGCCATAAATGCTAAGGCTAGTTAGCATAGCCGCCGATGACGACGGATAAACGGCTTTCTCGTGACGGTGAGTCGCTTCTCTGCCATTAGCACATTGAGCAGCATTGATTGACAGCACTAAGCCTCTCCTCCTGGCTCTGATTGGTTGTTTCTGACTGGAAGTGGTGGATTTTTGCAGAGGGCAATAGTAGAACTGGGAGGAGCTTGATTTATTTTTGTATTTTTATGTTTTTTTTTTTTTTTACATGTCTCACACTTTATTGTCAAGACATGGTGACAGTTTTAATAAATGTGTAAAATCAATGTTTATTTTTGTAACACAGACATACTGCAGCGTTAAGAGATTTTATCCCAGAAACGTCCTGAATTTTGTTCACCCCATCAACACTGACCAGTTTACATCCCCACAGTATGACACTGCCACCACCACGCTGCATCATGGGGTTTTCTGGACGAGTGCTCAGTGACATTCTCTTCACTAATGTCCTCTGGCAAATATACAAGTTATGCACAACTTTCTGTCAGCATGTAGAAATCCAGTTGAAATACATCAACATCTGCAGATTGACGTGAAGAAAATTGAAAATGTTCAACGATATTGATTGTTTAGCCAACAATTCTGCCATGACTCTTCCTTTTCCTCTTTATGTTATGCAGCAAAATACGTGAATGGAGTTTTTCATGAGAAACGGAGGCGAGGGGGAACACTGGCTCATCTTTTAATTAGGTTTTTGTGCCGATATCCATTCTGGTCGTGAATACGTTGATTTGAAAAGGAGCCCGGGAAAAGTTGCACGGTGGCTGCATTCCTTTCATGTTTACTGGTAACACTTAGCGATCAATACGTTTCAACTTTCAGCCAGCCACCATCAGCTCTCACAAATGTGGCTCTTTGTGCCTGAGAGGAAAGCAAAGAGAGCGGCGCACAGGTGCACAGAAAATCCTTGAGGCAGCCTGGAGCCTCCGCTGTCCAGGGGACAACAGAGGAGCCGCACGATTCCCGCCGCCGATGGTAGGTGGATGAAACAAAGCGTTTACAAGACCTTCATCCAAATAGCTTCTTTTTTTCCTCCCTCTCTCCCTTTACTTGTCAAGGCTTGTGGTGCTGGGTGTTTGTGTCGACAGTTTTATATGATTAACCTCGAGGTTTGTTTTTTTCAAACAGAAAAATCTTTTCTTTTTTTCCCTCTTTTTGTTAAGTTTCTCATACACACATACATAAATATATGTATGTGTGTATACACACAAATATATATATATGTATGTGTGTATACACACATATATATATATATATATATATATATATATATATATATATATATATATATATATATATATATATATATATATGTATGTATATATATCTCCATATATGTATATATATATATATATATGTATGTATATATATATACATATATGTATATATATATATATAAAAATTTCTTCTCACCCACTGGTGGTGATTCTTCTTCCTCTTAGCTCGGGTCCTCTACCAGAGGCCTGGGAGCTTGAGAGTTCTGTAGTATCTTGGCTGTGCCTAGGACTGCACATTTCTGGACTGAGATGTCTGATGTTGTTCCTGGGATCTGTTGTAGCCACTGTTCCAGTTTGGGGGTGACTGCCCTAGGGTCCCGATGACCACAGGCACCACTGTGGTCTTCACCTTCCAGGCCCTCTCCAGTTCCTCCCTTAGGCCCTGGTATTTCTCTAGTTTTTCATGCTCCTTTTTCCTGATGTTGCAGTCACTTGGTATTGCCACATCCACCACAACGGCTTTCCTCTGTTGTTTATCCACCACGACTATGTCTGGTTGGTTCGCCTCACCATTTTGTCTGTCTGGATCTGGAAGTCCCACAGGATCTTAGCTCGGTCATTCTCCACTACCTTCGGGGGTGTTTCCCACTTTGATCTTGGGGGTTCCAGTCCATATTCTGCACAGATGTTTCTGTACACTATGCCTGCCACTTGGTAGTGTAGATCAATATATTCTTTCCCTGCCAGTATCTTGCACCCTGCTGTTATGTGTTGGACTGTCTCAGGGGCCTCCTTGCACAACCTACACCTTGGGTCTTGTCTGGTGTGGTAGATCTGGGCCTCAATTGCTCTGGTGTTTAGGGCCTGTTCCTGGGCGGCCATGATGAGGGCCTCTGTGCTGTCCTTCAGTCCAGCTTTTTCCAGCCATTGGTAGGACTTTCTGATGTCAGCCACTTCGGTTATTTGCCGGTGGTACATCCCATGCAGGGGCTTGTCCTCCCATGATGGTTCCTCCGGCACCTCAGGTTCTGTTCCCCATTGTTTGAGACATTCACTGAGCACATTGTCTGTTGAGGCTTTGTCCCTGATGTATCTATGGATCTTGGATGTCTCGGCTTGGATAGTGGTTCTCACACTTACTAGTCCTCTGCCTCCTTCTTTGCGGTTCGTGTAGAGTCTCAGGGTGCTGGATTTGGGGTGGAACCCTCCGCATTGTTAGTAGTTTCCGGTCTTAACATCTGTGGCCTGTATCTCCTCCTTTGGCCAGCTAATTATTCCTGCAGGGTACCTGATTACTGGTAGGGCATAGCTGTTTATTGCACGGATCTTGTTCTTGCCATTGAGCTGGCTTCTCAGGACTTGTCTTATTCGTTGGAGGTATTTGGTTGTGGCTCTTTTTCTTGTGATCTCATCAAGGTTGCCATTTGCTTGTGATATTCCCAGGTATTTGTAACCTTCCTCTATGTCTGCTATTGTTCCTTCTGGGAGTGAGATCCCTTCTGTGCGGATGACCTTCCCTCTCTTTGTAACCATCCGACCACACTTCTCTAGTCCGAATGACATCCCAATGTCCGTTGTATATCCTGGTGGTGTGGATCAGTGAGTCTATGTCTCGCTTCGCTCTTGGCATACAGCTTGATGTCATCCATGTAGAGGAGGTGGCTGATGTTGGCTCCATTCTTGAGTCGGTATCCGTAGCCAGTCTTGTTGATGATTTGGCTGAGGGGTTCAGGCCTATGCAGAACAGTAGCGGGACAGCGATCTCCTTGGTATATGCCACATTTGATGGATACTTGTGCAAGTGGCTTGCAGTTGGCTTCAAGGGTGGTCTTCCACAGCCCCATTGAGTTTGCAATGAAGGTTCTCAAGGTTCTGTTGATGTTGTACATCTCTAAGCATTCATGATCCAAGTGTGTGGCATTGAGTCATAGGCTTTCTTGTAATCAATCCAAGCCGTGCACAGGTTGGTGTGTCGGGTTTTGCAGTCTCTGGCAACTGTGTGGTCTACAAGGAGTTGGTGTTTGGCTCCTCTGCTATTCACCCGATGCCCTTCTGTGTCGTGCTCATGTATTGATCCATGTGTTTGCTTATCTTAGCCGCTATGATGCCTGACATGAGCTTCCAGGTTGTGGAGAGACAGGTTATTGGTCGGTAGTTAGATGGGACCGGCCCTTTGTTGGATCCTTCTGGATCAGGATTGTGCGCCTTCAGTTAACCATTCAGGGTGGTTCCTGCTCTGTAGCAGCTGGTTCATTTGGTCTGCCAGTCGCTCATGTAGGGCAGTCAGTTTCTTTAGCCAGTAGGCATGGATCTTGTCTGGCCCTGGTGCTGTCCAGTTCTTCATACCTGAGACTCTTTCTTGGACATCTGCCACAGTGATATATATATATATATATATATATATATATATATATATATATATATATATATATATATATATATATATATATATATATATATATATATATATATATAGATATATATATATATATATATATATATATATATATATATACACATACATACATATATATATATAATTTTTTTTTCGCAGCTCAGTTTCAGATCAGCATTCAAACTGTAAAGTCACTCTTACAATAATTAGAGCATAAAGTCACTACACTGACTGAAATGAAAAAAGTAAAGTAAAAAAATAAAACAATTACAGTCAACATTAACACTAGAGTGTAGCTCAGAAATATATTTAAATTGTGTAAAAAGTGTTGATTTATGTTGTGCATACTTTATTAAAAACTAGGGCTGGAAGTAATTTTCTTAGTAATCAATCATTCTGACGATTAATTGATTAATCGTAAAAAAATTTTTTGACAGTTTACTTAACACAATATTAGAAATATATTAAAAGATGCAAATAAATAGTTAAGTTATCTTTTTACATAAGAAAATAAACATTTTATTGCCTAAAATGCATAGCATTCCTTTAGTGAGTTTGAACCAGGTGAAGCTAAGACTATGAAACTTGGGGAGATTTGGGTGAATCTTAAATTTGTTTTAATCTTAAATCCAAAATGTATATTCATTTTGTACACTTTTGGTTTAATTATATCTTTCTTTTTCTTTTTCTTTGCTAAATGGCATCTTTTGAATCTGTATACATTCCACTTGTCTATTAATCTATTACTAAAGGAGTCATCGATTATTTCAATAATCGATTTGTGACGATTAATCTGATTAATTGTGTCAGCCCTGTTGAATACACCTTACTGGTGCTGGCTTCTCACGGAGGGTTTATATACTTACATATAAATATTTGAGATTTTACTTCACTTTGGCACGACACCGTTACCAAGTTACTTCATTAAGACTGAATGACTGGAGGATGGAGCTGGTCATCAGCAGTATTTAGGCAGGCTGTGGCGTTTGGATGAGGCTTCAGACTTTACCAAGGAAACCAGGAAACATACTTAACACGGCTTCCTGTAAGTATAACTGTTAACGCTGGGTATTAAATTAGTAAAGACAGTAAAACATGCACATCTGCAAGACACCAGTTCATGCTTCCATAAAAAACAGTCACAGGAGTAAAGAGCAGCAGTTATTAAAATGTTGATTTACTCCTTTTGTAACATTTATGTGATTATTTACCATCTACATAATCTAATAAGTCTCATCAGTTCAGGTTATCAGTATCGTCTAAAGGGTTCGTTTGATCTATAAAACTCACTATAAAACATTAATCCTAAGAGCAAAAGCAGTCTAATAAACTTGATTCTGTATTTAATACATTACTGCATCCATGTGGTTCTAACCTTAGATGCATCAAACACAGCGAGGGAAGCTGAGAGCGCCTCAAATAACGTGTTAGTGCGCCCTCTG
Source organism: Gambusia affinis (assembly GCF_019740435.1). Classification (NCBI taxonomy): domain Eukaryota; kingdom Metazoa; phylum Chordata; class Actinopteri; order Cyprinodontiformes; family Poeciliidae; genus Gambusia; species Gambusia affinis. The sequence goes on from NC_057872.1 coordinate 5,724,310, forward strand.
ATGGTCATTTGCAAAACCTTAGAGTGCACATTCACTTGAGAGCAGGAACTTTGAGTTGTTAGGGTTTAACGACTTTCATAGCATGAGTAAGATAGAAGGCTAAGCTAACCTGACCAATATGGACAGAGAATGCAAATTATAGGCACTGGAAGTAATGGAAGCTATTCTGGTTTCATAGTTTGGTGGACATAGAGAGGGAAATGTCAAATGGAAGAGGACAGAGAGGACGGCTAGACACAGTCACACTAGCAAATATCCCCTCAGGGTTTGGTGGGGGGAGGTTTACTGATTAGCACTAATCAAAACGTCCGAGTAAGGTGCCATTTAATGAAACTGCAAACAAGGTCAGAGGGGTGTAAGGTTACAGATGCCAGTCACAGAGTCTGTCTGTGACCTCCAAGGTGTCAAAGCCCTGCAGGGCGGGGCCAAAATGTGTCAGGCAGAAGCTTAAAGTTAGCTCAGAAAACATGCAGGCAGTGCCAAACCAGCATTCACTCCATCATCCACTAAGCTGTGGATTCCCTGATTGTTTGACCTCAGTATTGTTGTGTGTGTAATGTTTTTGGTTTTCTCATTTGTTAGACAGAAACAAATGAGAAAACCCATCACCGTATTTGAATGAGTGCAACTATGACAAGTTAATAAAGCGGGAAGAGAATGTGTGTGTGATCTGCTCTAATCGTTGTGATGAAAGGTGGGACGAGTTGTAAACATCAGACTTCATCTTTTTGAGTGGTATTAAGTGTAAACGCTGAAATATTTAGCAGCAGACTTGGAATATTATCTCATTGTGTGTAAAGTGTATGTAGTGCTATATTTAATTTTAGGGGTGTTTTTTGTCTAGAGGTACACTTACAAAACTACCTACATAGTATATAAATAGATTTTAATCAATCAATGTGAGCAGCAATTGTCAGTGCAGTAATGTAACGACCGTAAACTTTTAACTTATTTTTTAGGACAATTTTGCTCATCTTGTTGATTCTGCCATGTCAACAAGAAAACAAACAAAAATCTAAAACTCGCTTGTGATTAAATCTTAAATCATTACAAAAATGTATTGCATCCATTTCAATAAGCTAGCACTATAACAATTTCCCTGACAACCACAGCCAGGATATGCCGTTCACTGAGAATGACTAGTTTAGCTAGGCTAAGCTTGCTAGTCAGCATTAGCGCTGGTGCTAAACCAGCCTAGCACTGTTAAAAAAAAGACAAGTGTTAACTTTTATGAGGTTGACACAGTCATTCCTCAACTTAAACATTTTTAATGCCTAATATTTAATGTAGTAATAAACCAATCAACTACTTAGGCCAACATCAACAACAGCTAAAAGTGACATATCTCTGAGAAGCTGAGCAAAAACATTTGTAAAATGTGACCGTCTTTAAGCTTTCTACACAAATGCGCAAAAATACTTAAATCTAGTGACAGTATTTCTGATAAATACTGGCAAAGGATCAAAACCGTCTGCAGTCTGCACACTTAAACTGGATGGTGCCGACATCGAGACACATTGATTGTGGGGGCAGAACTGGGGTTGCCCAAGGCCAAAATGGGGGGATTTAGTAGCTGAGTGAACGGAAGAAATTGGGAGGACCGAACGGCTCTGAGTGCACTGCCTGAGGTGGGACGCCAAGCACTGGATGCTGACTGGTCCGTTTGCTTACTGGGAGCACTGGCTTCAGACGGGCCTGGGCAGTGGGCCAGCCGAGTCCTCTGGTAGCCCACAGACTCTTTGACTAGTTATTGATCTATTAAATAATGTTACTCCCCACTCACAGTTTAACCCACACCCCACCATGTAGGGTTCAGTTCACCTGCTCCGTCCATTTATCTTCCATTCTGCTCATATTGTTTGTGCTTTTCTAAGGTGTTGGCTTAATTTACTTTGCTATTAAACCTGAGAAGAGAATAGTAGTTTTGATAAAATTACTAAACACACAGTTACATGAAATCACACGTGGAGTGCCTCAGTTTTGGAAATCCTTATGTCACAATGACGTCAACTGACCACTGGAGGGAGCCACAACATCATCCACACGTTTGAGAGGAACAGGGGAAAATACGGGACTTTTTCATGATTTCGTCAAGAAGAAGAAATCATGAACGTTATAGAGGTTCCTTTTTAACCTTTATAACTCTGGGAGCATTAAACTGACCAGACAACGTTTAATCAAAAACTTTTTTTAAATTTTATTTGGCAAAGTGTCTGGATTTTAGACCACAGAGTCACAAAATCACTATTACAGTACAATTAAAAAGCTAAACCATAAAATAACACCCCCCTCTACGTAAAACAAAGGGGTGACAGCAACTGGTGTAATATTTTATAGTGCAAACCAATAATGCTCAAGTTGTCTTTGGTTAATTTAAAGTACATTAATATAATCAAAAGGAAGGCTATGCAAAACTATGGCAAGCCGTTTTAACATAAATTCGGTATCGTCTGACTGTAATTACATTCTAGATATCTAAAAATGCATTTTGACCATCCAGAATGGTAATTTAAGATATCTGTATTTACATTCTGACTAGTAAGAATAATGATTCGAGATATCTTGAAAGAAATTTTGACGAGTCAAAATTTCTTTCAAGATATCTCAAATGACATCACCGATTCGTCACTGAAAGGTTGAATTGTAATTTTGACCAGTCACAATTACAATTCAAGATATCTTTAATTTAGTTTTTTCTAGTCATTATTTGCTTTTAAGATATCTATAATTTAATTTTCACTAGTCAAAACTACATTTCTCCTATCCAAAATACATTTAAGAAATCTTGAATTATGGACTCAGAGATATCTTTGATTAGAATTGTGACTAGTCAAATTTAAAATTGAGACATCTTGAATTTACTTTTTGACTAGTCATGATGTAATTGCCGACTATCTGAAATGTGTATTTCAGATAGTCAGCAATTCATTGCAGATATCTTAAACTGAAGTCTCCATACAAGTCAAAAATCTGACGTCATTTTGACTGGTCAGAATGTAATTAGAGATCTCAAATAGCTATTTTGTCCAGTCAAAATATAATTAGAGATATCTTAAATCACCAAAAACGTCTAGTCATAAAAGAATTTGAGATATCTGGAATGTAAAACCGAATTCATGTTAAAACGGCTTACCATATCTACATACATCTTTTACACCCCAACTCTCGATCCTTGGATAACATTGCACGTCAGTGGTAATAATCCCTTTTAAGGGCTTTTATTTGTTATTGTGTTTTGGTTTCTGTGTTCAGAACATCAAAGTTTGCACGACTGCACAGCTATGCAGTCCTCTGGCCACTGGTACGAGTCAATAGCGAAGTCGTCGTAGTCGGTGCTATAGCAGATCGAGCGAATGTGCGCTTCTTTGTCGGACGGCTCGGGGCGAAGAGTGGCCATTTTGTGGTGGTAGGCGTAATCCATGATCTGTAAACGGGAAATTTAGGGGGCGGGATGGAATTATACTTCTCGCTGTGTTCGCATGTTGACATGACAGGCTGGATTTGACTTGGTGCTGAGGGTCTCACCTTAGCAGCCAGTTTAAGAGAAACCTCCCTGATGGAGCTGAGAGGAGGATAGAGTCTTCCCTCGGCGAGATCCTTGTCAGTCACCTGGTCAGCAAGCACCTGCAACAAACCACTTATGTCAGCGTAAAGAAGCTAATCCAGCTACGAGGAGGAATTGCTTTCGTTTTTAAGATTATCGAGAACCTATATAAACATTTATGGAGGGAAAAAAATAGGCATCTTATCTCATAATTACAAGATTCAGATCTTGTAATTATGAGAAGAGCTTGTAATTAGTAGACAAGTGGAGAGGTGCCACTTAAAGACACAGAACGTCTGGTATTCTGTCGCTGGTATTCAGGGACTCCCACGGAGAACCATCACTTTAATGAGGGACTGATTTTAATTTTCCGAGAGTAAGAATGTACATTACCCATAGATGCTCGATAATAAACTGTTTGTGGAATGGCTTTATTCTTTCAGCATGGTAACGGAGCCTAAAGTATTGACTTCAGAATGTAATAAAACCAAATTATGCGACAACTGACGAAAAACGTAAGAAAAAAAATAAATCTTTGAACGCATTTTGTAATACTTTTGCCGCATCATGTAATATTATTATTATATTTTGAACCAATTATTAAAAATGCAGTGGTTGCTATTTTAAAAACATTGACGGCGTAATAATATGGCCAACTGGAGGAAATGAGCCATTGTTTGTGTTTGTCTTAATCTATATGCTTCTAAGAATAATCACGATTTAGATTATGAATTTTAAACATTGATCAATAAACATAAACTTTCGGTTGCCGACACTCAGACTCTTAAACTCGCATGTCATTCAAGGCAAAAACAATCAAAACACGCAACTTTTTCAACGCATCGGTTTTTACGAGATCTTACCTCGTCTCGTAGTGACGAGATACAATATCTGTTTTTTATCTATTAATTTTTTTGATGATTGCAAAAAAATAATGTCTAGTGTAATTGCAGGATTTTAAGCTACAATATTGTGAAATGATTTGTCTTATTGTGTAATGTCTCATTGCATTATGTAGCAATGTAATGAAATAAGGAGTTTGAATGTAGCAAAACATCATTAAAGCCAAGTAATGCAATAACACACACAAAACGTCATAAAATGCGTGAATGTGTTTTAAGGTGGAGGGTTCTGATGATGAGTCTGAACAGTCACCTAAAAGACAAAAACTTTGGTGTTTATTGACCAAAGTTTCAATTTAAATCTGCAACATGATCGTTATGAGAAGTGTAATTATTAGGATGTTTATGATTGTTTATTACTACATTCAATCTTCACTTCTAAAAAAATGAGCTTCCTCTGCATTTTGTACTAACTGCCGCAAATTGTAATGTCCTTACATAATATGGCAGAAAGAAGGAAAAAAATGCGTTCAAAGAATTTTACAACATTTTGCGTCTATTATCACATAAAGCCGTTTTAACAATGTCTTATTACATTTTGAAGTCCGATTTATTACATTTTAACAGCATAATAGCAAAGCCCATCTCTAAGTCCTCGCCGTAAGCCTCCATCATTCAATCCGATTTAGTGTTCCTCTACAACCGTTGGTGCATCACCTCTGCAGCAGTCAGGAAGACATCCTCAGTGATATGTCGAAAGGCACACGCGGTGACGCCCCGGCCCACGCCCGGGAAGATGTAGGCGTTGTTGCCCTGACCGGGATAGAATGTCCTCCCATCAGGCAGGGTGACGGCGTCAAACGGACTGCCGCTGGCGAAGATGCCACGCCCCTGCAGCAAGAGGGAGAGCAACGTAATGCAAGTTAACCTGTCGGCCACATTATGGACAAGTACAAACCTACATATGCTCTGAGAAATCAGCTGTGGGAATTGGGCTTACTGGTCTTATTTGAAAAGATTTCAATGTGGCTAAACCAGTGGTTCCCAAAGTGTGGGGTGCGCCCCCTAGGGGGGGCCCAGTGCCATTGCAGGTGGGGTGCAGAAAGCGGTATGGATGAATGAAAAAAAACAAAAAACAGTTACACAAAAGTGTTTTGCAGTAAAGATGGTTTGTAGTTTGTTTTGTTGCAACCTGAAGTGTGAAATAAACTTCAGTGGAGTTTGAAAACACAATATGTGTATAGGTTTATGTCTGGTTGAACAATGTGTGTGCCCAGTTGATTTTTCTTTTTTTTTTTTTTGGAGGTATTTTAGTGTAATCCATAGGGGGGCCCAGAAAATCTTTGGGAACCACTGGGCTAAACTAAGCTTTATAGTTAAAGTCATAATTATTAGCTCTTCCGATGAAAACACACTCAAGATTACCATGGAAATAAAACCATAATTTAAAAAAAAAAAGTCATACTTATGCTGCTTCCAAAACAACAGAAAACAAAATCTTCACAAAGTTTGATGATTATATTTTATAAACGTCCCGAGTTGTAAAAGGAAAAATGAAAATTGACAAGACCAAAATTTTTAGCCCTGCTCTGCTATTTATCTTTTTATTTTCAAGACAAATCCACACTTTTCGGTGTGGAAGTTGTTTCTCACAGTTAGCTATTTTAGCTGTTTTTTTTTTTTTGCAACAGTGAGGTGTTTAAAATGAAGTCAGTGCAAGAGCAGAGGTGTTGGAAGCTATTTTGAAGAACGATTGATCCAGGCTGCGACAAAGCGAGAGAGAGCAAGACTTTCAACAGAAACCTGAAAGGCTGAGAGGAGAACAGTAAGGCTGCTCTGGTCTATCCTTGTGAACCTCTAGTCTCTGTGAGTCACTGAACATGCTGGATCTGGAAATGTTGACTGCCTTTTGGAAACCTCTGAATTCAGGTATGACTCTATATTCTTAGAAGTAAACACGATGAGACTGCTGGTTTTGAAATGCCTACTTTGCTTCACTACAGTAACGACCAATATAAGATGCAAAAGCTTGTTTAAAATTTAAACTTCATAATAATTTTTGTTTGTTTTTAAAATAATAGTTACACAACGTTTTACATGGCCCATCCATTCGCACAGCAGTGTGTAGCTACCGGTGCTCCTACTATAAATATCTAATGCCTAATCATGGCAGACAAAAGAAATAATAATTACAGAGTCAACCACATTGCAGCACTGCGTACCTCTGTGAATGTGTAGCATTGCTCAGCAGTACACTCGGCTTTGCTTGTTGGATTGCTGAGGGCGAAGATGATTGGTCGTTCATTGAAGGAAGCCATGTCCCTGATGATCCGCTCAGAGAAAGCTCCGGCAACAGCGGCAACACCTGAGATTCAACAACGCTGAGGTTCAGTGGGATCCACGGTACTGAACCGTGTCTGCTGTCTGACAACATGAACAAAAGTGTTGCTCACCAATGATAGCTGTGGGTTTCAGGTCCCTGACCACATCCTCCAGGTTTCTCATCGGAGGATGCTCGTGGGCGAATCGCACCTTCTCATGGGTCAGGTTGTCCCGGCCCTAAGGATGCCGAGTGAGGGGATGAAGTTTAAAAATATCAAAGAAAAACCCAAAAAAAAAACAAATGGAACATTAATCATCGGAAAAATATGATTAACCTGCGTCTTTTTAAAAAATGGTCACAAGTAACTTTTAATCATTCATCCATTCCAAGGAAAAGTTCAAAGTGAAAACCAGGATTCTAAATTTTGTTCTTAAAAACTCCCAAATTACATTCCTTAAAGGAGCAGTATTATGTAAGAATCCGCTGTTTTGAGCTTTACATCATGTTATAGTGTTATTCTTCCATTAAAAACATGCCTGGAGTGTTGCCTTGTTTCTTTCAAGCATATTTGAGAAATCCTTTGATTTCCCATGGCAACCAATCAGTTGTGAAAAACACCTGGGTGAACCTAGCCCCGACTTTGAGACAAAGCTCCTCCTGAAAGCCTCATAAAGCGGCCCTTCTCCATGTCTCCCCCATTCAGCTCCTTCAGACTAGCCAGCAGCAACCAGCAAACACCTTGTGAAACTGCGCACCAGCTGAGCTCTGAGCTCATTACAGGAGCTACTTCTCCATGAAATGCTGGTAAAAATGTTGTTAAAGGATCACTAGAGGAGCCATGTTGTAATGACTTCCTGAAGGCGAAGATTCAGAAAGAGGTGGAGCTTTTAAAGAGATAGAGTCCCAATTTAAAGGTGTTTTATTACATAGTAAAATTTAAGTCATATTTAATATATATTTTTTAACAACTGAAGGTAAGTTTATTGATTGGGCTATAAAAACACATAAAACTGCCCCATTAACGCTATGAGACAATAAATTGCACCTTCCAACTCAAGTGGATTTTCTTAAGCTAAAATGTGAAGGTAAAAAAACTCTCCAGTGCAACATAAACCGAGGGCCACAATTCCCCTAACTGAATATTAATATGTGAAGACTTTGGATTGGAAACACACGGGGTCTCTGGCACCTCAAAAACAATAAGCTAAGGGAAATCGTTGTAAATATGAATTTCTATACCTGGATTCTGTTCGGTTTAGCTCGCGTGTGTTTGCGTGCGTGTGTGTTTTCAGGCCTACTAAGACACCTTGACGATGAGTCCCTTTGAGTCAACCATCCAGATTTTTTTCAAGCTTTCTTCTTTGCCGAGTCCCTCCTTCTCCATAGCCATGGAGATGAGCTCGGCAATTCCCATCGCTGCCTGGAAACAGCAGAGAAGGAAGGGGAGAGGAAAAAAATAATAATAAACAAAGAAGAACAGACGCAATTTTATTTTTACCCTGAAAGTTCTGGCTTCAAAACACGTGACACTGCGCCTCGTTGGTCACATTAAAGAGTAGGCCATAATTTTTTTTCATTTTTTTTTGTTTGTTTGTTTTACGACTGTTGCACGAACCTCTCCTGCCCCTTGGAACAAAATGGTGTGGTTGCTCATTTTGCTTTTGGTGATGCGGAGGGCGGCGAGGAGTCCCGCTACTGCTACAGCTGCTGTGCCTGAAGAAAGAGACCGGAGTCAATTAGACTTTTCTAACCCCGAGCTCAGAGTTTATAACATTAATGCTACTGTGCTGTACATTAAAAGACTGAGTTTCGAATGGATTTGAAAGAAACAAAAAATTGCAGGTCAGAGCTGCAGTTTAGTTTTCGGGTGAATACCGTACATGTCTTACGGTATACGTAAAAGAAAGGCCTGCGTTTTTGTCCCGAGCTAAAACTTTTAAAAGAAACGACTGTCGTTCAACGCTAAAGACTGAGCTCCTCATTAAGCTTATTAATGACATAAAGAACAACAAAATGTTCCACACTCTGAGATTTTATTGGTTCACTGTTGACTTTATTGTTCTGCGGCATCTCAGCATTTCCGTTCAGAACAGACTGATCTTTCTTTGCCATGGTCTACTGCTGCTATTGGGCCATCAGTGGCGTCACGGTGTAGAGATTCTGATGATCGATCCATAAATATCGGCCAGTGACTTGCAGAAAGTTTACACATTTGTGTCGTTTTATGGATTTATAAACTAAACTTTCACTTAACTCCTGAAGAGTTTTGTCCATCTTTGAGACCAGAGGAGACCCAAACATCAACTTCCTGTCTCGAGCTTTTCTTTCAGTGTTTCCACGTAATGTCCTTTCATTGTGACGCCATCTTTTAGGTGGAGTGCACCCGTTCCACAACCTGATGGTGCCACTGTGTTTCACAGTTGGATGAAGGTTCAGAAGATGCCCCTTTTTCCCTCCAAATGCACAGCAGTGGTGATTACCAACACTTCATTTTTTTTGTTTATTTTCATCAAACCACAGTACACATGTTCAAAACGTGAAGATGTGTCTTGACCTTTGTCTCTGTAGGACTTTTCAACCTGTCGTATTGCTTTTCCTGTTGCTTTTGGAGGAATGGCTTCTTCCTCTACGACCGTCCCTTCATCTCAGCGATAAAACAAATCACTTTAATGTGGATGAACACACGGCAGACGGCCATATTTATACACGATGAATGTAGCATCTTCAGGGACCCTCGAATGAAAGCCGAGGAAAAACCAAACCCATGAAGGGATCACAATTCTGTTCCTCATATTTTGGAAATTACTTTTTTTATTTTCCCATGATGCCACACAAGGAAGCGGTGTCCTTTAGACACATGCGCATGTAAGCCTTTGATTTTATGTAATCAGCAGTTTTCCGACGTTATGACAGCAATGCACCATAGTGACAGATACATAACCATATAACACAGTCATAGTTAGGCCGGACGCAAAAAACAATAAATTAATTAATCGCATGATAAATTAAAACAATCTCAATAATTGATCGTTTTCTCTTTTTCTACCAAAAACTGGATGACAGAAGTCTACAGTCTGGTGTTTTGGTCTCAACTAGACCTTTTTAGTTTTCTTTGAAGGACAATTTTGTTTACAGAGACTTTATCATTCATTTTATGTCTTATTTCTGCTGTTGTGTTTACTTATGTTGGATATTTAAAATGTATTCCGATTCCAGTGTTACATGTTTAATAGAACTTAAAGTTTATTGAACTTTGACAACGTGTTGCATTATTATGCCAGTAGAGTTATATTACTTTAAAATGGTCTAAAAACAACATTATTGCGTATCTTGATAACTTCCGGTGACAATTTATCGTCCAGCAAAATTTGTGATTGCGACAGGCCTAGTCATGGTATACTTAGCATATGTGGACTTCTAAATTTGAAGGAATCGTTGACGCAGTTTCTAAAATTTTGTCCGTCAATATTCTGGCAATAACTGAATAGAAACCCTTTTGATTGTCCTGACTGATGTAAAACAAGAACAGATGAGTTTGAATCAATGTGAAATAGTAGGAAAACACTAAATTTGGTTTCAAATGCATTTTCTTTCTTGTCAACTGGACGGCTTTTATCAAAAGCCTTTTACAGTGGCTTTTGATAAAAACCGTTATAATCTAACATGTGCTGTTGCTCCTCTGGTCTCTTTGGTTCCCTCGTCCTACTCATCGATCTTTTCTGCCGCTTTGACTTCACCTTTTCTCTTCATTCATCATCGTAAACCAAAACTCTTGATACTCTGTTGGTGTTGGGTGAACGGCTTCCCCGTTACCTTGGATGTCGTCGTTGAATGTGCAGTATTTGTTGCGGTACTTGCTCAGCAGTCGAAAAGCGTTGATGTTTGCAAAGTCCTCAAACTGAATCAGACAGTCCATGCCATACCTGCAAGCAGAAGACATGCATTTTATTCATAGCTAAACCGCCACGCTGTAAAGCACGCCGTGGGAGAAAACATACGCATTCATGAGGTGCGACTCAGCTCAGAGGGAGGAGCCGCCGCTCAGCAACACGAGCAGACGAGAGGAAGTGTTGACCCTTAGCTGTTAATTGAAAATTAAGCTTTGTGGAGAGAAATGCAATCAAACTTTTTCCACCTGCGCGCCGCCCCACGTGATTTTAGAACACCCCAGAAGGCGTTTTAACGAGGGAGCTCAAACACCCAATAAAAAGCCGGGTAACAAACATCTAATTTCAAGGGAAAGAGCCAAAGCAGTAAACCAGCAGGGTTCGGTTTTACAAGTTGCTGCTTAGACCACCTACACTACCCAGACAACACCTGTAAGCTTTTCAAAAAAAAACAACTCCCACACATCTCTTAACAAAACTTAAGCTCAGCACTACAAGTTTGTAAGTTAGATTCAGCAGTGACAGAGGGGAAGGCTTCCCAGGTGTCCAAGCCTCATAATAGATGATGAGGAATTTACTGGAGGTTTGCATCTGGACCTGAGACAAAGGAGTTTCTCCTCTGTTGAAACGGGAAACAAAATAATTCTCTTGTTCCTTTCATGTCATTTTTTACATCTTTTAGCCTTTTCTGTAACATTAGATATTGTCATCCTCCTAAAATAATGATAATCTTTTTTTTTTTATTCTGAAAGTATTTCAGTCAAAAAAGAAAAAAAAAACTTTCAACAAAAAATGACTTAGGCTGTTATTTTAGGAGGATGTCAATATACAACATCATTTTTAAAGGCAAACACTGTTAATAGGAACAATTTTAATGTCTTTGTGCAGAATTTTGTTCTGCCTCATTCTGGCAAACAGGTCAATAGAGTGAACAGACTGCGACTTCTACAACAGAGAAGTTTAATATTCAAAAGTTATTCTAAATATGAATATACCGATATAAAAATGACAGAGTGCGTCCATCAGAACCAGCAGAACTGATTTTGACGACAGTAAGAATGGCGGCTGCTGCTTGATAGCAGACGGACCAAAACAACTTGGTGCTCCATTCTGGAAGGAAACAGTTTGTGACTTTTCTTTTTCTGCCTTTTCTTTAATGTAGAATTGGAAAATGAAGCTGGATCATGATCAGCCATGTTTAATAATTACTAAAAAAGTTTATTTATTTCAGCAAATTCACAAGCTGAAACAGTTAGAAATTAATTTGTCTTCATTTCTGTTAATTATGATTAGTTTCTGTTAACAGCTCATGAAAATGTGGCAATTAGGATTAGACAATGACATCAGATCGATAAGAAAATAGAATGCTGAAAAACGGGCTTACCAAAACCCAATGTTTAATACCTGCTTAAGCCTTGTTGTTTTTAAAAATATATATGTTTTTTATTAAGAAGGCATTGTATTGTCAGAAAACTAACACTGCACATCTCCTTGAACACATCGCCTCCACACGATAGTGGCAGGATCAGAGTGTGGGAGTGGGGAGGTTTCTGTTTAAGGAGAAAATCTGCTCTGAACTGCGCATGTTCAAAACAAGGCCGTGGAAAGAAAACAGAAGAAGGTTCGTCTGAACTGGAAATTTAAACCAACACAGCTTCTGTTCCAGTGACAGAGCGATGGAGGAAATTGAGGACAGGCTGGATAAACATCAGCTTCCAGGACCGAGACAGTGGATAACAGAGAGAGGTGCTTGTTTTCAGAGCCATCCTTTCCTTTCTGTTTCCAGGTATTCCAGTCTCCTTTTTTACCGTATTCCTTTGTGAGGAAAGCACTGTCAGTAAAGCGGTTTCCCCACTTGTTACGGTGACTGCAGAACTGCTTAGGTTTGCAAAGTGCTGGGCGGAAGTGAAGCTAAAAAAAAAAAAGATAAATTTCAGGTGCAATAAAACTTTATGTCCTGATGAGAGACTTCTGTCCTGTGACTCACAGCAGGACACTGGACTTCCTGCCAACACCGGAGTAGCGCCGACACGAGAGAAATGTGTTTTCTATCAGGCACGCAGCGCTGCTGAGAGACGGCAACAAAGACGAGGAATTATGAGGCCAAGAATGGGAGCTATAAACTTTTCATTGTGTTTCAGCTCGAGGACACGGAGGCGGGCGACAAGCGCGGGGTGGATGTGGGCGCTGCCCTATCGCCAAGCAAAACAGCGCGGCCGCTGTTGCAAGTGAGAGGTCATGCGAGTTCACAGGCTGGCTTAGGATGATTCGGAGGAGAGCTGCGTTAGTCTGCTGCTGCTCGGGCCCGCTCACTGGGAAAGACCGAGCTGCTTTCTTTTAACTTAAGCTCGAAATAGATCTTTTAGCGCAAACCCCAATTGCCTCTCTGATTGAACATAAAATGAACGCATGCATACTTATGAGCTTTCGGTGACCACAAATTACAGAGTGAATATCTGTGATTGTGGTGTTAAACAAAGGAACATTGCCTCTCTGCTGAGGCGCTTTGTTCTGATGTAGGCACCAATAAAGATAGGGTTCTTGTTCTGCGTTTTATTTATTTTTTAACAATGTGTGTAGGGTTTGGGGGGTGGTTGCCAAAAACAAAGCTTCGATCGGTGTCTTTGTTTTGCGTCTGTAACTTTCACTGGACACTCTGGGACATAAGAAAGTCCTAAATTAAAGAAAACGACAAAGATGGAAAGATATGATTTGCTTTTATGTACTTACAGAAGAATTATGGGCAGAAACCTACGCAGGCCAAGGCACACCCAGGAGATTTAAATAGCTTAGTATTATTCCTGACCATGCTCTAAAAAGCAAATTAATCCCCGAGCAGCAGAGGTTGTCCCCAGCTACCGTAAGCACCGAAAAAAAGGTGGATTTGTGATCATTGACCATATAATTGTGTAACTTAGCATTTTGAAGATAGCTACATTTGCTTAATGGGAGCATGCCATTAAAAAACAAACAAACAAAAAAAAACCTCACAAACATTGAAACCAATAAAGGGCGACGGGGGAAACCAGTAGTCTGTCAAAGCAATCTGGGCCATTCTACCAAAACAACTGTGACTTTTACCTTCCTGTGATTTATGAGTCACCACAAGAATATGTTCAACAGTCTTAATAAAGTTTCTAAAAACTTTATTAAGACTGCTGCAGTTGTCTTAGGGGATCTTTTAGCCGACTTTAAGAATCTCATCAAGATCTACTAGAGATAATTGCAGATGGTTGATGAAAAGATATGACAAAGCAAACATTCCTCATTTCCGTGTGTTTGTTTAGTCTATAGCTCTCATTTAGGTTCCTATAGATGTAACAAGTGACTCTTTCAAGAAACTCAATCTGGTGTTATTACAGCTGAAATGTCCCACTACAGGGAAGAAGCGCAACACGTGTTTCTTTTCCTTCCAGTGCTGAGACTGGAAACTGATGAAGTACGAACCGATTCATTTAGCAGGAGCGCCTTCACGAGGGCCGGAGAGCCCAGGACGACCAAAACAAAGGTCACAGACAAGGGCACTCTGTCCAAACACAGCTGTTGAATCTGTGTGTATATCCGAGCATTTGTGTACACACACACACCCATTCATAGGATGTGTGTTACCTTTGTCCCTAAGGGGGTTTTGTGGAGGAGGCCTTAATAAATCCCCAGCTCACTCCCGTTCTCCAGAGAGCCAGCATCTCTCAGCACACATTATTTCTCAAATCCCTGAGCAGTCATTAAAAAAAAAAGAAAAGAAAAAGAAAAGACACATTCTGCATTCTTTCTCTCCCTTTCTGTTGCTCCCTCCATCGGCCTGTCTGTCTGGTCCTCACTTTTTTCAGTGCCAAGAGTTTTAAAATAGCTGATAAAATTCCTGTAGTATTTGTGTGCCAACCAGCCTTGTATGGGAAATGTCTCGATTCCCCAACCATTAACAAAAAAAAAAAAAAAAAAAAAGACAAAAAAATATTAACCGGGTTGTTCGGTTTTGAAAGACGTCAGGTTTCTGGACAAACTAAGGGTGTATTGTGGAATCAAATTCTGATGCAGACCAAACTCTGAACTCTGGTCCACATAAAAACCCGGGTTTTAGTTCATTTAAAGTAACTCTTGGTGCAGTTTGAATGCATGAATGTCAAGTGGACCCGAGGCCGCTCAAAAGCAGGAACTGGATTATGATGCAAGTCTGGGTAAATATAACCAAAACAAAGTAGCGTGTGTCCGGCGCTAATTTTACCAAACGGAAAAGAAATCCTACAACTTCTAAAATCTGACGCCACTCCATTTTTGTTTCCATTTCGTGAAGAAGAAAGTTATAATAAGTGTCTTCTTCAGTGGTTCTTGGTGCAGCGCCACAACAGGCGAGGAGGTGAACGGGTTTTTCAAAGGATTTGGTTTGTTTGTCACAGAGCAGTGTGAAAACGAAAGTATAGAAATGCCCAACCAAGGACTGGAATTGCAAATTTGTTCTTGATGCAACGGATCAGTTTCATACTTGTTCTGTTCTATATTTGCGTTAATTGTCCCTGTTAAGTAAATGAGTGGCTGAAATGAGAAGAAATATTGGGTCATCCTGCTGGACGTTTCGGATGCATGTAGGTTCAGTAAATGTATTTCATAACTCTGCACCAGTACAGCACATTTAAATACACCATCAGCAAAAAGTCAATGTAATTAGGAGAATAACAGCCAATAAAAAAAATAATAAAGAAACTGAAACTGTTGATAGAACAATAGATTGACTATCTTGGTCAAACATGGAAAATAAAAAACTGCAACAAACCTTCCGAATGGTTCAGAAAGTGCAATTAGGGATTAGGGAATACCAGATCTAGAATTTTTTTTAAATATCGGAACCGATACAGATATTAAAATCGGATCGGTGCATCTTTGATTTAAACTGTTAATGTGTTTTTGCCTGGTGTTTAAATGTATCAAACCAGAGCAAGAGTAAATTCTCAAAACTCCAGAGCATCTTCTTTCTTTCTTTGCTGTGAGTGTGTGTAGTCATGTTACTGGGATCATTGAGAAAACTCAGGAGCTAAGCTGGACGGCCTCGAACCAAACACAAGACTACATCGCTAATCGATCCCCCCGAGTGAGGGGCAGCTTCGACTGAAAGACTAAAACTAATTTTATCCCAGACTTCTGCTCATCGATGATGACTCAGTGTGGAGTATTTTAGCCCTGTTTAGATTCTTAGAAAACTAAATGTGAATTTTTACTTTGGAGCTATAATCATTCATTGAACGTCTGAGCCCATAATTATTCATTTTCCGCCAATCTGGCTCCGGTGGGGAGAAGAAGAAGAAAAAAAGAGGCAACTCTGTTCCCTGCATTTGGGAAGCTACCCGGTTATTAAAGTCATGGTTTCCTGTTGCCAGCTGGAGCAGACCCAGACCCAGACTTCTCTCCCTGGACTGCAGTCTCTGTGGGTTGAGAATGAGGCTTCAACAGGCCAATGTTTGTGCACGCATGGCTTCGTGACACATGGGCACAGACATGATGGTACGTGGGGGGAGGAGTGTACGAAGGTTCTAATCAGAAACATGACTGCAGGAAACACACGGGGTAATAATCAGACCAACCAGAGTCAATCAACTCAATCAATTCCAGCTCCTCAAAGGAAGGTACAGCTCAGATGAGAGTCAATCAAATAAGTAACACGTCCAAGCAGTAAACTTTAACAGAGGCTTGTGCAGGCTAGTTAAAGAAGAAACAATGAGCAATATAAAAATTTTTAATGCATTAACATGGCAATATAAAACAACATTAAATATGTTTTTTGACTGGAAAGGGGTTTACGTACTTTTCCTGGATCCTGTTACCAGGATAAGCAGAGAAAAACCACAAAATAAAGGTGCCTTTACCCTACTGTACTCCCGCTCTAGCATCCTCAAAACACTCTTCAGTGAGGGAGTTAATGAATGAGGAGGACTCCACAGTAGCCATTTTCAGTATCAGTGTGGTGTTTAAACTGAAGTCAGAGGAGGCATATAGGTGTAAAAAGCCTTTTGACAGAAACGTCCCGTAATGTCTGTCATCTATTTAGAGAGAGAGCAAGAATTTCAGCAGGTATCAGGAAGGCCTAATCCAGTTCAGTAAGGTTTCTCTGTTTGAACTATCTAAGCTTCAACTTTTTGTCTTTAACATGCCAATAGTCTTTCGGAAGCCTCCAAGTTAAGGAAAGTATCAACATTATAAAAGGAATCCACAAGTCCAGGAGATTCAGTTTGATTAGGGACCAAAACTGCAACATTGTTACATTTTTGGCAGGTGCGGTTCACTTTCACACTGCACTGTGTCAACCAAACCAAACCCCTTGAGCCACTTGTTCCCCCCTTCCAAGTCAATGGGAGAAAGCGCAGACGGAGAACTGGAAGGGGATAATAATCGAGAGAAATTGTCCAGGAAGGCAATGGCTAGGCTACATCTCCCCAAATGCATTCGACTTTCAAGGCAAGCTAACCAGAGTTCAATGAAAGTGATTTAAACCACACCAACAGGGTGCTATCTTATATAAGATAATTATATCAAATGTCAACACTGTATTCATTTTGTCTGTTGTTTAAAACTACAACTAAAACCCTGTTTTATAGTGTCTGGTCTTTCACAAAATTATCCCATAGTCATTAATTTTGAGGTAAACTCCAGACCTCTGAATCCTGCAACATCTGGCCACTTTGCATGCTAAACTGCTTAACATTTTTCTTTTAAGGGCCCTGTGCGATTACTGGCCTGAAATGATGATAGCAGACAGAAAAAAGGAAGCGGACAAATGATGCCTGGAAGGGTCAGTGCGGTCATCGTACCTGTCCGAAACAGCTTTCATAAATTCATCAATCAGGTCATCGTAGGCCTGGCCTCGGACTCTCTTATGCCTCAGCCCGATGTAGAGGGGGTCCTTCAGTAGTGCCTGGAAAATAAATAAGTAATAAAAAAAAATCAATACATAAAAGAGGTGCAAATGGATACCAGATATTTCTTGAGACTTTGCAACATTAATTTTTACTGAGCGTCCTGCTGCTGAGCTTGCACACCTTTCAGTGAGACTTCACAGAACTTGCTCTGCAAATGCAATTCGCACCAGATTAGCAGTCCCAAAAATTACTCAGTGATTCTACTGAGTAATTTTTGGGAGCAGGAGTACTGCTTTTTAAATAGCAGTACTCCTTCTGCTATTTAAAAAAAAGAGAGCAGAAATACATCTCTGCATGAGCTCTGACTAGTATTCCTACAGTGTTTGGACCTCTGTCATGACAGCCATGTGTTATAGTGAGTGAGAGCGGTTCCACCTGTGACATACCAATCTGCACTTCTCAGACTTAAGCAAATCTTTCAGTCAAATGATATGGTCATAATTTATGAAGAGTGGTTATTATAACTATGCAGCACCAGAAAAGCTGTGTGATCCCTCAAATTGTGTTATTTTTGAAAAGAGCATGCATGGCTTTAAATCTGTAGGAAACAAGTTCAGATTGGGGACAAACCTAACCCTACTTTAGATGCCTCTACAACTTTCTTCCTGACCCGTCTACTTTCTTCCTTGTTCTACATGATGTTTTTTCCCCATGTTCAGGCCCTCACTGAACAGCTGCATTTATATTGAAATTAAACTACCACAACATGGACTCTATTTACTGATTGGGAGACTTCTGAAACAAGATGTTTCCGCAGGATTTAATTTCAGAGTATGACAATACAAATCACAGTTTGGTTAAAGCAGAGTAAACGGGGCTGATGTAAATGCAGCCTCACCGTTTAAGCTGCTTACTGGTTTTGTTTGACATGCATCCTCTTGGAGAAAGTTTACCTGGGATGTACGAAAGTTAACGTTTTGTCCAAAAAGGTCAGTGAACTGCTCTGCAGCTTAGTCATGCCGTACTGGCATAGGCAGCTCTTTCTTCTAGACATGTCAAATTAAAGGCTGCCATGAAGATGGGCATGACTTTGAGAAGACATAAAGCAAACTTTCCATGGCATGGTCAACAGTCAGTACATCCAAGAACAGCTCAAAGAGCTTACGCTGGACATTTATTTAAAGATGGCAACTCATTTCCTGGCATGTCCTTAACAGATAGTTATAGGGAGGGTTTGGCCGAGTTCATTGGTAACTAAAGCAGGGGAAACCTTTTTCTGGTAAGTAAAATTTATTTATGTAGCGGTGTCATTATGGCGTTTCTCAAGGAAACTGGTTTTATGTCATTGTGAGATTATAATAAGAATTTAAAACAAGCAATGCAAGAGCTTGGGAAAGAATGAAAAACTCGATGAAAGGCGGTTGATTCTATGAGTTCATTTAGAAACGGGGACCAAACCTGCTTCGTGGGTGAAAGAGAAGAAGCCCTGAGTGGTTTTTAAAGTGGTCCGATCTCATTGACCTGTGATGAGCTGCTGACATGAGTTGTCTTTCTGGCCTAGATTATCTTCTGTTATTTGACTGAGCTGTCCTTTCTATTCTACAGGCCTCTTTCTCTTGGAAATTAAACCTCTCATGAGAGGCAAGGCTGTCTTTGCTCACTAAGGCAACTATTGTCAAAATGTCAGCTTTAGGGATAGTGATATGATGTGTTAATATTAATATTTAATCTATTACTTTATTTGTCCTGCTTGACAAAGTTTCAGCAGTGAAGAAGTTTATGTTACAAATTGGGCTGAAGCCTTTAATCTCAGGAAAGAGATACAAGAAGTCATGAGATCCATAACAGCCAAGAACTTTCGCTGTAAAGTCCCATCAGTGATCCACACACAAACAGCACATTGTCCAGGATGAAATGGTACACTCATGAGCCAATGTTTGCGCTGAGCTTGGTTCTAAAGTCGTTAGACTGAGTTCTGTCTGTTTCACTCATAATTTCTCTCTGACAGTGCAAGCAGGGCAGAAGGACAGGGAGACATCTAAAAAGATGTAATTTATTTTGTAAAGACAAGAAACTATGAAATATGAGGTTAGAATTACAGTTTTGGAAGTGCTGAAATATTTTGTTACTTTGGATATAGTTAGTTTTCAAATGCAACATATAGTTAAAAATCAAAAAACGGATCGCTAACCACAACACCATGGAATGTCGGATGGCAAACGGACAATGCTTGTTTTGGTTACTACCTAAGAGGGGCTGTTTTTCGAGGCCCCCTGCAATGCATTGCCCGTAACTCCTTGCCAGACATGCATTCGATAGTAACCAACCACTTTACTGGCTAATGGATGGTTGGTTCACTCCCATGACCACTTTGGGCTTCAATGATGCACCACAGATCCAACACTGTCTGCACGCTCGCATCTTCACCCAAGTTTAGAAATGTTGCTATCGAGTCAGGCTAATTTTTCCTTATTCTTCACCATCATTTTCAGGTCTACTTGCTATGTGGGTAATTGCAGCTGTGAATGATCCCTCCTGTAATCCAAAGAATGAGGATTAGCAATAAAAATTTGTGGTGCAACTATTTAAAAAAGGTCAGTTTTAAAACTGTGCCTGGCTACTTTATGCCTCAAACGACGTCACATTCTGTGCAACCTTGATCAGACTGGTAGGCAGGCTGGGTAGGCAGGCTCTCCTTCATAACAAGGAGGTTTCCATCTTCCATGCAGGAGGGTTGTTATAATATCCATTGAAAATTAAAAATCCTGCAACAAACGCTGCAAAACTATGTGCCTCTGTCCTCAAAATACAAATGCTAACCAGCTGCTGACTTTACAAAGATAAACTGTCGCCTGGCTCATCCAGCAAAAACCACAAAGTAAATAAGTCCTAAAACCTTAAATTATAAATTTGAAGAAAAGAAACTTCAACATTGTGGGATCTGTCTGTATTCATGTCTCTCTATTAATCCCTACACCCATTCAAGGACAAACATAATCCTGTAATAGCAGTCATTTTAATAATTAGCCAAAGCAACCACTGCCTCGTACCCTCCCTCCCGCTCTTCCCCCATTATGTGTCCAGAATCGGGGCTGCAGAGTGAAGCAGGTTACCAAGAGGCCACATCCTAGCCTGCCGTCTTCGTGAGGCTAGTCGAGAAGAGCTACACACACACGCCCACTCACAAAGCAGCTCCATTTACCCAATTACATCCCATTTAGCTTGTCATCCCTTCAGAATGGCAGAAATAAAGAAACCTCTACCAGGGCTTGGCAGAATACAGTGAAATCTCAGTTATAAGCGTTTCCAGGGCAGAAACCAGAAAGCCCGATATATGTGCTCATGCATCTATGTGTGCACAGTGTCCTGCGAAAATATTCATACCCCTTTAACCTTTCTGGAAACTTTAATGTGTTTAATTGGGGTTTTATGTGCTGTTAGGTTTCATCCCCATTCAAGATGTTGAAGACTTTGGGTTTTAATCGAAGTCCTGAGAAACAATTAGCTGTGCCACTGAAACTATTGCATGCTGATTACACTTGCACTTATTTATGTTTTTATGAAGTCCATCTGAACTGCACAAAGGTAAGGACTAAAAACTGGAACAGACTGATGGCTGAAAATGGCCAGAAGCAGTATACATGTGCTGTTATTCAAGACGGGAAACATTATGTAAACATTTTCAAACATTAATATACTCTTAATAATGTAAAAAAATAAAAATAAAAATTAAACAATGAGAGCAAAGCTCATATTCCATCTGCTAGGGTGACCAGATTTGGGTTTCTGAAAAGGAAACCCAAATCTGTGTGTGTGTGTGTGTGTGGGGGGGGGGATCGGCACACATAATGCAACGTGATTGGATTTGGGGAGAAGGGCGTGACTAATCTGCCATACAAAGAAACCTGGAATGGAGTAGTGGAACGGAGTGGCAATGTAATCACATTGCACTGTAAGCTATGTAATGTGTTTTGAGGCAGTTGACCAAAATCCCAGACGATTTTTAAATTCCCCCCGGACAATTTTTTAGGTCTGAAAAGTAGGACATGTCCGGGAAAAAGAGGACGTCTGGTCACCCTACATATACAAAACATCCTTGCAGTATTTATTTTTTGTTTGAAAAACATTACTAAAAGTTTGTTATCATAGGCTAAATTTGCGTTGCGTCTATGGACTTGAGAAAATGGTGATAAATCTAAAAATCAAGTAGAGTTTTGGGATAGAGAGACTCAAAGAAAGAGGTCAAGAGCTGCAGCAGAGTTACTGCAAATGATGTAACCCTGTAAAGACTGAAAGCTAAAGTGGATGATTTTACAGACCAATGAACAATTTTACTCTCAATTAAGTTTGAACGGCATTAAAATAACTGACTATTATAACTTTTGTGTGCTTTTTTTGGGGCGGGGGGTAATATGCTGGTATTTTTACGGCTGAAATGGAAACGTTTCCTGTAAGCCAAATACTAATCAAATGATCAATGGGAAAGTTCCATCAGATTGTGACCTTATGATTGATGAAAAACTGTAACCCAGAGGGCGGCATAAAAGAAAACAACAACAAAATTAACCAATTATGGACACAACTACGACTCTCCAAGCTGCTTTTTCAGCACAGACTGGTAGAGAAAAAAAAAGGTACTTTCCCAACTGGCATGGGCAGAGATGCTTACCTCACCAAAGCACAGAGTGTTTCCTGATTGTAAACTGTGAAATGTGTTAGCTACACTTGGCTGACCTCTGAGGCATGACTAAGCAGGAACAATAACTTTACTTCTTTTTAAAACAAATATAGCCTTGTTAAATATATAATGTACATTTGTATTTGGATTTCCTCCCTCCCCCATCGGATCATCAAATGCATCTTTAAAAATCAGGCAAAGACAATTTGAGTGAATTCAAATGAGCAGTTTTGAAATGATTCTTTTATTAAGGGAAGAGGTAGTCTAAAACCGTATCGCTAGGTTGTTGAATTCTGAACAAAACTGGATTCTATTTAGGGTGTTCAAGTGGAAAGGGCTGAGTAAAAGCACCACACTTCTCACATTTTGATTTGTGCTGAATTTTCAACACTGCGTCACATTTTTGAGACGTCGCTGCTTACCTCGTTGTCTGTGCCGACATCCAGCATGACGGGCAGGCACTGCTGGGGAGGCATTCCCCCACAGGCCGTGTAGAGGGCCAGCTTCCCCACTGGGATGCCCATGCCATGGCAACCCAGATCTCCCAGTCCTAGGATCCTCTCTCCATCCGTCACACAAACAGCCTGTCAGTCAACACAACAGTCAGAACGGTACCACTCCTCTATTAGAACTCTCAGCTAACATATTTGTTAAAATAAAACAAGGAAATACTCTAATATCCATATTTTGCATGTTTAAAAAAAGCAATTGGATTTTGACAAATTAAACGGTGGCCTTGACTTGCCTAAAAATCGAAATTTTTTTCCTCCATTCTCTCAGATCTGGTATGTATGTTCACGCATGTTTCCCCAGCAGAGTTTCCTCTAGATGCAATTGATGGTGCCACCACACCTTCAGAATGATGTACGCTTTCTTTTTCATATACGTTATAAAATAGGGAAAATGTTTTTATGTATTTATATATATGGCCTAAATTAACACCCTTATAATAACCATGATCATTAAATATCATTACATATTAAATTTACTTTTAGAAACCCCACACTGCTGTGTTGCTAACCCCGGCTCCCGCCTGTCTAACTGCGACGTTTATAACGCCAATCTGCAGGGTGGGGGTTGATTAGCATACCAGGCTTCATTTTGTTTTGGTTCCGCCCAATAAGTTTGGAAGTTTGGCTTATAAACATCTCCAGCACATCACTCCTGAGACAGAATCTCACAGCCTTGTTGGAAAATGGAGCAAAAGCCAAAAACTTCGGAAAATGTATATTTCTAACTAGAGAAGTCAAGTCATACCTGTAGAGTGTAGATTATCGTTCACGAGCGATTCTTTTCTTTTGAACGGCTCTTTGTTGTGAACGGCAGGACTCCAGTCTCAGTTAGAGCTGCTCTTTGTTTCTTTATTTTGCCATGTTTGAACAAATATGAACTTTGACAACGAATCCTAGAGGAAACCCTGCTCAGTGAGAGCACCAAATTTAATCAATAAACTTTCCTTTGCTGCTTTACAAACGTCATTTATGTAACGCCAGACGTTAGAAAAAGAAACTTTACTTTTACAAAAAGTGTCACTGAAGGCGCAACACTTTCACGACTTTTTTCCTCCAAAAATCTCACAATTTTTGAGTGTGCCTGATTAGTTTCCATGCTGTTTTCTCTTCTCTCTTCTCGCCAAATCTTGTTAATATGTTCCAGTGGCAGCTCGGGCTCATCAGAGAATGACAACCTTGGCTCCTTTGTGAAATGTTGAAAGTAGGACGTACCGACTGAGGTTACGATAAGACTACCTTGAGAACGCGCAGCAGCATTAGCAGAGCTCAGGTACAGTAAATGCCTTGTTGTTGACAGCTGTGAACAGGTGGCTGCGGCCGCAGGTACAGCCGACATGCGAGGAATGCCTGGTGGTGTCGTCATGCTGCCGAGACCGTGACGCGTTCTTTTATTTATGAAGTGCAAAGAGGGGAAGAGTCTGTTTAGCTTTACTCTGAGGTAGCAGAAATCTGTCCAGGGCTGACCAATCTCAGTCTAAGACAGTGGTTCCCAAAGATTATCTGGGCCCCCCTATGGATTACAATAAATTCCCCCCCACCCCCCAAAAAAGAGAAAAACAAAATCTATTGGGCACACATATCGTTCAACCAGACATAAACCTATACACATATTGTGTTTTCAAACTCCACTGAAGTTTATTTCACACTTCAGGTTGCAACAAAACAAACTAAAAACCATCTTTACAGTGAAACACTTTTGTGTAACTGTGTTTTTTTGCTGTTTTTTTTCATTCATCCATACTGCTTCCCGCTCCCCATCTGCTAGTGGGTTCCCACACTTTGGGAACCACTGGTCTAAGGTTACCCTGATGTGAATAATGGCTCAGAATTTGTATTAGTGTTTTCACAATTGAGATAAAAATTTTTAGAATTCTCAAACTTTGTTTTAAGAAAATCTCGGTTCAGAGTAGAATTGTCTAATTTCGATAAAAATAAAAAAAATCATATCTACTGTAAGAAAAATTGTGAAATAGGGTTATAATTTAGCAAAATAGGAGTTTAATCAAGTACTTCAATGTCATTCGCAAGTTGACAGTGTTGTGCAGTGTTCTGTCAACATGGACTGAATGTGAATTATCAGAACAGTTATTCTTGGGAGAAATTACAAAATGTTTTTTTTTTTTTGTTTTTTTTGTTGACCCATAACAAAGAACGTTGACACCCTGGGCAGGAAGCCAAATTGCTTTTATGAGAAAATGTTGGGAAAAAGATTTATTTTTCACATCTTGGGATTTGCTTTTTGGAGGGATGTGACCAATGACTGGCTCAATGAGTCATTGCTTCTCTGCAGTAGACTTTGGTTGCATTATTTCTGTGTATTATTCTTACAGTACACACTGTTTTATGTCAAAATTGATCAGTTGCCATTAATTAGTTCTGATCAATAAAATCCACAATGTTAAAAAGTTTCACTTTTTGTCTGTAATTGCATTCAAAAACAACATATTCTGTGATGCACTTTGAAGGTTTTTGAAAAAAATGAAGTAGAAAAAAAACCCAACAAACTTTCAAGTCAAAGGTTTACCTTTATGTCCTTTTCTGGCCAGTTCTGGAGAATTGAAGCAATGTGCCCTCGGTCGTGAACAGTGATGAAAAGCCCCCTGAAATCACACAAAAATGTACAAACTTCAGCTTCCTTTCTGAGAACCGAGTTTTGTCACTTTCTGGGTTTCTTTTTTGTAAAACGTGCTACGTATCCCTAAAACATTAGATGCAACTCAAAAGCAGCACACCACTCCTCTTTAGCCTTGAATGAGAAGCAGCTTTAACCTCGGAGACTGATGTTAAGCTGGTGATTTTCCCCGGCTTTTCTTTGTTTGACCAAAACTTTATTAAATTCTGATGGCACCTAAGTGTGACTTTAGTGTTGATCCCAGAGCTCAGGACCCCTAAGAACTGTGATTAAGACACCGAGACAATTCAAAATATTCATTTAGCTTAGAATCACGCCCTTTAAAAGAATCTTCCCTCCTTTATTATCCTGCTCATCCATGTCCTTTGATCCAAGACAACCTGAAGGAAAACAGTTCTTCTCCAAGGGTGAGAAAAAAAACCAGGCAGCTTTATTCCAGTCTAACGCTTGCATTGTGTTAGAATTTTGCGAAAAAGTTCTGACATTTTTTGATAATTTAGTAGAACTCAGGTCACTACTGGTAAGCACAAGTAAGGCAAAACAAAAATAAATCCTGAAAGGAAATGCAATGGCGTACGAAACAAGCCACAAACATGTCAGGCTAAAACGCCGAGCTGAGGTAACCACAGGTCGTAGTTTCAGGTGAACTACAACCTGCAAGCACAAAGAACAGCTTTAATATCCGATTCTGGCAAGTTGAAGACTTTCAAAAGTGAAAAGGATTCAACTTCAGATGTTTGTGTTTGTTGGCAAGAATCGTGTGACCCCAGTTAAACTCAGAGGTCACAGATTGTAAAGAGCGACAGCGGCCTGAGGCTCTGGCATGTTTGCTTTGCAGGGAAAACCGTATGTCTCCTCTAATTGATTATGCAGGTCAAACTCACCTGAGGCCATCAGAAAAGCTTACACCTTTTTATGTTTTAAAAAGGTACAAACTTGAAGAATTTGACTTTTAAATCAGTCCTTACATACATATATATGCCAATAAGCTTAGAAATAGGCAAATCTCTTATGACTACTAGTTGCTGTAATAAGTTACATTTGATCAGTTTAATAGTTAATTAAAATTTAGTGTTGTGATCGGGTTTTTTTATTTTATTTTTTATTTTTTATTACTGTGCAGGGTTGTTGGGTTAATTAGGCCTTACATGTTTGAAATGAAGTTTCAAACTCTTATATTTAACAAAAACCAAGAACTGTTTCTTTAGAAAATTAAAAAATAAAGAAGAAATAACAAGAAGTACTGCCTGGGATAATTTTTTTTTGTGATTCTATATCAGCAAAAGTGAAAGGTTCAACTTAATAAGTATTAGATAAAAAAAAAAATTATGGTGATTTGCAGTGTTTTTGAAAATAAATTGATGCTAATGCTATATGCTCCAAGGTGTAATAGCAACCAGATATTATGGTTTGGTAAACAGCTTTAAAGTAACAGGGTTGGTACGTTTCAGTCAAGAGAAAAAGAGAAATGTATACTTTACCTGTATTCAACAGTGAAGAAAATATGTTCAAATTTTGACAAAAATGTGTCGAAATTAACTTAAGACTCAAATCTTAAGTCTGATTAAGCCTCAAGTCTCAATGGGACTTAAATATGTTTTAAGTCCCATTGAGAACTTAAAGGAGATTTGCTTTGATTTAGTCAGTTAATAAACAATAAGCGGGTGAAAAAAATGGATGGAAAGACGGATCATAAACCATTACTAAAAAAAAAGAAAAAATGAAAATAGTTATTGTAAATGTACAAAGGGAGGGAAAGGAAAGAGAGATTGACTTTTAGCAACCAAACACTGACTGCTGTAATTTATCCTTCCACCACAAAGTTCACAGGAGGGTCACTAGGCCACAGACATCTGGCATTTTGCTTTATTTACATTGTAAACTTTATCTGTGCAGCGATCCACACTAACTTTTCCAGGTGGCGCTGATCCTTTAAAGTGGCTTAAGAGACTAATGTTAATATTATTACAGACAGCACTGACAATGGACTTGTTAATAAGACCACACAAAAAATGAAAGTTGGAGAAGAAAAAAAAAAAAAGTAAAACCTAAAACTAAAATGACGGATCAAATCAGACAGGCAGACTGACGGTAATTCCTAATTTGTGCCGTCTTCAAACTCACCAAAAACATTTTGGGTTCACCTTTCAGTTATTCGCTCCTCCTTCTTAGCTTATGTTGCTCCAGTGTGTATGTTTAGGGCTGCTGTCAACCTCCTGACCTATGACCCGAGAGAAGCCCTCAGAACTTTAGCACCACTAATAATCTACAGACATCTCATTAAGTCAGGATTCATGCTGCTTTAAATTCATTAGCGCTTTTTATGAAGGTAACAATCTCACTGAAGAAGAATTTTGCATACATAATCTTATTACTTTTTTTAGCATAGATGTCAGTGTTCAATGCATCAGCCACTAATGTACAAATCAGTAGCTGATTGATTCATTCACCCGTTTGCGTTGACGTTTTATGTTTGACTTTTGCAGGTCAAATGGCAACAATTGACAGCTAGACGTCCAGTGAGGAAAGCTTTCTTCATATGAAGATAATAACGAGAACATGAAGTGTAAAGAAAACAACCCGATGACCCGAAAGCAACCTCCCATCTTTGACCTCCGCCCACAATGAACACCACCAGCCGCCATTCTTCACGCCAATTTCATAACCTTAATCCTCGGTTTGCCGGGTGTCGTCAAAGGCACACTGACAACCTGAGCACCGATCACTGAAAAAGAGCGTGAAATTAGTGGGAAAGGTCAAAGTCGGGCAATATAAGGTTTCTCTAACTGATTAGGTCCTAAATCCATAATGACAGACAATGTTTTAAGGGTCTCGGGTGTCCTGGAAGAGAGCAGAGGATTTGGCTGTTGATTTTCAGCATTTATTTAAAAACAGACTGCTGGTGTTGATGCTCAGCTATGTGAATCTTTTGACGGCATAGATGTTCATAGCGCAGATTTTTCCATATATATGTTTGAAGTCGACATGTAAAAATGCAGCAGATGTCTCTCTGATCTCTCTCTGTTGCTGGTAATGATGTTATCTTAAAAGGGGAAGTGTTGTGTTTTCCAGACATATAGTGGCATTTTACAGCACAATCAAGTAACTGTGTTAACCTCAATTAATAGAAAAATGCTGCATATCAAAAATAACTTAAAAGAAATGTTACTTCCCAATTTAATGACTTGAAATTGAGGCTTTGTCTCTTTAAAAACTCCTGGCTTACTGAAACTCCATCTTCAGGAAGTCATCACAATATGGCTCCTCTATTAACCCTTTAGCAACGTTTTTACCAGCATTGCGTTGAGAAGTGGGCGCTAGGTTCACCTAAGTGTTTTTCACAAATGAATGGTTGCCACGAGAGATTAAAACATTTCTCAAACATGCATGAAAAAAAAAATAAAAAAATCAAACCAACACTCCAGGTGTGTTTTTGATGAAGGAATAACATTATATAACATAATGTAAAGCTGAAAAAAGATTTTACATAACACTGCACCTTTGGCAGTACGAGACTTGGACGTCAAAGGTAAAGGAAGTTTATTTTCTTCAGACATTACCTCACTTTTGACTGATTTCAGTCAGAGAGAAATCTGTGTGGTCGGTGTTATGAATCTACAGCTAACCTGAACTGATTGGTATGAGCAATATATAGACCACAGCCTGTGAATATCTGGTTGATAAATCAAACGTACCCTTCAAGAGGATAATGTGAACCCCTTTGTCAGTCTGTGGCTTACTTATGTCAGACATTCTCCCCGGTTACAAGATATACCAAGTTTTCTTCAGAATCAAGTCCCAACCTAGCAGCCTGATTTAAACTTCAAGTTTTTAGAGGGTGAATACAAGTTAAGTCTTTAATCTATCTTTGCCAGCTGCATGTGAAAAAATCCAAGTGTGCAGCTTTGTGCCCGTCAAGTCCCCAGAAATAATGTCCTTGTCTCACCAACGCCCTCTTCTAAATTCTGTCTTCAACATCTCCTTTAGAGAAAGAAAAAATATATATATTTAGGTCCTTTTAATTCTAGTCTGTGGTCCATGACAATGACAATGGCAACTGAGATAATAGAAGGGAGACACCTTCTTTGGTTTGGGCTGATCAAAAGTACTTGGACCACATTTTGGCCACCGTTTTTTTGGTAGATTTGACTTTGCTGTTGCATGTATTCTTGGGGCAATGAAGACAATACTGAATGATCTTTCATGAACTAAATTGTCATTCTCCTAAACAAGCTTGGACATAAATCTCCTGCCTCGCTCCTGACTTGTACCAGCCATCACCTTTAACCCTAGAGACGGATTGTTTTAGATCCCGCAAGTTTTTTATTTTGATGCTTTTACAAGTTTTCTTTTTTTGCCATGGTTTTGGAAATGAAAGAGAAAAGCCAAGATGACAAGCTACACTGACTTACCATCTTGGGTCCAACTGTATCATCGCTTTCATCTTTCTGACCAAATATCATAATTAAAACAGTGAATACTAAACAATTTGTTGCTCTTTTTAATTGCTGGTGTCCAAGGTGTTATCAACAAATCAACTATTTGCAGATATTTTTAACCTACTTCATGTCCTTTTATGTTTATGGTTGAACATTGCTCTAGTTATTATCAATAGACAATGGTCTTTTGAAGACATGCCCATATTTGGATGACATTCAGACCTGATAGTCCTGTAGACTTATTTCAACAGGGGCCAAAAATTGCAACATTTGCTAGATTTTCAGCTGCTGAAGTTTGCCGTCACATTGCACTGTGTCAAATGAACTAAACCCTTTGAACAATCTATTTCCTTTCTCACCTGTGGTGGCGCTGCACCAGGAACCACTGAAGGAAAAAACACAAAAACCTCTGAAGAAGACACAGACGCAAATTCTCTTTTCATGAACTGTAAAAAAAAATGGAGTGACATCAGATTTTAGCGGTTGTAGGATTACTTTTTTATCATTGGCATAAGATCATGGCCCATTTCTCCAGCTGGCGGTGGACACTCAGGTTTATTTTGATTGCATTTAAAACCAGAATGCCCACTTCCTGTTTTAGGAGTGGTCTCTGCTAACATCCAGATATGCATTCGAATAGCAGCGAAGTTCACTTTAACCAAACTGAGACTTAGGTTTGTAGGTGGACCAGAGTTCGCTTTTTTTGGTCTGCATCAGAGTTTGATGGCTCATTCACCCCTCCCCAAACAAACCAGACATTCTAGACAAAGTAATTAGAGTGTCATTAAAGTGGACTGGGGCTGGTGTGAATGCACCTTAAATCAGTTCTGTTTCTCACATTCTTCTTGGACCTTCTGTTCTACAGACAGTGGACTAAAATCCTCCCCAACTACTGTACCACTTTCACGGAAATCCCTCTGGCAAAATCTGTATCGAAGGTTTGAAAACATTCCCTTCTTTTGTTGTCCCTTCTACAGCTCTGATTCTGTCAGAGATGCATATTGGATTGTCTGGAAGGAAAAGAGACTGGCAGATTAATTGCATGGATTGTGAATTAATCCTACACACAAACAACTATTGCCATTACAAAGAAACTAATAGAAACTTTCTATGTTCAGAAGTGTGCTTTGTACTGGCTTTCCATTGCAATATGGAGTCAAGCACAGTACAAGGCCCTAGGTACTTAAAAGCTGACTGACGTCCAAAATATGCTAGTAGGATAATCAACTTTATTTGGCAGGGGGGGGAACTCCCTTGTGGAGATCTCTGGCTTTTGGAAAGTAGGTCAAACAGGATCATCCTTCCAAAATTAACACACTAGATCCGGCTTCCAGACCAGTTGTTGGGATATTTGGAGTTTCATTTTATTAAGCCAAGGAAGTTCAACAGGCTCTTGCAAGAAGGCAGGTTTCATTAACAGGAGATTATTAATTTGAAGTTCATTAAAGGGGATTATTTACCTTGGTTAGAGTTTAAATGATGATTCAAAATAAACACAAAGGCTTAAAAGGAAAAGAAGAATTTGAATGAGACTTGTTCCAGACAAAGTTTAATGTCAGAAATAATGTTTATCATAATTAAAACATTATTGGTCCAGGGATGTTCAGTATTGTTGACTGACTCTTAAGCCAATTTTCATTTATAAAAAGGACAAATGTCTATTTTAAATGTGCTGGCCTATTTTGGTGTCATAAAAAGTTCTGCCAACAGGAATGACCTCTGTTATATTGGCCAAAACTATTCGCTTCACAAACTTTTGATTAGTTCCACAGTATTGCATATATTTCAATCTGATTGCTTTCCCTTCATCGTATTAATGACAGACTTTGGAGCAGGTCATTTAACTGTAAGAGATCTGAGCAGAATGCTTGACGTGCACACAGACATTCAAAGCACCTTCATGGAGACAGAGTTATATGTCTGGACATGGTATCTAAACATAGGTTGTAGAAAAAGGGAACGACAGCCCAATATTTATGCCATAAAACTGCCGGTTTCCACTTTCATGCTTCCTTAGCTGCAATTTATTAAATTAATGGTGTTCAGCAAAAAAAGGAGAAGTCATTCATTCTGGCGCACTTCACAACCACCAGTTTCAATTAACTTTATTGGGATATTATGTGATAGAGCATTATGAGGTGGCCCATAAATTGTGAGGTGGAAGGAAAAAGATGCATGATTTGCAGACCTTTTCACAAAAAGAGAGATCTGAAAAAGAGTGGCAGGGATTTGTGTTAACCCCCATTTTACTTTAAAGATTAGTGAACAAACAGTGGTCTAAAAACTAAAGGTGCAAACCACTTCAACGATTCACTAAACACAACTACAAATTTCAAAACACAATAACATCAAGTACAAATTAAGCAAACACAACAATAACAAAACAGAAGACGTAGGTCCCAGTGGGAAACCGAAGACATTGCTGATTTTACAACCCCACTTTTGACTTTACCACTGGAAGTTATTCTGGCCTTAGTGCGTTTGTTGAAAATATTATTCTTGCTGCTATGCAAGAATATTTTCAGTCGGGACATACTACAAAGCAAGGCTGTGCTCTTTTTCACAGTTTGGGCAAAACTACATAGCACTGTGACTGTCTGCCTATCTAAACCACGGGAGAGCGAATGCCACAATAATACTGGTCTAAGGTCAAAAGTGGTGTCGTCCAATCAGAGATGTCTTAGGTTTTCCACTGGGATGTACGTCTACCATTTTGTCAATGATGTTATATTTTCTTAATTTTTAATTGAGCTTAGTTAACATTGCTGTGTTTTGAATATGTTGTGTTTTTAAATTTGTAGTTTTGTTTCGTGAACTACTGAGGTGTTTTGCACTTTGGGGCCACCGTACAAAACGTTGCCAACAATTAAAAAAGAAGCTATAGCAGAGAACCAGGAGACATTGTGAACATGAAGAAGGAAAAGCTCTGATCACATGACGCATATACAATATGTGTGGTGAAAAGCTGACACTACACATTAATCTGACATAATGAAACATGGAGGCGGAATAAATGTACAGTAACTGTCATGATATTGCTGAACATCTTTAGCATCATGTTTATTGAAAGTAGTCATCAAATGAGGGAATCAAGGGCAGTGAAAGTCTATCAAACAGACCAAAAATATTATAGATATGAAGTATTTGCATGTATTATATTTAAAATATAGCATGCCAACATGTGTAGGCCTTGTTTTAATGTGTGAATAGTTCAAGGGAAAGTAATACTTTTGCAAAGCAAGACATATTGCTACATAGTTTGGCTGTAAATCACCACACACACAAAACTGGTTTGTTTTCATTAAGAGGCCTTCAACAAAAGCCTAAGATTGAATTAGGCTAGCTTTGCAAAAACACGCAGAAGCTACGATTCGTCAGCCAAGCAGCTGACAGTACCAATACAGCAGAAACAAAATAAAACTCAGCAATAACATGGGGTCTGGCATGGTGGTTTAAGAAAAAAGAAAAATCACATTCCTGCAGCAGTTTCAGTCGACACAAACTCTGTTTAGATTAAAGATACCACAATAAAATGGAAACCAAACATGCAACACAGCTTTGTATGAACACAAAAATGAGTTTGGGGAACAATCCTGCATCAGCTCAACACGCCTATTATATGTACCCATAATCCAGCATTTCATCTCTGTCTATTATGTCCATTATAGTTCAATCACAGAAGAAAAACTAAAGGGGGAAAAGGGATTACGAGAAATGCTAGGAGTGGGTATTTTTCTGGGAATATCTCAGCACACTAAAAAGGCAAATACCCAGTCATTTTAGTTATTGTTACTTCAAAATGAAAAATTACAGGCAGAAGATTTCCACTCCTATTGATTCACTTTCCTTTTGCTTCACGCCCTCCTTTCATTGTGCAGCATGGTTTTCTAGAGATACAATCCTCTCCTCTTCTAAGAGGGTTTAACAGGATTCCATTATATAATGAGGTTTCAACATGTTGCTTAGATATCCTCGTCTTTGCACACCAAGCGAGAGCCACTTCCAGGCATTGGCCTCAGAAAACCATAACCCAGCTCCCACCTCATTCCACTGAAGACATCCGCACTCACAGACCTTTAGGAAGTTTTTCCAAGCTTTGGGAAGTGGGTAACTGCAGGGAATTCAAGAGGAATGAGAAAATAGTTTACCAAAGACGACTGATCGTTGCTCATTTAGGTTAATACGACGGGACAAAAGTGCATGAAAAGACCACGGCCAATGTACAGATGGTGAAAAAAAGCAAGAGAAGGAAGTGAGACAATACACTTCTCTAATTTGTCTTCCATAGTGGAAGTTTCATGGTGCAAACTCAGGACTGAGAATCTTCAGGAAAAGGTCTGTTCTGGTCCAAACGCCTTGCAAAAGGAATAAAAAGGGACAGAGCTGATGAACCCAGCTGGTTAATAGATGATATTGAGACGTCTGCGCACAGCTTTTCCACTCATCTCCCTTCTGGCTCACAGGCTGGGCTGACATTTGAGGCATGTCAGTGACGTCTGGTGTGGGATGCGAAGTGACATTCAGAGGAAACTGGTTGTTCCTAGAGTAAAAACCAACCACAGGTCGGTTGAATGCTGCATTGTGTTTCCAGCGTTGGTTTGACAATGCATCATGGGAACATTTGGATCAGCCCAAATACAAATAACTCTCGTAGAAAACACTGACAGACACTGATGACGGAAAAGCTAGAGCTTTTGTAAAAAGTTGAGGACTGACTGAATGACAATGATTCATGGTCCATGACATTGTCAGTGACAGTCAGACAAAAATATGGATTTCCTTTTCAGATTGTCTGGGGTGGCAGCAGGGTAGCTGTTAGTCAAAAATTTGATACTTTAAAAGCTCTTTTCCATCTGCTTCATAGTGGACACTGTCTACCGCTAAGGAGATAACTCATGGAGTATATGACACCAAGCGAGAACATAAATGAAAAACCAGTATATACTTTACTGTAGATTAATAGGTAAAAAAGTCAGGAGCCCCACGTTTATGTTCTCAAAAGCATTTCAGTATGCAAAAAGATGGCCTTTAAATTTACATCAGGATTGGAGAATCTGAAAGATTGAGACGGTTGAAACCTGAAACCAACTGAAGGAAAAAGTTTAGGTGGTCTTTAAATATCTAAAACCACTTATGGTTTTATTCATCCCTTAAATTATTTTCAGATCTGATTGTGTTGTTTTATTCAATGTCTTCTAAGAAAGAGATTTGCCTCAGTGGATCAACAGTGTTTTGCTTCGATTTGGATGAGGGTCCCTCCACCAAGCGATGACTAATCATGATACTTCAGTCACTATAGTATCTTTGTAAAAGGGATTTTTTTTTAGGAGGTCTGTCCCGCAGACTGAAGCTAACCACTTGGGAATACTCCCCCACCACCACTTTAAAAAACATAACTCTTGTCAGGTTTGAATTAGATGGTTATGTGCACTGAGGCCGATGAGGATTTACACAAAAACTGAAAAATAAATAAATGGGACCAGAGTGTAAAAATCTATTTTAAAAAATCACTTACATTTTTGCCATAACATACAACTCTGGAAAAATTAAAAAACCCACTGCACTGAACTGAAAACCTCCTGGTCATTTCACCAAATATTAATTTCTGAACTCTTCCTGAGTTAAAACATTAGTATTGCTGTTTCTAAATGAACATGAACTGGTTTTCTTCATGGCCAGAGGCACATAGGATATGTGGACAGCAACGTAGCTCTTTTCTGATTGAGCACAGATCACATCCCACTCCAAACATTTTTATTTTTTGAGTCGCCATTCCCATCATTGACTTCAAAAGGCTTTTATGTGTCTAACAAAGTAACAGAAACTCTGACTGGAGCAGGACGAAGCCTGAAATCAAAGTAAATGTTCAGTTCTCCTAAAAAGACATCAGGTCTCACATCATAAAAACAATTCAAAGAGAGTCTAAGGCAAGTCATCCGGGGTCTTTTTTTGACTCCTGGAGAAGACTACATCAACGCTAATGCTGCGCTTCATTTGCCTGGGAAGATCTCATTTATTTTAATGACATCACATGCAAATTGAGCGAGTTCTGCTTTCAAGTCGGAAAACTGGGGGATTTGCTAATTCTTGTGGTCAGAGACCAGGCTAATCACCATCAGCGATGCCAGCCCGGCAGCAGGTTTCTCTCCTTTTATGGAGTCAGACTTTAAGAGTATGTTCAAAAATATGCATTATGGCAGCACTAACGCAACAAAAAATGAACCAACTTGTTTGTTTCTGCAACTCTCCTGATTTTTCTTCTTCTTCTTCTTCCATTTTTTTTTTTTTTATTATGTGCGGAGGTTGTATTGAATTTGAACTTTTCAAGGCACAGCTATGACAACACCCACTGGATCAGTCAAACTGTGCTTTTAAATTCTCTTTACACAGTTTTTAAAAGGGAAAATACCTCATTCAGGCAACATATAGGAAACACTGACTGATACTAAAGCTCATGTTTCCTGGCATGGAGTTTTATGGAAGAACAGATATAAAAGCAGTGATTAATGAACACTATGTTGACTTTGCTCTTATCAGTATTAAGGAGGGTCTCATTTCAACTTGAGGCTGACCTAGTTTTGAACTGGTTTGCTAAAGGAAAAACAAACAAAAAAAACCATCTGCAAATTAATCTGAAGGGAAAATAATGTGCTTTAAGGGTGAAGTTTACCTTTGTTTAAACAAACAACCATACACGTACACACATAGTATGTTCTATCTTAAAAAGGACTTTGAACTGATATTCATTCTTTTTTGTACCCTAATCTTAACCTAAACCTAAATTCAATTCACACTTTAGTCCTAAACCTCACCCCAAACCAGCTCCTCTTCTAGTGGGGTATGGGATTTGGGTCTCATAAGAAACAGTGGGTACTCACAGCATCAGTATTTGTTGGAAAAATATCAGGCTGATGTTTTTGAGCCTATTAAATAAAATTTTTCCCATAAAATGTTACAAGTTTTCATGACATGAACTTTATGTCATGCTATCTTTTCAACTTTGGTCATCCTATTCATACAACTTCAGAGTAATAATATTTAGCAAAGACAGACTCCAAAACTGAACTAACTTTGCAGTTTGCGAGTCTCACCCCAGCCATCAACGGGAAGGAGAGGAAGATGTTAGATCTTAATGGTTAGCGTTCTTTAGTGGTTTGGCTTCTGCTGATATTTATGCATTTAGAAGTTTAACTTTAGCTATATTTTTATGTGTTTAGTGGTTCAGCATTAGCTTCAGCTAATTCTTTATGTTTAGCATTAGCTTCAGCTAATTTTTGCATGTGTTCAGCATTAGCTTCAGATAATTATTTTTTGTATTTAGCATTAGCTTCAGATAATTTTGTATGCGTTTAGCATTAGCTTCAGCATTTGTTTTGTTCTTAACAGTTTAGCATCCGCTTATTCAGCATCTTAGCTTTAGCAGAGCAAGCACTTTGTTTTATGTTTAGCGTTCTAGAATGAGCAAATTATGATTTGACGCAAAATATTCCTGTGTGGTTTAGTGCAAAAATAAATGTTACTTCCTTGATCATCATGGCAGCCATATTGAATTTTTCAGTTGCTCACAATTTTTCTCTTTTTTTTCTTTTCCTTTTTACAAAAAGTTTCTGGGATCTTGTCCAAGTGAGGTTCTTGTATCCACATGTGAAAGATTTAGCTGAAATATTGAATTTTGTAGTGATAAATAAAACATTTAACTATGTGGCATTTACACGTCCCAAATGAATTGAACCTGTGTAGTTCAAGGCTTTGAATCAACTCTACTAAGACAAGGGTGATGCTCCTAAAATAGCTTTAAAAGAGCCACATAAAACATCTGCTTTGGTTTCCACACAACCCACACGCCCACAGTCGACCTTGACCAGAGTAATAAAGGAATAAAATGAGTGTTTCAATTTGTAGTCCAAGTTTAAAGAGACCCTGCAGCAATAACTGCAGAAAGACAACGCAGTTAAAACGGAATATATTAGTATAAGAGATGAAGGTGGCAAACA
Organism: Gambusia affinis; assembly: GCF_019740435.1. NCBI lineage: Eukaryota > Metazoa > Chordata > Actinopteri > Cyprinodontiformes > Poeciliidae > Gambusia > Gambusia affinis. The sequence goes on from NC_057872.1 coordinate 5,762,009, forward strand.
TTTGCAAACATCTGACTTTTCCAAATGGAATTGAATTCAACTCAACAACTTTTCCTTATTTTAAGTTTGTAGGTCCAGATCGTTATTTTTTTATTTTTTTCAAGGCTGAAGACATTTTATACATGCTGAATTCATTATGTTTAAATCACTGCCACTGGAACTTTGTCCTCTTGTCCCAGAGCACTGCAAGTTCCCGTCAAAGTCATCAGAGGACTTTGTGGCCAACCTGCGTGACATGTGCTGGATACATTTTGACCTTAATGCTGCTAAAACACCACAAGGTTGGCCCTAAAACTGCAAACCAGACTCTGTGCAACTCACTCAGAATATCAGATAAGCTCTAAAGGATACTTAGCAAGTCCCGGTTTTCTAGTGTGGGCTGGTGAAATATTACCACTGCTAACCAAAATTTGGCATAGCAGCCAAACAAGCGCCGCTCTGTAATTTTGTCCTCTGTGAAGATGTGAAGTCTTGTGACGCAAAGGCGACAGTAATTCTCAACCGGCATGTTGTTATGAAAAGGAGGGAAAAGATTTTGGAACAAATGATATGAAATGCACATTTAGTGTCATTGTTTAGGAGTTAGTGTGTACCACAAAACAGATTTCATACACACTTTGTGGGCTACCAGAAAATACATTTCAGTGTTGTTAAGTTATTCTGTCTCCATTCACGTAGTGACGGATAGCTAAATGGGTGTCTGACTCCGACATGAAAGCAAAGCAGACATACGTTTACTTGTTTGTCTTCATCTCTACAACTTCATTAATAATAAAAACATAAAAATGAACCCATAATCCTATAAAATCATTTGTCTTAATGATTATTACTTAAAATTACCTGTGGCCAAATGAGACTAAACAATTATTTACTTACTACTTACTCAAACTAAAATTAAGAAAAACAATTTACATCAATACTGTGCCATTAACATAAAATATAAAATGTAAACTTACAAACAAAGCTTCTCCACTTCCCAACACAGGTGGATACTATCCAGCTCTTCACTGCATGCTTCCAATAAAAAAAATTGCTGACATTTGTCATTGAAAAGCTAAAATTTGTCATATTTAGCTTTTCAAATTTCTATAAGAAATTTAATGAAAAAGATTATGCTTCATGATTAGAAGCATAATCATGAAGACCACGATGGTGTATCACAGGTTAGGGTTAGAGTTGTGCAGAGTTGGATGACAAAACAAGACCCAAACCTTCAGACAGAACATTGTTTGCTCAATCATCTGACAATGTAAAGACACACAGGCACATATTTAATTCGCAAGATAAAATATTTAAATAGAGAAATATATATTTAGCTTTTCAATTACCGTATTTTCCGGACTATCGAGCGCACCTTACTACAAGCCGCACCTACAAATAAAAAAAAGAAAAGAAAAAGAAAACATACATATATAAACTGCACTGGGCTACAAGCCGCAGATATCTCCACCGCTCTCAAGGCAGAGGGCTTCGTCATTAATAAATCTACTATTAAGGATGCAGCCCTTCGTCTCCAACGCCGAACCATGGATTTGTTCACGCCAAACTTACATGTAGCGGCTCTATGTACTACCAAATCGATGGCTCTCAACTTTAAAGCTGCATCATATGAGTTTGAATGAATTTCTCCATCGTGCCTGTTGCTAGCATGTGCTTGTTCCAAATAAAAACTAGTGCTTTCTTCTTTGATTTCCAATTTTGACTTCCAATGATTCACTTTCTGCTAAAAATCCACAGAAAAGCCGCTCCGGGCTAAAAGCCGCATGGTTCAAAACTTGGGAAAAAAGTAGAGGTTGATAGTCTGAAAAATAGTACTTAGTACTATAATAGTACTTAGTTTGAAACTGAGCATAGTGTGAATTTTGAACTAAATTACATTTATAAGTGTAGATATAACATGGTGAATTAACCTTTTTTTTTTTCTTAACCCAAATATTGATGTTAAATTTTACTGTGTAACTTATATGACACCCAATAGATATGCAGTACCCTAATGTAGTGGGATAGAAACAATGTTTTCATTCTAACTTGTATTTATGCTCTATTCTGTATTGCTTTATCACATAAAATCCTACCACTTATTTAGTCTCATTGTACTAACTGTTAGCACCTTTGCACCAGTTTACAATACAAACTGCTAATGCATTATTGTGTCTATTGTCAAAGAGTGATTGAATGCTAAGAATGAAAGAAAATTGTTTAAATGGTAAAAATAATTCAGAATTCTAAAACCAACTTTTCCGACAGCAAATTAATTAGTTTAAAACTCGCATTATACCCAGTTTCTTAGTGTCACTTCTACCTTGCTTTAGTGTTGTTTTGTCCCTCTTTCATGATGAGAACACTTTATTTCTTATTTTAAAACATTTTTTAAAAATGATACATTTTAGACCACTGCTTGAAGGCTGCAGTGGATTTAGTGTGTTCCCCTTATACATTAGTTTTTGATCACTAATATTCTCTTACGAACCTCCAAGGCCTTCACAGAACAGCTGTATTTAACCTGAGGTGAAATTACTTGCATTTATAAACCAGGTGACTTCTATATAGTTTGAAAATCCTTAAGTCCTTTTCTTCTCCTGCGAAATGTGGACAGAAGTGTTTTGTCTAACGATTGGATGTTTTATTCTACTTCCACCTAAACTAAATGCACATTTTCATTGAGCATTCCTGTGCTTCGGTAAACGGTTTTCAACATCATGAAACTTGTGAGTCTTGAGCACATTTTTGACTCACAAGAAAAGTTTTTAAAGCCGCTAAATTAAGATGTCTGCCTACTTCTTTCACAAAACATCAGTGAGTTGACAGACCCCGACTGGATCAAAATCAGCACAAAGAGAAACTTGTCTGCAAAGGTAGAAAAAAAAAAAAAAAAAAAAAAAAACATGGACGGATGCTGCCAGGCGAGCTTTTAGGCTGACAGAAACAAGCCTTACCAAAAACCTGAAACGAATACTCCTGCAGTGATTTTAGATTTTCCAATGGAATCAATGGAAAAGAAAAAAAAAAAAAAAAAGTGAACTTTCTCCCAACCACCTGGCTGTCCTTGCAGAATACAACACACACACGGAAACATGTGGCAATATGAATTTGCAATGGCCCATAAAACCTCAGGTCACACACGATCCAGCCAGGTAGTCTCAACTGGGAAGACAGATCATAAAAGCGTATATTTAGCTTGATTGCTTTCCATGTTTATATAGTAAATTGTACCACTGCAGTGGATTTCAGCTGAGCATTAAATGCTACATCATTTATTGAACTTTGGAGGAAAGGAAAGGAAGGATAGGCAGGGAGACGGGCGACAGCTCAACTGTGCTCTGAAATTTTGTTGCCGTCACTAGCTGAAGATGTTTAACGGTCATAAGCCGTATATTTTTACACGCGTCATCAAAGCCCAGATTGGAATTACTTTCAAAATGTCTAACGAGGTCCAAATCAAACCGGCACCCGACTTTCTAAGTCTCCTTTACGTCACTGACACAAAAACAACATATGTCCTGCTGTTTTGTGGTCAAATAGAGAGGTCTGTGATATCCATATTTGGCCTTAATGGAAGACATTTTGTACACGTCTGTAAAGAAAATCAAACAAAATGTCTCCTCCCAAACATTTACAGTAACTGAGTTTCCACTACAAACGTGTGTAAAACTTTGCCGATATTCCACTAATGTAAATGCGAATGTAATTTTGATGTTTCCATTAAACAAGAAACACAATAAAAATCATAAGTGAATACATTTGTTCATATGACAAGTCATTAAAAAACACACATCGTCCTCCTACCACTTTCTGTTGTCTTCTTCGTCTTTTACGGCAGTAGAAAAAGCCGGTTGCTGATCACGACTCGTGATGCGAAAAAAGCAGTTTTGTGAAATGAAATTAATTTTAATATGACCCAAAGGTCACGTAACACAAAAATATTTTATCAACAAAATGAAAATCTATGACTTGTTTTTCAAAATTGCCCTGCCTCCATTATGCCAATTTATTTTTGGAATTCCAATTTGCTTAATTATATGGTGAATGGAAACACAGCTAGTGCTATCCTGTGTGTGGCCTTGCAACGTTTTAAGATCACATCCTAAAAAAACCCAAACCCTAATCTATAGAGTTGGAACGCTTCATCATCCAGCATGTGTCCTTTCAGAGGAGGCCAAGTCGCCTTCAGCTGATACCTTTCATTAGAGGCTCAAAACTTCCTGCAGCTCATCCTCTGATTTCATCAAAGCAAACTCCTCAAGACTTCCCATGGCTGTTTGCAACGCAGTCCTCATCACGCTAATAACTTAAACATCACTTCGTTCGGTTTGCGTTTTCAGACTCTCGACGGTATGTAAAAGCATTCACATTCCTCAAAGTTTTTCACATTTCCTCATTTTACAGCCACAAGCTTTGAAGTTTTTGAATGAGGTTTTAAGTGCTACAAAAACACTTATTTTTTTATTCACAACAAAATTGTGCATAAAAAAAATAGGGAAAAAAGTTGGGAGGGCAGGGGTGGGGTGTGTGTATTTTAACTATAAATAACCCATTTAGTAGACTCCACCGATTAGAAATTTAATTGCAGGATAAATGCAGCTCTTCTGAGAAGACGTTGGAATCAAATGTTGATATTGCAGCTGAATTTTTTATGGTACCCTGCTGAACATATAAAGGTTTTAATTTTTCCAATTTCTCTAGTTTCCCTTAAAAAAAACAGTGCTAGACATGCATGACAGGTTGAATAAGGAGAGCCCTTCCTTTCTCCCATGTGTTAGATATGTCCCCTGTGAGGTTTGTTGCAAACTCCATCTGAGTCATCTCATAGCTTTTTTTATTCATTTAATCAATAAATAACTATCTGAAGTTGCGACAACCTCTTTGTTTTGAGGTTGTGACCCTGGTTTCTGCTAGCTCACCCAAAATGGAGACTTTTATTCCTCTCAAGAGCTAGATAATAAGTTATATAGACTTGTTCTGTTTTTATGTCTGTCTGGGGATATTTCTGCTGTTGTTTGTCACTGCTCTTTAACCCTGACAAACAACACTTTGTCTACTTCACTTTGTTTGTCACGGCTCTCTAGTCGTGACAAAGTGAATCAATTTATTTTAGTTACACCCAGAAGGGTTTTAGCTCAGATACCATAATGACTCAGATACTTGTTTGTCAGTATGATTTAAAAGTGAAGTTTTGTTTTATTTTATTTTGTCAAATCTGATGTTGGTCCCATAAAACACCATTTACGGAGATATTTAGGCCTTGTGCACATATAGCTCTTATAAAAACAAATATCTCAGCCACACCTTTTTAACAAATACGGTAGACACAGAATTGCTTCAGAAAAGTTTTTAGTCACATAAACCCGCACAAATAGACACAAACACGTAGGGGGCAGTGTAGAGCAAAGCTAAAACCGATGTCAGCCAATCAGATTGCCTCAAAACAACCACGACCTCCTGTTAGGAATTAAACGTGGCACCAGGAGGTTCATTTGTGTGGGCCGATGTATAGGTTTAACTACTTTTTAATAGCATGTTATAATATAAAGTTACAAAAGGCAAGACAATGTCGGATCAGGAATTATGTCAAAGCAAGTATGTGGATATGTTGGTGCAATTTTTATTGCAGACTTTGGTCGGAGTTTTCATAAATAATTGGGTTTTGTTGTACAAAGCATTTTTTTTTGCGGATGAAAGGCCAAAATGCATAAAAACGTATCAGTTTTCCCAGATATCTGACCAAGTCTGGTCTGGGTCTTAGATTTGATCATGAAATCCCCGTCAACACTTACCGAGTTACGTGTTAACATGATTTAAATTCACACTGGAAATGGGAGACGCCCCAGGGAACACCAATACACTGTTCACTTGAAAACAGCTCCAGATACCTGTTTTGGCATGACTCTGATGTCATTTTAGAGGAATTTCTGCTCTCTTTTCTTCATAGAGTTGTGCTGTTGCAGTGGTGTTTCCACCAAACACGGTGTTTCTATATGCACGTTACTTGATTGATTGATTTTCCCATTGCAGAAAGCTAAGTTTCCCTTCCCTGTCTCTCTACAAACTTGGAAAAAGAAAAAGATAGCACCTGTCCTCATCCTCTGAGTTTCTGAATGCCTGGCTGGCTTTTATTTTTCCAGATCCTGACAGACAGCTGGAGAAGTCAGCCAACTTTTCAATCTCGGAGAGGGAATCCACCCCTGGGATACTCGAGTCCGTAATTCTCCATCAACCAGATGGATCGGTTTGTGTCACTTCTCTCAAGAAGTCCTTGAACAGGCAGTCTTTCTCTGAAAAGAGCATTATTTGTTTATGTGCCCAAAGTGGGTCCTCGAGGGCCGGCATCCTGCATGATTTAGTTCTCTCCCTGGTTTAAGGTTCCTGGATGAAATGATGGCTCGTTAGAAGGCCTACGAAGAACATTGAAATGCCGAAAAGGTTGTTTCTACCACCAGGGAGAGAACGAGAAAACATGCAGGATGCCGGCCCTCGAGGACCGACTTTGGGCACCCCCGATTTAGACGGGATACGTGAAGCAGCGTCATGGAAACGCAACCTCTCAAATGACTCAAGCAAGCAGTCTGCTCTGCAAGCTTGAGCAGACTCAAGCTTTCATCCTGAACTCGGGATTATTTTTCGACAAAAACATCATCACTTGTCACCGGTTAAAACTTCCAGCTATCAAACAAAATACAGAAGCTATATTCACGACGAGAACAGACTTCAACTGTGATGAAAAAAAAAAAGTTCTACTAAAAACCATGCTGGTTAAAGGGCAAACAAATTAACAAAGACTAGAATGTCCACTAAACTTCCCGTGATATCCCAACACTACGTTCCTCCCATCTGAAGATCAGAGAGTCGGCCATGTTCTGACTCTTAATGGCACTTGACCTTTGGCCTCTTGCGCATGGCTGGTTGTCAGAGTGTTTGGTCTCAGTTCAGCAGATTAACTGGTAAAGTCAGGCAGGACAAGGAAGGACCGCTGCTTCCACACAGAAAGTCTTTATACCTGAGAGGCTGTGATTAGAGGGATAATCTGCTACCATGGTGGTCCGGAGACGCACACATGCACACATGCACCCACACACACACCCACACACACACACTTAGTTGAACATATGGTGACTTCTGTAATCCATTAAGAGGATTTATACCGAGATGCCTGTGAGTAAAAAGTCAAATAGAAACTGAGCTGTTTTCCTGTTATTGTGTTTTTTTGTATACAAATAAGGAAATGCTTAATCTTTTAACACATCAGTATTAAATCATCAGCAGCAGGACTTTGTGCAAAGTTATTCTCCTAATAATATGACTTTATTCTCAAAATATTATAATTTTATTCTCATAATTTAAAGACAAATTTTCTTAGTCTGGCCAGAACACTCGTGAAAATCCAACAAAAAACACACAAAAAATATGTTTTTCCATAGACTACCAACAACATTGTCTAATTTTGTTGCAAATCTGTTAAACATGTTCATATCATGAATAAACTAGGGATGCTCTGCTCTGAATACGTCACCTGATAATACCTTTTTGAGTACTATAACATGAAATGATGAGTGCAGCGTTCAAGCCTTCCTTCTGTGACCAATTGTTAAATATTTTTAGAGAAGGTACAAAGGCAACATCACACAGAGTGAGTGAAAGAATTCACCGAAAACATGGACTTTGCAATTTCAACACAATTTCTGGTTTTAATCGCCATTTGCATCTTATTTTAACAGTATTTTGTTAACTGCGGCCAAATTGTCGAAAATAGTAAGAATAAATGTTGCTGATTCCTGTTTTAAGATAATATTGGAGAAGTTTCCACGCAAATGTGCTTTTATCAAGGATATTTGCAAAGACAGCTGCTCAGACACTTGCAGATGATGGCAATCGGTGGAGAAAAGACAGACAGTGAGGCATGCTGGGAGAAGATTTGATTAATTCAAGTCGACAGCAGTGCTTTCCCAATAAGGAGGAGCGTAACTCCCACCCATGGAATAATCTACCATCCATCAGGGTTAGAAAGGAAACAGAGATATTTTTCACCTGAGTCATCCTTGATATTTTTCTTTTCCTCAGCATGCTTTGTTTTTCTCCAGTTTACTAGTATTTTTCTGAAAGGTCAATTTGTGCTTATTTTGTTTCAAGGAAATATGAATAGATTAAAAAAATAATAATAAAAAGGTGTGAATTTTCGGAGAATGGGCCACGGCGAGCATACTTTCCCCAAACACAAACTGTTTGTTTGGTCTTCTGTTCAGAGCGGCAGGTGACTCGGCGAGCTTGTAAAATGAACGCGGTTGCCATCGGTAACCTACATCCAAAGGTGCCGATTCTGAACAGAGGCAGAAATGGTTTGAGTGGTGGTTGCTTTAACAAAACTGGGATAAACAAATAAAAACTGGTAGTGAATGAGAACAGCGAAACGAACTATGCGTGTTCTGATATTTGTTTAGGTTTAACAAAACAACTCTGAATTAATTCAATTCATTTTATTTTAAATGGATAAAATATAGAAAAGTGGAATATTTTACTTGCATCCAGTGCATGAATTTGATTTCCCCACACATTCCTCCAAGCACTTGTGTTGCATCTTTTGTTGTGAGATTTTGTGAAAATACTACAATAATTGTCAATTTGTTTATTGCTATATCATATTCTTAGTTTTTTTTTCATTAATTCTTTTGTGCTATATCATTGGATATCCGTTTTTTGTGTCATTTAATAGCAAAATTAAGTAACTATGTTACCATCAGTTACAAAAATGTTATATATATCAATATCTTACAAGAATTTTGACACCTTGAAACTGGCCTCTGTCTCTTTAAGAAGCTCCTGCACTTTCTGCTTCAGCACATTATCATTTTTCTATTATACTGTTTAAAACCATTCTTAGTTGAGTTGGAGTGAAAAGTAGTTTGCATGATGAGCTCAGAACAGGTGCAGTTCCATCAGGTGTTTGTTAAATGCTGCTGTTGCTGCTAGTCTAGAGGAGCAGATTAGAGGAGGTGCAGGGGAGGGCTGCTCTGTGAGGAGGAAGCCCCGCTTGGTGGAAATAAATGGCATTTTGCGAGAACGAACCTTTAGGCACCCTGAATGATTGCCACGGGAGATTCATGAATGAATCAAAGCAACACTCCAGGTATGTTTTTGATGAGGGAAAGGTATTATAACACGATGTAAAGCTTGAAAAAAGTCAATTTTACATAATACAATGGAAGAGAAATGGTTTTACTGAAATCTGTTGGGGCTTGTCAGAAATATACCAGATGGATTCTGGTTAGCAGACCCCTGCCCAAATTTAAAAAAGAGAAACCCCCCCGCTACCTATAGAAGCTGTGGGATCTGGCAGAAGTACCTGCTCACATGCACAACCACTGAGGCGGAGTGTAAAAGCTGACTCTTCCAGCCAGCTGAGTGTGAGAAGAGGGAAAGCAGGATGGAAATAGTTTCCAGCAAGTTCTGCGCGGATGGAGAAACGGGGAGATGTTGGGTAACGGCGCTGTGCGCATGGGAGAATTTGGTTTGCCAAGGCATTTCTAATAAAACTATTTGGGCTTCATTAGGAAATCCCATCATTCCACAACTAGTCATAAACACAAGAATAGCATGAATGAATCACCAAACCAAGCAGCACCGCTGCAGAGCGGATGGCCAGTTGGGGGAACATCCTCAAACATCTATGGCTTTTTGGAACCTTGCTATATTCCTAATGCATACTGTGTTTCAAAGGATTGTCAAGATCTTTGGTTTTGGTGAATAGGCTTCTGGATTCCAGGAATATCTTTAAAAGGTTAGCTGGACGGTATTCCCAGAATATTCGTCCTTTAAATGGTTAAAAACAGCAGTAAGTGTGTCGTAAGCGAGACCGAGCGGGTTCAAAACACAATGAGGTGGTCATTCTCCTTTGAGGCTAATTAGAGTAAAAACACTCAAAACCTCATGAATCTGGTTAACAGTAGGAAGCAGATCCAAGTAAAACACATTGCAGCCCTGAATACACCACTGGCAGGGGGAGTGGGGGGCGTGGCTATCAGCTGGTTGCTGCTGCCGGGGATTTTGGAGGAGTTGCTGTCAGGAAACTACAGATGGACCTACAGGGAAACACAATTATTTTAAAAAGGTTTTGACACGTGTGTGCGAGTGAAAGAGTGGGAGGGGAAAATTTCATAACTCTGACCAAGAATGTACTTTTTCCAATTGAGACCGGGGGTCCCTTGATTTCACTCGGATATTGTTCCCTCTGTTCTCCATTAATTTCCAAACTGCAACTCTGCTCACAGGAACCCTAACACACCGTGTACTTTGAGCTCCTTCTGCATCTTTTGCATTCTCGTAACATCTTTTGGACTTATGTTGAACAAAAGCCTCAGCCACAAATGCTGAACCGCTAAAGTTTTTACCCATCAGCCATCACCATGCTGGATGCCGCCAAGTTGTCTATTACAGTTTTCAGTTAACTTGTTATCAAGGGATAAGTAGTTATTTATAGTTTATTTTTTTAAGTGAGATATTGTTTCTATCTGGAGAATTGCACTCAAATGTCTTTGTACAATGTTTCATTGTCATAATAACAATAAATATTCTATTCTATTCTAATCTGGCTCTACCTCCATCGGAAAATGGAGAGTGTATGGCACGGCACAACTAATCAGAGAAACAGACACAACTCAGGTAAATCTGGAGGAGATACAGAAATCTGCATGTTCTTTGTCAAAGCAAGGAACCCTGCTCTCACTTCCAAATGAATGAATGCAGTCACAACATTTCATTGAACATTGCTTTCTTAAATCGCATACTGATTAAATAAAACAACTGGACACAGAGCCAGAGAGTCCAGTTTCAACAATCACCACTGGGTGATTTCCTAACCTCCCCAAGTGGGAATTTGCACTCATGTGGTAAAGATTTGTCATGTTTTCCACTGTCCCTTGTTATACTAACAAGAAAAAAAAATAACAACAACAGATTTTCACCTCAGAAAGGAATAAAAGATGGCAGCAGCTCCTGCATGATAAGTCAGTTCCTTCCAGTGGACTCCATGTGCTGCGTTTGTAAAGAGGCTGGCATGACCAGTGGAATGATTTTGCCACACATGCAGCGATGCAAGTGTAATGGCAAAACAGAACAAGGCGTACTGTAACGCAATTAATAAAAACCGGGTGGGACCACACTCCCAGGAACTAAACTATGGGAGAAAATAACAACGCATCCTTTCTTTTGAGAGCAAGGCATGCTTCTGATGTTACCAGGTTCAAGCCGTGCACCAAATGGAGGTAGATACACCGGACTAAAAATTTAATATAATGTCAGGGAAGAGATGCAACTCCAATAATGATGAAGATTTGACAGCAAATGTCTACAAGACATGAAAACGTGGGAGGTTTTAAGCACCAGCTAGCTAGACTGGACAGTAGGCCACAGACATTTGGATTCACAAGAATGAAACAAGATAGTTATAATGTTTTTTGGGAAAACCCAACAATGAGGAATCGTCCAGTTGTAGTCTGATCAATCTTTGGAATTTCAGTTTTGAATCCCAGAAGCGAAAGAAACAGTTTCACAGGGAAACAGTGAACTAACCCTTCGTTTAGCACTTTAGCTCCACAGCAAATGCCAGCCTTTGTGGTTTAAGCAGCTAATGGTTTTATAAATACACATTTTGAAGTATTGCATTAAGAAAGGTCGATGAAAATGACAAAATTTTAAACAATTTCTTCACTATAGGCATGGAACTCTGAAAAAAATTCAAAGACCAGCTCAGCGGGGACGTATTTGCTCCATGTTAGTTTACAACTCTACATCTTTGTTTATGACAGCTGTACTTAACGCCAACACCTGATGAAATTACAAAATTAATCCGGATGACTTGCTCCAAAGCAGTAGATGGAAACACGGCTAATTCGCATTTTCTTAAACATTCAAAAAGTTCGCTCAAAATTCTCGAGACAATGGAGAGGAAACGTAGGAAGACAGTTTACATTTGTGTGTTCGGTGATCGTTTCCTTTCTCTACCCAAAATGTTACTTTGCAAATAATTTAAAATCAGTCAAAACATGAACAACTTCCTGCCTTACTTAAAAATAAAAACAGAAATACGACAAGGTCGCATAGTGATATTTTGTGGTTTTTTGAAAGACACATGCTGACAGCAAGTGGATAGCAAGACAAACTCCATGCAGATAGAGAACATATTGGCATTTTGATATTACAAGATCTTCTCGCATGCACACAGAATATGTGTCAGATGAGCAGAAAAGACAAACTGAGGAAAGAAAGATAAAATCAAACCAAAACACTTTAAGAAAACCAAATACCAGGGCAGTAAATCCAGACCTATCCTAGTGGACCATCAAACAGTTGAAGAGTAAAGCTATCGCCAGGATTGTGATCTACCTTGGTCTTCTAAAGATGAGGCCATACTGCTGGCAGGCCAGACCCACAGTGGGAGTGTAAATAATGGGCATGAACCTCTCCACATCCGATGTTATGAGTCGGTAGAAGAGCTTCTCGTTCCGGTCCATGAGCCCGATCAGGAACACGTACCTGCAAGAGTCGGAGGATGAAGAGAATCTGTCAAACCTTAACGCTCTCTGCATCTCAGTGATGACATTTGCTAAACCGAATAATTTTATTTCTTATACTCAGATGTCCATATGGGTGCAATCACTATGCCGTACAGCAAAAACGCTGCGTGAGTGAACTGCACTCAATTCTGATTTCTGCAGCGCAATTATTATTAAAGCCGTTTTTGTATTACTTCCAAATGACTGAAAACACATACAAGATGAAAGTGGACCTGCAGACATGTGACAGAAACTCTTTGTTCCATAGACCGAGCGGGAAATGAAGGCATGTGTGGGACCTAAATTAAGCGCCGTTTGCCAGAAAGGACTCAGCTCCTAATCAGGGAGGTTTCCATAAAGCCATGAACACAAGGTGCCTGTTGTTGAGAGGAGGAGCAGCCTGCAGGCTTTGTCTGTTTTAGGTTAGACTCCACCAGCTGCTCTTTGGAGATCTGCTACATAAATATATATTTTAAAAAGTCAATTAAAAAGGTAAATAAAATTAGCATTAGAAAACAAAAAACTTGTTCTTGCATCTTATTTCCTTACCATCCACTTTATGTCTGTCAATTAAACAGCAAACTGATGAAAGACTTCTGTTATATGGACTTTCAAGATCAAACTGCTGTTTGCAAAAACCCAAAGTCTGTCTGCTGGGGGAAACCAAAGGCTGTGATGGAGGGACAACAACCAACTGAGGTTTAAAGGGGCAACATTATGTATTTTATAGCACAATCAAGTAACTATCTTACCTTCAGGTGTCATAAAAATGCTATGTATGTCAAATATTACTTAAAGGAAATTTGATTTTGTAATTTAACACCTTAAAACTGGGCCTGTGTCTCTTCAAAAGCTCCTGCTCTTTCCGAAACTCCACATCCAGGAAACCATTAACTCTTCAACATCTATTAGCAATGTTGCACTGAGACGTAGCTCGTATAATGAGGTTAGCAGATGCGCAGATCTACCAGATGTTTGCCAATTGCTGCTGGCTAGTCTGAAGGAGCTGAAACTGAAGCTGGAACTGTATCTCGAAGGTTTAGCCAGCTCTACCCAAGTGTTTTGCACAGCTGAATGGTTGCCATGAGAGATTAAAGGATTTCTCAAACATGCATGAAAGAATCTTGGCAACACTCCAGGCATGTTTTTGATGGGGGAATAACATAACACGATGTAAGGCTCAAAAAAGTTGATTTTGCGTAATATTCTCCCTTTAAAGCAGGGTGTCAAACTCCAGTCCTCAAAGGCTGCTGTCCTGCAACTTTTAGATGTGCCTCTGCTGCACCATCTAAATAGAATAATTAGGTCATTAGCAAGGTTCTGGAGAACTGATATACACAAGGAGGTAATTAAGCCATTTCAATCCAGTGTTTTGTACCTCTGGCACATCTAAAAACTTAAGTTGGGAGGGAGTGATGTTATTCCTACATGAGAGTTATAACTTTTACAACTTTTTCCAGTAAATGGAATACAGCCTGAATCACCACATCAAGTTCCAACACATCACTGCAGATTGCTACTGCTAAATTGTGTGCTGGGGACTGTTAGAAAAACATGGATGCTAGTCCTGCCTCGGAAAGAGCAAGAGACACACACCACTGGATTATACAACAGTACAATAAGAACATGCTGAAGAATTTTGGCTTAATTTTAGAGCTGCTGTGGAATATATTTTCTTTTTTTTTTTTTTTGCACTAATTACATGCATATGTCTTCATTACAGTTTGGAATCCACCTCTCCTGATAGCAGAATGGTCACACCATCAATCAAAATCATAACCATGAGCTTGCTGTGCGGATCTCCTAAAATATATACAACAAAAATGTGAGACGACTGATGAAAATAGAACTGAAAGCCCATATTTTAAAAAAAATCATCTAAATAAATGATGGCATCCAGCAGTCAGTACCAAAGCAGAGCTACTTTGAAAACGGACAATAGCTTCATTTCCATTGACCATATAACTGGAATCACAAAAATAACTTCACTCAATGGAAATGTGCCAGCTTCAAAATACTATGTCCTAGGACAAGTTTTTTTTGTGTGGCTGTGTCAGTATTTGGGTATTTCACAAAACTGCGATGGAAACACTTTTTCTGCATCACGAGATCGAAAAACCGGATGGTACTTCTGGCGAAAACGACAAAGATGATGACGGGAAGTAGAAGGAGGACAATATCACAACATTCTTGTCAATGACTTGTTACGTTAACAAACTTATTTGTGTTTTTGATTGTGTTTTTTATTTAATGGAAATACAGCAATTACAAAATTGCGTTTTACCGAGATTAGCGGAACAACGACAAAGTTTTGGGCACGTTCGTGAGGCAAATGCTGCTAATGGCACTGAACGCAGGGGACTGCTGTTTTCAGACTAGGATTGACTGTTGTTTCTACACTTTAAAAAGACAACAGCCCTGCTCCTTTCCACTTTAAAAGTCACTTTTTCTCCATGAGAAAATGTAGAATGGTGCAGTTTTGGATGAGCATCTGATGACTGAGGGTTGGGTTATGGAAAAGCAAATTTGCTGATGACCTCAGCTGCTTAAAAGAACCTAAAATGAAAGTTTAGCACATTGGTTGTGTAATGCTTGCAGCTAGTGGATATGAAACATGCAAGTTAGCGTGCAAGAAGCTTTTATTTCATCACCTAGGACTTTGTACAAACAGAGAAGATGTCTAAATGGAGGAAGAGTGGAAAAGGAGATCAGGGAGCATGAAGTAAAATGTATGGTATGAGAAGACGGATGATCCCAGAGGACTGATAGCTAATCTGCCTTCTGTGTTTTGAAAGGCTCTGCACAAAGGCTCTGGTAGCACAAACAGAGGATCAGATGAGATTTAACTCATCCACAGGATAACATACGAAGTCTGTTGGAACGCAGCGCAACATCCTGGCTGGTTTTGTGTGGAAGCGTCTCACCTGTCCAGGTCGTCCCTTTTCATGTCGTAGTTTTTGAGGACTCTGAGCAGCTGGACTTCCTGGCTGACGAAGCAGGGCGGCACCAGGCCGTGGATCCCCAGCTGGAGACGCTCCTCCAGGGAAAAAGCCATTTCCTGTAAGGACAAACATTATGACAGGATGCGGAGGACGTGTGACGATCACCCACAGACAGCGGCTGGAAGCAAACAGGGCCAGCCACTAACTAAATAATTTATCTGTTCCAGTGGTGGTGTAAAAGTATTTATACCTCTTTGTATAAGTTTCTCAATATTTTTTCCATGGCAAAATGTTCATAGCAAAAAGTTTCAATCAGTGGCAGTTCTAGACCAGATTTACCGAGGGGGCCTGGGTGGGTTCAGTGTTTTTCACAGAAGCACAGTAGAATGGATTAAGAAAAAAAAAAAAGCAAGCAAATATTTAATTATTTAATATATTAAAGCTTAAACAAATATTTTACATATTTGTTGAAGCTGTCACCATGTTGTGACAGTATAGTATGACTCGGTTATTCTTTGATTTAAAAAAAAGACATAAAAAAACATTTTGCTCCTCTGATTTCTCCCAGCGCTTACTACAAACAACCAATCAGAGCCAGGAGGCGGGTCTTAGCTTTGAATGCTAAGCCTTCTTAGCATAGCCACCAAAGATGGCAAACGGTTTTGCTGGAAAGTTAAACCACCATTAGTATACAGGAGGCTGACTAGCAGCTCTAAGGCCCTCCCCCTGGCTCTGATTGGTTGTTTTGTCGGGGAACGGTGCATTTCATCAGATGGCAATAGCAGCTCACGGAGGACGTGGAGGAAATTGATCTTTTCAAAGATTATCTGTCTATGACAACATGGTGACAATTTGAACAAATATGTAAAATCCATATTTTTTTAAATAAAAGTTCCGTACTGCATCTATAAGGAGCCACTTGAAATGCTCTTTCAAGACCCAGTAGCCCCCATGTCTAGAATCGTCCATGGATTTGTGGATTTTTATGAGAAATAGTTCTAACAAAAATTTCCCCTTCCACTATGGATCTCTGCTAATTTTCCAGAGTTAATTCCACATGGTTATAGGTTTGAAGTTACGCCATGCTGAATGAGTATCGTCACCTTCCTAAAATAATGGCCCAAGTCATTTTTTTTTTTTTTTTTGCACAAAAAGTCATCACCTCTGTGATTTATGCAGCACAAAAAAGACAAAAAGAAAAACAAATCATTTTTGGCAAAAAAAAGAGAGAAGACTTAAACCATTATTTTTAAGAAGGGGATACAATAATTATATTATATTATATAATGCAATTTTAAGAATACAATACAAGACTAAATTCTGAAAGTGGAAGGATAAATGCTGCACAGATTATTTTTTAAAGGAAGAAATGTGGAATCACAAATATTTCCTTCAGTTCAAAAGATAATTCTGGACATACATTTTTTTTTTATGATTTTATTTTTAGTTAAAGTTTGAAAACTCCTATGAATACCAATGTAAAAGCAGATGGGAAAATCCCCAACAAAGCGAGGAACAAAAAGAATGTTCCTCGTTTTATCAAAGCAAGAGTTAAATGTACTTTGCAGGGAGGGAGAGAAATCACTAGCCAAACAGTCTTACTGGACAGGATGTTTATTCTCTGGCATATACTTCAGGGCAAATAAGACGAACAGCCAGTCAGATTAACTCAACAAGTTATAGGAACGTAGGTGTAATAGAGGTTCAGCACATGTATTGTGTTCCATCAAAATTATGTGTTGCTTCAATGTTTGACGTGTAGTGCAGACAGTTCTCTACACTTTGGCATGCTCCTGATTATCCCTAAGAGATTTAGTTCCCCTCTGCTCTCAATTTACAAAAATCTGTACCATAGTAAAGTAAAAGTGAAGTGTTAAATTTTTTATTTATTTTTTTTCTCTGCAAAGAATCAAAAAGTGATTCGTCTTCAAGTTTGAATGTTCCTCCCAAAATCGTTTAACACTGACCGACTGAAAAGCTGGAGTTGGAAACTCCCCCGTTAACCTTTTTGTTTTTCTTAAAAAAAAAAAGCAGAGTTCAGTTTCACTTAACCACAACCAGGTCTGATTACCGCCTGTAGGATCAAGAAACTTCTTAAGTAGAACCTGTTTGACAACATGAAGTAGACCACAGAAGGCATCACAGAAATGCACTAATTCAGGAACAGCCTGGAAAAGGTTACAAAGACATTTCTAACTTTTTAGGACTCTAGCGAAATACAGTGAGAACTATTATTCACAGGTTGAGAGGACAATTCATGACTTGAAAATAAAAAACAGACTGGGGAAAACAGTGGGATTGAAGGGCAAGTTTCAAGGCCAAAACCCCCTATGTCAGAGTTGGATTAAAAAAGTACAAATTTTGATGAACCTCAAGACTTTTTGGAAAATATTCTACATTACATTAACAATCTCGGTCTGATTTTAAAATGTGCCAAATGATTTTGGACACTTTTGTGCAACAAAAAAGCAAAAACAGCAGAAGTCTGTGGGAAAGCCAAAACTGTTCTCAAAACAAAACAATTTTTCTCTTAGAAAAAAAATCTGTGTACGAGACATGCAGTTTAGCTTTTATACGTAAAACACAAATAACATAAGAAGTGGTGTGTTAAGCCGTGGTATGCGGCGTTTGATTACCGCCGCGATAAGGAATTCTGATACATAAACACAATCAGTGGAGGCATGCACTTGCCTGTTTTACTGGACTCCTGACAATCCTAACAGGTTGACATTACACACATTGTTAACATTTCTCCAGCTTGTAACAGAGCGGTACAGATTGATTGGGAGCCATTTCTTTCTTTAAAGTGAAAAAGCTCATTCTGATCCGTTCTTTGTTGTAACACAAGGATTGGTATCTCAGGTTATGCCATCTCTAAATGTGTGAAGGAAAAATATCTATCTTCTTACACACAAAGCAATCACTTATGTCGCTCTAAAGTTTACGCCGTGAACAGGAATGCTCAGAGAAAAGATTTCTAGTCGCCTCGTAAATCCTCTGACCCGCCAGGTTATTTTTCCCTGAAGGAGCTTTGTCCCAGCCGTGTGTTAAAGGGACCGTTGTTTGCTGACAGTCTCGTGTGATCTCCACTCTGAGAGTCACCGATTGTTAAACAAACTGTATACGGCTTTCTGTCTTGCTCACCTTTGACAACCAGCTGGAAATCTTAAAGGAATCCCACACCTGTCTTATTGCAATTGCAACTTTTGGTGCTGCCTCACTTTTGACCTTTTGAGGTTATTCCAAAGAGAGGACCCTGATCTCCCTGCGGACACGAAGCCCACCTGTGCTATCTAATCAACTAATGTTAGGAAAAAGGCTTTTATTCACCAACTGACCGCTCAAGAAGAAAGTAATGAAATCTGGAAAAAAAGGTCGTAAAATCTCTCACAGAAATGGACAAACAAATAAATAGAGGAGGGTAGACAACCAGAAAATTGTACAAGTAAGAGTAGCACTAATTCAACTAAAGTAAAAGTTAAAAAAATAGCTCAAGGGTAAATAAGTATTTCATAAACAGGTGTCTCAAGTACTGAATAACTGATCAAAACATCGATCACTTAATATTTAAAAATGATATCATCAGCAGGGCCAAAGTATGAAGTTAGGTGGAAATGTTTGTGTTTTAAGGATCAAAATGAATGCATTTTTTTCTCAAACCAGTTAATTTTTATATAAAATGTATGAAGCTTTAACAAAAACTGAAGGTGTGCATGTGTGTGTGTGTGTGTGTGGCGAATTGTTGGCTAGAACTAGCTTCTTCTTCATTCAGCAAGTTACTAACAGCAGGATGAGCATCCAGAAGTTTTAATAAAGTAAGAGTCACCATAATTCAAAATAAAATGACTCATGTAAAAGCAAAAAGTGCAGCGAAGCAAAAAGTACTCCAAAACATACTTTTTTTTCTCCCCAAAATGTAAATGTAATTTAGTAAATGTAACTAGTTGCTACCCAACTCTACAAAAACATTATAACATTGGAAGCAGAGAGCTGCGGGTGGTAGCGTTGTTCCAACGCAGCAAGGTGGTACCGGTGTCAAATCCTTTTTAGCAGGAACAGTTTGTAGTTATAATGCAGTAAAATGTGAAGAGATTTATTGGCAATGAATGCAGCTTCAAGGAACACTACCTACCAGAAGCTGACTACCAGAAAAAGAATGAAGCCAGGCACTTATAAACTTTGCAACCTGCAATGTTTACAGTCTTTCAAAGCCGCTGGCACTTTAAGCATGTCTGGTTGTGCTAAAACATTTCTGAGGTATTACAAAAAACAAAAAAAAAGAAGAAAAGATGGAGATCAAATGCATCACTTAAGAGAAATAGAGAAGCATTTATCACCTAATAATAAGTTTTGCTAAAACTGGAAGAATTTGATTGCAGACTGTAAAAACTGTGTTATTCCTCTGGGGAAAAAAAATGCTAAAAGCATTAAAGTTGTAGACTGAAGATTTTATCAAAATGACTCAGAGTAAAACGCAAACACAAATACACAATAGCGGCCAATTTCCATTTGGCAGCACATCTGAAATAATTGAATTATGGGCTTTTTTGACTGTCTGCAGGACACTCTAACCCGAATGATTGTATGCAATTACAAAAACCAACACCGTGTAAATGTCAGCTCACATAAGCAGTCTTAGTAATTTAGCCGGCAGGACTAGATCTCTTGCTGACTTAAAAAAAGAGATGAGGAGGAAGAAGAAGAAGAATAAGAAGAAAGAAAAGACGGGAAAAAAACACACACAACAGTTGTTTGAGAAAATGAAACACACGTCAAGAACTGTGTGTTACATGAGGCGGGGAGCAGCCTGTACTTAACGGACCTCAAATAGACCGACTCAGCTCAGAATTACAACCTTCTTCCATTATCAAAAAACATTTCCTATTTTCCAGAGAGCCATCTGTTCACATCAGACCCCGAGCGTGTGGGACGGCAGCTGGTTCGCCGGCACTCCTGCTCTCTGCAGCAGCTGACAGTGAGCAGAGAGACAGAGTGAGAGAAAGAGAGAAAAAGAGAGAGGAGGAAAAAAAGAAAAGAAGTAGGGGCTCTTAAAATACAACACACGAGTTTAGCATGGACATTTAAAAGGAGAGCCTCTCGTTGGCTTTCTGTGGTCTTTCATTAGTTGGGATATATTCAAATCCACCCCGAAAGTTGACTTCGTAGGTTTATGACACAAAGTACAGCTGCTCATATACACGAGAGTTTAAACAAAAAAAAAACGAGAGAGAAATCTGGACTTTTTCACTGAAAAAAAAGACATTTTATTCATGCGAACGTGCACTTCCTTGGCGAATATCTCACTGTCCATCCATCCATCCATCCATTTTCTAACACACTTGTACCTAGCGGGGCGAGGAGAGGTGCTAGTGTCTATCTCCAGCTACGTTTCAGGCGAGAGGTTCACCCTGGACAGGTCGCCAGTCTGTCGCAGGGCAACACAGAGACAAACAGGACACACAACCATTCACACACACACTCACACCTAGGGAGAATTTAGAGAGACCAATTAACCTGACAGTCATGTTTTTGGACTGTAGGAAGAAGCCGGAGAACCCGGAGAGAACCCACGCTTACACAGGGAGAACATGCAAACTCCGTGCGGGAATAGAACCCAGGACGTTCTTGCTGCAAGGCATACTTTTATGTTCCCAGGCTAATTCAGACTTGGGATTTAAATGAGCGTTGATTTCACCACATGCAGGCAGGTTAGAAGAGGCTGAAGAAACGAAATTTAGTCATCGGATCAAAAGAACCCAAGTGACTCACACCGAAAAGCCCCAAAAGTTTTTAAGCATTGAATTAACGCAGTTTGAAGTGGAGTTTAGTGAGGATCAACCCGGAGGGAATGTTAACGTTTACAAAGGAATAACACATAGCACAATTTCAGCTTGGTTTAAACAATACAGGTTTCTTTCAGATGGCTGAAAAAAAAAATAAAAATCTAAGCAGGATTAAAATTAGTACATAGCAAATAATCATATAATCATATATGAATTAATCAGACATTTTTTTGGATTAGCTGTTTAATCATCTTTAGCAAAATATGAAGCATCCTTGAGCAACACCTAAAACATCAACAACTTAGAAATGTGTTGTTTAAAGGGGCGACTGAACTGTTGACCCAACACATAGATTCACAGGCTACATACAGTAAGTTTGGGCACCAACACAAAACTTGTACTAATAATTTTTTGGACTACGTTGTACACTGTTTCTTAATATTTAACATATAAGTCACATTTAAAACTCCATTAGGAAATGTAGCAGAAGCTTGTGCTTCACTTATCACATACCTTCATTTTCTATTTTACATTAATTGCAATGAATTAATGCAAAATAGATTCTTGCATCAAGAAAGAGTAAGTTAACTGTGCTGTGTAAGTGTAAGCTGTGTAAGTTAACCAACTTTTTATTTTATTTTAATCTAATTACCAGTAAAAAAACCCCCAACATTCTCTACAAAGTCTATAAGTACCCCCAAAATGTTTAATAAATACCAGCTGAGTTATCAGAGTGTGGATCCTATTCCCCAGCAGATCAAGCACTCGGCATCCCAGGCTGTAAGAGTGTTCATCAGCGCAGACAGAGCGTCTGCATGTATGTAACAAGTTTTGATTCCTTAAACAAGTAATATAAACAAGTTAAAAATTAAAAATAAAAAAACAAAAAAGCAAAGCTCAGTTTATTTCATCTAATGTCTGCCTTAAGGAAGACTTCCATTATGACAACACATTTTGGTGCAGCCCATGTTCAGGTGGAATGGATTTTCACTTTTCCACTGTTATTGCTACACCATGCTACATAACTACAAAGTGAAGGGAAAGGATCAATGGTTTTCAAAGTGTCAATACTTTGGTAAAGAAACATTTATAACAACTGTAACTCCAGACCTATTTGAAGAATATCTTGATCAACTTTATCAGCTGTATCAGGAAATTGACATATTTGGTCATTTTTCTCCGCTACACAACTCGGCTTAAATCAGGTCAGATGGAAAATGTCTGTGCCAAGTCTTCCCACAGAATCTCATTAGATTTAGGTCTGGATCTGAGCCAGACTAATTAAAACCGCTGGAAGATGAAGCGGTTTTATTTTTTTAACATACAAAAGTCCTTTCCATTAACTACACAGTAACTAAAGAAATGTCCGACGATAAACATCAGGGCATCTTGATGAAAAATCTCATTTTGAGTCTCGCTGATTTTTCCTTTATAAATTGGAGGCAGATATTTGGTTCCTAAAAAAGAAAACCTGTCCTCTGCGTGTGAAAAGCAGAAGATACTTTTCACACGCAAAAGAATCCTCTCTGCTCCGTTATTTATGGGACTCCACCCTGAAACCCCCTGATGCTGTTTATTATTCTACGTTAAGATTCATTACTGGAGATAGCTGTGGGATACATCCCTGCTTTCCTGCAATGTCAGCTTGTATTTTACAACCGTGGCTCACCTTACAAGTCACAACGGTTTGTGAAGAGCAGTGGTCCGATGTTATCACACATTGCAAATCTGGAATATGGTACAATCAATCACTGTTTAGATTTAAGTGTCTATGTAGTTAATTTTAAAAATATTTTTATCTCTTTGATAATACTGAATACCATTTTATTAAATGTACTTTGAAAGTTTGATGTGCGCCCTACAACAGCTTTGAACTTACTTTTACCAATAGATTTCTTCTTTCCACTCTTCTAAAAAAAAAAAGGTCAAACTTTTGAAGCAAATGAGAAATAGTTGTCCCCATGACAGATTCTACAGAGATACAACACCGTGGGCTTCTACTGTGGGTCAGTTTAGGTGGGCGGCCATGTTTTAGTGACTTTGTTAAATGAAAAGAGAACAGCAAAACTGCAGAGTGAACGGTGATCTGTGACATGTTCAAAAGCTTAGGATGTTATTCTATTGTCCAACTAAAACTGCTGATTTTATGGTTAGATTTTAATTTTGGGGTCGAGGTGTCTGAATACAAGTGAATGTCTCATTTTTGAAAAGTTCACAATTATTATTTAGAAGGTCATGTTATATGTATGGAACTTGACTCATTGTCGTGTTTTGATTGTTGATTCTATGTTGCATTGTGTTTCTGTGTTTGATATGATGTAAAGCACTTTGAAATGACTTGATGCTGAAATGTGCTATACAAATAAAATTTGATTTGATTTGATTTGATATGAGGAGGGTTAGTGTTCCACTGACATTGAGACAGAAAGTGACCATAAAAGGGAACTTTGCCCTTTTCAAGTGAGTGGGGAACCACACAAAGTGACAAATTATTCTCTAAAACAAAAGTCAAAGCATTTAAGCATTCACAGATGGAAATGTTGGACCATTTAACTAAGGATAAGAACAGGGAACACAAGACTACACACTGTTCATTGAGGAAGGGAAAGACAGGGCTGGGGTGTTGTCTCTTGGACTGTCAGGTTAAATATTTCCTTGCAGTTGACATGTGAAAAGAATTTAGATTTTTTTATTATCATTATTTGATAGATTTGTATATCTTTTAGTCAGACTTTAGTATGAAGTTCTATGGGAAAAGCTAAGAACTTTCCCAAGTATAAGCCACAGGAATGGTCCTGTGGCTTATTACAGAGGAAATGTTTATTTTCTCATTGAAACAACAACAATGTCTAATGGTTGCCATAGTTACATTAATGCAATGCCCTATGAAATCACATTTATGAACCCAAAAAGATCTTATTATGATGTGAACAAACAAAATTCAACAAAATCAATTAAAGTAGACATCTACTGTTATTCTGTAGAATAACTACTACAGATTGTACCTCTGATTTATTTAAATGTTCAAGAGTTAGCTGACCTCACTGTCTGCAGCTTGCTTCTTCCTCAATGTTTCTGCGCTGACAAAATATACTGAAATATTCTTCACAAAACTCACTGACGCTGAGCATCGTGGCAACGTTTTGGGACCATTTTAAATTGGGAAAAGGTAAGAGTAATTTTGGCCAAAAACTGAAATTTTTAGATTAATCTCAAAAATTTTCTAGAAAAAAAAAAAAAAAATCATGAAAATCTCTAAGTCAAAAATGTTCAACTTTTGAAACTCAAATTTCAATGTTTTTTCTATAAAGATTCTGGGATTAATCTCAAGCTTTCTGAGTTTTTTTTTTTAGCACATTTTCCACTGTTCAAACTCAGGAAATTCCTTGCTTTTTTTTTTCTAGAAAATGTTCTTCGTCTTGATTTATTAATCGTGTTTTCTTAAACAAAACCAAAGTTTGGTGACAAACACATTTACTGAACCACATCTCCAAAGCCACTCATCAGGAAAATGCACACACACACAAACGCACGCATACAAATAAACATCCCTGGGTTTGTTTGTCTGAACACGAGTTTCGGACTGCAGCGAAGCCCGCTCTCCCTCCCTTTGGGAGTTCTAAACTGGGCTGGGTGGAAGAAACCCTAGAAAGCTTCCACATGGCCCTGACCACATCTGAAGTGCCCGCACCCCGTGCCAACACTTGTGATGCCCGCAGCTCCGCGTCCCAAGCAGCTGAAGTCACAATTAAACCTGTAATCCACCGAGCCGGGCAGTGCCAGCCCTTAACCTCGGACTGCTGCCATGCCCACCCCAAAAAACAGAGGAAACAGCCAATTAGCTTCCCAGATGGCTAAACAAGACAGATGAAAGTGCAGGCTCTCTGAAACTGATAAAGGGCCTTTCTGTCCTTCCCAGGGAGTTCAAAGAGTGAGTTTTCAGTTAACATTTCAGTGCAAAGAAAACTCAAAACATTCTGCTGCCTTTTAATTTCCCTCCTCCCCTCCTCGACCATTCAACCACAACCGCATGAAGCCGCGTCTAACAGCGAGCTTGTGAGCCGGCTGACAGTAAGGCCACTCCCTTCTTTACCGAAATTCCTTAATGCCACCAGAGGAGAGAGAAAAAGAGAGAGAGAAAGAGAACTTCTTATCGCTATAACAACATGGCTCTAAAGTCTTCTCCCACACCACGCTCTCCCATGATACGACGTCTCATTTTTCACATTCCGTGTGAAAATCGTGAAGCAAGACCGGCAGTATTTAGAAAATCACGCAGTGACGGATCACGAACATGAGAAGGAAAATTGCAGAGCCTTGCTCTGAAATAAGAGGCTGCTATTAGCAGGCATGTAGTTTGACATTCATTCGATAGACACAAATAGACTTCTCACAACTACGTGTGTATGAGAGCTAGAATATGACCGAGCAGCTTGAAGGCCTTAATCTGTACCAGGGCAATAAGTGTATGCACACACAAACACTGTAAGCACCACAGCATTCACACCCGTGTGTTTTATTGTGAGTTTATGTAACAGACAAATGCAAAGTAGTGAAGAGTTAGGAAGTGGTACGAAAAGATACCATCTATGTTTGACAAAATTTCTATCACAAAGAAATAAAAAGCGTGGTATGAGTTTTATTCACCTCCTTTCACTACACATCCCCTAAAAAAAATTGTAAAAAATTGACTAAACAAGCTGCGTTCAATTTCAGTGTGTGAAATTTACACACAATTTAACCGTGTGTTCAATTTCGACAGATACTGCAACGAGATTGTAGAATCTGTTGACGGGACTTTATGGATGTGCAGAAATCAGAAAGTCATTGACAAAAGAAAGACATATTTTCCAGCTGAGAAGAACAAGTGGTTCTGGTCAGAGAAGACCAAACGTAACAATTTGTTTTGGATATCAGTCTAAACACACCGTCCTTTTCCTCAGCAGGGACAGGTAAGCTGATTGGAGTTTCAACCCGGAGCTACATCAGATATAAATCAGAGACTCTCATGTAACAGGACAGCCTAGTTAGGGTCCGAATGAGAATTTGTGCCAGGACTTGAAAGCTGTCATTCACAGAGTCTTTCCACCTAGTCTGAGTGAGCTTAAGCGTCTTTGAAAGGGAAAATGTGTCACACTACACAAATCTACCCCAGGAGTTGATGAACCACCTTTTTTCATCTTTAAAACAATATGAAGCTGGTACATCAAACTATTCTAAGAGGATTTAAAAATCAAAGTCTTTTCTAGTGAAAATAAAAATTTTTAAAATCAAGGTGCTTTTATTGCTCCTCCCCCTAATACGCTTACTGTTATGTAATTACAGAAACAATCCCAGTCATTTTAAGTGCTGCCGTTTGTTGACTGTGGTTATCCCTACAGCGATTGTAGTTGGCAGTACTGGGTGTTGATGAGCCGTAACAACACAGGCATGGCAACAGAAGACATTAAGGGATTCCTCAAAGCACAGAGACTTTTCATTTTGTCACAGCTACCGCAGCCACTAGGGGGCACTGTCACTGACTGGAATAGATTCCTTGCACAAATGACATTAAACCGACTTAAAGGGTCACTCTTGTTGACTTTCTCCATTCCTGACGTAAATTTGCCCTCGTTAGAGTTATCCCTTCGTTTTTTTCTATTTTCAGTGCGACCATGCTTTAATTTCCTCTGGTTTGGATTTGTTTGCACTTTATGTGGCAGCCGCTCCACCCTTTAACAAATCTGTTGCGTGTTAAAATCTGGCCCAAATTTGCTCCAGACTGTGCACATATTTAATGGGATGAACAGGGGACACATCACATGTGACAGTAAAGCAGACTTCTCCTCCCTGAACAGTTTGAGGTTTTTTTCCCCCTCCCCCTTAATAAAATTAAGGCCTGTGTGGTTTGCTGTGAGACTAAATATCTTTGGTCCACATAACCAATTTTTGGCAATCTGCTGATACAGAATAAACAACAAATATCTATGAAGGCTTGAACGCTTGCAAATTTCAAAGAAAACATATGAGTGATGTAATTCTGACCAAAGCTATGGATGGTTTAGCTTTCTTGGTTTGCCAATTGAGGCAAGAGTTGCAGAAATATGGATTCTTAGTCACTAAAACCAAAGAATTATGCATTTGTTCCTAAAGAAGATAACCACAGTGAAAGAGAGTCAAACGTGACCAAAAGGCCTTTTTTTTTTTTTTTTCTTCTACTGGGTTTCTGCATTTTCAGAACAGACATGGAGATAAAAAGCCTCCATGCCGTCGACAGTGAGAGAGGGTTAAAGTGCTTGGCACTGTGATGTGTTCTGGCAGAGACGTGTGTGGCCAGACAGCACTCTTCTATTCAAAGCTTTGTGGGAGAAAAAAACACTTTCACTTCAAAAGAGGAACATCTCAGACTGTGCACAATGTGACTGGTACTGTCATTATTGTGACACAGCATTTCATCTAAAGAGTCAAAATAGCTTAAAGTCTTGGATAATTACATGTATTAAATGTACATTTCAGTGACTCAGAATGTCGATTTGTAGATCATCCAGTACTTCACCAACGCTCTTCAAAGAATATACTATATTGGACAAAGGATGTTCAAGATGGGCTAACACGTGTATGAGCTGCACAAGAAATGTACAAGACAGTTAATTGCACGTAGTTTGGTACAACCATTAGTCAACCAATCTTGATGCACAGCCTGTGAAGATCTACTTGTTACAGGAAACTAGATGGCCCTTCTCCAGCTGGTATGCAAATGCATTTGACCACTGTACATCCGTCTTCTTACGCACACTAACTGGATCTCTGACTAGTTTTGATGGGAGATATTCCAATTTCTTAGCCTGGTGGTAGGGTGTCTTTCTCCTTTTTGTCTTCCCATTCTCATGTTTTTGCCTTTGGAGTTGCTGTGGTTCATTTTGTTGCCTGAACTTGGTCCGGCCCATTGCACTGCAATGTACAATGGGATGTACTCAAGTCACCATGAGTACATTCCATTTTACTCTTAAAGTGTAACTAATGTCCAAATTAGTTTAGTCTTGCTGATAAACTGTCTGAATTGGTTTTTTTAGGGTTCTATCTTTAATGTTTCTGTGCAAAATTTCACATTTCTGTGAAACTTGCATAGTTTGGCAATATCTGACCTAAAACCACCTCACTGCTGGCGTCCTCTGGTCGAATGAAGTTACACCTTCAAACACTTTCCCTATTGTTTGAAAGTGTAACTTGGTACAACTACATTACTTGGCTTTGTAAATGTGGGATTCATTTGTGGAATGTGAAATGGGCATGCTCTGCTCTGACTATTGGAGACTATATGGTGTTGAACAGACAACTGTGTTATACTGAATGCAGAGCTTAGTTAAGCGGGAGAGATCATGCCAGCACTCACTGCTTGCTCAGCTGCAGAGCGCTGTTGCAGTAAGACTCCAACAACGACAAAAAAAAAAAAAAAAAAAAAAAAAAAAAAAAAAGAGTTGCTAGATTTATCACTAGTTGGTATTTTGATAAAAAGTCGCTAGAGGGATCAACACTGTTGTCAAATTATCCACAAGGTGAATAAGTGGATAGTGGAAAGTGGATAAGTTGACAACAGTGCGTCTTTCGTCCTGATCACAACGACACTCACCCTGTCCATTCACCCTCACACTTGGCCGTGTCTCTTGGCTCTGCCCACTTTGCTGGAATTTTTCAAAACCTATCAGGCTTAGCTTTCAGAGAGCAGGTAGTTACACTTTAGCTGCACCAATTGGTTCTGGGCCGCGCAAGAAATAATTAAATATGTCCGTTCCCTGCATTGAGTCTGGAGGAGCTGTTATTTTGAAAATCCTAAACCGGATGCTGTCGGTTACGTCTTGCGCGCCAACATGCAGCAGAATGAGTAAAATACAACTGCATCGGTCTCGATCCTCACAACGCTCCCCACCCCCATTGTAAGAAAGAAAGGCATCAGTCCGCAGAAAATTTACGAAGCGTTGACCGGTCCGCTGTACTAAAAAGGTTGGGGACCACTGCTGTAAGATACCAGTCTGCCTAAGCTCCAAGGACCAACTAAGCTAAGTTCAGTTATAGGCTGCGTAAGTTTGGGTGTGGAATGTGATTTCAAATTATGATAAGAGTTAAAGTCTAATGGGGCGAATATTTGTGAACAACTCAAAGAAACCAGAAATCAGATTAATACAGCCTCCACTGCAATAACGAGAACTAATTCACTAAATCCTGATTCTTTCTTTTTCCTTTTTAACTCTATGGGACTTTTCCACATTAATTTAACTTTAATATGTCATAGTTGTGCTTGACTGCTAGAGTGAGTGAATAAATAGCATCATTGTGTTTTCTCTGAACGATCAACGGAAAGTACCAGAAAATGTTTGTGTTGGCAGTAATAATGAAGCACTCCTTGGACGACTTTCAACTAAAAATGCAGTATTTAAAATAGCCCTGAATTGAATATGTGAAGACCAAACATTTTTCTCACAGTTAAGCTGGACTGTGAGAAAAAGCCAGCCAGCGTGTTTGTGTTCGGCCGTTCTTTTGATATTCCACAAGGAGCGATGTATCTGGGCTCGTTTTCTTCTGATGACGTCAAAGTTTCTCAAAAACCCAGAAGCCCCTTTGCAGCTGACCAAACAGGGAACAGCAGACTGCTGAGGTTCTCCCCTTAAACAACACCATCAGCAGCAGAGGGGCACCGTTATTTACTCTATCCACCATTATCGCCACATGTTCTCTGCACTCCACACTGGGCTTTCCAGACTGTTACAGCCGGCCTTGTGGCATCATTCTAAAAGCAGCACCTTAGTTAATCATATTAGTCCTGAGGAACAGTTTAGATGCAATGGTAATCAAGTCGAAAAAAAAAGATGCAAACATGTAGCCAGGGATTTGGGCTTGGATTGAAAGTTCCTGGCCTCAAGGGTTTAGACAAGTCCATGCAACCCTCCCTGTTTTTCACCCTGAACATGATATGAGCTCCAGACATGCAAAGCGAGTCCGTTTGGAAACCGCAGCGCATGAAGGAGACGGGTAAATACTTCAGAGTCAACAGAAACGGAATTAGAGGCTTGCTATCACAGGAAACCTCCTGATGAGTTGACTGGGCTGGCCGCCGGTGACCCATACTGGGATAGACTCTGGCTAACAGCTGGAGGAAAGACTGAGTCACCGGCCTCTGTGCTTCTATAGCCACTGCAGTCTCTATAAACACACACACACACAATATGCACACGCAATACAAGTATGATGATGATAATGTGAAAATCATCACAATCTTTATGCCAGCCATGTGCTTATTCATGCTGACAGTGAACACACAGGCACACTCTGATGCTTCGCCAACACACAGTGTACATTAAGCTGCCCTTAACGTACACTGTACTGACTCTAATAGTGAGGGTTTTTAATCCTGCATCAAGAGAAGAACCACGCTCCATGATATTCTCATTGTCCAGCAGCATACCGTGCCCACCTCTTGTTGCATCAATAGCGGCATGTGTGTCTAGACGCTATAAAAACAGCTGGTGTGGATAAAAGGGGGAATATTCCAGTGGAATGACAGATTTACTCTGCAGTTACGGCAACTGGGGTTAGAGAATAGGACTGGATTCAAACACAAGGTAAAACAGTGTGATGAAGGAAGACAACAAAGGAAGAGAAAATCAAGTATGTTGTACTTGTGGGGAAAGTGTTTCTAAGGGTTTAGAAAATCATGTACAGTAACTAAGGCATGAAATATATTCAAACAGCCATCAGGCTGCAGTAATTATTTCCTACATTGCTTAAAAAAAAATGCAGCAGCACACTACTTTTGCATCTACATAAATGGTGTGCGAGACCGAATTATTACATTTCACCACATGGGCGTTGCTCTGGGACCTGCCACCCTAATTTAGATGTTTATTGGCCATTTTTACGCTCTACATGACAGAAGCACTCCAAATCCGTGTCCAAAACCCAGGCGTAAGTCAGTGTCATGACATCACACATCCACTAGCACACCGATTGTGTTATTTCATTGTACTAGCAAGAATTTGCAGTGCTCTTTTTCGCCAGCTGTAGTTGTCGAAAAGCAAAACGAGTTTAAAATCTTGATGCTTTCAAAGACAGACAAGGTTTGAGTTTGTCTGTCTTTGTCTTCTTTTTCTTTTTATAAAATCTTGACCTTGAGTACAGCTGACAACATCCTTCCTCATGAGTTAAAAATCAGTTAAAAATATGGTCTGTTACTATTTTGACCATATTTACCTGCACAGGAAAGCTGAAAGTCCCCACATACATTAAGGTGCAGGTTAATTTCTTTGCTCTACCTACAAACCGACACAGAGAATCCCTGCCTGCAGCAGGCTTGGCATAGGATGCTTTGATGATTAGACCATAAGCCTTCAGTTTACATTGTTCCATTCAAAGTGAAAAGGAAAGCATTATTGACAATTTTTCAAGTAGGGATGCACCGATCCACTTCCGATATCTATACAAATATATACGGCAATAAACCTTCTTTCAAATCTCTCAGAAAGGCCAATAATGCATTCCAAACATAATGTAAAATAAATAAACATGATATCACAATGCATAGGATTAGACTGAAAAGATCTGCCATTATGGATTGTGGAAATCGTCACCGATGCCCGATATTTTTTTCAACATCGCGATTGATACGGATATCAATATCGGATCTGTGTATCTCTAGTTTCAAGTGAGTGAAAAGATATACATTATGAAGAACCAATTCCCACATGGACAGATGTGGGTGTGTGTGTGTGTGTGCATCCTGGGCTTAACTGGACCTTCACTCACATAAAAACTATGCAATCGTCACCAAGCAACCTTGTGAAAGAAAATGTGCCAACGTTTTTCTGCGCATAGAAGCTAAAGTTTAAATAAAATCATAACATCGCTCATTATCTTCTCCCAATATGGTGCTTCTTAATGCCACCATACTTTATTAATGTTGAAAAGCAGAACTTTAATGAGTTCCGAGTTCTTCTAAAAGCTTACAACACTCATACGGTCATTTGAATACATTTGTGCACCACAGTGACTCAAGTGAAATCTGCTGGTAACTTGGTGCAATTATAAAACTGTATAGAAAGTTTGTTTGTTGTTGTAACAAACATACAGGTGAGTTGCAACCATTGAGTTGCAACTCAAGGGATGAGAACTAATCCTACTAATGTGGTGAGAAACACAAAAGGTGGTGACATTATTGTGTAGGGAGCTTAAGTCATGCAACATGACTTAAGCTAACTTCAAATTAAGGAGAATTGTGGGTCAAAGGGCCCTGTGCCTATGTCATCCATCCTCTCTCATTATTAAAAAGGGCATATTCTAACTGATCTGAAACTAAAGAAACACTGAGGTACACCTTTTAGCAAAAAAGAAGAAAAAAATAAGGAGATGCTGTTGGCGCAAAGTTTCTGGTTTGCATCAGTATGCAACTGAAAGCAGATAAAAGCAAGGGAGACTACTAAAAATATACAAAAATCTCACTTTGGAGAAGTGCTGTGAACTGAAATGGCCCAAGAGAGTTTTACTGGAAACTTGGCATCTATAAGAACTGCGCTGTCATTTCTCTGACAGTAGGACTGCTGCTATGACTCCCTGGAGTTTCTGTTTGACCTATTATACTTGGCTACAATAGGATGATGTAGCCATCTCCCCTACAGACCATTGCGAAACACGGCTTTAAAGCTTCTACCATGCCATCTCACAGCAAAATGGGGAATGTGCAAGGCCAAGGGAGTACCATGATGGACGTAAGAGAGCACATAAGAGGTTCAGGGAGAATTCGGAAGGGAAAGGGGGGTTGAGGATAGTAAAACATCTGAGACTGACCAGACAGACCAAAAAAGCAGGTCAGTCATATACACCCTTTCAACCCTTGAAAACTAAGCCTGTTTTTTTTGGAGACTTCTCGAAAATGACACCTCCAAATTAATGAATTCCATATATCTCAGGAACTACAAGGTGTATCTGACTGGTTCTGGTATCAGAACAAATTTAATATTCCAGAGAATACTCTAGAGGTCTAAAAATCAACATTTGTGTTACTGAGTAAGAGCAAATACATATGGCACAGAGTGAAAAAATAAATAAAAATAATAAATTCAAATAGAATACCCTCTCATTCCTTTAACCAAATCGATCTGTTTTAGGGGGCAATAGGTGATAAATCTCAAACTCAACTTTGGTCCATTTTAAGAATAATCAAGCTTTTAAATTTTTTTCATTATTATTATTAAATTCTTAGCAGATTTTGTCATCCTAAACATAACTTTCACAGTCCAGATTTGATTTATTACCTCTACTGATCGTTCATAAGACGGTTTTCTGTTAATCTTTCAAGCTAGTGTTGTAATCTTTTGAAACTGAAGAAACAACAACCAGGATTTCACTTCCTGTTTCATAGAGGTACTAATGTTATATAAGCTTAAGCTATGCAAGTTTTTTGGCTGATTTAATCTTTGGTGTTCAAGGCTTGTAGTGCAGGTGTTCTTCAGCCAATGGCTACCTAACTAGCCAGCAGGAAATGAAAACACACAAATCTAAGCGCCAATCTCAATCCATGGATGTTTAACGTGATGAGCTTTTGCAGATGCAACAGCCTCGGTCCTTCTGGAAAAAAGGACCGAGGCTGTTGGGACGATGTTTATGGGAAATTTTGAAAGTTTCTTCAAGGAACACACATGTGAGGTCAGACACTCATTCTTGACGAGAAAGCCTTTCGCAGTTTTCGTTCCAATTTGTTGTAACGATGTTCCATTTGTTTGTGAATTCAAATTATTCTTCATCTAACTCGCCTATTCATATCTTTTTTAGACCTTGCTTTGTGTGCTGGTATGCAGTCATACTGAAAAAAGAAGGGCCATCGCCAAAGAGGTCACTACTGCTCCAGACGCTATAGTGGCGGCATGTGGAGGTCTTTTCATAGTTATTTTTGTAGAGATCTAGCGATATCTGGCTACAGTGGGACGCAGTATTATGCTGAGTTGAGGCCGTTATAAATATGCTCTACTTTCTTGTGATTCCACTAATAGCTAATGATGACTTTTTCTTGTTTTATTTAGGAGCAAGGAAGGTAAATGCCCTGACTTACTGCAGGGCATTTACCTTCATGACACCATTTTGGAATTCAACAAATACTCCAAAGAGAGAGACATTTTTTCCACATCGGCTTTTAGAAGCAGTCTACAGGACTTCAGGTGCTTGATCTTGTGCACCTGTGGCCGAAAAAATTATATTTGGAACACCATAATTCATTAATTTGATTAGGTTGCCTAACTATTTTTGACAATGTGTTGTATATTCAGATGAATTAGGTTGTGTCACTCTAGAGTTTTAAACAAGGCACATTAAATATTTTGATTGGGTCTTGATCTTCATTGCCCCACGCCAAGATGCTAATGAAAGAGGTTCCATCCTCTGGCCCAGCAATGACTTAGTGCCAAGACGTAACCAGTTTTTTGGTACCACAGTAAGTTATTGGTGTGGTAGCTAAAGAAAGCTAAGCTAGCACTAGCACCAGTTTGTCACCGAAACCCATGTGGCGGAGAAACCCACCTGGAGATTAAAAGTAGGAACTGAAAACAGGTGTTACGCCTCTGTAGCGCGTCTTCAGAGGCTTCAGTTTGGTGACGTGCTACATGTTCCCATGTACTCTCATCCATTTTATATTAGAATAAGTGGCTGAGTGTGTGTTGAATGCGTGTCAAAAGAAAGGAAAAGGGAGGGGGGGCTAAAATGAATGCATTCTTTCACGCTAGTGTGTGCAAGTGAGCGTTCACGCTCCTCCTCTGTTTGAACTGCTACACAGAACGGCCATGAATTCAAATGGTAGAGGGAGCTGGGCTGGTTCAACTCCAACACAAATAATGACCCTCATACTGAAGCTAATGACCCGTCCACTTTAACTCTCTCCAACATCCCAAGAAATACTGGTCCTCTTCATCCAAAACTGCCCTCCCTACCCATCCATCTTCAGCTTTAGAAAGGACACATCAAAGAGTGTTAAATATAGATGTCGCACTGAATGATGGGATAAATCCAAGACCATGGGAGGTCTACAACTCGGGATCAATGTCTGTCATTCAAACCGTCCTGCTAAAGGGAATCCATTTCTCAGTTTCAGAAAGGCTAATTGAGCAGGTTTCATGGTAGACTTGAACCAGGTACATGTTTGCATCCACACATTTTGAGGAAGCTTCAGCGAACATGTCGGTCCCAAACGGCCCCAGCAGACATCCTACACTATGGAAATTCCTTAGGCATCATCAGCCAAGTGGAAAGAGATGCAGTATCAGAAAGCTTTTTGTCCTGAAACAGAGTCATGCTGTCGTGTGTGCATAGCGGCACCCACATATATCTCTGAGGAATGGGATCTAAAGCTTAGTCTCAACACCATGTCACATTCTGACTCTAGCACGTTTTACATAAAAGAAATGCATACGGAAGCACTTTTTAATGCAGAAAGTTATAATAATTTACCTTTTGAAAAGGATGTAATGTTTGAATCTACAATATAAGGCCCTTCGTTCTTAATTACCGTATATATTTTTGAACAAAATCATAAAGGAAGATCATTTTAATGCTCTACTTTATGGTGACAAAAATGATGCTATAGTTTCTGAAATGTACAAGAAAAAAAATACAGTATTCTGTGGCAAATGTCTTCATGGAGGTGCTGGTAATAGTTTTTATAGTAGATTTTAGATTCTAAAAAGTGTAACTTAGCTTTCAACCAACTGAATTGTGAATCACATAGCTTGATACACAAATAAACTTTTTTTATTTATTTTAGGTGGGTGTTTTTAAGCTCCATCAGCCACTATGTCATAAAGGTCTGCAACAGTACATCATTTCATTGGCCACTTAAGCCGCTGCGGGATTGACTTGTTACAGGTTAAGTCCTTTCCTGACATGTCTTTATCAGAAATGACAACCTTGACCTCTTAGATGTAACCCAACCTTAACCAACCAAACAAATCTCCTGTCAATATACCATTACTCTACGCTTATCATCTGTTCATTCATCTGTGTGGCACCCTCTGACCTACTCCCCACACAATAAACATCTCCCTCTTACCAGTCTTGACTTGTGTAAAACACACAAAAAACATCAGAAGAAGAAGAAGAAAAAAATCTTACTGGTGGAAAAAAATTAATCCAATCACGGATTTTCTGATATTTGAGCTGCACCAAAAACTCAGATTATTAAAGAAAAGAGACATGGTGCAACATGATACCAGGATAAGACTGCTTTGGTAAAATTTCAATGAATACATTGCAGAAAGATAGACGGTGTTTACAACCAGAAGACAAGAGGAGATTAAGTACAAGGCAGCAATGAAGTAGATCAGCATCTGGGTTTCCATTGACCTTGAAATTGCACAAATTGGAATTCCGAAAATAAATTTGCTTAATAGAACCACGTCGATTTTAGTAGGAAAAAGAAAACTCACGGTTTGTTAAACATTTTTCTGGTAAGATGAGGTGGATTTTCAGGTCGGTCGAAATTTGCAGAACTGTGATGAAAACACTTTTTTTCTGCATCACACAAGTCATGTGATCAACGATCATATGTCACTACTGCCAGAAAAGACAAAGTGGTAGCAGGATGATGGTGCTACATGTTTTGTTTTTAGTTAGTTATCCTGTGAACAAATATATTCATGTGATTTTAATTGTGTTACTTATTCAAAGGAAACACCACAATTGAACAAAAGCAGAATATTAACAACTTTTTGCGCACATCTGTAATGTAAATGCAGCTTGTGTGGCCATGCTTTCGTCAGGTGAGGCCCCACTATTCTCCTTGATGAGTACAGACAGCTTTTAGAGCTTAGTGTACCTACTATGAGACTGAAGTTACAGGTGTTACATTGATGAATGAAAAGCTCCATTGATAAAAAATAAACCTCTTATCTCACCTTTTTGTGACCCACATAGTTGGTGTTGTTAAATGTTTGCTACAGCATGGTCAGAATCTGTGGACCATCCCCATTCTTTACATTCGCTGCTTATCTTCCATAAAAGACATGGGGAAAACTGCAGGAATGTGCAAGTCATGGAGGTCATATGAAATACACAGAGAGGCTGTTAATCATTCTTATGGTATAGAAAAGAAAACGTTTGTCCACTTCACAACTACATCGTGATTCATAGCCGAGCAAATATTTACCTTGGAGATTTACAGTAGTTATTCTACAATGGTCAAACTCTTTAACTTTTTAAAGAATATGTCCTTTTTCAGGTCACTCATATGAAAGCTGGTTAAGTCCCTCACTAGATATTCATATCTTGTTAACTTTTTCACATTTTGCCTCCTTGCAACCAGAAATTCCCATGTATTTAACATTACACACCAACATCGCTCACATCTGTCGAGAGAAAGGAAAACAATGTTTTACTCTTTCCTCTTGCACACCCAAATAAAACCCGATCAACTCACTTACAGCAGAAATATGGCTCTATTCTGTGAAGGTTTCATAGGTTTGTTAGAGAATTAGTGAACAAACATTATCATGAACATCATGACAGGTCAGAGATGAAGCTATGGGAAGGTTTTGAGCCAGCTCAGACAGAGCCGTCCATCTAAGACAGAGCCGTCCACCTAAACTGACGAGAGAACAACCAAAAGGCCCTTGTGAAAAAAAAACTGATTCAGCCATCAAGTAATAATGGCAAGAAGAAAGCTATTGACAAAAGAAATACCCATTTGCAGTTTGACCACTTTTGAGTTGTTTTGTGCAAAGAACGGGCAAAAAATGTTCCGAAATATGAAAAGGTTCAAGGGGAATGAATAGCTTTGGAAGGGTTATGATAATGAACTAAAGAACTTCTGTGTGCCTTTCTATAATCTCAATTCTAGATATGTTTGTTTCCGGTGTGAGGACATGGAACGGCAGCTTTCCCTATTGTGCAGACTCAAATGCCCTCCTTGCTCCCCAACCCCCATCTGTTTTCTGCTAAAACAGCAGATGTATCTTGCTACAAACAAAGCCATTTAAATCCATCCCTTCCTCTCAGGAGGAAGAGAAACAGCACACATCAGCTCCCAAACATCTCTTCAGGATTCTACAACCTGACTAAGCGTGTTTCCCAACACGCCACATATGGTCTACCTGTGCACCCTCATTTCTAAAATCCAACGGACAAATATGGGTTTGTTTTTTGGATTTTAAATTTCCAAAGTGTGTGGAAATTTAAAATCCACACACTTTGGCTTCCATACACATCAGATTTCCTTGTTGCAATCCTTGATAACTCTATTATGTCACAGAAATTGCTTCCTCTCCAGTCTCAGCCTGAGTCTGTCTTATGTAAGTGTTTTGAAAGATAATAATCCTTACTGAAATACAGATGGCTCTTTGTTTTTGGAGTGCTGATAACAATCAAAATAAAAAAAAAAAAATAAATAAAAACTAAAGATCAGTGTCGCACAAATCAGATCAGGGTGTTTCAATTTCTTGAATGCTTTTCCAGTCATAACATCCTCATTGAGAGATATAATCTACTGTACAGCACCGACTCAGACTTTTAAAAGAAACAACTAACTTCTATATTAATGAATTAACGTTCAAGTTGAAATCAAAGTCACGAAACACAGAGAAAAAAGTTTGAAGTTCCCTCTGTCAATTATCCTTGCTCTAGCAGCTTCAGATCTCTGGGTGACCGGGACTTTGCCTCTATTCACTCCTCCCTCCGAGAGTCATGACCTCCACCTTAGCAACGCCGACTTCCAAAGGAGACCAATGCACCGTCTTTACCGCCTCGTCTCGGGCAAACATGCTGACGCAGGGCTCTCTAAATCAAGAGGTGTCAAGTTGTGAATGCACAGGCACACTTGTTGGTCAAACAGCCTTGAAAACCAAACTACTGTTGACTTAGGGAGGGTAGCCTTAAAGCGGGTGGAGGAGGCAGACCTCCCTTGAGGCAGCCCCTTTTATCCGCGCCGTTCGGGTCCCCCAGGAGCCCGAGTGCTGCTGGGAAAGGGTCCAAGGCAATCAGCGATCTCTGAAGCTCAAAATGTGCACCGCTGGCCAGTTGTGCTTCAGCTCTTGAGATGCCATCCTGTCACAGGGCCTGAATAAACACATTGCGGGGAGAAAGAGCTCTTACGTTAATAATAACCATCTCTGTGGACTTCATCCGAGCATCCCAGCCGCTGAGCCGAACGCATGGGGAGAAAACTAGGATCAATGTTTTCTACACAGACTGCAGACTCAGACACAGACTCATTGGATTAGAATGGACTCGGCATAATAATGGCGCCACTTGCCTCTGGAATCCTCCCTTATTGATATGCGCAGCAAAACAGCAATGCAGCGAGGCAAAGTAGAAGAACGGCTTGTTTACTGCATGTCATACAAATTAGAAGCTTGTTTTGATGCTTTAGCAGGACAACACAAGTCAGTACTCACACTTAATCTCTTGTCTGGTCAAGTTCATTTTCATCATATGACTGGTAACGTCAATATGTCATTCAAATGTAGGGCTGCAACCAACGGTTATTTTAGTTATTGATTAATCTATCTATTATTCTGACGATTAGTCGGATAAAGGGAAATGCATGTAGCTCTGATCTAGGGAATCTTCTGCCGTCATAAAACTCGTTTCAGGTGTACTGAAGAGTCTGTGCTTCTTGGTTTTACAAATATGTTAAGGGAAATTCTTCTAGAACTAGGAATATTTTATATGAGGTGTGAATCAGCTGATTGTAAAGATGTCTCACATTTCCATTTGACTGGTAACATTTAAAGTCTAAGGTTTAGAAACTAGTTAATTTGTCACTTATTTACTTGAGGTTTAGGGAAAAACAAAAATTCTGACTTTCTTAGAATTCAGATTTTATGTCAAATTACGTCAAAATACAGATAAATAGCCAGATATATGTCAATTATGTCAGTATGTAAAAGGAATCACATAACAGCTTCTTCTTTGCTATAGGATTTGTAAACCTTAGGTAGGTTTGAGCTCTAAGACTAGATTTGCCTGATGATGCATAAACAGTTCCACCAAAAACTGATCAACCTTTGCTTGGTGAGCCTAGGGTTTTAAAATTTAGGCTCACATAAATTTCAAATCAAAATCAAATCAAACTTTATTTGTATAGCACATTTCAGCAGCAAGGCATTTCAAAGTGCTTTACTTCAAATCAAACACAAAAATACTATGCAACATAGAATCAACAATAAAAACAGCATCAAGTCAGATTCCGTCAATAAATTTGCAACCGATTACGTTTCAAATATAACTCTAAACAGGTGGGTTTTTACTAATTTATTCCAGAAATGAATAATTTCTGGAATAAGACTAAGAGGATTTAAGGCCAATTCTGAGATGGAAGTCACTCTCTGTCAAAATCCATATGAATAGCCAAACTTTCTCAGATGTATTTCAATTATACATAAATAATTGCATAATGGCTTCTTCCTTATTATAGGATTTGCAAATCTCTTGATTTGAGTTTTGTAGATTTTGCCTGATGATTCACAAACAATTCAGATTCTGAGGACGAATTCTAAGATTAAAGTCAAAATTCTGTTTTTTTCCTGCTGGCCTAATAATTTTCCATATTAAATGAATTAATTTGAGTAAAATATTTACAAAGTAGGAAGAATTCACTTAATTCAGTTCAGTATAAAATGATTTACTTTCTTTATTTTTCACTGCGAGACTTCCATAAATTCTAACATAAAGACTTATTATCTGACAAGAGCTCCCCTACTGTAACACAGCAGACAAGAACAGCATTGAGGTGAGCTGAAAGAGGTGAGATGCTTTAGGCGAGCTTGATGGGCAGGTGATGAGGCTCAGACAGTCTCCTTCTTTCTGTCTGGGACAAACTAATGGCTTCTCCCTTGTATTTGGTGAATAAACCTGGCATTAGAGCGCGTTTGATTGCAGTCAGCTGAATTGACAGACTTATCAAATTACATTCTGCTGGCCCAGAAAACAACCCCGTTAAATGAGCGTGTAGAACACCAGGTTAACAAAAATATTCAAGTGTGTGTATACAGCTTTCCGTCTGTCTGGGCGATCCACTCCAGTCTATCACAGGAATGTCTAGTCACCTGCAGCGTGTGCAGTCAACCTGAAACACCTGGCCACACCTGGCACAACGCAGACACATACACACACACACACATGCTTCTGTGACACACACATGCATGCATTGAGCTCTGCAATCAATCTACAAGGTGCAGATGTTTTCTATGAGCCCTAAACAAAGACTGACCTGTCACGGTTTTCAGTTCACTAGAGGGAAGGTTTGAAACCTAAATGTTGACCTTGCTGTATTTAGCTTTAAATACGATCACTGACCTCTAAACTGACTCTTACAGGTGCACAAACACACACACTGGAGCTGCTTAATGCCTGTCCAGAAAAAAGCAATTTGCACCCCATCCACACTTCTGATTTTGAATATGTTTCATTCCTGAAGCACTTAATGCTTTTGTTAATTTTTATGGAAACCCAATTTGAAATTAGGGATAAATTAGAGTTCATAAATCAGATGCTCAATCTG
Organism: Gambusia affinis; assembly: GCF_019740435.1. NCBI lineage: Eukaryota > Metazoa > Chordata > Actinopteri > Cyprinodontiformes > Poeciliidae > Gambusia > Gambusia affinis. The sequence continues at coordinate 5,803,782 of NC_057872.1, forward strand.
TGTGTGTGTGTAAAGAGTTTTGGTGTCATTGGGTTGACAAGCTGCTATACAAATATGCCATAAAGGAATTTACCATGAAGTTAGTATATATCTGGAAATTATCTAGTGTGTTGAAGGAAGTAAAGTAACTTGCATACCCAACAGACCAGCACTCTATCCAGAGTTTTAAAAGCACCAACAAGCCCACATTTTGCCACAGAGGTAAATGGCAGCTTGTGAAGAAAATGTTAAGTTAAAATAAACCTGATTAGTGCTGGAATATACATATATTCAGTCGGAATTAGGGAAGTATTTTAAAATTACTTCTCTCCTCAATAACAATGGGACAGCAATTGTAAGGAAGTTATTTTCATTCTCAGGATATTTTTTAGGGTTTTCTGCCTCCAAAATATGCAATTCAAGATGATAATGTTACTTTGTGGAACATGTTCACACATAAATGTTATACAGTACTTTGAGTGTAATCAATAAAAAAAATAAAAAAAAAAGAAGAAGAAGAAGAAGGCACAGCTACCGATTCTTACACTGCAGAAAATGAGAAAATATTGACTACATTTCGTATGGGTGGCAGTCATATCAGATTCTGAATTCACGGCCGCTCTGGAATCCTTGGCAGTCCTAATTAGAATTTTAGTTTCTTTTTATCTGGATCTGGAATTTGGAAACTCCTAATTTGGTCCTGGTTCTGGTTCTAGCCTACTCTGCACCCGCAGAAACAGCACTAAACAAGGATGAAGAAGCAGCCAGCTTCTATGCACAAAAAATCTGGAATAATCTTTCTTAAAACTGCAAAACATCTGAAACAGAGTTCCTTTAAATGAACTTGCATTGGACCCACAATAACTGGAACACTGATCAACATATTTGATGCGTATTGATGATTCTCATGATGGCACTTGACAAGATGCAATGTCTGCTGGTGGTTTCACAACTGGTGACAGTTTGATGTGTTCAGGATGTTTTTATGTTTTCCTGACGTAAAGCATTTAGAACTGCCGTGTTTATGAATGTGCTATACAAGTAAACTTGATGGATTGATTTAAATACAAATGGCATGCACGGCATAAAGTCCTATAAGGTAAACCGTCTCATCAATTCCACTCTTTTTTTTTTTTAAATAGCATTATCTTCTATTAACAAAAATATAAAAATAAATGTAAAAATACATACAATAGATTACACTAAATCAATATGTATGATTGAGTGAAAAATTAATTACACCCCAAATACTTATAATGCATAAACCCACAGAATTTAACAAGCTGGTCTTTCTTTTTTTGGTTTTGTAGCTTTGCTAAGATATCTTCATCCCGTTTTCCCACTGCTTAACTTTTGTTTATAGTTTCATGATTTGACAGAAGCAGCATTTGTCATAATGGAAGTTATTAATGACTCTTTTTTTGTATTCATCATGTTAAAAGAAGCTTAAAAACGAAGCTGCTGCTCATCATTAACAGAGGAATTTTTCCCGCACAAAAAAAGGATGCTACATGTTGACAGGAAGCCAAGGTGGGAATAAAAGTGACACAGTCAGTAAAACTACCAAAGGACATGGGAACCTCGGCTCGAAAACAAACAAGACACCACTCAGTTTTTCCAACGAGTGTCAGCAATAAACTTTTATAACCAAAAACTAAACTTCCTACTTTCATGCTGACACAGAGAATTTCATGGAAATCCAAGTTGCAGATAGGTGTTTCTGAAACATTACTGCTTCGATTTTTATACTGGATACATTTTAATAAAACTGTGTAATGTCTCTGTTTGAATATATGTGGAGAAGAGCTGCTTGGCTACGCACAGAAACTCAAACAAACCATACAAAATTTCTCTAAAATAACAAAAAAAATCACAAGTGCAAAGTTAAACAAAGTCTATCTTGTTTTTTTTTTTTTTGTTTTTTTATAATTTAAGTGCTGAATGTGAAAGCTTTTGCGTAAAAGAAAACTCCCAAGTCTGCAGAGCAAATCTGAGTGAGTGAAAGCAGCAGCCAAACCAGAGTAAGTCTAAACTGGGAGCTAAACGTTGCTGCACAGTTATCAGGACCGTCGCCATCTGGCATCAGAGCCTCACTCCCTAATCATCGTGCGCCGTTCAGCACATGCCAGAAACAAATACCCTTAAATACAGTGTTTCATGGTGCAGTGTCGTCTGCGGTTGGAAATGGCAAATCTAATTCAAACGCTGTCTGCATGTGAGCTCTCCATTTAATTTAGTATTCTCAGCCCTAAATGATGCATGCTGTTTGTAAGTTTTATAGACTTCAATAAACAGAACTTCGCTCTTTAGTCTTGGGGATCAACACGAGTTTTGTGGGACTTAGCATTAAAGGGTTGAATGACAGCTTCATTTTTCATTTCGTGGCTCTCCGTTTTAGAATGCAGCTCATTGTGGCTCTTCTATTCATCATCTATTCACTGCTGAAAGTTTTTTTTTTTTTTTTTTTTTTTTTTGCAGTTTTGCAAGCAGGTAAAATGTGCGTCCAAAACAGTTGCCAAAAAAGGCCGCCAGCCATTTTCTGATTTAAAATTTTGTGGTTTGTGACCTGTTAAAATCTGACCCCACTCCATTTTTGTTTTGCATTTCCTGAAGTAGGAAGTTGTCGCTCAGTGCCTTCTTCAGAGGTTTTTGTGCCGTTTCCTTCAGTGGTACTTGGTGCAGCACGACCTACAGGCAAGGGGGGAAACAGGTTGCTAAAAGGGCTTGGATTTTTTAACAGTGCAGTCCACCAGCTGTGAATGTAACAAATGTAGAAATTTTGTCTACTACACAACCACTTGTGGAAAAATACATAAGGAAAAATGGGTTTCGGAAAAGTCTGAACCTAAATCTAATTGACATTATGTGTAATTACCCCAACAGGCCTGCTTTTAAACATTGAGTGAGCCAAAATTGCTACACAGGCTAACGCAAAAACCATTCATCTGCAGGTGTTGTCCCCAGGGTGACATAGCAATAACTTTTAGGGGTAATTGCTTTTTCATACATGGGCAAACTGGTTTGGGTAGTTTTCTTTTTTGGCCCAATGATCAATGAAGTTAAGAAATGATAACATGAGGGTAGGAAATAGGGTTACAAATTGGCACCACTGTGAAATTATACTTTACCCCAAAGATAAACAGCTGCAATTGTCATTCTCTTAATCTTTTCCCATCATCTGTATATTCCAACCTGAGCAACAGCAGAAAACCAGCGAATGGCCATCTGTTCCCTCAGTCGGGTGCTTGACGTGATTCTGCATCTCCATTTAGACACCAAGACAGTTTCTTTTTCAAACGCTGCTTTCCAAAGAGGCACTGGCATCAGAGAGCGGCAGAGAACCGAGATGCACACAGATACCTCATCAAGGTGATCAAGCAAAGCGACAGAGGACTTCTGTGGAGCACTGCTCACCACCACAGAGGTTCCTTTCTGCACCTCATACCCCACTCCGTTTCTTTATTGCGCACAGAAGGCATCTATAATATCCACCTACAAAGGGAGGGAGGGAGAGCGGTAGGGCTGTGTGTGAGTCCATACATCCGCGGAGCGAGGCGTACACGAGCAGAGAGATTAGAGGGAAACGAAGCCTGTCGATGTGAGGACAGACTGCTTTCAGCGCTGCATCCCTCAGCATCAATTAGCAGGTTGTGCCATGACTGGCTCCTGTTAGGGGTGAAGTGGACCAGCTAAGAGAGGTAAACACACCTTTTCCCAAGGGCTTGCAGAAAGCTGGACGAGGGTAACAATGTAGCACTGCCTGAGCCACAAGGACCCGCCTGTGCCCGACTCCCAACATGCTCCAGCAGTCATTTCCTACCTTCTCCTTCAATTTCCTGGCCTCCGGCTCACGTAGGAGAACCGACAGTGAACAGTTCACCTGGCTGCATAAGCAACCATTTTTCTACCATTGAACTCACCTAGGTGTGTGCTTGGCATGGCCAGTTCATCAGGGACCTCCGCTGGCTACCTCGTGTATACTTCAACACACAAACAGGATATTTGCTTTTGTTTCTTCCGTTTCTTTAGCCTTTTGCAGAACAAGCCATGTGCCAAGAAGAAGCAGGCCCATCGCTCTTGACTGCTTTTTCCTAACTAAAAGTTTTTACGCAAGCGAAAAAAATCACCTTATAAAAGCAGACTTTGTTCCAAAACATATGAACACAGCAGTTAGCTCATTTAGGATGGCCAGCTTTGAAGTGAGATGAAAAACTACCTTGTAAAAGTGAAGAACAAAAGGACTGTGGCTCATAATGTTCACTCTTCACACCACTTGAAAATAAGAGGGCAGATTGGGAGAAGAGAAAAAAAATAGGAATCAAATTGAGAAGAATTGATTTAAGTCTGACATTTTAAGATAATAGTCTGTTACAGATCATTTAAAAGCTCAGTTAAGGTCAAGCTTATGAGATACTTTGAATGGAAAAGTACTGTTCAAACATGTAACTTAAATTACATATGAAACCAGAATTCAAGGCCCAATTTGGAATTTGTTCTAAAGTTTCTAAACCTCAAAGGTTAAACAAAATACATTTCAAACACTCCAATATTCCTGAGCTCGTTGCACAGAAACTGGAGACCATTTTTAGCCATCATTTAACCGCTTCTAATAAAAGTGTAGAGCTCAAATTGGTTGCTTTCAAAATTCTGAGTGAGGCAGCTTGGTGTTGTCCTAATTCCAGGAATAGTTTTAATGCATGTGTGGGATCATGTTGGAACACCCACTTGTGTTCAATTTCAACGTTGTAGCTGTTTACTTTAGGTGAAGTTCAACACAATAGGAGTGGAGATGCCGCCTCGAACTCTAACCCTATCTTCCTTGAGGATTGCTACAGAGTTCTTGGTACTGAAAGTGTCGTTTTGATTTCAGCAAACATACTTCCCCATTGTGGCCAGAAACCACAATCTTGGTCCTGTCCGACTGTAAAGAGTAGCTTTATAATCCATTTGTATTGGTATTAATTTTGGAGCAGGGTGAAGTTTTAGTACCAAAACCAAAGTGGAGGCATGTAGCTTGTAGCTTGCATGCTCTCCCTATGCATGAGTTCTAGTTACTCTGGCTTTCTTCCAAGCATGTTAGCATAACTAGCACCTCTTCCCAACAGTGCACAGACGATGAAAGGGTGTATACAACCCTAACCCTGTATTTTATTTGTCAGGAGGTCAACCAACTTATGTTTCTAGGTTACTTCCTAATTGATATTATTCAAATATTAGTGTAGGTGTGCTTTTTTTTTATCCTGTATGTTTAAAGTTGTTTTTTATAGATTTATTTCATCCTCAAAGAACAACTCTCCGACTGTGTAAAAATTTGTGCCCATGGTGAATGTATGTAAACTTATGACTGGTCAGTCTTATTTCCATGTAGCTCCCCATATCCAGCCCGTTGAAAGAGGGTTCACTGTTCACTGGGCGCGGTCAGTGGCCTCGAGGCATAACCTGAGATGTAAACAAATACTTCACGGGACTAAGACTAAACGCTGTGGCTATAGGTCTTTAGGGAGGCAGTAATGGAAAGCGAGGATGATTTGTATCAAACCCGGTATGCATTCTGATGAAATTTTGTTCCGAAAGAGTACTACGGAAAGAATTCAGGTCAAAATTATATATGTATATATATTTATTTTTTTCAAACTTAGCTTTGGAATCAAATGTTAAAATCCCTTAGTAAGTAAACAAGATTTTCTTAAAAACAAAAAAAAAAAAATCATTTGTACATAAAGAGACATTGTAAACTTCTGTAGAGAGCAACTTATCAGGTACATGAAGAAGGTAACTAGACAAACAAAATTAGAGCTGAAACAATTAACAGAATTAAACTGATTATTTGTGATTAACCAATTATTGAAATAATCATCAACTAGTTTAGTAATCGATTATTGTTAACTGGACTATACAGACTCAAAACAGGCAATTTGGTGAAAAGAAAAAAACATATTCAGAGCAGTAATTAAGTCAAATATGTCTTGGCAAAAACTCCTCAGATGGTATAGTTTTACCTTCACCTGGTTTAGATTTACTAAAGGAATACTACAATATTGCATTTTAGGAAATAAAATGTTTTTTCTTATTTAATTTTTTTTTATTAATTTAATGTATTTTTAATATTGTGGTTAAATGAAAAGTATGTAAAATGTGCCATTTTTTAAAATCCGGTAATTGCCAGAATTATTGACAGATTAATCGATAACTCAAATAATCGTTTGTTTCAGTCCTAAACAAAATACCACAAAGGGAACTCGGAGGACAAAGTAGGATATTGTAACAGATGCTGAGTCAGTACAACGTGTCCCTGCTGTATAACGTGTTGAAATCAAACTCGAAAGCAAAACAAAAATCAGACTTTTTTGGATTGTTCTTTTCAGGAAGTGTCAAAAAGTAAAGTCAGAGAAAAACTTGCAGCCACAAAGAGGACGTTGCAACATTTCTGCTTTATCAGCGGAGTCCTGTCATGCCTGGGATACCTCCACAGTGAGCATGGAGAGCCATAACACGCAAAGGTAGAAATTATTTTGCTTTTCATCGAAAGAATCGTTGGTCAACAAAAGATGAGGTTGAGTGTACACTAAATTTTAACAAAATCTTTTCCCTTTAACGTCTATGCTTTACTATTAAAAGCATATGTAAATGTGGAACCTCTATGTTTATCCAGACAAATCAGCTTTTTGCATTTAGCGCCATATCTTCCACAAGAGTACACACACGTGTCACTGAACTCCATATTGCGATACGGTAAAACAAACACATGGTGCTATTAGCAGTCATCAGCAACTCTGTGCACCAGCTCACTCACGCCACAGACATTGGCCTGCTGGAGCTCCACTATCAAGAACACTATCAAGAACCTTCCCGACATCTCACACAACCGCAGTAAACCAACGGTCATCTTTATCAACTCTGAACACCTTGCTATGTGAAACATGTTGCTTCGTGGCCTGACTACAAGCTTCTGTGTGTCATATTAAGAACACAATGTGTTGCTTGACTGAGAAGTACAGATTAGAAGATGCGTGGTTAGTCCCCTTTATTTACTCTGGTACCCCTTAATAAAATCCAGTGCAACCCACTGTCCTCAAAAGTGGCCTAATTACACATCAGCCTGAACCTCAAGGTCTCCACTCTGACCCATGGCGGTGGGATAATCATGCTTTTGGGAGTGTTTTGAGCCACAGTGGCAGGGAAGAATACTTTTCAGATTTGTAATTGTAAAATACTTTTGAAAGCCATCCATAATTTCCCTTCCACTTCACAATTTTACACTATACTGTGTTGGACGATTATACACACAAAAGCATTCCAATAAAATACGCTGACGTTTTTGGTTGTAATGTGGAAAAGATTTCAAGAGGTGTGTATACTTTTGAAAGGCACTGTACAGTGTTTTAATATTACAGCTTACTTCTTCTGGAATAAATCAAATAATTAAAACACATGTTGCCCTTTTTCTCATTAAAAGGAACATGTGACAAAAAGAACCCCTCAAAGAGTTAAAAAAAAGAAGAAGAAGAATTTCTAAAAGAGAGCAGTCGGTCAGCCCTTTGTGGACTGAGTCTGAATGACGGCGCCTGTTTTGACTGTCAGTCAGCACCATGGACAGAAGCCCCCGTGGCCACAATTGGACCTCTGGGGGCCCAGACAAGCCAAGAGAAAACACTGGAAAGCTCACAGGCACTCTGGCACACAGACTGTAAATGAGAATCAGCCTATGTAGCTAATTTAGGCCTATTTACATAAGCCATTGTGCATTGTCATTCCTAAACAAATGACAAAACAAACAAAAACTGAGGAAATATTTATGTTAAATATAGGAATGAATGGGCAAGCTACGAAGTCCAAACACCAACTGGCTTCTTGTTTTGTTTTTTTTAAATCGGGAGTAACAATTGAAGTCACTGCCGGACATGTCTGAGGAAGTTACTCAACATTATTTACTGCCTAGTTATGTAACTATTCTATCTTGGAAAAGCTATTTAACATGACAAGATGTAACATGCTGAATCCCCCTTTTGTTCGGAAGCAGCGTTTGGTCTCTTTAAATTCTAAATATAACCGAGTCTAAAGCTGATACCCAAACGTCCTGGCTAATGTGACGTTCACTGGCTGCCCCTGGGCTCCGTCAGGGCTCTGTGTATAAATGTAAGCTATCTAAAAGTTATAAACAAATGCGCCACATTCGCTAACTTTTTGTTTAGTACTTGCTTCTTATGTAATTGGTAAACTTATTACGTCATTGATATTATAGGAGACACTAAAGACGTTGAAAGATTACTTTAGTGCGGTTGCTAATTAGAAAGCAAAACTTTGTTGTTCTGAAGCAACTCACTGTTTGGGAAACCTCACCCTCTAAAGGTTTTCTAAAACCAAAATAAAATGATATGACAAACGAACACAATATTTGCTTGCTCGTAGAGTTAGCTTAAAATAAGTTGACGTTTTCGTTCCGAGTGCTAGCGTCTCCCACAGCGTCTGAACTCAGCAGCTTACTTGCCAACGGTTGTTGTTAAAAGAAACGAGCAGAAAACTCCCACGAATACCCACCTTGTTGAGGTGGGGGTTTCTGGTGACATCGTAGCCCTTCCTCTTGGTGTAAACGAACGTCTTCCCCTTGTCTTCGGATTTGTGCATCTCCGTTTCCACTGACTCTCGTCTGACAAGCCCGCGTGCCATGTTGTTGCCTCTTTAAATAGAGCCGCTCTGGTTGAACCGTTGTGAACTCAACAAGTGGATGCGCAGGTCCAGCAGCGTAGCTCTGGTCGCACGTCCGCCCCAGGGGGGTTTAAGAAGAGCAGGAGTCTCTTATCAGTGGAGCTGTTTCAGTGTAACTCACTAAAGGTCAGGGTATGAGCAAAGTGTCTGTCTGCGTGGGGTGACCCAACAGGAGCCTATCCCTAGCACTAGATGGTTACACACGAAACACCTATGAATTGTTTGAATTATTTCAGCCCAGTGCAACAATAACATAATTTTTTTTTAAATACATTATTGTAATCAACAAGTTACTGTATTTAAAACCACATTCAATGTGGAACATTTGCGTGTTCCATTCAAATTTGCAGCACAGGTCCTAAATTAACATGAAAGATTAGCTAGTACCTTGCAAAAAAAAAAAAAAAGTATCCGCACCGCTAAATTGCTTACAATTTGTCATATGACTGCCACCAACTTCTAGAAATTTTTGGGGATTTATGTAAACAGTCATCACATAAGTCAAGTTTATTCTTATACCATATTTCAACAATTAGGCCATTCAAAATGCTTTATACCACAACACAATAGCCAATAATGAAACAAGCAACAAATTGTTTGTTTTGTCAAATTCCTTCATTAAAAATAATCATTATTAAATATACATCAAAGATGAACCAATGTTCCAGTTTTTTTTTAATCAAACGCAACTTTAAACAAGTGTGTTTTTATATAATATATGTAATATAGGAACTCAGTGTTTCAACTCTTGTGCAGTTTTCTGGCAGTTTGTTCCAGATTTGTGTTAAATAAAAACTGAATGCTGCGGGGTGGACTCCAATCGCATACTATGCATACCATTATAAATTCATAATATCACATAATTGCAAACTGGAAGAAAAATGATTAGTAATTTTAACGTTCACACTCTGTAGAACCACGTCCCGCAACAGTTACACTTGCACGATCATTTTTAAAAGGTATGAATATTGCTATCCATTCTTTGCAAAGACAAAATGCATTTTAAATCAGTCCTTATCTAATGTTCTAATATCAATCTAATGTTTTCTTTAGATTGTTGTCTGAACTTTGAATTGGTCACTTCAGTGCATGAATATGCTTTAATTTAACCCATTTCGTTACACTCCTGGCTGTAATCTTCAGGTCGTTCTGCTTAAACCTCCACGCCTTTGTCAAATCTTTTGCAACCTCTTGGAAGTTTCTTCACAAGATTTTCTTTTACTTAACCCAATCCATCTTCCCATTAACTCTTGACAGCTTAACAGCACCTCCACACCATGATCCTCCCACTACAACCTTTTCCCACATGTTTATTCTGTCCCCTATGCTTTTGTCACGGTAAACCTCAAATGTTACTTCTTTGTGGCTTTCTTTCAACAATGGGTTTTCTTCTTACAATTCTTCCGTGCTGGTCAGGAAGAGGCGCTGCTTTTGTTTCTAAAACACAGAGTTTCAAAGATTGCAACACCGTTAAGTCATATCTGTGGCCAAGGACAGCCTGCAGCCTTCACACAGTTACAGTAGGACGGTGTTGCAACACTGAGCCTGGCAATTTAGCATGAAAAGAAATGTTACTGAACCCTCGGTCCACGTGATGTGGTGACGATGAGGTGACTGATTGTTCGAACCTGCATGCTCTGCCTACATGGGAGCAGAGCCTCACATGGACGCAGCAGATGATATGTTGACTTTTTGCTCTCCGACTAGTCTTGATTATTTTTTTCCACCATTTCACAGCCAGTTTGCGTGTTGTCAAGAGAACTTGAACTTGAACTCTGGACGTTGCACATTGGGGCTTTCACGTGTGTGCAGGGTGTGAACAATCATTCTGATAAAGCTACGATATCTGCAGGGTCGAAGGTGGAAGCTCTGTTCTTAATCTAGGTTTTTTTTTCTTTCATTTTCTTGATATAAATTAGATGATCCTGAATGTTGCTTGACGACAAAGTTTTTGTTATATTGTGTGGCAAAGTGGCAAAATTGTGACATAAGATGGAAAGTTAGAGTTTTGTGTGTTTATTTCCTTAAATTTCCTGAAATTTAAGGAAATAAAAACTAACTGGATGAATTTGATGGCTTTCAGAAAAATCAATTATTCTGTATTTTTAAGGTTATTAGCATATATTTAACATTATATCCAAATATTCAGCTGTAAATGAATGTCAGTGTGTGGGGGACAAACCAGTGGTGACTTTTACAGACATGTCAAACCTCAATTGACCAATACAGTGTGTACAAAAAATTTACCCCAAAATATATATATATATATATATATATATATATATATATATATATATATATATATATATATATATATATATATATATATATATATATATATATATTCCTAAAGAATGTACAAAAATGCTCTGACAGTACTTTATTTTACTAAGATGTATAAAGAGTTGGGATGGCAATTTTTTTAAAACTCATTCTGTCAATTTGAAGCTGCAAAGGAAATATTAAAATTCTCGATTTCAGTATTCCGATACATATCTTTGTACTCTGCTGACAAGAATGAAAACAAGCAGGGATTCATTTTCTTGCTCTCAGGCAGCCTTGTATTAAAACCAGGAGGCTGATGTCTGTGGACACATTTCAGTGACGGATCCACATATTAAGTTAAAAGCAAGAGGAGGAAATAAGAAGGACGGGTATGATGCTGGTCCCTCGGAGTCCGAGCCGTTTGAGGAAATTCCTGGTTGTCTCACATGGTTTCTGCATGAAGTGGTTCCATTTAGGACTCACAGACTGCTTTTTCCTCAAATCAGACTTCTTCTTCTGCCAAATGGATAAACCTGAATGGCCTCTGTGAAACCACTTTTGTTTCTCTGGGCTCTTACCGATTAGCCAAACACACCCTTCTTGTTGAGAACGTAGACTTTACAGGGACTTTTATAAGCACATGTGCTCCCAAAAACTGTTACTACAGATTTCATTAGAATACTAGGTTTACTTGTTAGATTAAAAGTACCTTTTGAAAATTGACAACCGTTAAGCAGATATTAAGCATACTGTTCATCAAGGTTGCATTTCTGTATTGACAGTTTCTTTTTATTGGTCTGATGTGATATTCTAATTTTAAACATCATGTTTTCATTAAGCATAAGTGGAAAATCATCAGAATTAACAGAAATAAGGTCCATCTGTAGTGCAGTTAACCTACATAATGTGTTCCACTCAGTGACAAAGTTCCAGAAATAAATGGACTTTTCAATAATATTTTAATTTATTGAATGGGTCTATGATGCACAAACATTTAGTTTCAAGTTTATTCAGCAATGAGAGCCAACAGTATTGTCACAAAATCAAAAGAACACAAAGAAAGCGCATTATAAGGAAGCACAATTAATTGGAACGGCCTTAATCAATTTAAATCAACTGTTTGGACGTATGGTCAGAGCCACGAGGGGCTGTGAAAGATTTTGAACCGCTGTTTGCGTCCTGATTTAATGCGTCTGGCTTCTGTTGGTGCAAAGTTACGGCATGTCACAATGACATAAAGTCCGGATAAAATACAACATGGCCGTTCGGAATGCAGATGCTTTGAAAAACTAACAGATATGTAGAGTTATATACTTAAGGCAACTCATCTTTCCAGGCCATCAAAAAGCAAAGCAGACATTTAATAGTGTTATCTGGTGTTAAATTCAGCATACAGCACCCCAAATGAACAATGAAAATATCTATTGCGCTTTGCTATTGAATATATAATCCTCATGCATTCAAATTGTGGAAACAATGCACACTGACTGACCAGCAGCGAGGGTGTGCACGCCTTCATTGGCACCACGCTTTGGCAGGCCGTTTCTCTACGGCAGCCAATGAAGGAATACATCTGCAATGATTTTAGAAGAGCAATTATTGCTGTCGGTCAGTCTCGGAAGGGTTTTGAGGCCACTCTCGAAATACTTGGAATCGATTGTTCTACAGCGGGGGGAAAGAATACGCATGAATGGAAAACACTGAAAACAGACTCCAATCTTTCCAAGAGTGGACGTGTCCGTCAGCCCCCCTCTCCTTAAACTGAAGAGTTCAGATTTCAGAGGCTGCAGTTAGCATGCTGCATATTGAGATTATGAAAGTACATTTTGGAAAATGAGTACTGTTTTTGTTTTTTGTGGTTTTGCCAAGATAAAGCTTGTCGGGTTATTCTGTTAAAATAACCCGACACTGTGGCTCAGGCTTGTGAAGATGAGTTTAAGCAAAGGGAAAATGTCCTTCACACGGATATTTGCTCGTAACGCTCACAGTTAGAAAAATAAAATAAAATCAAAAACAAACGCAGCGTTTCAGCGTGATCACCTCATGGACACAGTCGGTCACGATAGTGGGGATCCGGGGGTGGAGAGTTGCTATTCTGGATCTTACATGTTGTGTCATCAGATTGACTTTTGCAAAGTAATCCAGAGGTAAATGTGAGATCATCTGTTTGACAGCCGAGGTTCGGCCGGGTCACGCCAGAATGAACCCAAACACTGCAGCCAGTTTACAACAGAGTGGCTAAAAATAGACGACAATCAATACAATGCTACTATGTCCCCAAATCCAAAACAAAATGCTTGGAGATAATCTAAAGAAATCTGGATGTTACGAAAGGATTTGTACTACGTACACAACAAATCTCAGTGTATTTTAATTTGATTTCTTTTTTCTGTTGGAGCAAAATGCACCAGTGCATGACTATTACGCAGAAAATTAAATGAAATGCTTTTCAATTTTTTATTTATTTTTTTATTTTCACTTTGAAAGATTTGTGTATTTGAACCAACCCCAGTCAGTCTTCTTTCAGTGGTTGCTTTCAGTAATCTTTACCCTTTTTCACATCTATGCGATCACTTTGTGTTGGGATGCCAAATAAAATCCCAGTAAGATGCATGAAAGTTTGTGGCTGTAATGCAGCGAAACATTAAAAAGTTCAGAGGGTACAACTAATTAAAAATGCTCCGTGAACAAGTATCTATAAAGTTGAGTCAGATTCAATCTGGGGTTAAGAAGTCTCTCAAGTCTGAGGTCTTGCTGTTGACAAGTGAATAAGTAATGAGGCGTGATATTTTTTCAAACGTAGTTTTTCTACATTATTAGGAAGTCTTATTCCTAATTTGAGCGCTTTGTAAAGTAGAAACATGACAAAAAATCAGCCACTGAAACCAAGAAACCAAGACTACTGCAAGTCTTATATCCCGAGGAATATTGAGAGTGTACATAATTAATAAGATTCACCAATTGTAGTCATTTAGATAGAAACAAAGTTATAGTCTGATTAACAAGCTAAATGTAAGCCAGGAAAGATTTTTTTTTTTAACAAAAACAAAGTGAAATTGGCAACAGCTGAGTGTTTGATTCTGACCGGTCGAGGTGTTTCCGTACACAACCGCATCCCTCTCAATCAGCTTGCTCGTCACGCTTTCCCGCCGTGTTTATAAATAAGTAATCGGAACGATTACTGTTTCTGTGCGAAGGACGGGAAGTTGCTTCTGAGGTTCTCAGGCAGGGGGATGGCACGAGGAATGCATGAGAGTTTGGGACGCCGCACCATCAGCTGGAGCTCATCACAGCGCAGGGCTGGAGCGATCAAAGAACTCCTCCACCCGGACGGCGACGTTGGGAAGTGTTCATTGTTAATCTGAAAGAGCATAGTCTGGATTATGAAACTGTGATTATTATTATAAATAAATTTTAAAATTTCTCAGGGTTTTTTTTTTTTCCTTTTTTTTTTTTCAAAGCTAGAGTTGGAAAAATTCGGGAACAATCCTCAGCTCCAGGAAACATAAGCTCTTAGTCAAAAATAAAAAAAACTTTGTCCGCTCCACATTTTGTTCATTTTATGCATCTGCAATCTGCTCTTAATGTCTCAGTGCCACATTTGTAAAGCAAATAGAGCTAATTGCTCAAGTTCAGAAAGTGTGACAAATTGGCTTTCTTTTAGCATCAGATTGAAGTCCTTTTTTCACAATGTAAGGAGGAACCCCCCCCCCCCCAGCCCCCCGCCCATAAAACCTGTAGGAATCACATGACATCTAAAATGAAGAAGCAACAGGATGGTTTTAAAGCGTGACTACTGTACAGACTTTTTTAAAAATGCAAAGGATGGAGTAAAACCTTTTACAGATCAAAGGGGCAGTTTTACATAAATTTAACTCTTTTTAAAAATAATGATGTAATGTGTATATTTCTCATCAAAAACATACCTAGAGTGTTGCCTTGATTCTTTCATCCATGTCTGAGAAATCCTTTTATCTCCCATGGCAGCCATTCAGCTGTTCAAAAAGCCTGGGAGGACCTACCTCCGCCTTTGAGGACGAAGCTCCTCCTCGGAGCCCTCCCGCACCACTCCCCCACTCAGCTCCTTCAGACTAGCCAGCAGCATTTAGCAGACACCTAATGGGACTGAAGATCTGCTGAGCTCATTATAGGAGCTACTTCTCAGTGGTAAAGAGTTAGAGGAGTTGTGATGACTTCCTGAAAGTGGAGTTTTAGAACGAGTAGGAGTTTTTAAAGAGACAAAGGCCCACTTTCAAGGCATTAAATTACAAATTTCTAATAAGTCATATTTGATATATGCAGCATTTTTATGTCGACTGAAAGTAACATAGTTGCTTAATTGTGCTATAAAATGGCACTATGTGCCTGGAAAATACATAATACCGCCCCTTTAAACTATCCTTTTGTGATAAATATCATAAATCCAGAATACACTGTGATCAAGTAAATGTAAAAATAAAGTAAAAATAACGCAGTCATGCAGCTCATCTTCTTACGGTCTCTTAACATTTTATGAGACCAGTGAAACCACCTGTTAGGCCATGTTAATGACATACATGCAGCATCTCCAGGATGAAACTTCCTCAGTTTACATTTCACATCCATACATACCCAGCTGTCCCCACTTTCCCCCGACCCTCTGAGTGTTTTTCCTTTTGTTTATCCCCTGGGGGATTTTTCAGGCCCGGAAGAGAAGCAGGCAGCAGACAAAGGCAAATACAATTACCGAGAATGGAATCGCACACAAACACGTGGGGTTTTTTTCCTTCTTCTTCTTCTTCTTCTTCTTCTTCTCGTAGCACCGTCTCATTCGCTGCACTCTGACAACAGCAAACTTCCTGTGCAGTAGCAGATGGTAATGAACTCACAAACATGCTCATTAAAGGCAATTACAGCGAGCCTCTTTGGAGCTGGGAAACCACAGCTTGTGGCTGGATTGGGACATGTCAGTATAAACTGTAGAAAGATTTGTTCAAATGACTCATTAGATTAAAGTGAGATGTCACTTCGTACAGAAGCTACAACTTTAGTTGGTTGCAGCTAATGTAGCTCAGCCTGTGCTATAGCTAGAGGATGCTGCATCACGAAGTGGAGGAAGTTGAACGTCAAGATCTTTTGAAACCAGGTCCCAGAGTGGATCAATTTCAAAACGGTTGCTTTGAAAGATGACATTGTAGCTTCATCTCTCTCTCTCTCTCTCACTCTCTCTCTCTCTCCCACAGGCACCTCACTCTTGCAAATAATGATGCGTTCCAGTTCTAGTCGAGTTGCAACGATGAACTGGAAATGTTAGATAAAATCCGACTTCCTTCTGGAAGAGCAGGAGCAACTGCAACTACACTCCAGTTACGACTGGTAAGGCTGACTGTGTGTTTCAACATGGCCGCTCCTCGCCTCAACAATAGTAAGCTGTGGTGGAAACGTGTTTATTTTACAAGACACATGTAAGAGTGGGTCTAAGATCAATATTTCATGTATTTAGTCAGAATCCTTTGCTTTCTTGTCATTGTTCTTGCACAGCTGTTGCACATCTCACACGGTTCCAGTCCAGTGACCTTCACCACAGTGTTTATGCTTTTTCTCAGTCATCAGAGAATCAACAGAGTTTTCATATCTCCCTGATGTCCCCTCTATGTTGCCTCCAGTGTTGCTGGTGAGATTGTTTTTGTTTTGTTTAGTTTTTTTTTCCCTTAAATTTCTTAATAGTAACATTATTATTATTAGGTTATTTTCTATCTGTACATTTTCCTAATTCAGAGGGTGAAATGTACCTTTTGGGTTTCTCGCCTCAATACGCCCTTGATTCGTAATTATTTCTATATTAATTTTCTTTCTTTTTTTTTCTCTTTTTGCTTTTTATCTCCAGGCATAAGTATCGACCATCATGTCAAACCAGTGCAGTGAGATTCAACCATTAGGGGAATTGGTACATTCTTTTATAATAAAATAGAAATAAAATACGGGTACAGGGCAAAACACGTACACGTATTTTCAACCATTTTTTGTAGAAAGAAAAAAAAGCTGCTACTTCGGAGGAGATAATATAAAATAAATCATAAAAACTCTTGAATGAAGCATTAACTCGTTTAACTCTGAACCGAGTAAATGCACAGACTGGCTTTGGGCCTGTGGTGCACCTTCAGCTGCAGCGGAGGAAGTGGGTGGATGTTTTTGCTTGGCTCCTGGGGGACAGTCAAAGCCAGCAAGCCATACTTCCAAATGTACATGACTGCTCTCACTGCTTTAAGATCTCTGCTTCTCCTTTGAGTCCACGCATGACCTTCCACCCCCCACCACTGAAATCAATGGGCCCTTTCACTGATTGCCCCTCATAATGACCCCCTGTTTGAGTCCAGAGTTATCCAGGGAGCTGGAAGAAGAAACAATTTCATTCTGCAGCTTATCTG
Organism: Gambusia affinis; assembly: GCF_019740435.1. Classification (NCBI taxonomy): domain Eukaryota; kingdom Metazoa; phylum Chordata; class Actinopteri; order Cyprinodontiformes; family Poeciliidae; genus Gambusia; species Gambusia affinis. The sequence continues at coordinate 5,821,139 of NC_057872.1, forward strand.
TCGAGCACGTTGGAGACATAAAGTAACAACACGATGGAACTTTATATTTTATTATCTTGTGAAGAGTGCTACAGTATGTGTAGTTTCCAGGCTGTTCCAAGCAGTATGTCACTTTTACAAATTTAATTTTGTTCTTAAACATATTGTTGAAACTGTCACTATGCCGTGACAGATTGGAATGATTTAGATAATATGTGGGGGGGGGGAAATGGAGTTTCTCTGCCTTCTCCCAGTGCAATAAGAAACAACCAATCAGAGCCGGTGTTGGTGGTGGGGGGAGGGGTGTTAGCGCTGTCAATCACCCCTATGTACCTGAAACGGAATAAAGTGGAATTAAATTTCTATTTTATTTTTTAAAACAAAAATACATTTTTAAAAAGTGCTGAAGATTGAACATTTAAATGTTGACTGCATGTGTAAAGTGCATTTGTAAGCAAAATTTTGTACTAAAATGACCTTACAAAGACAGTAAATATTTTTGCTCCGAAATGGGAGAGTATCATCTTTTCGTCATTATTAATTTTGAAAAGTTAAATGAATTGTGTTTCATTTTGGTAATAGTATCATTATAAAACTGCATGCACCTCATTTTTATAGACAACACCCTTCCAGCTAATAAGGCCTTATCCACAGAGCCAAGGGAACAAAAACCAAAATCGTTTTTGTGTACTTTCCTCCCTCTTTCTCAGAGAAGTCCGGACAGCATGTTGGAAAATGACCACACCTCCTTCAGCCAGATTCCCTCGATGAGTCCTTCAGAGATAAATATCCCTTCTTTTTTTCGTCTCTTGTTTGTCTCCGTGTGTCTAAACAGCTTCGCCTCAAGTGGGAACACACTGCAGATCTGTTTCCTCAGCTCAACAACAGCAACGAATCGGAGGCTCTGCTTTGCTTCCTACAGCCAGGTGCTCCTCGCTGATGTGATGAAACGTCTGCTGTATAATCTGCAAAATATATGTTTTGTGTGGAGGCTCCCGTGCAGCACAGGAAACAGATTTGCCATCAGCCGACGCTAAGTACAAACATTTGTTTGAAGAGAATGGTGTGACTGCATTTTCACGATGACGAGGGACGGAGCCGCCGTGTCTCTTTGGCTGGTTTTATGCTTTCAATCAGATTCTTAAAGCTGCAGTACGCGACTTTTATTTAAAAAGATGCTGTTGTTTTTTTTGTTTTACAAACAGTATGATATGAGGCAGATAATCTGTGGAAAAATCTAACTCCTCTGCTTTCTCCCAGCGCTAACCAGCAACAACCAATCAGAACTGGGAAGTGTATTAGCGCTGTCAATCATGTCACTGTGCGTGCTGCTCAACCCACTCCTCGCTACTCCCCTTAATCTCTGCTACAACAGAGCTTCTCCCAGTCAGCAGAGCCTGTCGTGAATGCTAATGCTAGTTAGCATAGACCCCAGTGACTGCAGATAAATAGTTTTCCTGTAACAATGAGTTGTTTTTACACCAGTAGCACATTTAGCAGCGCGTTCACAAGATTTATTGACAGCGACAAGACCCTCTTTCTGCCTCTTCTTGGTTGTTTTTGGCTAGAAGCGGTGCATTTCCTCAGTCAGCAATAGCAGCTCAGGGAATATGTGGTGGAGATCAATCTTTTCACAGATTATCTGTCCCATATTATACTATCACGGCATGGTGACAGGTTTAATGAAAATGAAAAAAAAAGATATTTTTTTTAAAAAAAGTTACATACTGGCAGCTCTAAACAGGTTCTAAAACTGTCAGGCTGAGCAAAAAGGAGAAAGTATTTCCTAACCATAAAAAATTTGAAATGAACTTTAATGCATTTAAAACTCAATACTGAAGATGTCGGCACTGAAACGTTGGCCTGTTTGTGTTGCAGACACATAAGACGGCCTTTGTGTGTCACAGAGAGGTCAGTGAAGGAGCGCTCCTATATATAGGTCCCTGTTTAAGGAAGAAAGAAGACTCAGATCCTAAATGTCAATCCCTGCGTGTGATTTGAGGCTGCCGCGCTAACCATCACTGTACAGGAGCAAAAATTATAACCCCATCAATCACCACTGGAAACCTCAAGTGTTCAAATAGTATTCCCAGCTATCCGACGTGCAACAGGCGCTCTGTTTGTTCCCAAAGGAGAGACCGGGATTAACGAACTCTGCGCCGGGTGTCTGAAGGTTGCAACGTGGAAAGGAATTTTAATGTTTTTTTGCAAGAAGCAATGAAAAGGTGGTCAGCGAGAACACGAAGCGATGCAAGAAGGATTCATGCAGTGCCTTGAAAATGGATTGGTACTCCCGGAGGCTTTTTTCCACAATTTTTTGCAGATTACAACTGCAACCTTCAGTGTTTTTTTGCAGTTTTTATTCAACACTTTGTCCCAAAAGAAAAAGAAAACCTAGTTGTTACGGCAATATACGCTGATCCAGCATAGGACCAACTGCTGCTGTAGTCAAAGTTGCAGGTCTCAATTTGTTTTTTTTACGTCAATTAACTGGATTTTTGGAATAAAAACTAATAAACTAATAAAAAAGTTTAAGATTAAATTTTAAGATGTGCATTTTCTTGAAGGGGCAGTATGAGGTTTTCTCCAGTCACATGGTATCATTTTACAGCATAATCAAGTAACCATGTTACCTTCAGTTGTCATAAAAAATCTCATATATGTCAAACACGACTTAAAAGAAATCTGACTACATAAATTAATACTTTGGAAAACTGGGTCTCTGTCTCTTTAAGGAAGTCCTGCTCTTTCCAACACCCTGCCTTTAGGAAGTCAGTACAACATGGCTCCTCTAGGAGCTCTTTAGCAACATTTCTCCGAGAAGAAGGTCATATAACGAGCTCGGCAGATGCGCAGTTCCACCAGATGTTTGCCAATTGCTGCTGGCTAGCCTGAAGGGGCTGAGTGTGGGAGTCACGAGGGAGGTGTGTGTTCTGTGAGGCGGAAACTCGGAAACCACAGCTCCAACTGAGGAGGAGCTTTGTCCTAGAAGGCGGAGGTAGGTCCAACCAGGCGTTTTTGCAACACTGAATGGTCGCCATGTGAAATTAGTTTTCAAACATGAATGAAACCCTCCATGTATGTTTTTGGGTGAGGGAACGACATACTAACATGATGTAAAGCTCAAAAACCTTGATTTTACATAATACTGCCTCGTTTAAACAAATTGTTTAGCGTTATAAAATCTAACTTCTTTTTAAACTTCTCTACAACTTCCTCCTTCACTTGTCTGCTGTGTTCCTTTGTGATGCTGTTTATTCACTAAGGAGCTCCAATATTTATCATTTATGCTGAGATTAACAATAATGCGCTACTTCGCATTGGTCCTTATTGAGCCCAGTGGGTTCAGTTTCTTCCATTTTAGAAGTTTGCTCTGTTCAATCGAATAAATAGGTCATCACCAGGCCCGTGCGGAACTTGGTGCCGTTTTGAATATCTAATTCAGCCCTTGAGAAATGGAGTTGGAAACCCCTGGTCTGATCCATGAAATTCCGGTTAAATACATTGACATTTGTGTCTAAATGACAAAAGGTTTGATGTGTGAAAGTACTTCTGGAAAAGGAGCTTAGTGAATGGAGGCACACGTGTCTTAAAGGACAAATCCAAAGCTAAATTAAAAATGTACATATCTGAAATGTTATAGACTAGTACAGACGTGGCTGACTTTGTCAGACTGACAGGACTTTTGACCCGAGTCTCCTCACTGTGTCCGTCTTCGAATGAAAATCTCTGCTTTGTGGGAATTCCTTCAAGCTCTTAGCCAGAGATAAAAACACGGACGGCAAGCCAACTTCAACGATGACATCATTGTTGAACAATCTGTGAACAAGAGCTGACTTATAATCTTCTTTGTGTTCTTAAACTCAAAAGGCCATGCATGAGAGACAAGAGACTCTCCTATCAAATCAGTAGCATGCTCAGAGTTTCAAATGTTTTTTTTACTATTTTTGTTGTAATGAATTATTAATCGAAAACCGAATCTGGTTTCCAGAACCCTGCCTTTCACCTGACCGCGCTTCTGGAGACATCACACATTCTGCTAAAGCAAAAATATTTGCATTAGAAGTTAGAACAGTGCAATGGATTAAAGGGAAGTTTGGCAGCAATGACACACATGGAAGCAGTTTGTGGAGAGAACCAAGGCGGGCCAGTGGCCAGATTTTTTATTAACAAAGGACTTCAGCGATTATTTTGAGCCGAGCCGTTCTGCAATGTTCTGCACCCGATATTTCAATAAGCAGACAGAATTATTTAATGGTTAATTTAGATAAGCCATGCATGGATCTGAGGCAGACCGCGAAGCGTCGACATTATTCCTGGAGAAAGACGTATGATAACTGGATGCTTGGCAGTAAAAAAAAAACAAAGAGATAAGTTGCTTCGGTGAAACAAATTTCCCCTCTGGACTCTGCCAAAGTTTATACAACCAGATAAACATTGTAACAATTTTTAAAAGGTTTTGGAGCCACAATAGAGAGCTTTATTCAATAGTATTGGGGAGCCTGGGAGCCGAACATGAACAAAGCAGAGTAGCAGTTTATTTCTTTATTTCAAGCTTTCACTTCACTGCACATTTTAAAAACATTGCGTCTTCTGAAATCCTGCAGAAGAATTTTATGACCCAGCCATTTTTTAAATTTTTTATTTTTTTTTAATTGTGGGCGTACATTTGTCAGTGCAAGAAAAAGAAAACCTCACATCTCAGGAGCACTCTGACATGTCTTCACAAGTCCATCTCTCAGCAGGACTGTGGCTGCCTGTTCACTTGCCACATTAGATTGAGAAGCGCTCACGTGACCCTCAGTCCGCCTTTCATCACATACAGTCCCGTCTCTCAAAGCCGGTACGGTACAGCCAGTTTACCCAAATATTTACTGTACAAAAAAAAAAAATTAAAAATTAAAAAAAGGTGACGAATTGAACGTAGAGCTGAGCGGGACCTTTAACCAACTGTCTCGCTGCTGTTTATACAGTATCTGACCTGTGTTTATTATGCGGACTGTGTTAACACCGCTGTGAGGCGGAGAGCGGATCTGTCAGATCAATGGCCGCCTGTTTGGCACACGTCGGCACTGAAAGATTCATTCAGCTGTCAAAATAAAGCCAGAGGAGTTAAATTGTGGGTCTGAGAAGGCGGGGCGGATTAGTGAAGTGTGGAGATATGTATGAAAAAAAGAGAGAGAGCACTCAGAGTAACTCTTATGGTGGAGGAAAAGATTTCGTGCACCGTGAATTTGCCTGAAATGAGTCAATCAGAACGTAGGAGAACCCTGGTAAGGTATGAATCTGAGCACTGCGTTAGTAGACCTCTCTGTATTGCTGTTTTGCTCCAAATCAACTAATAAGAGTTTTTGAAATTATACTTAAAAACTTATGGGCCAAAAAGAAACTAACTTTTGCTAATGTAGGTCTCGGTCAAATTTGTGCCGATTCAGGTCTGGATTGATTTCACTCTACAAGGTCATTGGACTGAACGAGCATGTTGAGTTAAGTTCTGGGTCAAAGTGAACGGATTCACTTTTACTTTTACTCTAATGGTCTGGCAGTGAGGCACAACCTCACCTCCGTGACTAAGGCCTGGTTCACGTGGCAAGATTCTAAACCTGTCGACCGATTTTCAGAACTTCAGAAAACTCACACGACAATAAAAAATAAAATCTTAGGTATAACAGGTTTGGATGTGCTGTGAGGCCACGTGACAGAAGCGATGCACCACACACTAAACCGATTTTCTCTCACTGACATTCAGAAGGCGGATGGAAAATCTCACCAAACATGTCAAGATGATAGTGGAGTACTAGAGGATGTTATTTCGCTGGCTGCTTTTCTCACCCCGCAGCCAAACTGCAATGGTGTAGATTCCTGTTGTCTTCCAATCCACAGGTGGTCGGCCCAATCCTTATTTGATGTTACTAAATGTGACGCCGTGTGGACTCTTCCGAGACACGGCTGTTTGTGATTTGCCAATAGATTGTAAACCGATCCTCCATTTGGGGAAGGGAGGGACTTTGTGTCACTATATTTATAAGCTGTAATTCGTGCAAATAAATGAAAAATCTTGCATCCTGCATGCAGGTCGTGTGTGGGTTCTCCCTCTGTAGAGATATTTTTTAAACAGTCAAGAACGGTGTGGTAGCTAATTTGGGATTAGCGTTCTTGTGTTGGGATCCAGAGGCAATAGGGAGGCACTCGGCTAATTGGGGCCGAAACTGGAACAGTCTAATATTGTCACAATGTTGCTAATTTGGGATTAGCACTCTGGTGTTGGGATGTAGCGATCTGGTTGAGGACCAGCTTCTTCACTATTTATTTTAGAATTGCACAAATGTGAATTCAGAGTAAACAAACATGGCCCACTGGGAAGAAGAAATAGCAACAGTTTATGGACTATGCTTAACAGAGAAAAAAAAACAATATTTGACCTCTCTGACATTCACTGGACTTTCTGGTGCTTCGTCTTCTTTATTTAGAATCTCACCTTAGTTTTTGTCACCTCGGTTTCTGATCAGCGACGCATCACGTGCAACGCCACACGCGCTGCGACATTGGGCCAAGACAATCTAACATGTTGAATATCCTCAGTTTTTAGGAACGTTAGGGCTAAACTTCCCAAACATCTCTGCAGACCCCACATGTCCTGGACCCAAACAGTTCAGACTTTTACCTTTACAGCAGTACTTGCAAACACAGTCACCATAGAGAGTCTCTTCCCTCTCTGATGGTCTGTCTGATGAACACCATGAACACAATGCAGCCACAGCAGTCGGCTACTCCACTGTGAAATAAAATAGGTGCACTACACTACAACAACTTCTCTCTTTCTTTTTGTCTCCTTGTATATAAAACAGCCATACATACCTGCAGATACATATATTCAACATTTGCTACTTTGTTGTATTTCCTCTAAAGTTAATTTTTTTGTGTGTTTGTATGCTGCAAGTCCCTGAAAGTGAAGTAAAAAGTCATTGTTTGTGCGCACAATCTTAGCCAATAAAGTTGATTCTGACTCTCATGTGAACTCTAGCGACCATTGGTCTCAGCTTCTCTGTGAACAGACTGCTTCACCAGGGTGAACTGAAGTCATCAGGACAACCCAGACTTTCACATTAGGACACAGCATTGTGTTCTCCTCAACATGGCAGCCTGTCAAGGTGGACGAGGCTCTGCCTTTCCCTTCTCCACTTCAACAAACTGGGTCAGAATATTTTGGAGCTAGAGCTACCCGATTTCTGTCCCAACGGCCAAGAAGCTTCTGGAGTCGACCTGCAACCAACAGGCCTCAACCATGTCAAAGGAGAACCTCCAAAAGGGAGCAGAACGGGATGGATGAGAGCCACTTTGAATTTGACTCGTATCAACTGAGTTTCTTTATGCAGCTTTCTGATAATTCCTTGCCGGCTGTCACTGACGGCGATTCCAAAATGTCAAGAGATTTTGACATTTTGACAGTCATCTTCAGCCTATATTGCTTCAGCCCTGTGATCTCGGTGTTCTTTCTTTTAGCACTTCTTTCCCCGTGACATAAATCAGCCGACACATGCCGCCTGTAAATCCTCTCGATGATTAACTTCTCACTTCAAGGAAAAGTCTGCCACAGCTAATTCAAACATTTGTGTCGCCACATGCAGCAAGAGCTCTGCGAGGTTCTCGGCGGTGCGGCGTGCGCTCGCGCATGTGTATGTGTGTGTATGTGTGTGTGTGTGTGTGTGTGGGAACGACTTGGAACCGCGAGTCTGTATGTGGGTCGGGCACGAGGGCGAGAAGAGTTGTAAAGCATGTGTTAGAAAGTTTCTTGAGTAGGAAAGAAAAATACAGTTTGGAAAACACGAAGAAACAGCTGTCGGAAAGGCGGCCAATGGCTGACGGAGGTTGAGTTCAGCTTGGGTGATGCTATAATGCAATTTAAAGGAGGTGGGCGGTCGACAATGTAGTTTGCTCCTTTGTGGGCTTTGATGCAAACTGTGAGATTTCCAACTCTGCAAACCTCAGGGTCTATTTAAAGCATCCAAACCCCTGAACATTTTAGCTTTTTTTTCCAATTTTCTAGGGATTTTATACGCACTAAGTCAGAAAAGGTCAAAATGGAGGATGGCGCATGACAATGCTAAATAAAATAAAACAGGCAGAAAGAGATGGGAAACACTCAGCAGTCCAGATTCACCTCAGTCCCGTCTCTGACAGGCACTTACTTGTGTGTGTTTTCATTGGCCAGTGACTCAGTTCTCCTAAAAAAAAAAAAATAAGAAAGGTATGTTTCATTAGCAACGAGCAGCAACAAGGACCACACCCATGCAAGGACATGAAGTGCGCACGCACACACTGATCACCACCCAAGTGGACGCGAATGTGGGTATCCATCATTGAAATGACGGCCAGGTGTGCCGACCACCCTGAAGCTCCATGCAGCAGAGGGCGCAGGTGTAAATTCAGGAGTGGCGGACTGGGGAGAGATTACACGGAGATAAGCCTCAGCTCCAAAGGGGGCCAGATGTGCGTCTCGGGCCTCTCCGTCTCTTACACCGGACTCCTCCTCTCTGCCGTCATTACACGGGTTTTTTCCGTGTCGCTTGCGAGTTCGCCGAGACTTCGGCTTCTTGTTGTGTTGTCCTTCTTGCTGTGAAGCCAAAGATCCAGGCTGACTTCTGTTCTTCAGGCCTTACGATGAAAGTAGTCGGGACAAAACAAGGCTGCAGGTTCACCTAACAAGTTCTCCACTCGCTGCGTTTCCGTCGACCATATAACTGCGCAGTTTGACATTTTGAAAATAAATTTGCCTAATGGAAACAATAAAAACTTTTGGCGCTAGGACGAGGTGGGGGTTTTGTTTTGTTTTTTGGCCACTTTGAAATTGGTTGATTTTGCAAAACTGCAATGGAAACAATTTTTTGGCAACACGCAAGTCACATGACCAACAACCAGATGTGGCTTCTGGCTCAGACCATGAAGACAGGAAGTAGTGCTTATTGTCATGATTTGGTGGTGAAGGTGCAGACGCTTGAGACCCAGCTAAAGATGAATGATGATGTTTTTAATGAAGAAATAATCCCAAAATAGTCCAAAACACAGGCAGCACTGCTGAGCAGAAACCAGGCTCAACACAGCAACTGAGTATAAGAATGGACTGAGGCAACATAGGACAGAGAGGCAGGTGACACTAAATACACAAGAGGTAATCAGGGAATGAGACACACCTGGGAACAATCCAGAGGCGGACAGGACAGCACAGAGACTCAAAGGACATAGAAAACTCAAAATAAACACAGAGAAAAACACAGATCCTGACACTTATCATGTCAGCAAACTTATCCATGCGTTTCTTATTTAATGGCAACACTGCAATTTCCACAATATTAGTGAAATTTTGACAAAGTGTTGTCCGTATTTGCAATCAATTAATGTCTGTCAGCCAGAGGAGTGGAGTGAATTATGCCAGTTATCGACTCCATGCAGTCTGCTGGGCTTCCTCAGGTGGAAACCTTTTAGTATTATTTAGCATTATGTGTTTTCCAGCATCCACCCATTGAACTTTTGCTTTATGAGAGAGACCAACATTCAAGTAACTATGTTAACTTCAGTTGTTATGAAAACAGTTAAATATATCAAATATTGATTAAAAGAGATTTGTGATTTAACGCCTTGAAATTGGGCCTCTCTGTCTTTAAGAACACCCTCTGAAACTCCGCCTTCAGAGAGTCATCACAGCGTCACTCTACTAACCCTTTTACTACAGTTTGATCAGGGCTGGACTGTGAAGTAGCTCGTGTAATAAGCTCTGAGCAGATGCACAGTTCCACCAGCTATTTGCGAATTGCTGCTGGCTAGTCTGAAGGAGCTTTGTAAAGGGGATGAGGGAGGGGGCATCTCCGTGAGGAGGAGCTTTGTCCACTCAGGAGTGTTGGTAGAGCTGTTGCCTTGCAGCAAGAAGGTCCTGGGTTCGATTCCCGGCCCGGGGTCTTTCTGCATGGAGTTTGCATGTTCTCCCTGTGCATGGTGGGTTCTCTCCGGGTTCTCTGGCTTCCTCCCAAAGTCCAAAAACATGACTGTCAGGTTAATTGGTCTCTCTTAAATCCCCTTAGGTGTGAGTGTGTGTGTGAATGGTTGTGTGTCCTGTATGTCTTTGTGTTACCCTGCGACAGACTGGCGACCTATCCAGGGTGAACCCCGCCTCTCGCCCAGAACGTTAGCTGGGGATAGGAACCAGCAACCCTCCTGACCCCATTAGGGACAAAGGGTGGATAGAAAATGAATGGATGGATGGATGATCTTTTGGTCAGTTACTACTCAGTAAAGAAATTTCTTGGGCAGCTTTTACTTTTACTTGAGTTGCTGTACTAAAAAAACCCCAAAAAACTTCAACATATTTTTGAGTGCAGCTTTTGGGTCACAAATTTTTATACTTTCGAGACCCAAAAGGACAACTTTTGCACTTGAGTACAACTCCTACCCTCCTCTGGGTGGATGTGGAGTAACTGTGAAGCCTCATTTCTTCACAGTGCATCAGTGATTTCAGCTTCTGCCTGAACTGCAGGATCTGAACAGAACACTACCTTTCCCCTCAGTGCACTCTTTGGTGAGGTCCAAAACTCTTGCCCCACCCATAAGTGAACAACTTTTGTCACGGGGCGAAGAAAAAAAAAAGTTCATTTCATATCTTCTTTTCCTCTCCTCCTCCTCCTCCTCCTCCTCTCTCTCTCTCTCTTTCTTTCTTTCAGCCCTCCGCCCCTCCCTCCCTTCTCAGCATCAAGTGCAGCCTGAGCGGAGCGTCCCGGCCGCGACTTTCCCCCTTAGACTCTCTGAAGGAGGCAATGAGCGGGCAGCCGTGGCCCTGCTGATGACAGCGCGCCTGGGGGATGCAGTGACCGCCGATTGTTTGCCACCGGGATCATATTTGTGTACATCCGAGGACAACAAACAATACGCCGCGGATCTGGCATAATCCATCAATCGGATGCGAGCAGGTAGGGACGCCTGTATGGTCTCCTGCTCCCGAGAAAGCAAATCTTAACCCAAGCGTTTCTTTTTCCTTTTGATTTTATGTGTTTTTGAAGACTTTTTCTCTTAAAAAAAAAAAAAAAGATTTTTTGATTCACCTCTGACTAAGTTATTTGGATTTTTACATCACAAAAACTAAGGAACTTGTCAAGATGTCCAACTTTCATCAATTTTCATCGTGTGGTGCGTTCATGGAAGCAAAAAAAAAAAGCATCGGTTTTGTGTCTACACGCTGGAATAACTTGCATTCATCCCAGTGGTGCAGATGTCGATCAGCGGATATATATATATATATATATATATATATATATATATATATATATATATATATATATATATATATATATATATATATATATATATATATATATATATATATATATAGATATATTGGAAATTGGAAACATTAACAATAGCTTCATTTAGATAGAAAATAATACATATATTTTCCCTCATATGTTTATTGTCTTTCTAACTTTTTATGGATAAAAACGAAAGTCTGAAAATATGTCGAAACTGGTCATCACTAATTTTACTTTTAAAAAAAAGAAAAGAAAAGTGTGTGAGGTGAACAAAAGACCTGCACGCACAAGATTGAGCCTTAGAGCGCCACCTCTCGGCCACTTTGTTTTCCACCGGAGGATGAAGAGGGCACAGCCTCGTCATCCTCGTTAGCTGAGTTCAGCGGAAAAAAACCCCAGTTCGGTCGAAAATCAGCCTATTCGAAGACCAAAAAGCCATCATGGCAGAGTATCAGTTTCCACTGATTAACGGGGACGTCTCTCTCTCTCTCTCTCTCTCTCTCTCTCTCTCTCTCTCTCTCTCTCTCTCTCTCACACACACACACACACACACTCTCTCTCTCTCTCTGTATTTAGCAGCGGGAATGTGACGCTCAGCAGAAACTAAAAAAAATGTTTTTTTTAATTTTTTAATTTTTTTTTTTTTCATTTTTCTCTTTCATTTATTGAAAGTGTTTTACGGCCCTTTGCGGCCATGTATTTTATTACCAGTCTGTTGTATGCTGGTTAGATTTCAGCCGCTGGCTGTGTTTTATAGGAGGCTGTGGGCTGCAGCCAGGCCTCAAAAATGTCCCGATTACAGTCAGACTCGGTTGGAGGCGACGTCACAGTTACCTTGGAATATAAAACAATAAAATAAAAAAAGTTCAGAGAAGAAAGGGGAAGCGTACATGTGGAACTATATGCAGTTGGTCAGAGGTGGCCTGAGGTAGAGGGCAACTTTTTCTTTTTGTCTATCTCTGCTCTGGTGAGCTTGAATACACCAGTAGCAAAGAAAACCTAAAAATATCACAAACTTCTCATAAAAGTTCTATTTTAATATTACTTTAGGCCTTGCGCAGATGATGAAAGGCTTGTAGGTAATGATGGATGTAAAGATGAAATTTTGCTGGGAACATTTTTACTTTTCAACTAGAGAAGTATCCATTTGAAACCGAATTCATTTTCCGCCGTAAATGTTTGCTTTGAACCGATTTGTAGGGCAGACATGGGCAATTCACTTTTAATTTGTCTGTAAAGCGTTAACCAAAGCCGTAAATTCTCCTCCATCCAAATAACTTTCTTTTCCAGCGTTTGAAATCGGCAGGCTGACTTCACAGCCGCAGCCTCGCCGATGAATTTCTTTCTTTTTCCCTTTTTTTTTTTTTTTTTTTTTTTTTTTTACCGCTTTTCTAGTTCTGCGATCGTCTGTCGAATCTATTACAACACACCCCCAAGTTAACGCACGCATGTGTGGACTCGGTGGGGAGGAGGTTGACACTCCTGGGGATAGGAGGCAGCAGAACACCGTCGGTCTTCATAGTCTCTCTGTGTTTGGTGCCATTTGTGCGCATGGAGGGCCGCATCGTGGAGCTGCAGGAAACCAGATCTGGTCATTATTGAAGGAGTCGGTTAACCATGGTGGCAAACCTCCAAGCCAATGTCTCAGCTCGTCCGGCGTCTTCTCACTGCCCTCCAGCCATAGACTCAAGGCGCAGAACACTTTTAACCGCACAGCTAATGCAGCAGCTCTGGATTTAAGCTGTAAAAACTCAGCAAAAATATAAAAGCAAACGCTACTGACTTATATATAATACATATAAGTGTGACACACACACAACCCTGACCTGCTCTGTTACCGTTGAACGCTGGAGCCGCACTGCCTCCCTGTGGCCATGAATGGAATTAGCTGCGTTTCTTTTTAGTCACTGAATGTCAAGTCAGGTTTTAAAGAAATTTAGGAATCACTAAAACACAAGTAATTCAGTAAATATATACATACTTACATGTTGGTTCAGGGTTTTTGGAGGTGGTGTCTTATTTGGAATAAATAACTTTATTTCATTTAGCAGAAACCCAGACTACCTTCAATAAGACTGAATCCAACATCTAGTCATTAGAGAACTTAGTTGGGCGGAGCCAGGACTAAAGCATAGTACCCCAAAACATTAGAAGACATAAGAAAACAATGCTTCATAAATTGAGGTTAGGAAAGTTTACACGTCTTTAGTTTTACATGAGACAGTTGTTATATCTGCAAATACCTTCCATGTTTTGTTCTAAGAATGTTTCATAGAGGAAGATCCTCAGAGACAGACCACCTCCTTCTTTCATTTCCTGCGTAAATAATTATCAGTTTCAGTGTACATATCAACTAGAAGACAAAGTGTCAACAGTTTAAGGGGTTAAACAAACACTGTTCATAAAAATAATGATGATGTTTCTCAAATAATATTTTCTCTTATGGAGTTATTTTAAGATGGTAGCATTCCACTTCAAAATGGGACCGACCTGGACTAGTTGTTAGTGAAAATGCCTAAGGAAATATCTACTGCTTTGAATGTTTTTAGCAAAACCTATCATAAAAAAAATTGTAAGTATACCCTTCAGGCTCATATGTTTGAGCAAATGTGCTACATTCACCAAAGTATTAATAAATCTATACCAAATATGTGTGCAGAAGCTCACTGTAGTGTATTTGCTTGTATATCTTAAATGCCACAATGTTAGAGTGGCCCCAAACCCTATGATTCAAAAGTTGGTTCTTGTTGGTACCTGTGAATGTCAGAAGTATTAATGTGTGTAAATTAATGTGTTCATCTCTGGTTCTCTACATTTCAGAGCCAGGCCCAACTTAACTATGGGCCCTATACCACTTTGCATCCTGCTTCCAGTGACGGTGCTGACTGCGGTGGTGGCTGTAACTGCTGAGGAAAACACAATTGACGACCAATACACCTGGCCCCAAGGGAAGGTGCCGCTGGTAAGGAAACGACGCACTGTGCCCCTCAGCAGCCCCAGCTTTGCAACTCACCCTCAACTGGAGCTGAGTGGCACCTGTGGGATCGAGTGTCAGCGCCACATTCCCTCGCCTTCCCTGAATGATTTGGAGCAGTTCCTATCCTACGAGACGGTCTACGAGAATGGCACACGCACGTATACCTCCGTTTCTGTGCATGGCCTCAATGAAGTCACTGTCTGGTCCAGAAACACTTCATCAAGGTCCCGTCACAAGCGGGAAGTGTACGGCACAGATACTCGCTTCACCATCGCTGACAAGCAGTACTCCACTAAATATCCCTTCTCCACCTCGGTGAAGATATCTACAGGGTGCTCTGGGGTGCTGGTGTCACCCAAACACGTGCTGACAGCTGCACACTGCATCCACGATGGAAAGGATTATCTAGACGGAGTTCAGAAGTTGCGTGTTGGCATTCTGAAAGAGAAGAGCAGACGAGGAAAGGGAGGCAAAGGAAAGGGAGGGAAAGAAAGAGGCCAAAGAAGAAAAGGGGACAAAGGTAAAGAAGAAGGACTGGAAATGGAGGAAAAGGGCGGTAGAGGAAGAGGAAAAGGCAAGAAGATCCGGAGTCGTCGAAGTGTTGACTCTGGCAAACCTTCATTCAAGTGGACCAGAGTCAAAAAGACCCAGGTTCCTAAGGGTTGGTTTAAAGGTGTGTCAGATGGACTGGCTGCGGATTACGACTACGCCGTTCTCGAGTTGAAGAGAGCCCCTAAAGTCAATCACATGGATCTAGGTGTTATACCTTCCGTTAAGAAGCTCCCTGCCGGTAGGATCCATTTCTCCGGCTTTGACGATGACCGACCCGGTAACTTGGTGTACCGGTTCTGCTCTGTGTCTGAGGAATCCAATGACTTGTTGTATCAGTACTGCGACGCCAAACCCGGCTCCAGCGGCTCAGGAGTTTACATCCGCCTCAAAGAGCCGGGCAAGAAGAAGTGGAAGAGAAAGATCATTGGGGTTTTCTCTGGTCACCAGTGGGTTGACGTCAATGGGGACGGGATGCAGCAGGATTACAATGTGGTCGTGAGGATAACGCCGCTCAAGTACGCGCAGATCTGCTACTGGGTCCATGGGGACTCAAGTGAGTGTCAGGTAGCCTAAAACAACATGGAAACTCCCCACTTTTCTGCTTCTTACCCATCAGCTCACACCATAGTTCCTCCTTACAGACTTCACCTACATTAACACATCACCTAGTTTCACCAAGCAGAAACTAGGCGACTGCTTCTTCTTCTTCCCCTTCCCATCTTTTACCTTGTGTGCCTCCTTATGACTCTGCTACAGTGATTCAAGTGAAGAAGTGGCGACAATAGGAACTCATCAATGCATCAAAGGAACTGTGGCTTGTCAGTTGTCTTTATTTATTTGTTTGAAATATATATGGGAAAAGAAATCCGCTTTAAGTATTTTAAGTCTACTTTGACAGTTTTCAAAAATAAATTGACCTCTATGGTCGTAGTACAGTAAATGGTTTATAGTGTAAATCACAAACACCTGCAAGGTATTATTATTAAAGAAAAGGCCTCTCCACCACTGTAAGCATAAAATGTGGTAATTGGCAATAACAAGACGCCCAAAAACCAACTTAAATACTTTATTTAAAAAAAAGAATGGCGTAGCTGGAGATGGGCACCAGCAACCCTCCCGACCCCATTAAGGGACAAGGGTGAACAGAAAATAAATGGATGGATGGATGGATGGATGGATGGATGGATGGATGGAAAAAAAAGAATGGTATGACAATTCAGAGAAAACAAAACAATTAATAAGCTGATAATTTGATTTGTGTATATCTCGAACATTGTATTAGATGTTCTGTTTGACACTTATCTTTTAATGAGTGTTTTTCTCCTTCTGGATGCTTTTTAGAAGACGTTTTTTTTGTATGATTTGTCTCATCCTCTTTCTTCTGTTCTTGCAGTACAGTGAAATGTGGTTTCATTGTTGTGCACATAACTATAACAGAGAATGACGTGGTGCTAATTTATGGGACTGTAATCTTTTTGTTTCCGTTCCGGAATGACTTAGAAAATATTTTTGGTGGCCTAGTACTGTAACTTTAAGCTTAAGGTGAGGCTACATGTTTGCGTTACATTAAGACGGAACCATTCAACAATTTACTTGAGCTGTTTTTATTTCTCTATTTTAAGGGTAACATTTTTTTTTTTAAAGTCACTTTGTTTTTATAGAAGTAGTTTAAGATTAAATTTAATATTTCTGACTTGTTCCTGTTGCTTTTACTCCAAGGAAATGCAAGACTGTCCTTTTAAATACCAAATATCTGCAAGTAATTATTAGCGTTGAAGTCTACAAGCCATTAAAACCAAGATTTCCCTTTGCGTGTGTGTGTCTATGTGATGAAAACAAATGCATCTAATAAAACAGCAAAGAGTAAGATGCTATATAAGGTTTTTGGCATACGTTAAGTGCAATGTTTTGGCAGAAGAATCTCTGCCAAATGTTGAACAGAGTGGCGGAAGTGTTATGATTAGGTGCTACAACATTTCTTCAGATACTCAGATTCAGAAAAAGATTTGACTGGGAATGGGCCTCAACAGAGATTCGTATGTTTGTTTTTAGCAAGATATTCACTAAAAGTGGCATAAATGGGAGACATTTGGTTACACAAACAGAGCAAGTTTTGAACATGCGTATGGATAAACATGCTAGGTTGTTAGTAGCCTCTGACACAAAAGATTTTATCCATTTATTCCACAGAACAATGATACATCTCTTGACATTTTGGTTAAGGATATAGTTATACTGCGAGTGACGATGTTGTTCATTAGTACTTTTAACAGTATGAATTCCTCACAGAAAATATAAAAACAGGAGAACACTTTTTTTTTTCTGCTTCTCAGTTTAGTAAAATGTATAAGAGTGTTAATTCCACGAAGTTTGTGGTGATTAAACCAGGCGTCCACGTTTCAATTTAAGCAGGGTGCACATTAAAATGAAGCACCCCAAAGAAAGTCAGAACAGCTCAATCCGTCATCCAATTTATTGCATCTCGAGGGGCTTACATGCACTGGGAAGGGCCACTGTAAATAAAATAAATTTACAATAAAACAAACAAACAAAAGAATTACAATTCTAATAATTCGGCCATGAAAAAATGTTAATATTCTCCCATGATTTACTCCGACTCTTAACCAACATGACAGAGAACAGACACAGAGAAAGATATTTCACTTTCTGTAGTTTTCAGCACAGAAGAGGAGACTGGCGTTAAATTATGACCAAATGTATGATTACGCTCAAAGTGATTTGACTGAACTCTGGGTTAAAAATGGCAGAAAGGTTCAACTATAACCTCAAACAGAGTTCTCCAGAGTTGGAGGCTCCACAACGGCAAGCCGGATCCTATCGATTAAGAAAAGGGTCAAACACGATGCTCAGATGGAAGCAAAACAAATGTTTTGTTTAGTTTTACTACGCACCGCGGTGCTGGAGCAGGTTATGTTCACCTCGAGGCTAAAGGTACAGCGCGGTGTTTTGGCCGCTAGCAACTTCGAGGAGGATCCATCAGAGGAAAAGCCCTTGTAGCTTGTAAATAATGTCAACTTTGAAGTTTCCTAACGAGGTAAAGACATTTAGCGTGTCGTTAGGAGTCACGAATGCACATGCGGCATCGTCCTTTGATGAGTGATCCTGTGTGTAAACAGAATTTGCTTTGCTTAGAGGACAAAACACCACTACGTATCTTTAAACTTTTTCATTAAAGTAAGCTGAGCAGAGAGTGACCGAGCATTCTTTGCAAAATCAACCAGGCGTGGGATAATTACTGGTCTTTGGGGTACACCAAAGTTGCCAGAAGCCAGAGAAAACAGTGGAGCGTTTTCTCAGGCTGCCCCTCCCCAACGTGCTGCTGCAAAGTTGCCTAAAATGTGGCTACTGCACTTTTCCCTCACTTACAAGGACTTGGATATACTTCCATTTGGGGAAAATGTGTGCAGTCAAGGTGTTTGGACTAAAAACTAAGACCACCCATCACCCTTATTAGTGCTGTTGGCAAGCTGTGAGTGGGATATAGTCTCACTAACAATTAATAACAATTATATATACTTCTGCTTCTCTATAAATTGAAGAATGATAAAAAAGGATACAATTATGAGCAGGAGGAAGCTAAAAACATCTGCTAAATTAACAGCTGGATATTCTATGCTTTTGCTCTAATGCACCAAGCAAAATTAAGACAATAAATAAATATTAAAAATAATGGGGTTTTTTAAGGGAATGATGAACATTTAGCAATTTTTCAGGAGTGGAGGGATTGATAGTTATCTCTTAAATGAAAGCAATTAGAATAGGTTTAATTTCTGTTTAAGATCCAGAGAAAATACAGTGATGTGACTGAATGGTCTCTGAAAGCTATGAAATTCACAAACTGGCCCAGGCCTACAAGTCTTCACATTTTAATTACTATAATCATATTAATCTTGTCGTTCTGACCCGTCTGAGCATGGTGTTTGCTATCGAAGTTGTGAAAGTGACAAAACAGACTCTTAATATCGACCACGGGAGACCAAGCCAACGACTTTTAACGTTTCTACTCAAGGGTAGTTCAAACACACCTCTAAGAAGACTAAAGTGTAGTTTTCCGGAAGTACATAAAGTTCCAAGATATGTTCTTTAATAGAAAGGTACGCAGATAGCCACAGTCTGGAGAAATGAACCAAAATGTACATACGACTACAGGACATAAAAAGAAGAAACTATAGAAAATTAGGCCACAAGTAAAAACAAAAAGAAAAAAAGAAGAAGAAAGGACCACTTGCTGTTTTTTAATAACGGAAAATCCCACCAAGGTTGATCTTACATATACAGTATATTAATCTTTTAGTGGCGGTCTTACTCGTTTCAGTTAGTTCCAATGATGACGGCAAATAGAGGGATACTCACAAGACTTCTCACGATTTCATGTCTGATTCACTTTGGAGATTCTCCTCAACAGACGTACAACAAAGACAAAATCCTCACCAAAGAAACATCTGTACATCAAAGAGGACCTTTCCTGTAAAACATCACACACATTATGCCTCTTCAAAAATCTACAGGGAGTTTTGTTTACCAATATCATCCAACCAACATGGGAACACACACAAGCTCCTCCCCCCCTCAGTAAGGAGGCGGAGACATTAATGCAATGTGGGCGGGGCTTGGGGCACCAAAGCACGTCAATCATTCAGTTCAGCACGATAAATAAATCTAAAACACATATTTCTTCACTTCCTCTCACTTACCGTCCTGAACAATTTTTATTATTTTTTTTATTTTTTTGTCAGGATTCTGTGTCATTTTGTTTCGACGATAAAATTAGTACATCGACATAAGCACAAGCTCTGGATTAAATTTCTTTTTTTTTTATCTTATATTTGTATATAATCCATTATGGTTCACTTTCACAGTTTGTGCTACAACATCACACAGGAGAAGTTGGGTCATGGACAGGTGAGGAGGAGAAAAGGAGGAATGCAACATTGCTGGCATCTGGAGATGTTGACAGGCGCCAGGTAAACGCTGAGAAGGCTCTGATCCAGAAAGAAAAGCAGCTGGGAGACAGGAAACACAAGATTTCAACATCAGACTTATTCATCTTTTTTGCTTTCAATAAAGTGAACGTCCTTTGTTTCTACATAGCACATAATTGAGCACTTTGACATTTAAAAAAAATAAATTTGCTTAACAGAACCTTGTTTTTTGGTAAAAGTTTTGCCGCTGATGAGATGGGGTTTTTTGGGGGGGGACTGAGTCAAAACTGATTTATTTTGCAAAACTGCAATGGAAACACTTTTTTTATTTTTTTTGCATCACACGAATCAGATGATCAACAACCCGGATGTTACCACTGGCGCAGACCATGAAGAAGACAACAGCAACAGGAAGTAGTTAGAGGATAACGGTACGGAGTGTTTTTTAATGACGTGAACAAATTTATTTATCAGATTTTAATTACATTTCATATGCAATAGAAACACCACAATTCTGAAATTGTGTTCTTGCGACATTAGCAGAATATTGACAAAGAAATGCAGCTGCTTATGCTAACGCTTTGCATACTTTTACAGATGACTATATAAGAGCACCACATCCATATTTTATTGTTCCCCATATTAAACAAATGAAACTGTAAATACCTTTTCTTTTGTTGCGATATTTTTTTCAAATATCGGAACTTGTAACTTTAGATATGGATTAAATCACAGTCACAGTGTTAAAAAAGACATTATGATTAATTAATAGAAAGAATTGTGAAACACAAATGTTCCAGGTCTCTACTCAGAGTGCCAGCACCACCTACTGGTGACATGCTGTATGTCACTGCAAAAGTATGAACGATGGAGCCTACCAGTGGCTTATGGTTACTTTATTCAAGAAGAAGAAGAATAAAAGACATCTCCAAACTCAAAGTATACACAGCATGGAAATATAAAACAGATTTTTCTACCTGGGGTACTATAAGAAGTCCTTGAGGTCGAGGTCTGCCAGAGGATCCTTGGGCTTCTTGGGGCTCTGATTTGCAGGTCCTGAAGAAAGCTAAGACAAAACCAGGCAAAATGGATCCTTTAAAGCATGAGATTTTCACCGAGATACACAAAATATTTGTAAGCCCCTGTTATCATTAAAACACGAAGGAGGTTTTATGTTAAAGAGAAAAATCTGTTTTAATATTCAGTGCCTTGGAGCTTCTTTTTTTTTGCACCCAAGCACTGTTTTTGTGAAAAGTTTGTTTTAGCAGCGTTATGTCGCAGACAGAAGAGCAATGCTTCTGAAGCACATTTTTTTCTTGGCTTTTTAAAAAAAATGTTTTTATTCCCTCTCTTATAAATGCCAGCTTCATATTGAAGGGGTCCTGGCTTTGCTGTTATTTACGTTCCCACTCCCAACCTAAAATGATCCAGAAGCCAATTATCCCCTACAAACCAGCATTAAAAGTGCTAATTTTAGCACTTTAAACACATAAAAGTGCATTAAAAGTGCAGTTTTTAGTGCACTTTAATTTCTTACGTGTCAAGAAATTTCTTGACATGTAAATCAAGAAATTTATTTGACCAATGGGGTCAAGGTGTTTTGCTGTGGTACGCAGCTGAACTTTTCTTTACAAAAGTGTGTGACTTTTCAAGCCAGTTGCGTTATTTTATTTAGGACATCAGAATAAACGAGGGCAGAAACAGCTATTGTGCTGAAATTTGCGTCGTTTCATCACAGGAAATCTGTCTGGTTGCACCCGGATAAAAAAAGATCAAGGTGTATGAATGCCTACTTAAAGACACTTTAATGTTTTTTATCGTATATGATGGGTTACCGGCGCCCCGGGTGCAGCTCCAGCAACCCCTGTGAACGCAGGTCTCATCATGGGCTGCCCCATCATAGGCTGACTCATCATGGGCTGCATCATTGGGACCCCTGGCCCTCCAGCAGGAGGCTGTTGGAAAGAGAATGAGATCAGAGATCATTACTATTTATAAATGAATTACAAATATGTTGTATTTTAAACAGTGATTCAATTGTTTTCGCCAATTCTCTAAGCACAGACATTAAGAAGCTCACCATGCCAAAGCCAGGCTGTGCGCTCAGTGTTGGCACCATTGGCGCACCAGGGGGCGCTGCTCCTGGCGCACCGGCAGCCTGAACATCCAGACAGATTATTTAGTTCTCAGAGCATTTTGGGTCAACAAACTCTATGAAGTTAGAAAATAACCACAAAACGGGTTAATTTCAGTAGTTCGGTTTGAATTTGATATACAGAAAGCGACACATTTCAAGCATTCGTTTCGCCAACTGTGAGGGTCGATGATTGTGGCTGACAGCTAATAAAAAAGCCAAAAATCATTTTCCGAGAAAAATGGTTTTTGAGAAAACTGTAAATCAGGATGAGAATAAACTTTACTGATTTGTCGACAAGCTACTGTTTCCAAAATGCTAGATATTAGCAAAGATAAATATGAACAGTAAATTTATATTAAAAATATACATTTTATAAGTAATTTAAAAATGACCAAAATATAACATAATTTAATGAATTAAAATAACAATAAAATATTAACAAACAGAACATTTCCACTTAAAAAAAATCCTGATTGAGTTTTCTGGTTATTGTATATTTCTGGACTGGACTTTGGGTTTTCATTTGCTTTGAGGCATAAACTTCAAGATTTACAGAAGTATTAATCAGAGCGTCAGTAAAGAAGCCATTGTGTATTTTTCTGTGTGCTGTGAGAAGAAAGTAATTTGTGGTGTTATATCTTCTGTTTTAATTTACTATTTTAATGAACCTCCATTTCTTATGAGCTGCCAAGCTGATGCTGCTGGTCAATTAGCTTATGCTACAATCTGGCACAGCGCATCAGATGGGGGCTTTTATGTTTGATTCGTACTTTGTCCCTTTCTAAATAAAGTTTAGCATCATTATTAAATAAAGACTTGAAATAAATCACTTTGTGTCCTGACTCTAAATATGAATTCCACTTTTCTGAGACACACATAGATGCAAGTATATTGTTTAATCTTTTTTTTTTTGCTAAGCTTTTACAAAAACGGCTTAATTTTTTTTTGACTCACTGCAAACTCCTGGGTTTCCTTAGACAGAAACTTTTTAAACTACTTTGAATAATTAATTGTGCATACTGTTTGGTAACTAGGACCAGTAGGAATGTTTGTGTGAATGAATTGAAAGGATTTTTCTGTGAAGAGCCTTGAGACGACATTTGTTGTGAATCTTTTGGAGCAAGAGAGGCTCATAAACAGCTTTTGTTCTGGTTCTGATTGTGGAGTTGCTGTTCTCACCATGGGGGCCCCCGGGGAGCCCCAGCTTGTGGGAGCGACCTGCGGCATCCAGTTGGCGCCTCCTGTCAGCTTCTTCTCACTGAGCGGATCCCTTTAAAAAAAAAAAGAAATAAAAAAATAGTTGCATTGTTAAATTCTGTCCAGATCATTTACTGAGGATTAGTCACTAACAGGATGCTTATTTTAACGGTACATTCCTGTTCTTAATCACGTGCTTACTTTTTTTTCATTCCAAGGTCTGAAAAGATGAAAGAAAACAAAGAATTACCTTACAAAACCTGCACTTTTTGTTGTTTTTTTTAAAATCATTTTCCGTGTGTCAATAGTTGCTGTCTACCTCCAACCAGGTTGGCCAGCGACGAGTCCAGGTCTCCTCCGATTGTTTTGGTGGGAGGCGGGGTGGCGGGCGGGAGGGCTGATATTCCTCCTGGTGCGCTGGGGGTCCCTGTGCTGCCCGCCGTGCTGCCTCCGGTGCTCTGGGGCGTCACCGCCGGCATCAGCAAGTCGCCTAGGCCGCCGAACACTAGCGGAGAGTCGCGGGGAAAACCGAGAAACGATTACCGACGTGTGACTGCAGCATCCGGCCAAAGGCAGGCAGAGGGCGGAAACGTGGGAGCAGGGACAACACAGGGACGGTCCAGCTGTGGCAGCATCTGCAGACAAGCTGTGCATGGCAGCCACCGTGTCACACCGAACTGAGAATGCAACGGAGCATTCAAGGCTACGCAGCGGCAGCAAGTGCAACCGCGTTGGGTAGAAACATGAAACCAGGTGACATCAAGGCCATTTCACATACATTTTTGTCAGTGTTGTTCATAGAGAACACATCTTTAGTTCAGCAATAAATATTCAGCACCCTCCACACCTACTGACTGATTGCAAAATTTACTGCAGCAGCATTTCAGACTGAGACACGCAGAAAAGCCCGTTTATTGATTAACATCTACTTTTAGGCATGGTGGAGGATCTGTGATGCTGCGGGTCTGTTTCGCTTCCAAATGACCTTCAAGTCTCGTTTATGGTGAATGGCATCAGGATTTCTCCCAAATTTCAGGTAAATTCCATAAAATATTTGTAAGAAAAGTGAAAACGGGTCTTTTATCTTAACACAGGTTCAAAGTCTTTGGGCAGGTTGGCACAGATGTGTGTGAAAAAAACACAACATCTCCTCTTTTTACCTCACCATTTCAGACCTAACGCCTACTGAAGTGACGATATGACCTGGAAGACAAAACAGTAAAACGGAGGAAACATAGATCCGGATGATTGAGAAGTATTGCACAAACCCTTTGTACGCCCCATCCTGGCAAAATGAAATCCTCTCGAATCAAATCCAAATTTATTTAAATGGCATATTTGAGGACAACTGCCGTTGATGAAGAGCATTAATCCTCAAAATAGGGTGAAATCACATGAAACACTAAATTATTCTACATTTTTCTCTTAGATTATGCTGCTGAAATAAAAATGTGAATTTATTTCAAGCATGTCTATGCATCTTTATCACAAGTGTCCAGAAATACGGAGGGCACTGCAACTTCTTTAAAGAAATCCTTGTCCATGGTGAATTCATAACAACAGTACTTTCTATACCTGCAGATTTACCAAATATTACAGCTACAAGTTTGGTGAAAGGTATGAATAGCAAAAGGCCTTGGTGACATATGGCTGCCTTAAAAATAAAAACAGATAACAAAAATCTCGTCTCATGCGTTAGACATGAGCATTTCTTTTGCGGCATGCAATGGGGAGAGAGAGGGAGCACCGTCCAAACTGCACTGCAGAGTTGAACTCACCATTAACAGATTAGATGAAGCAAGCAATGACCCAGCAGAGTGGAAGAGGACAAGAAGAAGGGAAGAAGAGAAGAAGAAGAAGAGTGGGTGGAAAGTGAAGAAAGCACAGCGTTTGTGAGAGTGCAAAGAAAGTGAAGACAGAATCGGGCAGCGGTGCTGAGGAGGAAAGCAGTCAGCAGGAAGAACAGTTGTACGTCAGGAGGCCAATGGCGGCGGTGCGTTTCAGTGCCTCGCTCATGCAGAAA
Source organism: Gambusia affinis (assembly GCF_019740435.1). Taxonomy (NCBI): domain Eukaryota; kingdom Metazoa; phylum Chordata; class Actinopteri; order Cyprinodontiformes; family Poeciliidae; genus Gambusia; species Gambusia affinis. The sequence continues at coordinate 5,846,241 of NC_057872.1, forward strand.
CCAAGCCGCCAGCAGGAAAAGGGAGCGAGGTCCGCAGCTCATCGACAAGAAAACCGAGCACACCAAGCAGAGCAGCTTTACCATCAAAATGCTTTGGGTTGTTTTTATTCCTTCTCTTTATTTTTTTTTTTGGTTACACATGGCATGACAGAGGAGTGTGTTGTTAAAGGGAAACTCCTAAATTCCACCCACTTGATGCGTCAAAGCCACCGGAGGGCGCCGGCGAGGCGGACGCAGGGTCTGGCGCTGCCGCGGTCGGTGCTATCGGCACTACCGAAGCCGCGGCGGGGACCGGCGGTGTCGGGGACGGGAGCGAGGCCAGCGAGTCGAAGCCGGTCTCCAGAAGGTCGTTCTGCACCGGAGCCAGGGCAGCCGGGGCAGCCAGCGTGGGGGAGATCAGGCCTGAAGGAAAACACAGGAAGGACCCAAACCGTTCACTCTGCTACCGGACTGGATCCAATCAAGAAAGTAAAAATTTAAAGGACCAGTTTTATGTAGTTTCGAGCCACATTAGAGCCATTTTATGGCACAATAAAGTAGCTGTTACCTTCAGTTGTAATAAAAATACCGTAAATATCAACATAACATAAAAGAAATTGAACTTTGTAATTTAATGCCTTTAAATTGGGTCTCTGGCTCCTACTTTTTCTGACACTCTGCCTTCAGGGAGTCATCACAACACTGATCTATAAAGCGTTTGCATTTTTAAGAGCGTTTTCTCTGAGAAGTAGCTCCTATAATGAGCTCAGCAGGTGTGCAATTAGCAGTGTTTGCTAATTGCTGCTGGCTAGTCTGAAGGAGCTGAGTGGGGGAGCTTATATGTGGAGGAGCTATGTGGAAAATTTACACATAGCTAATTTACACGTATCATGTAAATAAGTCATGGTAGTACATTTATATCGGATGTTCATTTATTAGGGAAACAGCTTCTTTTTTTTTTATACTCCTTTGCTCACTCCTCATCTTATCCACCCAATTTCCTTTTGATTTTGTTGTCTGGTGAAGCATTTCTGTATTGTTGTTGCTGTTTGTTTATGGTGATTGTGCTGCTTTGTCCTCCTCATGTGATCTGGTGCGTCCAGATTTACCCTCTTTCTTCTCATCAGAGAAGACGAAGCGTCAGGCCTGAAGTCTCCTGACAACCTGAAGATACTGAATGGCCGATCCGTCAACGGACTGTTTCACTAATAGACACTCAAACATACTGACACTTTTGTTGCAGTTAACGCAAAAGCACAATTCAAACTGGCCAGGGCTAAATGAAATGAGCTGGACAGAACCGAGGCAAAACAAAACCTGGAGGACGTATGAGGTGAAATATTTCAAATGAGCTGCGAGCCACTCTGGAACTGCTGTGTATTTAACTCAAGTGGGCTTGCCAAGTCTGTGAAACAGGAACATTAATCCGTCTAATGCGTCTCTATCGTTACTCACTGCTTGCCATCTTCATCGGCACCGAACACTTCCAGCAGCCATTTCCCATTTTTAATTTAAACACTCAGATTTTATAGAGGAGCGCGAGCGTTAGCGCAGGCTAACCTCCCAGCAGATCGCCTCCCGGAACCGCAGGGGCAGAGCTTTGCTTCTCCTCCACAGGACCGCTGAAGGAGTCTACAGGGAGAGGGGTGAAAGGTCGGCTCAGCATCACATAGAAAGAGACAGCAGGATTCAGATATATAGTAGGGGGCTGAAAGGTCGACTTCTGCTGTTTCGGCACAGTAATCGCTATTCAGTGGAAATATAAATTAATTTGTCTGGACTGAAAATAGCTTCGTTGTGATGTGTATTCTTCACCAGGGTTTAAATACTGTGTCTTTCAACCAAAACATTTATTGCAAAATGTAAAGTTAAAATTCAAGGATGACATTTTCGGTCTCGGGAAAACATCAGCAAGATGTCAGACCAAATTACCGCAGACAGAAACGACATCACGTCTAAGGACAACAATAATCTGATCATGTGATCTATCATGTCATGTCTGTGGTGAAAATGGTTAGTATGTTTACTGCATAGAAATTCAAACCCTCTTCTTTAAGAATATTTCAGTCCAGTTTGCTTCAGATGCTGTTGTCTTCTAAGGTCATTCAGTCTGAAGATGTTGTCCTGAGACCGGGGGGGATCTTGTAAAATGTATAAAGTACATGAGTTTGTTAGTTGCCGAAGTTACCAAATTATGTAACTTGACAACAGCTGGGATTGAATGCTCATATAGGTTTGATCCTGAAAGGAAATTCTGCAGGAAATACTTTGATGGCGTGTCTGTGTTTTCTCTGCACTGCAGGATGTTTGGTAACATAGACGGCGATCGTTACACCGAGTGTTTTTGTGCACTGTGACATTTATTACCCAGTAGGTCAATGACCGGCTCTGGCTTGGGTGGAGAGGAGGCTTCCGGTACGGGAGTCGGGGCGGGGGCAGGAGTTGGGGCAGGAGAAGGCGTGGCGGTTGGAGCTGGAGATGTAAACGTATCTAAGACGAAAGTGGGGAGAAAAAAAACTATGATTAGATCAATTCAAATTATTCATTGACAAACAAAAAACAAAAGGATGTTTTGTTTTTTTCTCTCGAGTTCTTCTGCCTGTTTTTTGTTAAAGAGCGAAGCACATTTGCGTGCAGAAAAGCAGAGAGAGGCAAGCATCCCTGCATCGTCACTGCGTGTCCACATCCTGGAAGCGTGCAGCATTCGGGGACAAGACGTCCGTAGCTAGCATGCAAACTTATCTGGCTGCACTCCTCATGAAGGGTTAGGAAGAGAAACAGCCATGAAAGTCAAGATAAAAGCAGCTTGACCAACTCACCCGTCACAATGTCTCCAACCGGAGCCGGCTCGGGCAACGGAGAGGGCCCGCGTGAAACGGCAGGTAGGTCTAATTTACCAACGCAAGCAAGAGCCAGGATACAGGAAGGGAGGAAAAAAACGTGGAGGTCGGGGGAGCAAAGAAAAGCGTTAGCGTGGCAGGTAGAAACGGAAAAAGAAAAAAAAAGCCGCAGCCACAGAGACAATCCGGCAATTGACGAGTGGGGCACATGCACATTTCTCATATCACTATGAGGGACAAATCAGGACACGTAAGGGAGAAAAATAAGAAATAAATAAACTGTCGACAAAGGAGAATTACTATGGACACCAGAGGAGGTGAAGAGGCTCCACAAACAGAGAAAGGGACATCAACTCCTGTACCTGCACCAAAAAGGTCTACGCTAGGAGTGGTAGCGGCTTTGGATTCTGTGGTAGGGCTTTGCTCAGGCATAGAATCAAACATATCTAAGAACAGGGACAGACAACCACATGGACATTCAGATTCAAGTCCGGTGCATGATGAGTTATAAAGAAGAGAGATGAGGGGAAAGCAGAGAGAGCAGATTTGTTTTTTTACTTCGATTAATTCAGTGAGTCAGAAGCTGTGTAACGTTTCAGTGCAATGAAACGAGACAATGCAAATGTTAAAGTGGAATATTGCTAAATTTCAAACGTCCACATATGTTTGACGTGAAATCTGTCCAGTTTTACTGACTTATTGTCAAAATTATGTGTGCATGTAATTTCAAGCACTGCGATCGAAAACTACAATGTTTCAACACTGGAAACTGACCAAAAGAAATAAGAATGAAGTTAGTTTAAAGCAATATTATTTTATCCTTACAAGCCAATCTATAAGAAAATACAGTTCCTAAAAAGGTTAATGTGATTCTCTAACTTTCATCTCCAGTGATTGAGGCCTCTGCTAAAATGTATTATTATTAAATCAGCAGGTAACGGCTCTGACTCTAGATAATTATATTTTTAAATGATTGATATCAGGAGTCTCTAATGAAACACAGCTCCCGATGCCTGATGTCGGGAACTGTCTGTAATCAGATCAGACAGGAACGAAATGTGAACTTCACTGTAAAAGTCTTCCACCTTTTACAGTGAAGGTCAAAGTGTGAGAAACAGGCAGAGGCTATAGGTCTCTAGAGCAGGAAAACAACTTCCTCTACAAGTTTACCTTTACACACTCAACTGGAAGGGCATCAGCGTATATTAGTTATTTAGCTATAGTAGCTAAATTATCAACAAGTCATATCAAAAAAGAGAAGAACTATGCTAACATTAGCCTAGCACCTCAGCTCACTGCTCAAAATGAAAAGAATAAGAGCAAACAACTTTTTTATTTGTATTCCAGAATCATTGACTGAAATGAGGATATTTATCTTGCTGAAAAGTTACATTTGAGTTAATTTTGTCTTACTTCAAGTGTACAAAAATATCTGAACAAGAAACTGGATTGAAATACTTTGTACTTTCGCACAGTGTGAATAAAATGAACTAAACTGATCTGAATTTGTATTGTTGTTTCGCTGTTCCATCATTCACTTTTTTTCTAAATCAAAATGGAAAAGACACATTTTGATCATCGAGTTCATTGATATTTTTGTGCAATAATCAAAATATCAGTGAATGACCAAAACAGGAAACATTTATCCTTATTGGAGATTTTCCATTTGTAAATATTCCAATCGCACCGGCAATGAAGCCAGTTGCTTATCTGAACTACATATCTGTTCAGGTTTATGAAGCGAATTAGAGCATTTTAAAAAGAGATATGTAAAGCATAGAATCTAAAATGAAGCAATATTCCATTTTAACTCAAGTGCATAAGCTACAATAAGGCATTCTCAGAAGGATCTAAAGTTTTAACAAACAGCAGAAGAAAACGGTTTTCTTCCCTTTAAGGTTTGGCACTTTGTTAGTATTCAGTCAAAAATCTAAGCACGTTGACACACCTCTGTCTATAAAATGACATTTGCCTTTATGCCCCAAAACATCTGATTTTGTTTTGTTCCTCATACAAAAAAAAAAAAAGTGTTAAATTTGTTTTTGTTTCTTATTCTTTCCATACAAATTCTTTTCGGCTTCTACAGAGGCAGTCAAAGTGCTTGGATAACAGTAAACAAAATGAAACGTATCACTTGCACCATCATCATAATCAGCAGCAAAGAGCAACACAATCAGAGTCATCTAAAAAGTCATCGTCTCTGTTGCCACAATGCAGGTCAAATGCAGTGAATGAGTGCGTAATGAGAGCGAGAGGACATTACCACCAAAGATATCTAGAGTCGGGGCAGCTGCAGACTCTGTGGTGGTGGTGTCACTGGTGGTTGTGGTGGTAGTAGTAGTAGTGGAGGAAGGGGCGGGAGCAGCGGGGGCAGCGATGGGGGCGATGACGGTCGGCGCCTCACTAGAGGTGGGAGGAGTGATGGCGGTGGCGGCCTCCGAGTCGGAAGGCCTCATAGCGAACAGGTCCAGCTCTGGAGCAATCCTTGAGCTCCCTTCCGTGGTAGCGAAGGGGTCTTTAGGAAGAGCAGCGGAGGATTGGTGAGGACAGGTTAGAGTGGGTTATGATTGGAGAAAAGGAAAAAGGCCGTTTAGGGATGGTGAAAAACAACATTTACTTTAAAAAGCATGGTTCTGAGGGGAAAAGCTGTCTAAAGCTTGAGATTACTTAATGTGCATTTATTTGTTAGCAGGAGTGGCTTCCATAAGTCACAATTAACGCCCTCTAACTTCATGAAGCATGACTGAGTGTTTCTGAAGCCTGCTGGAGTTGTAATAGAGGACATATCATCAAACAGGAAAAGCAATGACAAAATAAACACAGCCAGATTGTTTTTCCTTCAGTGGCACCGACTTATATCCGTCTGAACGTCTCTGAAATTATCTGAAAATGGCTGTCTACTGATGTTGTACATCTAACTTGAATAAATTTGAGAAGATTTGTGGAGAAAAATTTGAGGAAAAAAAAATATATATATAGTTGAGCCAAGTGTAGAGAGACGTGCCCGTATCAACTGTGGACCAATTTTACCCAAATATCACTTTTATTTATAATATTTTAAAAAACAAATGCAAAAAACATTCATCACCTTGAAACTGTGTGCCAAATTATTTGAAAAACAAAAACAGAACAAAAAAGCAAATTGTGGAATTAGGCTTTAAAATAAAATAGCTACTTAGCTTCTGCTAGTTAGCACTGAGTATGTATTATTTTTGATTTTACTTTATGCTTTTTTTTTTTTGCAAAACCACTAATATCTACTAAAATTGTTCTCCCTAGCTACATTTTAAGCTAGTGGGTTGATGTTTATTTAAAGGGAATGAGTGAAAATCAAACCTAAAAGTTGTCTCTAACAATACTTTTAGCATAAATTTAACATGCTAATGCTAACATAGTGGTTGTGATGCCACATTCATTGACCAACCTAGCAGTCTGCTACATTGAAGTGTAAAGTGTAATTCATGCATGTTAAACAGAAATTAACCCTCTATTGTTTTCCAAGCTATTAAAAAAAGAAGCATCTACAAAACAGCTAACATTTTATACACAGTTTGTGATATCTGTTAACAAAACAAAGACTAAGGAAATATTTTGAAAACCCCACAACAAATCAAAGATTACGTTGAGTCAGTGATTTATGAATTGATACCAGAAATTTAATTATCACTGTATCATGTTTTCTTTATGTGAATATGAATTTCTTCTTATTTAATCAACATTATAAATAAAAATTTGTGCTGTTATTATTAATGGGTTAGTTTTATGCTTACAGTCAAATAAAATAACTGAGACAGAGACACTGTTATTTCGGAGGACACCAAAATAGTCGAAAATCTTCACTTCTAAAATTCTTAAACAATTGAAAAGTTTTTGATTTCCACATTGCAACAGATTAAACTTGCAAATTTCTAGAATTTGTTCGTTAATAGTACATACATGTGTGAACATTTTGCTTATAACAAACGCACACTACAGTAACTTTATAAAGACGTGCAGAGAGAGAGAGACTGATGTAAATATGTTTGAAACTACAAGTTTATCCAAAGCATTACAACCCTGTTGGTCAAAGAGAGTTAAGTTATGGAGTTATTAAAATCGTAGAAAAAAACAACAAAAAAAGGCTCTGCAATGATTAAAATAATAACTTCCATCTAATATCATGGTTAGTAACACTCAAACAGACTGTATTCAGTTTCATGAAACAAAAGTTAACAGCTTTCCTGAGTATAATTTTAAACAATATTCCCTTGCTATCTAAACAGGAAGAAGAAGGAACAGTAGAGATGAAGGAGGAGAGGGTCCATGACTGGGGCATTAGCAGGATTTGGGGTGAGACAGTAGGCCACCCGGGGGGCAATGGTTTGCTCTACTGTCTCCTATAAAGCAGTGGCAGCTTTAGCACGACAGGAGCAAGGAGTCTCATGTACACACACACACACGCACGCACACACGTTTGTGTATTCAAACGTCCTCGCAGACACTCGCTCACAAGAAGCCGTTTTGTGACCCACCAGATCCACTAAACGCATCAGCAGCGGGTCCCGCAGCCGCGGCAGCAGGACCGTCTCCTGGGGAAGGTGCAAACGCATCTAGGGTATTGCAGACGACAACAGGGGACACGCCAAAAAAAAAAAAAAAAAACACAAAGCGAAAGGCAACACCCGGGTAAACACACCAAGACGTACAGAACAGAAGATGAGATGAAAAGGACAGAAAACAAAACAAAAAAACAACAACAAAAATGAGAAGTTAGCGTCAGGAATAAGGCTGAGAATACAAGAAATATGCAGCCTGGTTCGGTGCAGTGATGGATTCAATTGCATCACTGCTCACATGATGGGTTTAGAGGGGTAGGGGGAAGAAGGTGGGAAAAGAGGGGGGCTGCATAATGCTGCATTCGCCGTGCGCACTACCTGCACAGGCTCGAGTAATGAAGCTAGTTGTCACAAGTTACTTTGACTCTGTGACAAGTTGGGAGGATGGCAGCAGGGATGGAAAAAAATCATGGTCTCTCTTTGACACAGAACTGATTTTTATTCAGTAGTCATTAAGCTTTATGACTACTAAAAAGAAGCATCTACAAAACAGCTAACATTTTATACACAGTTCGTGATATCTGTGTATAAAACAGCTGTACACAGATATAGAAGATTTTCTACATGAAAATCTTCTACATGATTTTCATGTAGAAGAGCAGAAATATGATTATGAAAGTGACCTATCAGATCATCGTCATGACATAAATATGTAACAATAGGAATAAAACTATTTAAGAGATTTAACAAAAAGCCCAAAAATCCCCCCAAAAAATGCAGTATATAAAAGCAGATTAATTTTACGATGCACACATTATTTCAGCATTATGAAACAAATAACATTTTAAAAAAAAAGTTAATTATGGAGATAATTAAGAGTTAAATTGAAACCTGGAGTAAAAAAAATATCGATGGGTAATTTCTATTTGGATGGAGTAGAAATGACAAATGTTTTCTTCTGTATTCAGTGATTAACGGAGGATTTAAAAGCTGATTACATGTAAACATATTTTCCTGAGCATGTTGATTTGTGATTAGGGTCGACATTTACCATATCATTTATCATTTATCAAGAAGTTTTTGCTTAACAAATCTTGGAAGGCTTAGGAGACTCTAAACAGTTTGAAGCCAATTATTCTGCACAGATAAATATTGTTCATCAGCGGAAAACGTTTAAGTACATTGGCAGTCTTCCCAAACGAGAAGGCTTCAGCCTATTCTTCAGCAAGGGGGCCATACTGCGACGAGAGAAACTGGAAAAACTCAGTTTACTGGCTGGAGTCAGCATGCTAAAGAGTGAAGTTCTTGACAGAACAGACTGAACAAGTGAGGCTTATTTAGAAGAGTTGCAAAAACAAAGGTTTTAATAAAAAATAGAGCGACATGATCAAGGTTTCTGGCTCTACGTTCCATCTAACTTTAAGTATAAGTAAGTTATTAAGCTATTAAGTACAGAAGTTTAAACCTAAAATTCATTTTTTTACCATGACCGTATAACACTGTATGACTTGACAATGGTGAGGTTTGGCTTAAGCCATGCTAGGCTACACGCTAACCTACACTGACCTCCAAAAAGGTCGATGTCAGTGGCCGAGGCGGCAGCAGGAGCAGAGACAGGCAGCGATGTAGGGGGCGGCGCTGGTGCAGCTGCAGCAGCAGCAGTGGTTCCAGAAGCGGTTGCCGGCGCAGCGGCTGCGGCGGCGGCTGCAGGCGCAGCAACGGTGGGAGCGGCAGCAGCAGGGGCGGTAGTGACGGCAGCGGCGGCGCCTGCAGCGTCAGTCGGCTTCCCGTCTGCCGCGAGACCTTGAGGCGCGCCATTGGCGGCGGCTGGGGCAGCTATGTGGGCAGAAGCCCCGTAACCCCATTGCCAGACCCAGTCACATCCCCCCCAACAGACGGACAGAAAAGGAGGAAAAGAGAAAATAGAGGAGAAACGGCTCATTCAAAGTGAACGCAAGGTGGAAGGATTTAGACTGACTGAAGTGTGTGGTGGGAGCCACAAACTTCGAACAGAAAACAGAGAAAGATGGGACCTGAAAAGCAAATATCAGCCAGCATTTCACAGGTACCTGTCTGTGGTGCTTTCACTGAAAGTGGAATACTCACCGCCTGCCAAGAGATCTGCAACAGAGAGACAAAAACAAAATAAATAAGTCAATGAAAAGGTGCTCTGACTCCTCGGAAAAGAAACGATGCAGTGCTGCAGTTAAAACAAACAAAACACAAGTGACCAGAAGTTCACCACTGCAAAGAGCTCAACGGGGTTAGACCTTTTCTCTCTTGGTGAGAACTTTAGATCAAAACAGTATTAGACAAAACAGTATTTTATGACTGTGAAAGTGTTAGTAAAGCTATAGCATTGTAAAAAAGGTTTCTTATCTTGCTGGTGTTTTGAAAAACGCGGTCTCTCACATTTTTAAAGTGTGTGTGCTGTTTTTGATGATTTTGAATAGCGTGTCCTGGGATCGAAGGTGTCTTTCTGCCTTTGCTGTTGCTGTCTTGGTTTAATTCTTATTTCTTACATTTAGAGATCATCTTGTTGTCTTAGGATAACATTTTAAATCCCAGTGAGCGAACAAAGTCATAAGATATTACTTCAATTATCAGAAGGTGGAGAAAGCCGTCAGTTTCGAAATGGTTCATGAGAAAATATGCAAGTATCAGACAAACGGATTTAAATTCAATGCAGGCTGGTGGGTTATGTATCTATAAGGAGATCTCACCTCCCCATCCAGTCATGGACGTTGCCGCAGCCCCCCCTGCTGACGAGGACGACATAGGGTCCAGATCCAAAAGAAACCCGTCGTCCAGAGCGCTGTGAACGGAGGAAAGGCCCATTTATGGAGGTCGGTTCTGATAAATGAACCATGCAGCTGTCATAGCATTGTCGAGTGACACCCACTTGCTGGTAACGGTGGTGGCGGGGGCCGGTGAGGTTGGAGTGACAGAGGGCGGAGGGGGTTTCGCCGGCGGCCCGGGGCGAGCTGGAGGCCTGCCGGCTGCAGCGGGAGGAGCAGGTTTGGCCGGTGCTGCTGCAGCAGCAGGAGTACTGTTGTTGGCTGTTGCATCCTGACGCAAAGAAATTGCCCCGTTAGGTGGCAAATAACAGGTTTGAGTGATGGAAGTCGACAGCTTCAACCCTGCAGCTAAATGTGTCGCTTTGTTGGGAGATTTGTGATTCTAATTGTCTTAAGCAATGATCACGGACTTACCTTAGTGGGTGATCTGCAAAAACAACAATGGTACAGAAGTTAGAGTTTAGTGACGCATGTTGGTCACAGTATCTGCTATTGTGATGGTGCAAAAAGTGACAGTAATATCTAGCACTTTGCACAGTCAGGCCCAAAACATGGCTCTAATAATTGACCCCATGCAGGTTGGTTACTAACAGCATTTAAGCACCAAATTCACTTTTGTTTGAACGAAAATGTAAAAATTCCCCAACAAAGTTTATAGACGGATTAAAAACAGGAGGAATTAGTGCCACTAAAAACTAAAGAACAAGACTTCTCAATGGGATACGATCCACAGGGAGATTCACTTTAATGTGAAAATACTTCCATGGAGCTGGAAGTATGCATCTAAAACTTAATGACAGTGTATGACAATAAGCTGGTTGTTCAGATGCCCTTCCTATGGAGTCACTGAAAGCTGTCCTGTAGGACAAACACATTCAAACCCCAGGAAACCTTTTCCACATTCTGTTATGTTGCAATGACAAACCTCAGTGAATATGAGGATTTTTTTTGTGTCGTACCTACACAAACTAGGGCATCATTGTGACGAGGAAAGAAATAGCTGCATGGTAGTTTAAAGATACATCTGGAGGATGAACCTCTGCTCTAATCAGCAGTTCTTAAGTCAGTATTAAGAAGTGCAAATGACAACCAGGAGCGCGCACACGCCCACACACAGAAAAATCATACCTAAGAGCAATTTGGAGAGACCAATTAAGCCACTTGAACTGTTTTTGAGGAAGCTTGAGTTCCCACAGAACAAATGAACAGCGAGAGTAACCACATTCAAACCAGCCAGAGCCGGAAGTTTCCTGCTGCTGAAAGGCTACACAGCTAAGCACTGATTTACCGTGGAGTAGCATTTCATTGACCAATCAGGCGACTTCTGAAGACAATTTGTTGCACTTGGGTTTTATTTAGGTATCCAAGAGGAAATGTGACGTTTGACTTCACAATTAGGCCCTACTTGTGTTGGTCTGTCAAAGAAAATCCCAGTAGGACACAGTGAAAGAGATGGACATCACACGAGGATATCTGAGAACGTTCCAGGGGTTTGAACAGCTTTGCTCATGACCCGAATGATGATGGTTTTGAACTCCGTTTTCACACTAACGACAGACTTACTTGTCTTCACTGAGTTTGGTAGAGGTAGGAAGAAACAGCAGATTAGGGACAAAGACTGGTGCAGGTTTGACGGCAGGAAAACGATAGAAGTTGTAGTAATTACTTACGGCTTCTTCCCCTCCAGGGTGTTGAGGTGAGTCTCGAGAGACTCCAAAAGACTTTCTGGGGCCTGCAGAGAAAATGCAGAGAGTGACTCCTAATCCTGACCTGTTGGATGCATGAATGTTGCAGTCAGTGTTTCTTTAATCAAGTTGGGTCCCCTGGCATGTAGAACATTACACTAAATCAGAAGAGATCTGATTCACACAGTTTATGTGCCAGAGCTTAAACAGAGACCCAGGAAGGGAGAAAAATTGGAAAACAGATGTGTTAAGGAGAAATTAAGTAAAAAATAAATATATATGCAAATTGAGAGAGCACAGTTCCAACCAGTCAGAGTGCAAAGCTGCATGCTCAACTCGGATACAACCAGCTCCTAGCATGCAACAAAAAGGACAGCTCAATACCCAGCTGGTTTTCTTTTTGTTTTTTCCCCCACTAAAGGTCAAAGCCAAATCGGCCAATAAAACAATCATTAATTGGATTCCACACACTCATTTCCTGTGTCTGTCTACTTAAAGCTTTAAAATCTGTTATGCTAAAACCTGAAACGAGCCAGACTGATAACGCGCCTGAGAGGGACGGGCAGACACTTTGTCCCTGTGGGTTTTTCAGGCGTCTGACCTCACCACCCAGTGCAGACTGAGCAGGCCTGTAAGAGCTCCAGTACTGCACTGCTCAGGTCCAGAAAAGCTCTAGTGTAAGAAAAACCCTTTTAAACTTGTTCTGATAAAACCGTCATTAGAGTATATTAGATAAACGGCCAAATTATTAGTCGCTATAAGTGATGATTTATTGTCAAATTGTCTGGAATGGGAGGATAACATTAGCTGAACGTGATGCTAATATTCTGTAGTTTCCAGCATCAGTAAGAGTGATAACATCCACCCTGTTGCACATAATACTGCCGATGCCACGGTGCGCGTCTGATTCGTGCCACCTGTTTAGCATGCCGTCGATGCAAATCACTCATGCTGCCGTTTCCAAAACAATAACCTGAGCTGTCGAGTTTCCACCGCAGGTCACAGCTTAGTCGTCTGAAATGCAAGACGAAAAATCAAGTTTCTCATCCCGGGAATCTGGTGCACCTTTAAGTGATCCATGAATCGGTAATTCAGAACAGGCAAAAAATAATCCTTGTGACGCACATGCGGTCGAGGAAACTCAACATGGCAAAACCCAGAGATGCATCTCTTCAACTGAAAATGCGCTTTGCGGCCTCAGCAGCTGCCTGCATGTCACTTTCATCCAGTAAGCTCTTAAAAGTTTCGTGGTCCCACTACGTCGGAGTGGCTGCAGTTTGCGGCTAGCTGCGCGTTGTGCGTCAATTCAGCGCTCTCAAAAAACCCCGGCTCTCCTCCCCTAAGCTGCCTTGCTCCCAAACGCTAGCTCTGTGCACTACTCGCTACTCACACTCTCAGCCTGAATGATCAATCTGCATCTCTGAAAGTAAAGAGAGAAGGGGCGGGCGAAAACAACGGTCAATAATAACAAAAAAAAAAAAGAACCACAGCTCACTGGTGGGCTGCAGGCGTCCCAGGATGCATTTTTGTTATTAAGAAGAAGCAACCACCGTGAAACACCAGCAGGAAGGGAAAAAAAAGGTGGAGGACATTCGTACGTCATGCAAGACAGTGAGGAGATCAATAGGAAAAAGAAATAAAAAAAACCTGACATGCACTGTTAGAGGCTTAGTGAACATTTTTAATTTGATAGATAGGATTTAACGGCTGAAAAAACAAGTTTGAGTCAGTCATACCTGAGTGAGCTCAGGTATGTCGTTTTTGTCAATTCCCACTTGCTGTAACAGAAGAAGTGACACGTTAAAATTCAAGTATAGTGTAAATATAACATAACCTCTTCTGTGGCCCTCTAGAGACCCGTAAGTAGAACCTTCACGAAAGCAATCAATCAATTTAAAGCAGTTTTTACTGTCAAAATAAGTTGCTGTGAAAAAAGCTCGTTGTTGCCAACTTTAAGAAATGCTTGTCTCTCATCGACTGCAGAGACACCCAGTTATTCATATTTTATCAGTTTAATAGGTAGTTTTATCGATATGTTTTGCCACAACTGGCCTTACTTGATCTTGTCGTGGCCTGAAATGAAAACGAATTGGACACCCCCAGCTCCAAAAGATACCTCTGCAATTTTGAAGAACTCGGACACCCGGGTCATCCGCGTCAGGAATCTCTTGTAGATCTCCAGTCCGTCTTTACACTGGCTCCTCTTCATCTGGAAGAATTTCTCTGGACAAACAAAATGCCAAAAGATGTCACCCTTAAAATACACGATGCACCTTGTTCAACAATGCAACAAAAAACATTTCAGCTTTTATGACGGACTCCGTGGAAACAGAGGCGAGTCCTCTCTGGGCTGAATTGGCTGTGAGTTACTATGAAATACATAAAACTGGGTGAAATTCCACACCTTTTCGATTATTTCAGGATTTGTAAAGGGTTCCTGAGCAGCTTTATGCTGGAGACGAGTTGGAAAATCTAGGTGAAAATACACAGCTTAGCATTGTCCGGAAAAATATTAAGGAAGAAAAAGAGAAAATTGTTCAAAAGGGAAGTCCCTTCAAATGTGCTATTTAATTTACTCTGCGTCATACCGGCTGATGTTTTCAATGCTGAAAACATTGAAAACATCACGTATTGTAATGCCGACTGAAAAGAAAATCAATACTTTCAACTGGAAAGATGTGAAGTCATCAAGTGTAACTGAACGAACAGAGAGGCTGTTTGTTTTGTGCGACTTCGTTGTGGAAACATAAAAATAAATAATGATAGAAAACAATGAAAAGCCCGATATTATGATAATTTAAAGCCTACTTTTAAAGCATTGAATGCATCAGTTTATTCTTTTGTTTCCTTTTTCCTGTTCTCTCTTCTCTCTTTTTTTTCTTTTTAGAAATCTTCTGATTTCAAACACAGAATCAGAAATAACTGCATGCTCTAACACACAGTTTCCCAAAAGAACGCCGTCAAAGCGTCTACAACGGTCAGCCTGTATTGTGAAAATAACTTTCACACCAAGGACCCTTTCAAGTTTAAATTAAGCATCTGTATCAGACCCATGAATCCATAAAAGCCATATTTTTCCCCAACATTTGAATAAAATCCGCTAAAAGAAAGTGTTCCCTCACCGAGCAGATTGATGATGCCGTCGTTGTAGCAGGCGTACAGCTTGATGAGATCTTTGAAGAGAAGGAGAAAGCAGCCGTTTATCACGCCGTTGTTCAGGTCTTTGGGGTGAACCTGCGAGCAAAAAGTGAACAGTTGGTTTTGATTTAGAGCCACAGGTATTTATTTAGGTAAATAAAAAAATAATTTAAAAAAAGCAACTGGAATTTAGTGTTTAAAAGCCATTCAGTCAGATTCACATCTTGCAGCATCTTTACAGAAACACACATGAATTGCATAGAAGTACTTAATGAAACAGCAGTATTACCAAAAATCACAAAAATTAAAAAAATTAACAAAACTTTCTGCTTTTGTTATTATTTTAATAACAATCATAAAACATAGGGTGACATGTTGCGAGTTTTGTGTGTTTCCCGCCTTGCTGTGTGTCCAGCAGTGAATTCGGTGAACATGGTCGCCCTGCTATCAAGAGTCTCTCACCTCGAAATCCAAAAGCGAGTCGATCTGGCTCTGCAGGATCGGCATTCCTTTCAGCAGCTTCTCCACTGACATGGTCCTCATCGCTCCGTCGGCTCTGAGAGTCAAGGAGCGGAGAAAATTACACAGCAGCTCTTTGAAATATTTACATTTGATGAGAAAACATTAACGTTTCTACGACGACATCTTCTGAAACCTCTTCTACCGCACATATTGTCCACCTGCCTCATTTCTATGGTGCCTGTTTATGCAGCCATAGTAAAACCTCATGTCTGCCAGTTAACAGAGCTGTAAAATATCCAAACGGGATCAAAAACCTTCTCTGTATTCATCTCTTCACTCTGGAGGAACTCCAGCATTACCCGTCACACCAAACTAGTTTCACACATAGATTCCCCTGTGCGATGCGTCCTGCCTCAATGGATTAGGGGGGAAAAGGGAAGGAAGAGAATCTTTTAACGCTTAATAAAAACAATAAAGCTCGTTAGCTGATGGAACACTTGGCAACTAAATAAAATAAAACGCAACAGAGAATTAACCGTACCCTTTTTTAACTCGTCCAAAGTCGAAGGACATCTGTCTGTAGGCGAAGGCCTTCTCGTTGAGATAGCGGCTGTAACGTCTGATGAACGTGGACATGTCGTAGCCTGAGGAGAACACATCCATATCATCATGTCTGCAGCGAGCCGTGTTCCCACTGATGAAGCTCTTTTTCTTTTTTTTTTGAAGGATGTGACCTTACTCTGGTGACAATAATTGATGCTCTGTTTAGACATTACAGGCTTTTTAGAGACAGTCATTACATTATAGAGAAGAGAAGTTGTGATGTTTGTTTTTTTTTTACCAGTGAACAGGCTGGCTTTCTGCTCTATGTGCATGCAGCAAAGCTGCTCCAAACTCAAATCCACGTGGGAACTATAATTGAGAAAACGCGTGCCTGTCCTTTAACTTAAAGCTCGACTATAAATGTGAAGGGCCACAGGTACAGGCAGCAAAAAGAACAGAGGGAATGAATGAACCACTGAGGCCTCTCTCTGTACATTTAGAGTATTGCTGAATAAACAGTACAGATATTTCTTTTCAAATTACTTAAGAGTGCTCTTTCTTAACCTAAATTGTGCTTAAATTAAACAGATTTTTCTTTGTGGTTGTATAATTTTCAAAGTGACAAAACAATAAAAGTATTAACTTTCATTGTAAAACATATCAGCCACTTTTCCTCTCTGTTTTTACAAAATTTCACATGGACAGGAATTTATTGGTAATTAATTAACTCCATATTAAAACTTGAGCAGAGAGTGAGGAGTACAACAAGATAATGTCATTATTGCCCTCAATTACATATAATGGACTCTTCAAACATTTAGATGCCTTTATTTTAGTTTATGTCTCCCCCTCTGCCACAACTAAAGTTTTTGACGGGTTATTTTTTTCTGACTAAAATACAGAAAAGTAACTGAAAATCAAAATAAGATAAAGATTATTCTTTAAAAAGATGCCGATTTCCCATTTTTCTATTTTTAATGGAAGGCTAAATTTAAATAGAAGGCTTTAGATTCATATTAACCAAAATAAAAGATGTAATTTTGTCTTAGCTTAGCTTCATCCTAAATATGAAGCTAAGAAGCTTAAAACCACTAATGTTACCATAGAGGTTAAAAGAGTTTTATTATTTTTAAA
Source organism: Gambusia affinis (assembly GCF_019740435.1). Classification (NCBI taxonomy): domain Eukaryota; kingdom Metazoa; phylum Chordata; class Actinopteri; order Cyprinodontiformes; family Poeciliidae; genus Gambusia; species Gambusia affinis. The sequence goes on from NC_057872.1 coordinate 5,863,355, forward strand.
TAACTCCTGCATGATAAGTTGTTTTATGCTTGTGGTAAGAGTCACAAATATGTTTAGCAGTTAGTTAAAAGCAAAATGCTAACAAATTCATTCAGCTAATTTGGGATTCAGGGTTGCTAAGTTAGCTAACTTGCTAGCCTTTCTGATTGAAGTCATTCCAGAGCAGAAAAACATCAAACCAAACCCAAAACTTTCATGCTGCTGGCCAGCTGACTGATGTGTGAATACAGAAAAATAAGGAAAATATTATTTACTTCCATGGTGATTCAATAAGTCTGTTCCAGGATGCACCATGTCAGCATTAGTTCTGTTTCTCGTATTAGCATTCTTCATCTTACGATAACCCAAGGTAAAAGGGGAGAGAGCATGTTTTACTAGAGTGATAAGCTGCTCTTTTTTTAAATAATTTAGAGTTCCTGACAGTGCTTTATGTTAGTCGGCGTCTGTGGGAACATTTCTTAACATGGGAAGCTTTAAAAAGGGCTTGAAATGCACACTTTGGCTCCGTAAACTCTGCAGTCAAGCAAGCAGAAACACATCTGTGACAGCAGGCTGTGAACCCAGTATTTATCACCGTGGGTGATGTCCTCATTTCCATAGCAATTGGTTCCTCTGACTGTAGCAGAAACTACTTGTGGATGTCAAGGTGTATTTTGCTACCTCAAAAAAAAAAAAAAACTGTTTTCAAAAACTTATTTTTATGAGTCAATATGAAAAAGACTGAAATAAAAAAAACGTAGCACATCCAAGTAAGCTACACAGCTATATGTTTTCACCTTGCTTAAAAGGATGTAAACAAATCTGCATGTTTAAGGGTCATTAACGATCAAGATTTCATTTTGGATTGTTCTGTTTGAGTGTTGAAGCTGCTCCTTTAGGGCTGTGTGTAACGTCGTAATTGTTTGGGTCAGACGCCACGCACCATGGGAGCCAGTTTTGTCCAGGAAGTTGCTGAGGTTGAACAAGGTGTTCCTAGATGCCAGGAACTGGAGAAATCTCTGCAGAAAAGGACAAATGCACAAAGTTACGTATTCATGGTGTTACTGAGTAAGCATTCCCTCTCGAGACTCTGTCAAGTCTTTAAAATCACAGTGGACACGTTTCAGAGGAGTCAAGCAGCACTCTGTCAGAATGTAAAGTAAATAAATAGATTCTGATATTTAAATAAAGACGAAGATCAGCATTAATCAAAGTTGGACACGTAACGGGTAAAAAAACTAGAAAGTTGTGCAAAAATAGACTCAAATGGTATCAAACCATAAAGAATTTCCCAACTTTTTGCTTGCCGGGCACAAAAGGCAATTTAATTAAAAAAAACTTTGACAGAAATAAAAATCTCTAAACTTACAAATCATTTGTGACATGTATGTTTGTTCCCTGAACATTACTATGATTTAGTGACTCATACCAACACAGTGCAGTTGCCTGTGTTCCTGCTGTGACGTCAACACGGTTTATGCCGTTATCTTAACGTTGCTGGAGTATTCGATAGACTAATCAGTATTCAGAGAGAGACGGATCAATACCAGAGGCCTTGTCAATGCACAGATGTCCGAACAACAGGAAAAAGTTATTAAAGGTACATTTAACTCTGCTTTCCATTTAAAGAATGTGTAAATATGCTTGAAAAGATGCAGGTAAAAACTCCAATTGTAGTCTAAAATATATCTGACCTGCAATGTGGAAAAAATGTCAGCATAAAGACTGCCGATGCCTAGAGGTGGTAGAAAAGTGAAAGGCACAGAGTTTTATTTAAATGCATCATACTCGTATTGTAAAGACAACACGATGTGAAGGAGAGACAAAGTTCCTGACGAACTCGACACAAAGACACATGGCTGCATTTTTCCCAAACTATTTTTTAACAGTCACTCCAGTTTTTCTGGTACAGCTTATAAAACTGTGTTGTGGTTTGTCTGCATTATTTTGTTGGTGGAATCTGGGTTTATGACAGCAAACCGGATTGTCCTTTCTGTGTGTTTTATGCGACTTCCTCCGTTCACCGTTACAATAACATATCGACCCAAAGTGGTCAATTCAGTGAGAGAAATTCAGTTTCAGCGTGTTCAAAACAAAGCGCCAAGGTACCCAAGCAGGGAGAAGCCATCTTTATCTGTAAGCTAATACAGCACAGAATGAACTGGAACCAAACTGAAATAATCTTACAAGACATGAAAACAAAGTATGAAGTCGCTAACATTGCATTAGCCCAACACTCTCAGCTAACTAAGCCATGTCAAAAAATGTGTCAGCAGCAGACGCTTCTCGCAAAGTATAAGATGTATTGTTCTTCATCTAGACAAAGACCTTATAATTAAAATCAATGTACACCACACTGGTGAACTGGAAGGAATTTTCAGCTTGATTTTTTATGTTAATATTGGCTTAGTGTGCTTACTGAAACCTCTTTTAATGCACAAGCGGTGTTCTGTTTTGCAGTTAGGGCCTCACAGCCAATCTAGGTTGTTTGGTTAGTTAAAAAACACAGAAAGCATGATATATATATATATATATATATATATATATATATATATATATATATAACAAATTCACACAGATTGACCTTACCTCGTTGCCATGCACCATGAGGTGGTGTGTGGTGATCAGGGCTTTGAAAACCACCACCCAGCTGGCGTTGCCCACCCTCTCCAACAGCGTGTCTGCCATCTGGGGGATGTTCACGTTGGAATCCTGGGTGGCCTGGATCAGGTCTGAGGAGCAGAGCGAGGACAAACTTAAGGTCAGGTGACCAACGTCGGCAGAGCCTCATACAGTGGCGGTGATGAAGCTTTCAGTAATAATGCAAGCAGATTGGCGCAAGGAGGAAGACAGATGGCTAGAAAACAGATGGGAATATGGAGAATAATTGTGGGAATATTAAATATCTACTTCTGTGTAGCTCACAGTCACACTATGTGTGAAATTACCCTGTCTAGTGCCTACTAGTGTTGCTAAAAATCATTTAATTGTCCTGGTATTTAAATGATCAACTTCCTATTTGAATCAGGAATCTAAGCTCAGGTTGTGAGCTGAGGTGGTTCTCGTCTCATCAAGCTTGCCGTTTTACATTCAAGAGAAATGCATTCGGAGGATCGTTTCACATTATGATGCTTTTGCTTACTGTGTGAGTCACACCGGCTGATGCTTTGCTTGGTTTCTGCAGCAGAGCTCTTCAGCTAGCTTAGGGAGCCAGAAAGAGAGAGTGGAATATTCCACAGCAGAGAGATTGACTGCAACGAGACTGAAACCCCCTCAGCATTACAGATGATGGCAGATGCAGCACCAAAGTGATAAAATAACACACCAAACAATTAGGACGTTTTAAGAAGAACGCAACCTTCTCACGTTTTTTCTTTTTTTTTTTTTAGGGGTGGTGATTGTTGCATCCATTTATGTGAAGGTAAAAACACAAGTGCCGGTATTTATTTTTTTGTTTTGTTTTGTTTTAAAGTTGCTTGTTGTAATATTTCCCAAATAGTCGTGGCAGCTAACTAGTTTTCCTATAACTCACCTTACAGAGTGTGACTTATTTAGGGTGACCAAACGTCCCGTATTTCCCGGGACGTGTCCGTATTTCACGTCCTGTCCCGGGCGTCCCGGGATATTTTTAGAAAGTGAGGAAATGTCCTGTTTTTTGCAGGACCCGTGTCGTGGAAACGGTCTCCCTCTCCCCACCCCACCCCCCGCTTAAAGGCGTCCCGGTTTTCACAAATGAAAATATGGTCACCCTAACTTATTAAAATGCAAACAGTCAGGAAATTTAACGCAGTGCGCTCAAGCGACATTGTGTAGCGCCATTGGAAACCACCATAATGACGAATTAACATTTACCACCCACCTCACAAAGCATTTCGCCCTTTTATCCCTCTGTTTTGTTTTTCCGAACCGGAATACAGTGAAACAAAGAGCTGTTTTCAACAAGCAACTAATTCCTCATCACTCTATGTTGTCTGTCTGTCACAAGCTGTGTTTCCATTTACAATTGTGCGCAAAACATTCCGCTAATGTTGAAAAAAAAAACAACAACACACAATTTCGCAACTGCGATGATGTATCCATTAAATAAGAAACGCAATTAAACTCACGTGTGAATAAGTTTGCCATTAAAAACACCTGCCGCGCCACGACCCACCAACTACTTCCTGTCGTCTTCTTCTTCGTGGGTTGCGCCAGTGGCAATATCCGGTTGTTGATCATGTGTCTAGTGTGAAAAAAGTGTTGCTATTTTTGATACAGCTCTAGATAAAACCCCTCATTCTAGCGGCGAAACGTGTTTTTTAATCGAAAAACAAAAGTTTGTTTTTAATTTAGCATGTTTTTTAAAGACTGAATGAATCAATATTTTTCAATTTCACTAGCCACAACCAGCCCAAATTACAACCAGACAGACATTTAAAATGAACATAGATGAAGCAGGCCTTAAAAATCAATGTTTCCTGTCCAGATCTAAAAATGTTTCAGAACAGAAGTAAAACAAATTCACACATATTTATAGATTTCCGTCACAAAGTTGTGTTAAAAGCAACCTAAAAAAATTGAAGTGAGCTCAAACAATATGAGCCTGTTTTAGGTAAAACAACCATTGGTGGAAGAAAAGCTAGCTGGATAGCTACATATAAAGAGTCAACTGTTTTATCTTTACATTGAAATCTCATCAGTGTAAGACTACTGAGCAGTAGTTTTTGATTCGGGCAACATGGCTCTGTGCTCAGGGTGTCCTTGCACCACAGGGTGGCCTGATTCGAAAATGTTCTCAAGACTGAGTTTTGTTTATGTCCTGCCAACGGAAATGAGAAGCACCCTCCCCATGCTTTGCACATTTAAGGCACTGTAAAAACAACATGTGTGTGTATCTATGGCTAAAGTTTGAGGTTTAAAATCGTTTGTATTTACTGCCATTTAAAGCTCTTTCTAATAGGCTACATTTGATTTTATATATAAGAAACATCGCCTCTGGTTTAAACCCGTTGTGTTTGCTTTTGCTTTGAGCTCTAATTATTCAAGACAAATTGCCTTGTGCTTTCGGTTCTGACACTTTCAATTCATCACTGAATTGAAAGTGCCGCGGTGGACAGGGAACAGTCACAGTGTTATTGCCATGCTTGGCGTTGAATGAGTTTTACAATGTTTTTTATTGTTTCAGCTGACAGTTCATTTGCCAAAGCCCGTGTTTTCGGCCATTTAGCCAAGCTCAACAGCTTAGCTCTTACGTACCTCCGCTTTCCTATACGTATTGCTCTAACAGCGTGCACTGTGTGACTCTGAAGGGAGACCGAGGTTTGTTTGACCTCTGACAAGTCGGACGGCTCCTTTGCTTCCGCTGTCATGCTTCTATCATGCAGCAATAACAAGTGCGCGTTTCCTGTTCAGTAGTAAGACAGCAGGAGCACCGGCACACATAAACACAGACACACATGCGCACACACAGGAGTATGTAGGATAATCCCTACAGGGCTGATGAGTCAGCAGCCTGCACCATCCTACGCTCTTCATGTCCCTGTCTCCCTCTGTCTGTCGGCCCATCTCACTCGCCGCCTGCTTCTCTCTCTGTTGCCTCCTGTTAAGAGTCGGTGGCTGTACTACGACTGTAGGGACAAAACGCAACACCTCTTACATTAGATATTGGCTCAGACAGGTGTCCCAGGACCAAGACGGACGCTACACAGCATCATTTTTGGGAGCAGAAAAAGGCTGAATCCAGTGGAAACGGGTTAAACTGCAAACACAATTTTGAAAAAATAGAACTGTAAAGATATGCAAAAAGGATGGAAGAGAAATCATCAGCTTCGTCTACTGATCCCATGTACCCAAGCGCTTATTCATAATTACCCACGTGCAGCAGAGTGAGTGAAACGGAAAGACAGAGAGGACCTGCTGCAAACAAGATTGAGTGTAAGAACCCATACAAATTATCAGTATGAATAACAATTAGCTTTCCTTTCCATGCTTGGATTGGGATTTCATTTATAGCCGCATTGCTCATAAAACAAATAACCTTTACAATGACTACGCCAGCGTATTAGCCAAGGGACTACTTTCTGTATGTACCTGTGGCGTATACAGATGTATGCGAGCGTACCAACGTGAGCTAACACCATGCCTTTAGCAAACCCCATTAAACCAGGTCAAGGTCTCGTAGTGCTGTTCTGTGTGTCAATGAGGTGTCTCCTGTTTCTGTTTGTTTTACAACATGTGAACAATATCTGTACATATATCTGAACAATGTGTATTTGGGCATTTGCTGGAGCAACCTGCAGTCAGTTCTAACAACAACTGCAGGAGGAACGGTGAAGCAGCTGGCGCACGCCGACTGCGAACTTCTTGAGCTCTTTACCCAGCTGACCTGCGCAGTGTCAGATAACTGCCACTGAATCTGGGTGCCTCCCCGGCGCCTGCCACACCCGGCAACACACAGCAGGACTCCGGTATCAACAAGCTGCCTGCAACGCATCGATAGCTGTAAGTGATCTCAAAGCCACAGTGTGGCTCCTCAGGGCGAATCCCCCTGAAGAAGCACGCACTGCAGGAAACACTCAATCCTCTCCCTCCCTTCCTTTTCCACAGATACGTTTCTGAATGGTGCAAAATACCTACTAGAGACATGCCAATGTGGTCTCCTTGGCAACAGCTTCCTCGGGCTTGGAGTGTGAAGTTAAATTGCTTTAAGATCATCCTGACAGTCTGTCGTCGTGATGTTTTCATCACCTGCCATGACGTGTACTGACTGTCTGGATTCACCTGATTACGAATGAGAACCTATATAATTTCTCTCCGTTTGACATCCACTCCACGCCTTTTATGCTATTCTTTCCATGTTCAAACAGACGACTCCTAAACATGACAACAGACGTGTTCAAATGAGGATGCAGCGCCCGCGGGACGACCGATAGAGCGCTGAGCGGCACATGAATGGAGAACTCGAACCCTGTGTTTATTTTTAAACTGCCCTCCCCCTAAGGCAACACTTTAAGAAGGAAAGGAAGAAAAAAAAATACCCAGAATGCACTGTAGCGAGCATAGCATAGCATCAACGTGTTGTGGCAGCCAAATGCAGAGGGTGCCAATGGGATGCGGACACTGTGGAGTCTGGATGTGACATCTGAGGAATAAGCTGGCAGCCATTGGAACCTGCTGCTGTAGGGAAGACTGGTATCAGAGCTCTGCTGTCTTCGTATGGACACTCACTCTACTGTTTGCTGTGCTGCAGTTTCTCTCCGTGTCATTAAAACGTAAAAAAACAACAAAAAACAAAAAAAACAATCTCATCTCTATACTGTCACATCCTGGACGTCAGTTCACCACAGACCACCAACATGCAATCAAATGGAAAGATATGGAAAAAAAATTCATAGTGACGACAACAAAACCGAACCTGGATTTCAATCGGACTTCATGGTGGAAATGACGTTTCGATGTGCAGAGACAATCTGTTAACTATTAAATGACAAGAAATTAAATCGGTTCCTTAAATGCAATGCAGTTGGGTGATTCTGAATCAATTTGCAAACGTCAAAACTCATGGAGAGCGTGGAAAATTCAAAGAGAGGGCCTGCAAGAAGAAGCAGCAGTGCCGACTCTCCTCATCACCACGTAGCTCCTGAAATGACATATAACTAAATCAGGCTTTTTCTACGATGATGCAAAGAAGGGTTTTATATAAAATCAAGAAAATTATGGACAGCGCAGGAGATCTTTCCTGTCCATATCCATCACCATCTACAATAACTCTTTGGAGAATTTCTAATTAATGTGAGCTACAGAAACATTTCATTTTCCATTGGGATCAATAAAGTATTTTTGAATTTAATTTGAATTAAAGAGAACTGATTGAGCAGAAGCAGGGAAAAAGTCACCCTGAACAGGTTGCCAGTCTGTCTCAGGGCAATACAGAAAACATTCACAAACACACTCACACCTAGGGAGAATTTAGAGAGACCAATTAACCTGACAGTCATTTTTTTGGACTGTGGGAGGAACCCAGAGAACCCACCATACACAGGGAGAACATGCAAACTCCATGCAGAAAGATCCCCGGGCCGGGAATCGAACCCAGGACCTTCTTGCTGCAAGGCAACAGCTCTACCAACTGCGCCACTGTGCAGCCGGGTAAGAAGATTAAATGTTTTTAGTATTAAAACACAACAGTATTTCAAAGGTTGACCAGGAACGATTTTAAAACACATTACAGGGTTCTTCACCTCCTTTAAATCATATGTGGTCACACCTTTGCAGAAAAAGGAAAATAGTAATGAAGCCTGTATTTTGTTCACAACATTTAAAAAAGAAGCACTTTTAACGCTTTGTTGGCAATGGGAGCCACTTAGAATGAGATAAAGATGAAAGTTACCATGTATGAACTTATTAAAACCTAAACTGGAATATTCTACATTGATAACAGTTTCTACACAAGATCCCATGCAACAAATTCTGACATGTTTCTTTTCCTCCGGCACAACTCAGCAGTGGAGTAATAATACAGCAAGAAACACTAGCTTCACTCTATTATTGATATGCGGTTGGCTGATGTACGGTTAGCGAACAGCATCGCACCACCAATTACAGTACTGTGGATCAGCATTTGTCTCCTTTCAGATTTCTGTTTGTACTTTTTGGTCACTGAAATCTTTTAGATAATCACAAAAAGTTGTATATCAGACAAAAATAGTCTGAGTAAATATAAAATAAAGTTTTCATTTGATGATTTAAGTGAAGGAAGCTAACTAATTTATCCCACTGCTTTGTTTTGGTTCATTTTAATGTCTAGCAACGCAAAGTAGGGAAAAGATCGACTTATCAGGCCTCAAACCAAAGAGATTCAACATGTAGTGTCAACATATAGTAACAAAGCTATTTCTAAGGCTTTTGGGTCACCAGTGAACCACATGTGGTGAGAACTATTACCCACAAATGGAGGAACATGGAAAAATCTTTTTTTTTAAATCTTTCAAGGAGTGGACAAAAATTACTTGTAGAGCACATCAACGATTCATCCAGAAGGTCACAGAAGAACCCAGAACAACAACTGAAGCACTGCAGGCTTCCCTCCCCTCAGTTAATGTCAACGAACATGATTTAATGATGAGCAATAGAGAGGACAGAAAAGACTTCGATAGGAGAGTTCTGAGACAAAAAGCAGGTCGGCTAAAAGAAAACAAACTAGAAAATCTAACATTTTCTAAAACTCACGTTGACAATCATAAAAAAAACTTTCGGGGAAACATTTCTTGGACTGACTAGACAAAACTGTTTGGAGGTTCTTCTGTTGTAAAACAAACCCCACATTTCAGAAACATGACGTCACAGCAGGAAGATCATGTGATGATGTTGGGTTGAACAGTGGCTGCTGGAAGTGATTGGTGCTTGACATGTTGCCATTAAAGTCTCTATTAACAGGAAAGTCATCACCAAAGGGGTCTAAAAAGTTGCTAAATAAGTTGGCAGCAACGCTTTCCCTCAACCGGACCACAGTATCCACACAGCGTTTATGCCCTTTGTCTGTTGGCTCCGCCCACTTTGGTGGAATTTTCCAGAAATTGCCTAGGGTCGTTGTTATTCTTCCACAGGGCACCTTAGTTGCACTTAAGCTAAAGCAGGGCAGTGATTCAAAGCAAACCACCAAGTTCAAATCTGAATGGTTTAAAACAGGGGTGGGGAACTCCTGGTCCTGGAGGGCCGATCTCCTGCAACTTTTAGACGTATCTCTACTTCAACACACCTGGGTCAAATAATGAGGTCATTAGCTGGACTCTGGAGAACCTGACTGCACTTGGGAGGTGATTCAGCTGTTGGATTCAGGTGTGTTGGACCAGGGAGACGTCTAAGAGTTGCAGGACACCGGCCCTCGAGGACCAGGAGGGCCCACCACTGGTTTAAAAGAATAAGGTGTTGGATTGGCATAGTCAAAGTCTGTATTCAGTGGAGATGCTGTTCCATGGGCATTTGAAAATGCTTGACAGCAGTCGCTACTGTGCCGCAACCAGTCATTTGGTTTAAGGGACAATTCCTTTTGTTTTTATAGGGCTAGTTTGATTTGGATTTCTTTTTGCTCACACTAAATGGGTATTAAATATGCAGCGACTCTTACGTTACAGTTTTTCCTCTTTGGACCCCAGAACATCACATAAAAAGATCAGAAACAGAAACCGAGGGGCAGCCTGAGAGAGGACAGCACATCTATTTGCTGCTAAGATTTAGAGTAGCAGATAATAGTGTGGCAGCGTGGAAGATCTTCGACTCGGCTCGTTAATCTGGACCCACACTGATGGCAGGGCATTCCACCTCCCACGGTATCTGTGTACTGCTTGACAGATACCCGCTGAGCGATCGAGTCTGCGGTGCATTCTTAGCTTTATCAACAACAAACTTCAAAGTTCTGCTCTCCAGTGAAACTCTGTTGGCAAAAATCACTCCAAGGAAACAAGAAGAAACAAGAATGGAGGACCAAAGACGACGTAAAGAGGGTCTGGATGAAGAAGGGGGCAATCGCATACTGTGAACACGAGTGTTTTTGCGCATTTTATCAATTTAAGTAAAATATAAGTTAGAGCTGCATTAAGCAATGGAAGGTTCAATAGACTCTCTAGGTTACTTCTGTATGTGTCCCATATTGGTGCAAAATGAAGCATTTGCCTAGGATATGTTTGGATGAAGGATGAGAAGTGTCAAAGCAAAAACAACTGATGATCTACAGCATCTTTGGCTCAAGAATCAGTCCTGTGTGTCTGCCAACAGAACCCTTACACTGGATTTTATTGATGATTTCACTCCAGACATTTTAGAAAGAAATTAATTTGGAGGTATATCGAAGCAGTCTGGGTTTTTACAACACCAGCACTAATTGGATAGCAATCCACAATTCAACAGGACAGGGATATTGAACAAACCACAATGAAAAGCTAAACAGTTTGCAGACCGAGCAGTTGTGTTTAGATAAGTTTGCCATGCTATCCTTTCAAAGGTAAAGTTGACCAGAGTCATTATGGAGTTTCGATGTTAACGTTCTGGGTCAGAGTGGCATCTAGAGATACAATTACGAAACTCTGATGAACTAAAACACAAAACTCAACTGGAACAACGTCGTCTTCTGCCCAGAGGATATCAGAAATGGACTGTAGTGTCAGGTAGCTAAAGGAAAACAGAAATTTATAGAGTAGATGTTCCTAAGTTTCATCAATTGGAAAAGAAAATGTGAAAAATTTACTTTTTTCAAGTGAATTTTTGGTCCTTCTTGCTATAAATAGCCATAAAATGTGATTTAAGGATTATGGCCATTATTATTGTTTAAACAATTTGAACTTTTAATATCTGTCAGTTATTTACAATTTACTGCATGTTAACCAACTTCCAAATACCACAAGGTTTCATTCGCTCTGGTGGCCTTTCTGTGATAGTGAACTGACATGAAAGTGAATAATGAGAAAAGGGGGAAGACATGCGGCAAAGGTCACCAGGCCGGAAATCAAACCTGTGACAGCCAAGTAGAGGATTAAGGACTCCATATGTGGGTTCTGATTAACCCCTGTGCCACCACAGCACCCCACTATATTATGATTTATTATGCTATGTTATACTGTATTATGCTATGCTGTACTTGGGTATGCTGTTCTATGTTTTACTATACTACACAATACTTTGCTATACTACTGTATTTTAATCCCATTTTATGTTTGCAGCCAATGAAAGAACATTGTCAGTGGCACATATGGAAAAATTTATAAGATGTGTACCATCTAGAAGTTGGACTTCTAGATATGTGTGTCTACTACACACACCTAAACACATCTCATATAAAATGTTAAAGTTGGGATTGGGAAGAGGCCTCCAAATCTTTTACTTGAATTTTGACTTCATGAGAGTTGAAAACTTTTAAAAACTCAAATCAAACATGAACGCCTATTCAAATTGCATCCTTCAAACTGCAGTTCAGATTTTTCTTTCTTTCTTTTAAAAAAAAAAAAAAAAAAACAACATACAAAAACCAGCGTATTGTATGACCATTTTGAAAATATGAAGAGTGGTGGTGCTCAAAAACCTTAGCACTGAAAAGATCTTATTAAATTTATTTTGGAATCTTTGCTCTAAAGGAGATAGATATGTAATATATTATAAAATAGAAGTAAAAAAAACATAAGTCTCCCTTTTAAAAGGCAGTCATTATAAGAAAAAACAAAACAAAGTCTTTCCAGTTGAACGTTTGCCAATGAACATTCCCAAACACCGAATTCCTTCAGCAAAAAAAAAAACAACAACAACTAAGAAACCATAGGTCAACAAACTTGAATCTTTAGAAAAAAAAAAAATCAGCAAACCAGATTAGTCCAAAAGGCCATCCTAAGACCTTCCCAGCCTCATCATTATCCTTGAGGCCTTCTGGCTCTGAAATCTGGTAACACATTGATTGTGACACATGCAGCGGTAACAGCACCCTGTCTGCCAGAGGGGGCTCAGCATGCTGTTTATGTTCCTAATCGCTTGCCGTCCTGCTTCTCCCACCCCGCCGCTCACCAACACACACCCAGCAGGTAACACGTGGTGCTTTCACCCTGAGCACGGCATTCCAGCATCTCTGCTGAAATAAAACCACTAATTGGAGTTACACTACTCAGTGCAGCAGGAGATGAGGTGATAATTCCCAAAGGATCCGGACCCTTCATCTGCGTCGTGACCTTTACACGATGCGGATACAAAAAAGAGACTTTTTTTCTCAAACAGATTTTCTAAAACGTGACCTTCCCACTTACCAAGAAGTCGTGACTGCTGGAACAGCAGCAGGATTTAGAGGTTTGGGAACGCAATGGGCAGATAAAATGATGGAGGCCATTAGGAGCAGCAGGAATGGCAGGACTTGTCTTTAGAAACAGAGCCATTTTCATTTGGCCGACATTCAAGTCTTGTTTTGCTGATTCCTTCTGGTCTGCAGATAAAACTGCCCCAGCAGGCTTGGTTCTCACCTACGCTTCCAGTATTCCTCACAAGAGAAACAAACAGCGTTTGTCACATGTTCTGCTTATCAAAGCATTCATGTAGTAGCTGCTGTTTAAAGAAAAAGGAAATTTAAAAAAATGAAGCCGCATAGACACTTCTGTCTGTCATGAGAGAGACTTACATAAACAGATGTTTTGTAAGGAGTCAGGGCAAATGTGCAAAAACAGATAACCAATACAAGAAAAGCACTTTAAACTCATATTTCTCTGTAGAGATATTATGCAATCGCTCCAAAATCTCTAACATTACCGCCTGACTCGCATCTCACACAGCACTGTATCATAGAATTAACACTGAATGTGGTTGGTGCGACATGCCTCTTTCGCTGATTTGTATCCCATCCAGCAGTTCAGATAATTATACTCCAGCACCAAACCCATTTGGAGAAACATAAGCTTCCTAAACAAGACAAGCTACTTGCAAAGGTGAGCTAATACTACTGGATATCAAGCAAAATCTGGATGCGGTCAGATTGCCGTCTTTGATCTGAATGGCTTGAAAATCATCCACCAATTCAGACCCTTGACTCACAGCTGCATCTTCTTCTTGGCAACAGCTAATTCAGGCCCCTTCCTCAAACAGGGCACTCAGTGCTTCCAGCCTGGGTCTCTGGATGCAAGCCAAGTGAAGTTGCGAATGTTCTTCCCATTATGCTGAGCAATCCGTCCCACATTACAAGCCAATCTTTTCCCAGTTTAGGGAACGCGTTTGGTTTTTAACCACAGCTGTCTCTCAGCTTCTTTAAGATCACATTGTGTCTTTAAAGTCTTTGTAAACCTCCAGGAGGAGACATGTTTACTATTAAATTATAGAATTTCAGAAATATTTCAAGTATAGATAAAAAAAAAAATTGCATTCAAGGACTTTGGTCATAGTGTTAAAACAAAGAGGTTAATAAGGACTGCAGCAAGATTGTATAGACCTTATAAGATGTCAGAGAGACATGTTAGCTTATATTGTTATGGTAAAATTGACTAATAAGATCAGTGTATCATGCTTTCAACAATGAGAAATGTAATTGTACTTTATTACGTCTAGCTTTCTGAAGACTTTTGGTTGAATTACCTACATTTGGTCTTTCGAAAGTTTTGAAATAGAAGCCTGTCCTTAATGTTGCTTATACCAAACAGGCACACATGTGGCCGTAGACAGTGATATCTTTAATCCAGAAGAACCGATCTTCTCAAGTTCTTACTGTTTAAAAATTTTATCAACTTGTTGAGAGATGAGAGAGAGGTCAGAAATACACTCGTCGTCTTCTGTGCTTATGTAACATTAGTCAACCACTTAAGGTTTGCGCCAAACAAATAATGGGAAAAGATACCAATGTCTGTAACTCGTTGTTAAAGGACAAATGAGATTTATTTGAAAGTGGGTTCTGTTGTGAAATTATGATCAGTCAATATCTTGTCCTTTGCTGTTGGCTGAAAAAGCAATCTCCATTTCATCAAAGTAAAGATGCCAGCAGTATAATTTACTGCAGATTAAATATTGACTGCTAGAAGTTTTTTGCAGAGCAACACTTCTAAATAGTTTAACTGTGTCTTTAGTTGGTCTGTGGCATTTTAGGCATTTTAAGGGGAAGCTTGAAAAAAAGATGATTCCACTCTTATCAGTTGTAGTAGTAAGAAGAGTTTATTAGAGTGAATCTGAAGAAAAGTAAATACATTGTTGAAGGCTAAGAGCTAACCAGAGGGTGGCTATGCTTTTACCTGACTTATTTAAAAGACTAAAACTGATCTTATATTGCCTTCCACTACTGTGAGGATTTTTTTAAACTTTACTCCAAACTCACTGCAGTACGATGTCTATCACTTTGCAGTGAGTGTGTTTGGTAGTGGAGGGGCCCAACATTCATCATGCCTCTGGTTATCCGTCCATCTGCCAGCTCACTTCCTTTCTAAACCCTGTTAATAAAAACTAATCAGGCCACAAAATCTACCGAAACAAAACAAACACTGTTTTAAAAACAAAGGGTGGAAAAAAGTTGATAAAAGTTCATGTTGCCGGTTGATTTGAAACTAGTATTATTGAATCAATTGAATCAATGTTGCAGATGATTATATTTATGCACGTGAATACACACCAAATTTTGGTTATGTACACATTTTCAGTGTCTCATTGTGCCGCACTTGCAGTAAACAGATAAAGTAAGGTTTGTCAATTAAGATAGTGGAGTTTTCTCTTATGATGTAGAGATGAGCTAATGATACAAACAAAATGGTTGTTGCAGATAATTAGTTGCAGCTTCAAAAGGATTTTTTTAATGTTTTTTTTTTAAAGGTGAGCATACTTATTTCTGCCTCTTAAATAAATTTTGTCCAACGATAATCTGAAAAAACCTCAATGTCAGCAGCAAAGTTAAAGAAAAGCGAGTACTAGCCTCCATGAGGGCATGACCGCTTTTCTTCACCTGTCACAAAATGCTGAAAACAGACTTCTGCAAATAGACCAGTTTGCACTTAACTATTAGCTAAATCACCAGGTTTCATTGTCCACATTTATATTCTGTATGAACTGATTTCCTGTGCTAACACAAACTCAGTTTGTTTGAGTTTTCTCAACTCCAACTTAGAGACATTTCCTCACATTTTTTTCCTTATTCCAAGCATTGTGGTATATATACTCCTTGGCTGTTATGTACTAATTTATGAAGTGTTTTGGGTGCATTTATGCTCAATGTTTTAATATTGAGTAATTTGAACTTTGAAAGCTTCGTTATACTTTTCTCTCATTTTTGTTTAAAATCTTAAGTTGTATATAATCCTGAGTTACAGTGTCATGCTAAGGTATGACACCCAGAAAACCAGAAAAGTCTGCTTTGTGGAACAATCAATTACAGATGCAAGTATTTTACGTTACTTTCAAAATTGGAGAATATCAGCTCTGCTTTCATTAAATCCCTCCATTACAGATTTAACTGTATCTTTGGGTAATTATCCTGCTGGAACAAGAACCTCCACCCTACTCTCAAACCTTCTAACAGCCGTTCTTCCAGCAATGTCCTCTATTTACTTCCATCAGGTTCAGCTTCTCTGTCACTACTGGAGAAGCATGTCCCATGACATGATGCAGACACCACCATGTTTTATTATGAAGATGGTGATGTGCAGTGTTACTTATCTACTAAAATGTTTTTCAGGTGGATCAAAAGGTTCAATTTTGATCTTTTTGACCTTTTGTTTCTAGAGCCTCTACATGATTTGTGGTCTGCTTTAAACAGGACTTTCGGCTTTATTTCAAAAAAGTGCTTATATATATATATATATATATATATATATATATATATATATATATATATATATATATAGTGACAAATGATGTCACTGTAAATAATCAATTTGTCTGCACTGGTGTGTAGCATATGTGTGTGTAAGTATTTCTGGTCTTTGTAGTCTCATTAGAACCTCACTTGGAACAGTCCCATCTAAGGCCCATAGATGGTATGGGGACCAAATCCCAGACTAATTTAGTATTGTATTACAGGTTGGTGGTTAGCACTAGAAATTGAGTAAACATGGTGAAACTTGGGGCGCTAGGCTATATTGGAAGTCAGTGCAATACAAGGGTAGCAGAACAAGCCAGTGTGATTTAGTGACCCTGTACTTTTGAATGAAATATTCCCTATGGCAAAGATATAGGTGTAATGATGGATGGAGGGGTAAGATAGGTAGGTACTTACATTCCAGGTGTTTTTTCTTTGGGGCTGTCTGCTCATGTGTGGTGGCCTTACACACGGCCCTGGAGACCTCGGAGCCCGTCAGGGTGTACTGAGCCGCGGCGATGCGGTCTGTCAGCGTCTGCCCCGACATCTTCTAAATATCCGCTGAGTCCAATCTCCACGATCAGCGTCCAATATGGTCCAACCCACACTCACACACACACTCGCTCACCCTCTCACCCACTCACTCACACACCCACCCTCTCACACACGCACCAAAAAGAGCGGGCAGCCCCAATAATCCTAGCTCCCCTCGAAAACGGCCGCACAGATCCGGCGCTAGAGAGGAGCCGCAGGGACACTTTCTGATTGCGTAACAACTGGAAGTCCGTCCTGTTGGGTATTCACGCGTTTCCTTCCCCGAAGGCCGGTATTCAACATTCGGTAACAAAAAAAAAAAGAAAAGAAAAGAAAGAAAAGAAAGAAAAAAAATCCAATCCAAACCCACGAGGGGGGCGATTTATTGTTATTATTATTATTATTATTATTATTTTATTTCAGATCGGTGTTTCTGTGACTGCAGCCTACCGGATGATGCTGGACGCTGCCTCCCCCTCCTCCCTGTCCTCTTTCCTCCTCCTGGATAATCCTCACAATCAGCAGCAGCAGCCGCGGTCCTACCGTCCCTGTGTATCAGCGGGGTATACAGGGAAGCATCATCACCATCTTCATCATTATCATTCCCCTCACCATCCAACGCAGCTCCGTTGCGGCCTGTGATACCGAAGTTATGCGCCACAGCCCGGCTGGTTTGGATCGCGATTATTTTTCGGTGAATTCACATGCTCTTATCATTATTATTTTTTTTTTAAAGTAATTTTTTTTAATAAGTCTTCCGCTCCCTCACCCTACTCCGAGTCGAGTGACGCTGCGTTGCCAGCCGCGCTGCTTCTTCTATTATCGCGAGAACTGGAGAAGGCGTAAAGACACGAGAGGGGGGCAGATGGGAGGAGGGTCGTCTAAACGGCCGAGCGTGATGCTTTCTGTGAAGGTCATATGGAGCTCGAAGCTGCATGCAGCAAGACTTCACCATGTTCTCTGGTCCTGTCGGTTCCCCATTTGTGTAAAACAAATGGATGAAAGACGAGCAGAGCAGGAGGTGAAGAACAGAGGCGAGGCGGGTTTAGTCTCTGTCCATGGTGCTGATTTTTCCCGTTAGATGGCGAGTAACACCAAAGATCTGATTTCTACATTTTATTATGTTATAATCACAAATTTCAGGGAAGATTGGATTAAAAAACAAAGACAAACACCTTGTGTTTGTTGTGGAAGGAAAAAGTTAGTTTCAAAATGGTAAGATATATATATATATATATATATATATATATATATATATATATATATATATATATATATATATATATATATATATATATATATATATATATATATATATATATAATAAAAAGACCTTGATAATAATAAAATAATAAAAAGACCTTGATATATATATATATATATATATATATATATATATATAAATATATAAATATATATATATATATATATATATATATATATATATATGCAAATAAATAGAATCTAGACCTACCAAAAGATAGTTAAGTGACCCTGGTGTTCATGTTTCTTATCCGCCAGCAGACTCCCCTGACCTTTAACCCCATAGGAAGTCTATGGGTTGTCGTCAGCCCAAACTCCCCATACCCAAAAAGGCAGATGGCAAAGCAATCTGGGCTTCCATTACACCTATGCAGTGCTATGCCATGGCGCATTAATGCAGTAACTCAGGGGTTTTCAAAGTATGAAAGGGTGAGCCCCCAAGGAGCGAACTGTGACATGAGCTCCATGTCACAGTTCAGAACTCCACCTTCAGCCTGATTATAGTTACTTTGAAAAAGTAACTTTAATCGGACTACTGATTACTCCTTGAAAACGTAACTTAGTTATATTACTGACTACTTGATTTGGAAAGTAACTAAGTTACATTAAAAGTAACTTTTTAGTTACTTTCAGCAGCTGCTAACAACAACGCTCTGCCTCCTGTGAAAATCACATTGATCTTTGCTAATACCTAATTGTCAGCTATTTTATAATGGTAACATCAACAATGTGTCTCCACTGATAAGGTTGAACTGAAGAGGAGATTGTACAAAAATAAAAAATGAGTAGTTTGTGTGGTCCACTGTTGTCTGGAAAACTCTAAGAAGGATTTCACTGCTTATGCTGGTGTAATGAGCAGCACAGAGCTCCTCCTGCAGCTCCACAGCTCAGATGGTTGCACAGATTTGTGACACTTATCTTAATATTAATAATTATAACGGTGCTAACTTGCCATTATAACTATTGCCAACTACGGACACGCTTATTCGTGGCTGTTTTCACGCTTATTGCGCTGTTCATTTAGCGTGAAGCACCGTCTTTCAGAGGTAATACATTAACTTGACATTAACAAAGACACAGCGGGACGGATCATCCAGGAAATGATGAACAGGAGAGACTGACTAAAACTACCTTAATGACGGACAAATTCTGGGATTTATTGAGTCTCTGCTTATTTCCAACCCCAAATGAGCAACTTCAACCAGCAATCGTAAAATTTTGTTTAATTTTAAAAAAAAGGCCCAAAGTCTTATAATAATCGGACTTGTCGACAGAAACTCAAAATAGTTCCAGTTTTTCCTGCATCTCCTCCATTGTTTAGGCCTCCTTGCTGCCGGGGAAGGAGGAATCCACGGGATTGTAGACGGGCCCCGATCGGCAGCTCGCCTTGCTGTTGAAGACCTGGCTGACTACTGGATTTGAAATATTGACATCACTGGCCAAAACATCCTCTAAGGAGGAAACATTTCCACTGATCCCCGCTCCACAAAGCACCCCACAGTACCAACTTTTTCCTAAATCCACCTCTGGTTATTTAAAAGTTGTTTTTTTTTTTCTTTTAAATCAAGGAGGAGGAGGCACCTTGGCTCGTTTTCTCAGCAGCTTCACCAGACGGACCACGTAGGGCTTGAACTCCCTCTGATGCGTCCCCTGGCGTCTCACCTCCAACCCTGAATCGTCTGAAGCCTCTGGGATGAAGGCCCAGCGGTACCTGCAATGAAGTGGTGCACAGCTTCAGAGGAGGATTCAACAGGACCACAATTCTAACTTTAGCCACGGTTTCTGCAGGTTTTACAGAATTAAAGACCATTTAAATGGAATTTCGGACTCATACTGCCACAAAAATATATAAACTTCGTCCATCCAACTTTTATTTCGCCCTCATAGGCACAAAAAAAAAAGCTAGTTAGAAAGGCTATGCTAGGACTGAGTTCCTGGTAGCCTCAAAAAGCCTGCGAGAGACAAAAAAAAATAAATCCTATCGAATGCATAAAATTAAATAGTCTTGCCAAGACTTGTGAATAATGTATTTAAAGGCCAACCTCCTTGTTTTAAATGAATTCAAAGTCTTCAATTTAGATGCATGAATTCAATGATGCATGAACACATTGTTTAACATATACAGGCACATCTCAATAGATACGAATATCATCAAAATCTTAATTTATTTCAGTAATTTAAAAAAACATATATTTAGTTGAAAATCTACTTCCTCTTTTTTTTGACATATTTGATGACTAAACTTCAGGGTGTTTTCACTTTTATAGTCCTGTAGACTCAGTTTGATTGGAGACCAAAAATGCAACATTTATGACATTTTCAGCCGGTGCGGTTTACTTTCACACCACACTATGTCAAACCGACCTAAACCTTAGAGAAACCTGTTCACCCCCTCGCCTGTGGTGGCGCTGCACCAAGACAACAATACAAAAACATCTGAAGAAGACACTGAGCACAACCCGCTTTTTTAAGACGTGCAAACAAAAATGCAGTGGTTTCACATTTAATCGCTAAAATCAAACAACACTACATTTTTGGTAACAGTTTGTAAACAAAACCTTTCTTCAGAAGTCACTTCCTTCAGTGGTTCTTGGTGCAGCGCCACCTCAGGCGATGGGGGGAACAGGTGGTTTAAAGGGTTTGGTTCGTTTGACGCAGAGCAGTGTGAAAGCGAACCGCAGCAGCTGAGAATTTTAAAAACGTTGGAACTTTGGTCCCCAGTCCAACCGAATCCAACAGACTGTCAGGCATGGAAACACCCTCAAAACTGGCAATCATTAAAACTACAAAACAAATACTTGAATTTCCTCTCTGTGTGATGAATGTTTCATTTTTGAATTGATCATAACATTTAATTGATAATCTAGTTGATTAAGGTGTATTGTCTCAATTCCGTGGCCCGTTCCTATCACATGCGAAGTCTACAGCACCGCGGGTTCTGTGTGCACTGACATCTGGAACTGAGGGAGACTCTCAGGAGGCAACGCCAAGGCAAGATCCAGGAATTTGCAAGCAGAGAGGTAGAGGTTGAGCCAGCGCTGGCTGTTGTAGGACGTGGAGAAGCCGTTTCCTCCAGAGTAGGTGGTCTCCAACCCGGCAACCGACGGTCCTGACGTCCTAGGAACAAAGCGAGTTGGTTTGTAGCTACTAAGCATCTGCTGAGGGCAAATTTTTAAACGTTTCATTGTTTAAAAAGTTCTGCTCTCCACTGTGCAAGTATACCTTGAGATGTCCTCATCGGCGGTTAGCTCCTGCTCCATCAGCAGAAACACTTGGACCTGTAAAGACATGCACGCCAAAGTTTGATTTGTGTAAAAGAAGCAAAGGGTGAAGTAGAACAGCAGAGAACGGTCCGTGAGCTCACCAGCTCAGTGATCATGGTGGGCCAGAGTGACGTGAGGTGTTGAGGTGACATGCGCAGCAGCAGCACTCTGAAGAACAAGAACACCTGAGCGTGGAGGATGGGAACCTGAGGCAGACGCAGGCTCTCCACCAGACGCTCTAAAACACACACAGACAACACGTGTCCGCTTGATCAACTTGGTATGAGAAAGAATCTAATCCCAGAGGAGAATTTGATCCATCAGTATTGTCGCACGATAATGTGAAAGTCAAAAAGACAATTTGGCAATTGCTGGGTTTCCGTTAAATAAGAAATGCAATTAAAATCACATGTGAATAAGCTTGTTCACGTGATAAGTCGATAAAAATCAACACATTTGACAAATTTAAACCCTTCCGAGCTCCTTATAGTGCGGATCAGCTACGTATTTAAGCAGCGGCTTGGGGAAACTGTAGTCACCGACTTTACAGAATCAAAACTTCTGCTGAACTTAGTGATGCTGTGAGAGCCAGTTATACACTGTCCGAAAAACAGCCGAAAAACAAAACCCAGTTCCTCCTACTACTTCCTGTTGTCTGTCGTTTTTGCCAGTAGTAACATCTGACTGCTGATCATGTGACTGATATGAAAGAAGTATTTTCATTACAGTTTTGCGAAACAAACTAATTTGGCTGAGAAAACACCTCACCTGAGCTCAAAATCCTTTCATCAAAAGAACGTGAGCTTTTTCAAAATTGCCTCTAAGCAAAGACAAAATTAATGTCAAACCATAATGTGCAACAAGGTCGCCTCAGCAGTGGACTATTATCTCCTGTATACTTAAAGGAGTTTATGCAAATATGTATATGTTGGTCTTGTTTATTGTACTGGTTATATGGCAGGTATATCTGTAAAAAATACAATAAAAATATTATTGGAAAAAAAAATTGCCTCTAAGCAAATTTATTTTCGTAATTCCATTATGCACAATAACATGGTCAACAGAAACACGGCCTCGCGCTCAGTTCTGGTAAATGGACTGAACTTATATAGCGCTTTTCCAGTCATTTTGACCACTCAAAGAGCTTTACACTAGAGTCACATTCACCCAGTCACACTCACAAACACACACACATTCATACACCGATACGCAGATCGGTAGGCAATTTGGGGTTAAGTGCCTTGCCCAGAGGCACATCGACATGTGGCAGGAGGAAGCTGGAATCGAACCTACAACCTTCCGATTGCAAGACGACTACTCTACCATAGAGCCACAGTCGTAAGAGGTTTGCTTGTGTTCACCTTGGATGTCCGGCAGGTACTTCTGGTACTGGTCCACCTCGCTGCTGTAGATGGTGAAGGCCAGGCGTTTGAGCAGCATGGCCCTCTGCTCCAGCTCAGCGTCTCTGTTGGTGAACAAACTCAGGGAGCTGCTCTGAGCCACCGCCACCCGGGCTGAAAGCACAGGCAAGCGTTTTTACTGCAACTCCCAACTTCAAGATCAACAGTGTTTTAGTTTTTGGCTCAGAGGATCTCGGACTTACTGTGAATAAAACTGAAAAAACTGAAAAGGTTTTCTTTCTTGCATGTTCAATTATTCGACTTGATTCACAGCCAACTCTGCGTGACCAGATATGGCAGAAACAGATTTATAAATAGTAAATGTGACACTTACTCATCAGGTCTCTGAATGTGGTCTTGTCATGAGTCATCAGGTGGTCAATGATGGCTCTCCAGCTAGAAAATCAGGGAAATTATGTTAGAGTAAAACCCTGTGAACAACAGCCAGGTGCATTCACAAACAGAGGTTTTTGAATATCCTTCACCATGAAACAATTAATAAGTGTTTATTGAAATAATGGTCAACTAATTCAGCTGAAAACAACATACTCAGATAAAACTGTGCAAAAGAACAGCAATGCAATGACTTGACATCAAGTGTTAAGTTTGAAGGTGGGGATATAAAACGGTAGAGTAGTTTAGAGGTTCTGTTTAGCGTTTGAGGACCTAAAGGACAATTCATGCTGCTGACTGTGTGGAAACACTCAAGATCACCCCTTTATATATTTAAACTTTGATCCCTGCGACGGACTGGCAACCTGTCCAGGGTCTCGCCCGGAACGTTTGCTGGAGATCGGCACCAGCTCCTCTTCCCGACCCCACTAGGGACAAGGGTGTTAGAAAATGGATGGATGGATTCGTCGGGGGATCTTGCAGCTTCGCAATCAAGCATAGCAAAAACAAAGACATTTCTGGGGTCTGTTTGTGGCTCTTTTCAGTGGCCATGTGGTCCTCACACTGCAAATTATTTTTTACAGCCTAACCGTTACGTAGTGTCAAGCTTGAAAGTTTTTTGTTCTTTTTTTGTTTTGTTTTGGGGTTTTTTAGCACAAAATACGCCAGACGTATAAGTTGGCAATAGAAAAAGAAACAAGAGCACCTAATTAGCAGAAGTCTTCGAGTAACAGAACACAATAAAGATGTCTGCGCACTACTCAAAGTTTTGCCTGAGAGGAAAGTCCAACAAAAGAAAAATAAACTACATCTATTAAAATATACAGCCTGAAGTATTCCTACCGCCACAAAATTTCATGTATTTAAGGCCAGTTTGCATTTTTAAATGAAGTTAAGACATTTAACGCTGTAATTTTAGAGAAAGTTTTAAACTTATAGCAAGGTGTGCTGTGAATCTATGCAAAGTTTTTAACTCTACATAAACATCTTCTTCCTCCTCCTAATTAAATTTGTGTTTTAGGAAAGTCATTTCATTGCTAGTGTCACTCCATATATAAATAGCTTCCGGGCTCACTGGCTGACACACGAAGCATCCATCTGGAAGAAGGTGTGGTCCATGAAGAGGTCGAAGGCCTCTTTCTTCCAGGCACGGCGGGTGTACTGGTAGCCGCTCAGGCTGCTCAGCAGCTGGATGCAGGCTCGGTAGCTGGGGGCGTTGTGAGCACTGCCAGAGGAGACAAACAAACAAACAAAAAAACACACAGCTTTTTAGCTACAGGCATTTCCTCTCAAGAAAGAGAAATGCGAACAGGTAGCATGTACAAAAACAATCTTCAGTGTGGAAGTTGTTGCAGAAGGAACAAGAGTAAAAGGGAGATGAGGGAGATGTTCTCAAAAAAAGTGGCGTTTTTTGCTAAAATGATAAAAATGATGTCAGAGGAAGAACAGAAGCTGTAAGAAGCTTTGCATAAAAAGGACAATTATTTTCTGCAGATGGTGAAATTAATCTCGTTTTCTTTTATTGATCCATCTGAGTTTTCACATTTGACACTTTCTTGCAATACATTATCGTTAAATGAATATCCTTAATAATCTTGTATTTTAACAAAATTTATGTCCAGTTTGTAGTTTTATGTACAGCTTTAATTCAAGGGGAAATCCACTTGATAGATGTAAAACTGAAAGAAGCAAAGACAGGAAACCTGATCCACACCTGTGGTTGCGGAGGTAGGGAACTACGTAGTGCATGATGTTAACCAGCAGCGGGATGACTTTCTCCTTCTCGTCACTGTAGAACACCATGTCCAGCAGATGAGCCAGCACCTGACAGAGACGTCAATATATCAAACCAGAAGTGAAAGATGTTGCAGAGCTGAAGTGGCTGAGAAGTGATATATGAGGCACAGAGCAAGAATCTCAACCGGCAGAGCAGCGTGTTTTTGATGTAGAGCCTTGCTTAAACTCATAAATGTACAGCTCTTATATCAGTGAAGCACAGGCACCATGTTCATAATTAAACCCACACTGAGCTAAAAACAGCCAGGATGCAAAAGAAAGGTCGTCAATGAGTCAAACTGTCCACATCCTCCAGAGCCAGAACCGACCCGAAGCATTGATTTATTGGTTCACTGATGACGTCTGGAGGAGCAGAGTGAAAGTCTAATTTAAGGCCCTCACATGTTGTGTGTTAGCATACTGCTAGTGTGGATAATAACAGGGTCCAAAAACCACCGACTCGCTGTGGATCAGTCGGGTCACGGACGCTCGTGTTTACCTCGGCCAGCAGCGTGAGGGCGTGAACACTGTACACAGATGGAGTGAAGCTGGAGGCCTCCATCACTGTGAGCATTAAGTCTACAAAACACATACGGGAAACGTTAGCAGCGGCTCACAAAGCTGATGACACAAACAGCCGTGCTGAAGCAATCCAAAGCGCTCTGAAAGTTTAGCTGCGGCTACATTCGTCGTCCAGTTTTCAGATTCAATTGAATTACGAGTCGTAGCAAAGACTAAAAGTAACGCAGGCTTAGCTCAATGGAGATCCGAGACTCGGTAACGGAGCACCTTCTACGTCTGCCTCCAGGTTGGTTCCATCCACAACAATCTGAGGAGATGCCTTCACCTCCAGGTTCCTCCTCAGCCACGTGGTTTGTTCCAAAGAGGAGCCAGCGATGGTGCCGATGGCCTCCACCACCTTGTGAGTCACATCCTGAACACACAACAGATTTTCTTAAGAAAACCTTCTCACCATTTTTAAAAATCGTTTTCTTATTGGTTTCCAATTTGAAATACGATTTCATTAACTATAAGTGGAAAATAATTATAACTAACAAAAATAAAGGCTTTCAAACACCCATCTGTACATAATTAATGTACGTAATGTGTTTCACTTGGTAAAAAAGTTCATAAACAAATGAGCTTTCAATAATATTCTAGTTTATAGATTGGATCTGTATAGGGGTGAATACAAATGCTTGCCACACTTTTCAGATTTTTATTAGTAAAAATATTCTCTCTACTTCAGGACAGTTGAAGTAAATTTGTAGCAACCTAACGTTTAAAGCCTCTAGTTTACAACGATTTACCACATCTTCTGCTTCTACCTTCACTCATAACAGGGGAAGACTACAATTACCTGCAGCTCTCGCTGGTCTTTCTTACTCTCCAGGTTGGGATTCTTCAGGATAAACTCATTCAGAACTCTGGTGAAAAGAAAACAAACAAAAAAGAAACCCAAATGGTTGAACAATCTCTGGATTCCTGCAGTCAAATTATTATTATTTTTCTTAAAAACGTAGACCTGAGGGGGTATTCTGACACTATAAAGAAAGAGATTAGGTAGAGAAACCAACCCCAGTATGAGAAACTGCCCAGGAGCAGGCAGACCCAACTGGACCGACTCCTTCAGCAGCGCCAGCAGAGATGGCCAGCTATCAAGCAAACTGGAAACAGGAATCCTGGGAAACAAGGACAAAAAAATAGAAATCATTAACCAGGTATCTTTCAATACCAGCAGCTCTGATGTGATGTACTAACCTCTGTACATAGGCATAGAAGAACTGAAGCATGCAGACCTCCAAAGAGATGTGCTTCTAAAAATGGGTGAAAAATGAAATTAGATCTCTAAAATACAGACAATTTATTAGTACATTTACACAGAAAATGAACAAGAGTTTGCTGTTCATCTTCTAAATTGTTTTTATTACCGTATTTTCCGCACTATAAGGCACACCTAAAAACCTTGAATTTTCTCAAAAGCCGACAGTGCGCCTTATAGAAGAAGAAGCGCGCGTTGCATGCTGGGATATATGACTGCGCGAAGCGTGCCGTTTCATTTCCATTTGTGAGTTTGTGTAAAGACTCCAAAATGGCTGCTTTTAAGAGACACACTTACGACGCAGAGTTTAAACTCAAGGCGATCACGGGAATAAAGCAGCAGCGAGTTGTCAGAACGCTGGTTTGTAATCTATTATGGTAATAAAGTTTGACTGACTTATCTGACTGTTTTGTTGACATTCCCTTTAGCGCAGCTCCATTTAATGGATGCATTACGTAACCCCAGCCTCTACTGTAGCGTCTATTCTATGCGCCTTATAATGCGGTGCGCCTTATATATGAAAAAAGTTTTAAAATAGGTCATTCATTGAAGGTGCGCCTTATAGTACGGAAAATACTGAATTTATAAGCCTCCCAATTATCATTAAGTACCACGGGCCTTAACTTAGCCAGTTAAAAAGACTTTTCTTATCAGTCTTTTGAAATCTAAGGTGTCCATTGGTGTAATCCATAAACCATAATCCTCAAATTTAGCAGAAACAAAAACAAAGAATGAATCAGAGTTTCACTTTTTGATACAACTTCCTGACACATCAACTTTTCAATGACAATTAATTTGATCATCATTTAACATCATTTCTGAGTGTTTTTAATATAAAAGCAGATGGAATTTTTTGCCGGCTTCAAAATCAAGGATTGTAAACCAACCTTGTCTTTTGCGATGGCAGGTGGCTGCTTCAGGACCTCCTTCACTGTCTGCATAACAGTCTCAGTGCGCATGGCGCTGACCGACCGAACGAGCTCAACCAGCAGCAGCTGCTCCTCACTCGCTACGGGGATCACCTAAAAGATAAACATTATGAATATGCAATAACACCTTGAAAGGATTTAAAGAGCACAATCAAAATAAAACATACTGGAGAGAACTTGGCTTTCTAGACTGCTTCATATGTTACTTCATATAAATGTTTCCTCAATCTGCTCAACATTGTTCTACCGTTTTTCTCCCAGGTTACCTTATTTCTGATTGGCGTCTTGACTTGTTTTCTCTCGTTCCAAACATAAGCAATTGCAGCCATGAAATGAGCGCCGTGGTTCATGGAGATCGGACCCAGCAGTTCCAAGATCTGCTGACGGAGATTCTGTGAATGACATGCAAGGAACCTAGATGAGATCCACAATTAAATATGCCACAGGTAGAATTATTTCAGTTTAGTTTTTCAAAAAGCACAAACAGCAATTAAAAACATAAACTTGGAAAAAGTTTCATTTTCCAAAATCTCATTGGAAACAACTCATTAATAGAAAAAAAAAAGAAACGGCATAACACTGCAATCAAAAATTACAGATGTTAATGTTTTTCTTATTCAGCTGCAAAATTGTTTATTTTATCAGGCAGAAATTCATGAATCTACATTTGCTGACAGACCTTGGTGGAGCCCAGGTTGATGTTTGATGTGGCGGCAGCTGAAGCGGCAGCTGGCTTGTCAGAACTGTCGGCTTGGTGAACTACGCTCCACAGCAGCGTGACGGAGGACATGATGGTGTGGAGGATGGACAGGATGCCTGAACGCGCCTCGGCCAGGTGCTTCTGGTCAACACTCACTTGTAACTGGAGATCACAAGCAGGTCCTTGTTATTTTGTGAAAGAAAACTAAAAATATTACCTGTAAAGGTTTTTATACTCTTAACTTTGCCACATTTATCAAATTGCAATTTCCCTTATTGAGACTTTATGTGATAGACAAACACAAAGTTGGAAGTTGAATACAAATCAATGCCACACTTAAAATTAAATATAAAAAACATTTTGAAACCAAGAGTTTTTGCCGTTCCACTTCAAAATTGTCGATTACTTCGTCTAAATTAATCCCGCAAAATAAACAAAGATTTACTTATATAGCTATAATGTGGAAATGCTGTAAGAGTGCAAATACTTTTTCAAGGCCTTGTAATATGTGCTGACAAATCTTAGTGCCAGCAAAATCATAAAAAACAAGAACTTCATTCATTTTCTACAGCAGAACCCTCAGGGCTTCATGTGCAGCGCCCTCACCTGGTGGTACTGTGAAGTGGGGTCCAGCAGACAGTAATGGATAATGGAAGTGACTCCCTCCAGCACAGTCAGAATCAGGTCTGGAGGGATGCAGAGAGCCATCCACTGGGGTCTACAGGATAGTCAGACAATACACAATTTGACTAAAACCCAATCTGACCTGCAGGTGTAGTGTGGATGAAACATAAGGCAGAATGATGCCCATTCTGTAGTAAAGACTGCCATCTGCTGGCCAAGTCATGCATGTCATTTTATTTCAATATGTTTCCTGCATGTTCTTACCTGTTGTCAATTATGCTGGTTTCATATCGGTACTGCTGGAGGAGATTATCCAGGTTTCTGCATAGCTGCAGAGTCACTGAGGCCACCACCCTCCTCAGGACCCTCCCCATGTAAGGCAGGGTGGCTGTGATCAGCCCTATCCATTGGGGGTGCATCTTACAGGCATGGTGCTGGTGCAGGGCCCTGATGACTGCACACAGGAACATGCCCTGAGCTGTAATAGGCTGACCATGGAGGTACTGCAGTGACGTCATAGGCTGCTGAGGGTTAACATGCTCCACCTCCCCGCCTAGAATCTCAAATCCTGCCACTCCACCACTTCCTGGCCCTCCACCTGCTCCTCCTGCGGCAGGTCCTCCTTCTCCACCTTCGTCTGCTGGCATTAAGACCCTGTGCTCAAGTACAACTAGACTCTGCAGCAGCCGGAGAAGCTGGGACTGAACGGCGCTACAGCTGTCTATCTGGTCCTCCGACATGTTGATGACGCTGTCCTCAGAGAGACCTTCCTCCACCGTGGCCACGTTGACCCCTGCCGTCCGTTGGTCGTGCCATTTCTGGGCGCTGAATATGGAGGAAAGGAGGCAATGGAGAATGACTTTCTGAACTTTGCACTTGGAGAGGACGTCACTGATGAAGCTAGCAAAACCCTTTGCCGAGCCAGCTGTGACTTTGGCTAGTTCGCTGAATAGCAGAGTCAAGACCTCCACGCTTGTCAGCTGCATGGCCCGGTTTCCTGCCAAGTCCTGAGGACCCAACGTCACATGGGCAGAGTAATAGCTTCTCAGGAAGTAGAGACAGAGGGAGATGATGATCTCCAGGTACATGGCACTGCGGAAAGAATGGGAGTGAGAGTCCTGGGGAATGGGGCAGTAGAAGTCTTTGCCCATAACAGAGACTCTGTGGCGAGCAAGTAGGTTTTGCAGCAAGGACAGCTGCGGAGTGTAGGTGTTGTTGATGCTGGTGGTGGAGATGGCGCTTACAAAGCCTGAGGGAGCGGCTCTCAACATGGCTGCGATCGCTGACAGGGCATGCAGGGTCCTAGAGGAGTCGTAGAGCTGTAGGTAGAGCAGGACGTGCTGGTAGAGAGGATGGATGTTAAAACGAGGCAGAGCGGAGGACGATCTGCGCCCTGTGACATTTGCCCCGGCACCGGTCCCACAAGAGCCCCCGCTCGGTGAGCCCATGTCACTCTCAATCTCTGACACCTCCCCTTCACCACAGCTGTACCAGTTCTCGAGGTCTAGACTGTCTCCAAAGAAAATACTGGGTGGATGCAGTTTCTCAGCTTGGTTCGTTTTTTTCTGCTTCTCTTCCTCTTTCCTCTTAGTCTTCTTGACCTTGGGCTTTGCCCCTGGAGACTTGTCTACCAGCTTCTCCATGATCTTCCCTTTAAGGCTAAGCTGAGTGCTGCTGTGGCTACGTTTGCGGGCCTGAGGGTCCTCCACCTGCAGGTTGCGGTCTGGAGTTGCTGCATCAGTGCTGTCTGGCAACATGACGATGGAGGGCGATGAACTGTGGCGGGCGATGCCCTCTTTGTGTAGCCCCTCTGCTGGAGTAACAGAGAGGAACTCTAGTGTGCCTTCAGCCAACAACTCTGGCAGATTCTGGTGGTTGGAGCATTGAGGCAGATCCAGGCGGATCCCGGTGGAGGTGTCTGAAGAAGTGCTTTCGGTATCAGTTTGGGGCCAATTTTCAGGCGGAGATGAGGTTTCATTTGATTCCTCATCGACTATATTCAGAACCCTATCAATGAGGTCCTTCACTACACCAGACACAGCTTCTTCTATGGAGTCGTCAGACGTTTCATCAGATGAACCAAGTGGTTGATCTGAGCCATTTCTGATGCAGCTGACCCCCTCTGGCTCTTCAAAGCTACCATTTTCTATTGTAGATGAACAAGAACCACTTGATTTTGAACTCTGTTGCTCCTCCTGCTGGTCCCTGGTCTGATACTCACCAGCTAAGTGCAGGTTTTCACTGCTCAGGCTAAGAATGGACAAGCTGTCACTTAGGGGGTTTACTGTCAGGCAAAATGGCTCCATGTCACCTATAGTCAGACCTCTGAAGTCCTCGTGCCCAACCCCTTCGCTTCGAATCTGAAGAAAGTCTAAAGACAGGAAAGGAAAACGGATGTTTCAGAAAAAGCTTTAAACCAACCAGAGAAGTTAAGAGTCATTAATGTATCTAACAAAGATTATCATCCACAGCTCACTGTCTGAGAAGCCAGAGTCTCTAATGTAGATTTGTTCTGTTGGTTCCTGCTCAGGTGGATCAGGAAATATCTGGGCCCAATGGCGTTGGGATTGCACCTTCTGAATAGAAACTCTGTGAGTTTTAGGATGGAGCAGAAGAAGTAGGAGTGGCTCAAGAACCCGTGCAATGTCATGTCTCTGAAGGACTTGATTTAACCACGCTCGACCGACTGCACTGGTACACGGATCCCAATAACTTAAGCTGTCGAGCATGATGAAGAGAGACCTGAGGGTGGAACGAAGTCAGAAACAGAGGGATGATTTGGAGGAAGTTTAATCAAAGAATGATTGGGAACTCTTAATAAATAACTGATCGAACTAACCTGTCAAATGTGCGACTAAACGGAGAAGACTTGGTGATGTTCAAGTCTCGCGTTAAATGCCACAGAACAGAGAACTTCACGTGGGCCGCCAAATGAATTCTCTGAAAAACAAAACAGGGATAATGAAATGATTTTAATTAATTTATTACAATATAAAACTACATACATTTGCCCCTTTTGGACGTCAGACGTGTTCATTTTGCTGACCTTGTCTCTGTGCATGAGTTGCTGGCTTATGACGTCCTCACAGGTGCTGGACGAAGGAACCAGGTTGTGTAGCTGATAAAAGAGCTCAACGCTGCGCTGATGATGCTGAGGAGTTCCTTCACCCAGCTGGTCCCATAATATCACTGCAACGCTCTGAGCCAAAGACAAGACACAGAAGTCAATACCCTAAAGAATTGATACGAATCCCACTAACTGTACAGCAACTTCTTCACTTTCTACCTTGAAGAAGTCCGTTTTATCCGCAATATACTTCAGGATTCCCTGAGTGAGTGGAGGCCTGATGACCACAGCCACTCGACCCTGGCTGGGGCTCATTGGCTGAGCGGGCTCTGTACTGCTACTGGAAGCCAGACTTTCTGCCGTCACCACAGCAACTGACTGAGTCAGGCCTATTAGGTCCATAAGCAGGGAGATGGCAACACCCTGTAGGCTGAAGTCACCAGCCAGGCAGCAGGCATCCATCAGTGTCTGCAGCCACACTGGCAGCCGAACCTGCTCATTGTCTGTACAGATAAACGAAGCAAGGCATTTATTTATCTCGGATAGTTTAGTAGAGAAGATAAAAACAGTTTCATCTTTTTTTGGAACAAAGACGTACCGCATTGCTCTTCCTGTGCAGGCGAGGATTTGAGGTTGCCCTCTGCAATGTAGACTGGGAAACTGGAGCATTCTAAGAAGAGCTGACAGGCAGCAGTAAATGCAGCCAGATAATCTTTCTGGACCTCCCCAGCTCCTGAGCACGGCTCTGAATAATTACTGAACTGGGAACCTGCAGAAACCAAAGGCCCCGAATGCAAGAGCTCACCTTTCTGACCCTCAGCTTTGTCCAGGTGCTTAGGAATAATATAAAAAGTGATCAAACAGGAGAGAAACTGCTGGAAGTGCTCCAGGCAACACTGCATGACTGGTTTATCCAAAGGCTTGGACTGACAGGAGCCTGATGGACGACTGCCTGCTCTAAGAGGCGGGTGGGGTTGAGAGGCTCGCTCTGGATCCTCGGAACCATCTTCTCGGTACTGAACAAAGTCTGTGAAGCCACTTTCTGCAGAGCGACTGCCAGCAAGGATTTCCCCATCGTCAAACACGTCCCCACTGTCGCTCATCTCTGGGACAGAGGGAGGAGTCTATCAACAAAAAAGAAGGAAATGTGATCTCATGACTAGTGTCAAAAAGTTTGAATAATCAAAATTATAATTGACAACAAAAAATGACCATGCTTTATTTTTTTAAAGCATGTTTCAAATCTGAATGCAGCTCATTACATTTTTTGACAAACATAGGCTTTCGCTGACATTAAATTCTGAGATAAAGCAGTTTTGCCTTGTAAAGTGTGCATTGTTACCTTACTATTAAATGCTATTCTAAAGCTTTGACTTCACATTCTTGAAATGATGATGCAAAAGGCTTGCTTGTGTTCATATCACAGAACAAAGTCAGTTTAATTAGTTTTTATCACTTTTATCATTGTCACAATAGTATCACAATATATCGTCATAAAATTTACATCTTGGAACAATAACTTCCACTTTCTATCTTGGGGCTCCATAACAAAAGTAAGCAGCGTATACAGCTTGGACTCAGACGAACCAAACAGTCTCCATAGTTTCTTATGGGTGGGATTGGGTCGTCATCGTTTTGACTGGAAGTTTCCACTCTAAAGAACACAGAATAAAGTAAAGGTGTCTAAAGCTAGTTTAGTCATCCAACTCCTCTGGGAGAAAATGAAAGGGCTCAGCTGCTGGGTTTTCCTCTTCCATCTTTCTGCTCCAAGTCTTTGGGGACGTACCTCAACTCATCCATGTTTCTCTGGGAAGGGAACTTTGAACCGTCAGCCACGGCTCAGTGAATCGCAAAACACTTGCAACAACCAAGGAACCAGGAGGTCAATGATTAACCAAAGCAGAGTTTCTTTTTTTAGCTTCAAATGCTTTGCGTCAAGGGAGAGTTTAATGGCCACCCAACCAAGTGTGCAACATGCAGCGAGAGGCCCTGATCAGGCACAGGACACACCATCAGAGACTAAACTAATGGGGTTTTAGACTATACCTTGTATCAGAACTAGGCCAATGGAGACCAAATGCGATGCCAATGGCAAGACCTAGATTCTTCTTCCCTTTTTTAAAGAGTATCAGAAAGAGAGAACTGACTGGACTTTAATTCAAAAGTCTACCTGTTTAACATCCACGTCTCTGCTTTTGTTCTGCGCCGCCAGGCCCAGCGGCTGCGGACTGGCGGGCAGGGCGAGTGGGGACACCAACGGAGGCTGCACCTTGCTGAGGATCTTGGAGCAGAGGCGAAGGCAGTGGGTGAGCTCCCCGAGGTCCAGCGCCTGGAGATGACAGGTCAGAGCTGCCACCATCCGCAACAGCAGCTGAGGGAGATGCTCCGTCTGGATTTCTATGTACGTCTCCTGGAAATGCGGACAAATAATTAGACCAAGTTGTTTGTTCGACTAGGTGGGGTGCATCGGTTACCAACTGTTCCTAAAAAGATTTTTTAAAATATTCAAATGTATATAAATAATCTGAGTTCAAGAATAAGTTTGAAGCATCCTTTTTCTTCTTTCTTTGCATGTTTTTGTTTTAACTGGCTCTGCCTTGCAAAAGTATTCAAGCCCGTTGAACCTTTTCCAATGTTACTGCCACAAACATCAATTTGACTTTGTGTGTCCAGCACAAAGTAAAACACCATCGTGAAATATGTGGAAAAGAGCAAAGAGGATCAAAATTACAAAGAAACTAGTCATATTCATGTACTACAATGTCCTAGCTATCATTCAAACCTAAATACATTTAAGAATCTGCAGCAAGACTATGTAACAAAGAAATAGTCAAACCACTTTGTAAAGCTTGTATAGAAATGTGGTTCTATAAAGCAGTCACTCATAGGAATCAATAGAAAAAAAAAGTACATGATAATATAATCAAACCTTCTATTAATTTCTTTTCACCTTACAATTATGGATTATTTTGTGTTGGTCTGGCAGATAAAAATCACAATAATATACAATGAAGATTGTTATAATGTGGAAAATGTGAAACAGACTATAACACCTTTGCAAGGCAAAACAGGTAAAAATAGAATTTAAATAAACACCATGAATAAAGATGAATGGACACCTACCCATTTCATACGAATCAATTCAAGTTATTTTTATTAAACAAGCAAAACATAAAACCAAAAAAACATCTTTTAATAAATTCCAAATTAGAAAATAGGCATGAAATCATGTTATGAAATTAAAATATAATTCTTAAAACATGTGAATTCTTTAAAAAAAAAAACAACAACAACAACAACATGATGTGTGCAGTAGCGTAAACTGCATGCATGCATTTTACGCACATAGAGAGGAAAAAAAAAAGCCAGGGGAAGATTTTGTTGCATATAATGATCATAGTCCCTAAAGATCATGTTCTCCTTTTGGCATTACAAAGATGAAAGCAAAGTCAGTCACGAACACTTAAAGCAGAAACAAGGAGAAGAAAAAAAAAAAAAGGAACAAAGGTAGCCTGAGGGATGTGGGCAGGACATTGCTGAAATGTTACTGTAGCCTCAGTGAAGCAAGGTGAGGTGAAAAGGCAGGAAAGAGCTGTACTTTACCTGGCAGATTACCCTCATGCTTCTAGTAGGCTTCAAGGAGAAAGAGCAGAGAGTTTGAACAGACAGGAGCAAGCAGAGCATCGGCCACACGTCACCGTTTGCAGAGACGCACACACTCATCCTTTCATAACGATTACCACACTACCGTCTAGTTCACGCACGCACACACTCAGAGCATTTCAACAGGGTAACACTAGTGTAGGATTTCCAAACTATTCAGTTTGGAAACGGCAGTATAAAAGCGTAGAGTTTTACTAATAAGATGCAAACAATATTCTGGCAAGGAGACTTTAACCCCCCCCCCACACACAGGCTTTTTCAGTCTGTATGGAGGATACATACATAAAGCATATACAGTTATGGTCATAAGTTTACTTTCACTCGTTGTCAATAACATCGTCATTTTGGGCCTTTAATAATTTATTTGAACAAGACTTTTTAATTTTCCTGCAATGAAATATTGACTCAAATTCAATAACAATTGAGGGCTCAAGTTTAATTTATTGTGGATTTTCTCTAACTTGCAAAAGGTCAAAATCACACATGCATTATAAATGCACAGAAATCATTGTCAGTTTATTTTTTATAAATGTATCATGGTTTAGGTTGGCCACTCCAGAAGCCTAATATTACCAGAGACACCCTTTCCTACTCTTTGGAACATGCTAGAAAACCAATATCAGGTTGGTTGTGTGAGGTTTTTATTTCCTATTTATTTATTGCTTTTGGTTGTCGTGTTTTATTTTGAATATTTAAAATGTTGTCCTGTTGCAGTGTGAAGTGTTCTTTACAAATTTTAAATGTGTTGATCTTGCAGAGGGCGAACTTGCATTATTAGGTCTTTTTCTATATATTACTTGAAAATTGTTTCAAAACAATATTATCATGTATTGGAAATAATTACTGGGACAAATTATCATCCAGAAATGTTTGTTATTGTGCTAATTTCAGCATCATGCTGATGCACTGCACGAGTTAAACAGAAGAAGAGTGTTCGAATTTACAACCAGAGTTCTGCAGCGGAGTGAGTGGCTTCTCTGAAACTTACCACGACTTCTTTAAGTTTGTTCAAATAAACTATTAAAAGCCCAAATATAAATTTTAATATGACATTCGAACCCATGTTGAGTGTATTGAAAACTTGTGGCCAGAACTGTAAGCAGAACACACAAACTCTAATATGTGTCGCATCCAAAAACTTGGGCAGGAAACAGAGCTGAATCCCAAATTTTGACAACATGGATGCCACACTGTAAATGTTTGTGGAACATACTAAAACAGCAAACATACTGGATATATAGAGGAGGTCTGTACAAAGCATGCGTGAGACGGACAGCTCAAGCAGGAGTCTATAATTACAAAGATTATAGAATAGAAAAGAGGGGGGGAGAAATGTACAGGAGATAAAACAAAACATAAAGGAATGAAGAGAAAGGAAGAATAGCACATAGTATGTCACAGAAAGAAAGAAAAAAAAACACAATACTTTTGTACCAAGTTGATGACAATATTCTAAAAACAGAATAAATTGTGCTGAAAATGCTGGAAGGAAAAACCTGCAGAAAGTTTTTAAAATGCAAGATTTAATGTCTTTCTGGTCATTTGTGTGCAAAATTGTATTACGAAACATGGGCACTTTGTCGATCAACCAAATCTTAGTTTTAGACTCTACTGGCTGCTGCTGCTCTATGCTCATATTTCCTTCAGTACACTAGAAAAAAAACCCCAAAAAACAGCTGAAATACAAGTAGGAAAATTAAAACGTTAACAAAAAAACAGCTGCTAAGGATGTTTTAGGTGCATTAAACCTAGTTATCCCCATACATGAGGCAAACCCCAAAGAGTACTTTAAAAAAAAAAAAACATTAGCCTCTTTACTTGCAACTTCTCTTAAAATTGCAATGGTTTTGCTACAGATTATTTAAATAGTAAAATTTGGCACCTCCAGAAGTCACACATTTAAAAAATATTCCTAACAAAATAGAAGAATAAAGCAGCAGAAAATGAAAGAGTAATAGTAAAAAACCATCTGAAACAGAAAAATCTTGAAAAGAGAAAAAAAAAAAAAATACAAGATCAAAAGTGAGATGGAAACATGGAATGAAAGAAAGGCAAGTGGCAGAACCGAGAAAGAGAGAGAGAAAAAACAAAAAAAAGAAAGAGAAATCTCACCAAGGAAACAATGTCTAGTAGAAAATCTACCAACTGACAGAACTCCACCAGAGAAAGATCAGGAGACTCCAGACTCCAACCATATCGTGCAACACGTGTGCTGCGGTTCAATGTTCTCCTGAAACACAAATGTATCAGAGACAGTTCAATGCCAACAGATCAGAGGTGATTTTAAGATAAAATAATGTGAAAAACGAGGACAGAATTCATTCTAGGCCTCTAATGAAACAGGTTTACAGACAACCTGCTTAAAAAGCAATGACAGGAGGTTAAACTTTACTAATCTGCTGTACAAGGTTTTATCATGTAAGTATTTCAGTCTACAATGCATGTTGACACCAACCTGCAGCACTCCTCAAACCAGCGAGCGATGTAGTCCCACATGTAGTACGGCTCAAATGAATTGAACAGGAGATTGGCTGTTTTGATAAGCTCTGCCGTCTTCTTGTTTTCTCGCAGTTTACTAGAAGAGAGAAATGAATAAATTCTGTTATTTACGTTCTTCATCAAAATAAAACTCCAAAACCTGGTTTAAACTCACCTGCTGAGGTGTGTGTGATCTTTGCTGAACGGACTCTGGTTTTGAAGGTCCAACTCTGTCCGGCACTGTGTGTAAAGAGTCCGAAACACTTCGATCAGAACGTCCTCTAGAATGGCCGGCCCTGGAGCGACAGATCAAAAATAAGCAGCAAATATAAGTAAAACCTTTACATATATGATAAATGTCATTTTTAACCACACAAGTAAAAGCCTGATGCAGCTGAGATGTTGACCGACAAGTTACCTAGTTCTGGTTTGTCCAGCAGACTGATCAGGATGCGAAACGGCTTGAGGTCGTGCATCAGGATGCTCTCCTCCTCCCCACCTCGAGCCTTGCCCTGCAGAATCCCAACCATTGCCTAAGAGAAAAAAAAAGAAAGCAGACCCATATAGAAACCAAATCTGTTCATAGTACAGAATTTTAGGTTTTTGAAGACAAAATTCTTTTGGGCTGCACAGTGGCGCAGTTACACAGTTGCCTTGCAGCAAGAAGGTCCTGGGTTCGATTCCCGGCCCGGGGTCTTTCTGCATGGAGTTTGCATGTTCTCCCTGTGCATAGTGGGTTCTCCGGCTTCCCCCCACAGTCCAAAAACATGACTGTCAGGTTAATTGGTCTCTCTAAATTGTCCCTAGGTGTGAGTGTGTGTGTGAATGGTTGTTTGTCTTGCATGTCTTTGTGTTGCCCTGCGACAGACTGGTGACCTGTCCAGGGTGAACCCCGCTTCTCACCTGAAACGTTCACTGGAGATAGACACCAGCAACCCTCCCGACTCCATTAGGGACAAAGGTGTTAGAAAATGGATGGAAGATTTAATTTCTGGAAAACCTGGATTTTTTCCCCACCAATAGTTCAGAGCGATATAAGCACACCCATGGCAGACGGCTGCCATGTGTTTGCAGGTTTATTTGGACTTTGAATTCAGATCAATTCTATGACTGGATATAGAGGCCAAGCTAAGATACATTTATTTTTATTACAAGAATGAAGTCAAAATGAAACAAGTTACAATTGTATGACTAGAGAGTCAAAACATAATAAAAAATTAAAATGAGAAATGTTGAGCATATTGTGAAGATAAAATTGTGTCTTTTGACACATCAGCATCAAATTGTTAACAGTAGCAAGAACGACACAAATTGAGCTGTTCACATCAGATCCCGATAAACTTTTTTTTTTTTTCTGGTAAAATTGTCTTTTTTTCTGCCGATACAATGATTATATCCTCATAATTAAACAAAAATTCTCGTTTCCTGGCCCTAAGAGAAGAGATGATTGAAGTGAAAGCCACTTTTTGAAAATATTCTCTGTAATTTATTTATTTTTTTATAGAAAAGAAAGACAAAGAATAAGCCTCTTATTATGCAGTGTATGTAAACATTTTACTTTTAACTGTAAAATAAAATGTCATGGTTTGTGTATGTTGACACAAACCATATCTGAGGCATTAAGGAGCAGATTTGTTTGTTTGACCTCTTTTTTTTCTATTTTGAAAACACTTAGCAAAACCAACTTATGCGTTTTGATTTTTTTTTTCCCCCCCGCATGTTTTACGCCTCATCTGCCTTCTAACCGAGTCCCTGAGCTGCCATCACTCTCCCTGTTGAGAGAGCTTCAATGACCATCTCTGAGCAGATGGCAGAGGTGGGAGGAAAAAAAAACCCACAAACAGACATAAAATAAATAAAAAAAAAACCTATACAACACTAAAAAAGGAGAAGCTCCTGTTCAGTTTTTGCGCACCCTGTTCCAGTCCCTTGAGAACTTGAGCGTATCAAACAGCAGGGAAGATACTTTGATTTGAAGCGCAGTGTGACGTCTTGCACTACAACGGAGAGACGCGCTTAAAGCTCAGGCTGCTGGGAATACAAGCAGCAAACCCATCCGCATCTAAGAGCGGACGTCTGATTGGAAGAGAAGGAAAAAGGGAAACTACAAAACGTCTGGCGCCCAAAAGCAGCGAAAGGTTTGGAACATTCCGAACAGACAGGCACTTGGCCACCCTTAATAGACGTGTGTATTCTTTTAAGCCGCGTCCTTTGGGGGGTTATGCGGGACACCTTGGTTGACCTGATTGTGCGTTCAGCTTTAAACCTCACCTGGACGAGCATGTCCTTGGAGAAGCTGTTGAAGTAGTGGGAAGCGTGTTCCTCCGGGTTGCTCTGCCGAGTGCTGCGGGGGCCTGACATCCCGCCATTATTGTCAAAGCCTTTAAAAGTGACAAAGAACAACATTCAGAACTGAAAGGAATATAAAAATTATACGAATTCTAGATTTTTGTGATGTAAAATTATGGGAATTCGACAAATTATAAACCTTTTTTTCCAGATATACTGTGACAAGCTAATATATCACAGGAAAAATAGAATTAAAATCTACAATAACATGGATGGTCCTTTAAGCCAGTATATTGTGAAAATGTAACTTGATTCACTTTCAGTATTCTGTCTTCTTGACTTTACACCTGCAATCAATAGAACTGAATAGAACATAAATATTAGAAGACAAAGTGGTTCAACAGCCTCTTTTTCTTGAAGGGTGTGTATATTTTTGCAACAAAGTTATTCATCTTCTATATTTTTGTCCCCAATAACAAGCTTACTTAAATCTACGTAATGTGAAATATGTATCACATTTTGGAACATTTGTCTCCTTATTCAACTATGTTACAGAGCCACTGCTTGTAGGCAGCTTAAACTTTAAAGAGGTGGATCTCAGCTAATTGTGAGACTGGGTGGTGTTGTTTTATCGTCAATAAAAAAAATTTTATTCTAAAAAAACCTAACAATGTACAGTAGAAATTACAAGCAAGCTTTTTAATCATTAGTACCAACAACTCTGAGCGGATTTGATTTAAACTATGGTATGATGATGCATTCCCTAAAGATTGGGATAAACCTTTATTCATACTCACCATTGCGTTGCCCACAGGGAGGAAAGAAATGAGAGAAAGTGAATTAAAACAGTGAACAGACCAATTATACACTATACTCCTTGTTGTTCAGAAGTAGGGCTGCACAAACTGTTGCAAATACTGTCATCTAAACATCACTTTGCATAATATTTTATCAAATAAAACTGATAACAGTCATTGTTGTTTTTATTGTGACTTTCTAATATTGTGCACTCCTTAGAAATAAAGGATGAAAGCCTTAGAATAAATATAGAAAAGGTTTTATTGGCACAGTAATGACTGGTAACATGCAAAAGAGTATTTTGTCCTCATTACCAATGCAATATTATACTGTTTTTTCACCAATATGTCACACAGATAAGAGTGTGTATCTTGTGTCCGTGTGTGTTTCTCACCCAGCAGCCAGGCGTAGAGTCTGCGGTTCAGAGACATGTCTCTTCTCAAAACCACATGCAAAGCTGCTGAAAGGATCCGGATCATGTCAGGGCGGGTAGCCTGAAGACAAAAACAAAACAACAATCCAGCAGAACATGTGGGACAGCGTTACACCTGTTCAGATGGAAGAAGTAAGTGTTTTACGCTGTGTGGTTGATTTTATATATTCGCTCCGTCCTCCATTTTTATGGTGGTTTAATTTCAACTGCCTGGTAAACTTGGCTCTTCAAACATTTTGATAACAGCAGCCATTCACAGAGAAGTTGTTCAGATTTCTTTTATTGAATATATGCAACAAAAAAAACTACATTTTAGCTCCAACAAGGCAAGTCCCAAGGCCCTGTTATTAACTGAAAACATGGCATAAAGATGGTACATAACCAAAGGATACACAGGTATTATCACTGTGTGGTGGATCTTTGATAGATTTTTATTTTCAAAGATGGTTTCTGGGCATATTTTGTCAACTTGTCCATTTTTTCTTTTAATCACAACATACTTTCATGCTCATGTCTGGACAGAAAATCAACATCAACATCAAACTTTACAAGAAAGCCAAAGAAATTAGGGTGGATAGAGTATTTACTAGGAGTGGGCATAAATGGGTTTGATTATCTGCTGACCTGCATGTTGCTCTCCTCTCGTTTGGCCATCTTGTGCATCATTTCAAATGCAAATATTGTTGGTATTGTCACAAGAATACCAAAACCTTTATTCTTATTTGACAGTTTCTCCGGCACAACATCTGAGATCATTTGAACTTCAGCAACTCCTGAATCGACCTGAACTAGACTAAAAAATGTTTCGTAGTGGGTACATTTACCTGGCTCATATGGAAGGGGAAGCAGAAGAGGATGAGGTCCAGAGTGCTTCTCTGGACCAAAACGCTTGAGTCCTGCACCGAGGTACTAACAGCCTCCACCTGGTGAGAGCAAGAACTCACTTTTACTTCGTATATAGAAAATATGACTTATCTGCTGTTAGCTGAAGGTCATGAAATGATTTAGTCAAGCCGGATCATTTAACACGCACCATAAGCTCAATGTCGCTGCCCATGACGTAGAGCTGGTCCTCCATGGAGAGCTTCCGGTTGAGGTGCAGCAGAACAAAGGAGACCCCGGGGAGACGCACAGAGGGGCTGGTCAGGATGCTGCCCCACAAGGCACTGTAGAAGGCCGACTGCTCCACGGCTGCAGCCACTTTCTCCAACAGCGTGTTGGTTCTGTCGGAAACACACACACACACACACACAGACATGTTTACATGGCTATCTTTGTGGGGACTTTCCACTGACTTGCATTCATTTCTACAGCCTAAACCTTACCCTTATCCTAACCATTACATACCTAACCAAAACTCAATTCACATTTTAGTCCTAAATCTAACCCCTGACCAGGCTTCAATCCCCACAAGGAGCAATTGGTCCCCACAACAATTGCTTGTAGGGAAAATCAACCCCACAAGGTATTACAAACAAACGAGCACACACGCATGCGCACACACGCATGCACAGAGACAATGACACCAGCTCTACACGGGAAACGATCCACAGAGGGAGACTTGGCAGTGAAATAGTTGTTCCACTCACCAAGTTTAAAACAATCTTTCTGCACAAGCTGGAGTAAAATGGGATTTGAAATAAACTAATTTGGAAGCAAACAATTCCAATATGCTTCATAACTTGTAAGTTTCCACCTTTTATACTTTGAACATTGCAGTGTGGTTAATATGCAGCCTTTTACCAACAGGTTTCAAAAGGCTGGAGTGCTGCGTGACTAAGAGAACGGCACAAACTCAAGATCGAATTTTCCTCGAGACAAAAGTGAGATTGAGAGCAACTGAGGAAGAGTGTGTGAAGTTGCTCAATTCCAATACTGAAGAAGACGAGCTTAGTGGTTGTAGTGCACAGGAGGAAGATCAATGACTTTTCCTGGTAGGCTACTGTATTGTTTTTTTGAAGCAGCTTTGTTACCGGTGTTGTTCGGAAAAAGCGTTTTAGGTACATATTCATGTATGTTGCAGGAATGCATTTCATTACAAGTAAAATAAAATAAAAATCTTTCTCCGTAAGTATCTCATTTTACCACCTTATAGACAAGTGAAGGCCATTCATGTACAATTTTTTTAATTCTTTACAATTTTAGTGGAACCGGCTTCGATTCAGGTGCGCTCAATAGTCTGGAAATTCATTTCAAAGCAAATTTTAAAAATATTACGAAAACAATTTAAATACCTCCTCTGTGCGGAAAGTAAAATGCTCACAATCCTCTATTACAATGCCAGAATTTAGTCCATCTCTTCTTGAGTCACATATTGCTACAGATGTGTGTAACATTTCCATCCATATAATTTGTCATCAATTTTAACCACCAAATGATTACTTAAGTAATAATAATATATTAACAATGGTTTGGAAAAAGGACATTTGCTGTTACCAGAAAAGATGAGCTGCTTGGCATTCCTGATACTGGAGCGCCCTCTAGTGTCAGGCCAGATTTCATTTTAAAATAACAAGAAAAAAAATCTAATGTCAAGACATAAAGAGGCTTATGTGCATTTTCAAGGCACATAGTGCCATTTGATAGCACAATGTTACCTTCAAATGTTAGAAATATTTGGTGTATATCAAATATAACTTAAAAGAAATTTGACTTTCTGATTTACGTTTTAAATTAGGTCTCTGTCTTTTTAAATAGCTCCTGCTCAAGCAGAAACTCCGCCTTCAGGAAGTCATCACAATGTCCCTCCTCTGTTAATCCTTTAGCAATGTTTTTACCAGTGTTTCACTGAGAATTAGCTTCTATAATGAACTCAGCTGATGTGCAGCTCCATTAGGTGTTTACTAATTGGTGTTGGCTAGTCTGAAGGAGCTGAGTGGGAGAGTCATGGGGAAGAGGTGAGATGTGTAGCAGAAGCTCAGAAGCTTGGAAACTGCAGCTCCAAGGAGGAGGAGCTGCACCTTGAAGGCAGCGCCAGGTCCACCCAGGCATCTTGCACAGCTGAATGGTTGCCATGCTAGATTAAATGATTTCTCAAACATGCATCGAAAGAGTCAAATTAAGACTCCAGGTATGTTTTG
Source organism: Gambusia affinis (assembly GCF_019740435.1). Classification (NCBI taxonomy): domain Eukaryota; kingdom Metazoa; phylum Chordata; class Actinopteri; order Cyprinodontiformes; family Poeciliidae; genus Gambusia; species Gambusia affinis. Next base: position 5,908,116 of record NC_057872.1, read on the forward strand.
ATGAGGGTATAACATTATGAGATGATGTAACCCTCAAAAAAGTAAATTTTACACATTAATATGATCATCTTTTTATTTCCACCCACTGCATAAAGAGATCCCCTCCAAATAGTTTTCTCCCTGGTGTGCTGTCGTTCTTACTGTTGTTGCAGCAGCACTTTTCTTTTCCTACCTGTCGTAAAACTCTGAACCTTCCTCCAGACCAGGCAGGACGCCGGTCAGTAAGCCCTGCAGGCCTGGTTTGAGAGTCTTCCCCAGGGGCAGGTAGTAGGTCTCATAGAGCCCCAGCAACACAGGCTTCACAGACATGGCAGCGTTGGAGAGCAGTGGGAAGAGTCCCGAGCTGCAGCGACAACAATCAGAACCAGAACAGAACTGACGAAAAATTCTGAAACATTTTGACAAAAGGTTAGAGTTAGTTCTGGCTGGGATCAGGTTTACCTGTACAGAAAGAGGTCTTTGGCCAGCCTCTTGGGCCCAATGATCTTGAAAATGATCTCGTATGTCTCCAAGGCCTTCCGGTGCACGCCGCTGGGCAGGGCCGGGTGGAGGCACTGGGCCAGCCGTTTGCCTATTGTCAGCTTCTTGGGGACAACCTGATATTTTGCATTGTTCTGCAAAACCTGGAAAGAGATAAAACTGTGTCAATCTGTGAAGTTGTTTAAAGTCAGGCTTGCTGAGGTCCTGCCCCACTCTGACCTTGTTGAGCTTGCCCAATGCGGAGATGAGGTCAGCCCACTCGCTGGAATACTCAAAGTTCTTGAGGGCTTTGTCCACTGCTGCCACATAGTTCCTGTACTTTGAGTCGCTGAGCAGCTCCACTTCCTCTGCATTCATTCTCCCGGCTGGTTTTTACGCTCATGCAACGACTCAAGCCATTCATAGAAACATCAACTCTGCAATGGCAGGACATTTGTGATACAAATTAAAACCTTTGGGAAATACTGCTTGCCCAATTCTTTGAGGTTGGTCCAAAAAAAAAAAAAACAAAAAAAAAAACTGATACTTATCAGTTAGAACAATAAGAAGTCATAAATATTTAACAGACATTTGAGGCAAGCAACTCTTATCTCATTTCCTTATTTCCTTTAGTCGGTTTTTAAATTCTGGAAATGAAACATTTACTTGGTCAGAATGTTGCTTCTATTCCTCCTACAACCTGATATCTCTGGAGAACAGCTATTAAAAGGATTTGGCTCCTCGGATTCAGACTCGTTTTCCTCTGTTCACCGGGTTTAGAAATTAAGAGCTTCAACATCAAATGAGCTCATGCTGCGATGCTGTGGAGTTTTGGGTTAACATGGCTGATTAAAAGCAACGCCACCTCTAGACCACGGAGCTACACAAAAGACAATAAATGCTGTTAAACATGCCTCTCCTGCTATTTTATTTTTTTTATAAATCCATTTTTTAGTCTACCATGGGATTACAATAGTTTTGAGTTTTTCATTAAAGATTTTTGCTGTTGTGACTTTTTGTTTGTCTAATTCAGTTAGTTTTGATTAGCTTTTAGAGTGTGTTTGCTCGTTTTCATGAGTTATTAGTTAAATATTGTTAGTTCTAGTTGTGTTTTTATTAGTTAGTAGTTTTAGTTTTTTCAGACTTTGGTTAATTTTTAGGTGCAGTATTCAAAAAGGACACAGTATCATATTCTTATCATTAAGATTGTACATTCACTGGGTAATGGATACTCAACAGAAGATATGGTTTTCAAAAAAATATATATTCAACTATTTTTGAACAAGAAACTGACTCTGAGGTTTTCTCCCAACATTTACTGTTGCCATTTCGAGGACTAGCGTAGCATAGCCGCCAGGAGGAGAATGGAGCGCTGTAATTTGTCGACAACTGATGTAAATTGTTTGTATGTGTGTGTGTGTGTGTGTGTGTGTGCGTGTGTGTGTGGAGGGCGGGACAAACAATTTCACATCACTTTGAAGGACTAATACATAAATTCCTAAACACAAAAATGAAGAATAATTTCAAATTTTTGTTAGTTTTATAAACACACAATATACTTCCAGTTAGCTATAGTTTTTATCAATTTCATTTACTTCAGTTTAAAATATTCTGTCAATTTCAGTTTTTATTTTGTTGGTTTTAGTTAACTATAATAACCTATTCATGTCAAATGAATTAAAATATGTGGTTCACCAATGATGATTCTCAAATCACTTTATTTTTTTCATAAGTAATGTGAAATCATCTTTTTCTAGATTTAAAACTGAATACAAATAACTTTTAAAAACAAAACAAAAGATACACAGAGTGGGTTTAGCAAAACTGATTTTCAATTTTCTTTGATCTACATATTCTGATTTTTTTTAAAAAGTACTATAACATATAAAAGTAAAATAAAAACGTGCTACAGATTATTCAATAGTAGAAGTTTGGAAGTCAGCAGAAGGAAACTGTTGCAAGTCAGTAATTGAAACATTTTTTCACTAATTTTCCAATTAGTGAAAAATCCAATCTTTCAGTAATTGAAGATCATCAATTAGAGCACCAAGTATTGGGTAAGCAAGTTTGATGTTCTATTGGAATTTCTCTAAGCCATCTGGAGTCAAGATTTAATACAAGCCAGCATTAATATTTGATGAAATGTCCCATACAACGCAGTGCTTGGACCCACTCTGCCATTCTCCATAGTTTGCAGCTTCTACAATAATTCTGATTGAATATCAGACCACCTTCATTTATAAATGTTCAAACTTCAGTTTACGGGAACAAGCCTGACTCAGAGCTTTGAAAATCTATTTTTTCCACCCACTTAAAAAAAAAATAAAAGAAACAGATTTTAAAAAAGATCTAAACATTGAAAACAAATATGTTTTGTTAATATATTTTAAGGACTGCATATTTTCACATTGGAATGTCTAATTGGCTAGCTCCTAGTAGAAAATCTCACAGTAATTCAGTTTATGAATTACTTTAACATGATTTACTTGTAGACATTGCAGTAACACTACATTGGTCACTTATTATTATTAACTTCAGTTCATGACATGATGTTTACTGTGGTGTTGAAAGTTGTCCCTGTTATTATAGATAGGTTTTGAATAAAACTCAGCTCTAACGGCTGGTAAACTTTAGAGCACATCGAGTCTGAACGCTTAGCAGACTGACCCCAGCATCACAGTCCATTACCCCAGACACTGACTATCATTAGGTCATTGAATTAGTCTTGACTCATCAAATCAGCGCTTGCCTGATTCATTTTAAACAGTGCCAAATTTATCCTCAGTCTCCTGCTCTTAGAGGCTAGAAGTGGATGACAAAGTGGCCCGATGCGTCAAGGTTTAACAATTTATGACATGGGCTTATCAGCTGGTTCAGTTTCATTGTTGCTGCCTTGCCACTACAGTCCAGTCATGATCAAAATCAAATGCTTGGCTATATTAAAAGCACAGCTTGGATATAAGGTATTGCTTCCCACAGCTGGATGTTCCAAAATTCTGCTGGAACATCAAGCTGAATTTTGCGTTTGCGTTTCACACCCATACAAAAAAAAAAAAAAAGAAACTTGCTGATTCTGTGTTGCTTCATCACAAGCGGTACAAGGATCTGTCTGCCTGGTAGCAGGTGATGTGGCAATTATACAGGGGACCATCTTGTAATGATCACTAAAGAAACTTATTAATAATAAATCTACAGAACGTGCTTATGGAAACGTGTTTTTGGAGGGTATATTTTTATCATGACTAAATAATTTCCAACATATCACAGCAAACTGATAACTGGCCATGGTGCCCTACTTTAAACCTTCCTGCCTTGCTGTAAGGATCCTGAGAGGCTTCCATCAGATCATGTCCTCCAGTCAGTTTTAATGGCTGGTTCAAGTTTCACCGTTTCCTGGACACGACTCGTTCACCTGAAAGTCTGCCTCGTGATTGGCTGCTTCGTGGTTTCACAGGTTTATGTGATGGTGGCTCAAGCGCGTGGACAAATAACCATCACGAGAATGGAGACTTTTTTTTTTTTTTTTTTTACATTTAATAATATAAAACCTTGTCTAATATTAGTTTGTAACAGGTGGAAAATTTCAGTTTGTGTGTGACGCAAACATGAGGACTTTCAACAATAACAACTTAGGTGGAGCAGTGTGTTTTAACATGGATGCACGATAAATAAATAAAAAAACATATATTTTATGAATATCATTGACTTTTCTGTCTCTATGGGTTTTTATTAAGAATGCTATATTAGAGTAGGAGTACTGTAACAACCTAGCCAACAGCTCTCTAACTGTCACGAGCTAGGTGAGCTAATTTCACAGTGCGCAAGTTAATGTGATTAAAAAAAAGTCTTTAAAAAGCCTTACCGTTTCCGGACGAAGGACTGTCATTCAACCATGTATCCGAAACGATAAATGAAAACGGCTGACAACATCAGAAATGTGTCATAGCTAGCCGTTTAGCTACAGACTGTTTAAAAGCTGGGCCTGTTCCGATGACACCCGTTCTCCAGTCCAGGTACTGTGAAGTAAATATTCTGTCAGCAGGAATTAAATGACTCTATCCTACATATTCCTGCCCGTCTTCGTACAATCCCGCTGTTTGTAAATAAACTGAGGCGAACGTAGAGCTGCCATCGCTACAGGCACAAAGCTAAACGATTGACAGCTCCCAGACTGCACTGCAGATACGTCCGCCTGCTCCTCCACCTATCCGCTCCTGCTGTAAAGTCACCACACACATTCATAAACTACTTCCGGTGCCTTCAAAACAAAAGCTCGACAGGTTGACTCGTCTGTAGAGTGAGTTCCGTGCATAATTTGTTATGCCAATACCACAAAACCATAAGGGATCACATCTATCGGCTAAGAATAGAGAAATAAATAAATAAAATAAAGTGATTAATAAACAAATGCATCATAAAAACCTAAATTTTAATTTATTCAGTTCAATATAATCTATTTTATTTTGTAGAGATATTCAAAGTAAAGCAATTCTTCATAAACGGGAATAATGATTTTAGATTGATAGATAAAAATAAATTACGTGCATTAGCTTATGCCAAATATAATAATAATAATAATAATAATAATAATAATAATAATAATAATAATAATAATAATAATAATAATAATAAGTAGTTTATTTTTCCTGCAAAAACCATTTTATTTATTTATTTTCATTTCTTAGCAAATTGACTTTTCTTACTAATCTGGGAGAAATTATTGTTTTTTTTCTTCTTTTAAGTTTAAAATAAACGTCCCCTAATGTTTATAAAAATATGACACAATTAATTATTTTTTGGCTACTGACATGTAGGCTTGATAGCAGTTTATAATTATTTTCAATTAGATCATATTATGACGTCTTTTTTGACGTTTCTAACCGGATGTTGCGCTTCTGTTTTCCCTTTTTCTTCGTGACTCTGGGTGCGCACCATTTATCAGCCTGCGAGATGACATGTTGGATAGGCGTGGTTGTATTTCAAAGACAATCACAACTTGATTTCCGATGAGGCTCGTTTGTCAGAAAGTACTCTGAAAATAACCATTTAGTGTGTAAAATACTTTTCTGAATAAAAATAAGACTTTTGTATTAGTTGTCAAACAGCAAAAAAATAAAATAGAAAGAAAAATCATCATCATTTTACAAAAAAGGCGGGAGGCAAAGTCTGTCGCTTCTTCCTTAAACTAGATAAAGGGAAGTGGGCTGAAGTCTGGAGATTTTAGGTTAACAACTTTATTGAATTTTGACTGCTTGCTACATTTATGAGGCGCTTCACCTATGACGCAGTAAAATGTAAAAGTAGACTTGTATTTACTTCAAATAACCGGAATCAGTTCCACTTGCAAGAGTTAATTACAATTTTACTACATAGCTGGTAAAAATGCATGACTGTAATATATCAGTGTGCCTATAGAATGTTGTGATTTCCAACTGATCATTACTGTTCATTTACCTTTCAGTAGTTAGTAGTAGTTAATGTCATCGATCCTTCAGCTCCTTCTTCCTTTGAACAGGAAAACTCCACCCACTCAGCTTTCTCACTAATTCTGTCCGGATCGCCCACCGGCAGACTGTCAACGAACAGTCCACTGTTGTCACGCTTTGACTAAGGGGAAAGTACGGCTTTCCAAGCCGTTATTGCTTGTTTATTTATTTTTCTTAGAATTTTCTGTATCAAAACCGCTTTAATTAGGCACTGAATCTATGTTTTTATTACCATTATCATTAATTTCTCCCTGGACGTTAACTTTCTGAATTGCTAAAGACATGTCGGTGAAAACACATGGACTCGGAGTCTTCTTAGAGCTGAGAAAAAGGCTTCAAAGTGGACTTCTCGTTGTTGGGTAAAGGAATAGTAAATATTATTTAACATATTATCAGGAAGTGTTGGATTTTATTAAGTTAACATGTTCTTTGCAGCGAGGCTAGCTGGCGTTAGCTAACTTAGCATGACAAAGAAACAGACCAGAAAAGACTCTGAGCGATATTGTAGATTATTTCCACCTTAAGACTACATGAAGACCTTATTTGGACGTGATACATATTAAGTCAACATACAATTATTTAAACCTCGGTCTATGTTTACTTCAGTGCTGCAGAGTTGCTGTCCGGCAGACGGATACGTGCTGCAGCACATCTGAATCAAATGACTGCATTATCTCCTCATCAGGTTCTGCAGCGGCCTGCTAATTAGCCCTTCATTTCATTCAGGTGTGTTGGAACAGCGCAGCAAACTTGACAGGTGGTCGAATCTTTGACTTAGAGTTAAACATTCGAAAGGTTTTACAAAGAAACTACAGTATTATTTATTTCAGGATGAATTCTGATGTTTTTAAAACTTTATTTAGACAAAAAATGTAAATGTGCAGGAAAATATTGTGGTGGTTTTCATCAAGCTAAAACGTGAACTGCTAAGCATAATTCATAATGTCCAACCAGAAATCCGACCCCCGTGTGCGGTAGTTGTAGATACATCCAGTTTCACAGTTCAAGTCCAGCTCCTTCCATGTTTTTAATACGTGTAAACCTCTAATAATAAAGGTTTTACATATGTGTGACTACACTTTTACAATATGTGACTTCACACCAAATATATGAAGAATTTCACCTTGAAGTCTGTCTTGGATTCATCTTCAACAAAAGCTACGCAATTAAATTTAGAAAACGTTTATGAAGACACCTACTGGACATATTGTATTAACTTGATTTGCAATTATACTAGAAGTGTAATCTGCTTTCACCTGTTAGAAAATATCATAAGCACACTATATTCTGTGAAAACTTGTGACACTTTGGCTGAATTGAGATCTCAATTGTGTTTATATATTCGCTTTAATGTAATTTGTGCCTCACATTAGTCAATCAACTAACTTGTCTTGTAAAGTTTTATCTACTTTGACAAAATCCAGATGTGTTTATGCTTTGTGTTTGGGTGTCATACCATAGATTCAGTTGAATTTCAGCATCGACTTTGATTTGGCCATTCTAACCATAAATATCGAAGCTTCATGTTTCCAGTCACCATCCTGTTGGAAGGTGAACCTCTGCCCCAATTTGAAGGAAACGCCTCCCAGAACATTTTGCTGCCACCACCACGTTTCACCGTCGTTAAAGTGTGTCTTTAGTGTGTGCGTGTGTGTGTGTGTGTGTGTGTGTGTGTGTGTGTGTGTGTGTGTGTCACTTATTACATATTGAATGTAGGTTTAAAAAAACAAACAAACAACACCATAAAATACTCTGAAGTTTGTGTTTGAGTCAAAATATAGAAAAGTAAACAGTGCATAGATACCTTTCAAAGAATCTATGCACTTAAAATTCGGTCTAAGTTTACCTTAAAATTCACAATATCGTTGGAGATACGTCATTGTAATCTCACTCCATTAGAAATAAAATGACTGCTTGAAAATGCAAACGGAAACCATATTTGACTTGATGTTTCTTTCTTTCACTAATAATGCTAGTTGACAACGCTCTAGTCCTCAACTAGCTAGGTTTTTATTTTCAATCGTAGGTAAGGAGTTAAGAGAAATCGTGCTTGTAGTGCGCAAAAATACCACTAGATGGTGCTGTTGGGATTTAAAGAGAAGCAAAGTGAACCGCTTGGTTTTGCTTCTTTCTATGACTGTGTAGCTACAGTTAGGTGCTCGGTAGTGAGATTTGTTGTAGTTGAACAGTGTATGGAAGAATATAATATATTGCTACAGCATTAAAAATTAACTATGGATTTATTATTTATATTTAAATAACAAGGGTGCAGTGTTTGGTATTGAGTGATGAAGGCATGTTCTCTCTACTAGAAAGGTCATCAGTAGAGGGTAAAGAATCAGGAATGTAACTGATCTGGAGACAATTTCCGCTTGATGTTATTTGCAGAAATCTCTCCAAAATGAAGCACAGATGTTTTGAACAAAGTTGCATTCTTTTTCTCCCCCTGCCCTCTTTGAGCTAATGCTACTTATTAAAATTTTGTACCGTTTAGGTTTTTCATGTGCTTGTAATGTGTGTACACTGCTTTTATTTATCATCACAATCATTCCTTGGAGTAAGAAGGCACAGAGCTCCTCAGAGTCTGGTTGGGAGGACACCTGATTTGTCATGTCCAAGGTCAGATATTTATAGAAAGTGTAATTCAACATGATTATAAGTCATAGAAGCTCAGAAGCAATATTCAGTGATGTGGTTATCAATCAGCTTTCATTTATGGAGCACTTTTCAGTTACGAGGACAACTAACTGAAAACCAAGCAGCAAAAAGGAAAAAATAAATAAATTATTGTACAAAAAAAGTGTAGTTAATAAAGGTCAGGATGGACTGAAGGAATTAAGTTTATGAGGATAAGGAGAAGGAAGCACTAGTGAGAAATATAGAAAATATAAGAAGCATAGAGTTAAGATTGTAAGTGTTAATACTGAGCTAATTAATGAAAATCTTAATTTAATTAATTGCTCAACAATTGCAAACAAAATGTCACAAACAATATAGTCAGACTATGGCTACATTGTCAAGGCTGACGTATGTTAAAGTAGTAATAAATTATATTAATTCATAATAATTCCCCCCAAAAAAGATCCGTCACAGAACGATTGCAAAGATTATTTCACTCTGATCCATCCGGTGACATTTTATTTGTCTTCTTTGGATTATAAAATATTGAAAAATGAACAGTCAACACGGGTCCACTAATGATGATCTACACATCGCCGTTTCCCCCACTCCAGGACAAATGTGGCCGCAGGTCCTGCAGACGTGGCCATCTCCTCTGGAGGACATTCCTCTCTCCTCGTCCGGACTCCCAGAGGAGATCTGAGTCTTTCTCTGCCAGCAGGGGTCGCCGTCAAGACGGGGTCCTGCATTCACACACCTGTGGGTGAACCTGGCGGAGGGGAGCTGCACTTCAGGCTACGAATCACGATTGAGCGGAACGAGCGAGGTACAATTCAGGTCGGCTCCGGCATCAGCATTTCTTCCTGAACCAGTGGAGCCGATCGCTAACAAACCTGTAGCAATTAAAATACAGATCTTGGGTGAATTTTCTTCTAAGTGACATCATGTGAATTTGTTAAGCTGCAGTTTTTTGTTGCTCTAACAAGGCAGGAGAAAGTTACAGCAACAGACCATCAGATTGATTCCCCAGTCTTGTAGAGGAGTCTCTCCCCTCCTCCAACTACCTGCTATTTCATTGATTTTGTGCTCAGTAGCAGAATGTTAGCACCATTCCGAGTTTTGGATATAAGTGCCCTATTTGTTTGCTTGCCGCCTCCGCAGAGGGACCTGCCAGCATGATGGAGACTCTCAAAGCGAAAGAGACGTACAGCTTCCACTGCCAGGGCTGCACCACCCGGCTGCTGGAGGACAGGTGAGGGAGAAGACTGGATGGTGGAGATCGGGGATTTTCTTTCTTTTTTTCCCCATTTTTATTTACAGCCTTCTCAGCAGGAAGAGGACCGGTTCTTTATGGATGATGCGGCCCGCCCTCAGAAGCGATAGTCTGGGAGAGCAAAATTGATGGATGGCTTCTGTGGGGTGTTGTCAGCCTGGCTGAGATGGAGTCATGGAGTGTGTGTGACGTTTTTACCTGCACCGCCAGTTAAAAACGAACAGCTTTTTTGTTGTGTTGTAACGACATATTGTCCCCGATAATGATCGTGATAAATTACAATGTTGTTTGAGAACATTTTTCTGAAATATATTGATAATGGCATAATAATGCAATATCGACCTGAAAAACCAAGAAACTTAAATTTTGTAGCTGGAAATGGAAAATGTTTCAAATATCCAAATTAAACACAACAGCAAAAAACAGTAATTGAAACGGGAAGAAGAACCACTTATAACCAAAGCTATCAATACAATGGATTATGATGTCTTTGTAAGCAAAATTGTCCTTCAAAAAATGTGAATCATCAGAATGAAAATTAAGTTTATGTTAATTTATCTTGCGATTAATTGTTATTGTGACGGGCATAAATGTGTGCTGCTAACAACAGTCACCCCACTGTTGCCAATTTAGCTACTTGGAATCAGCAGCTCTGGCTTTTTAAAAATCAGTTATCGGCCAGAAATCAACAATCGGTGCATCCCTAACTAGGATCCATCCAACTTCCCACTAACTGGTTTTCTCTTTCAAATCTTAAAACTGAAATATTTGCCCAGTCATGTTTCAAAAAGTCAATTTTGCATGAAAAGTGAATGAACAGCAATCTATCTATTGTAGTTTTTCTGCTGGATGGTGAAATTTCACCCTAGTCTCAAATCATTTGCAACATCTTGCAAAATCTTCCAGTATTAAAATGTTTTTGGATTAGAGGTCCACTGATAAATTAGCCCAATTTTCTTAATTTTGAAATATTTAAATGTAAAACCAATGTTATTTAGCAACTCTTCTGGCAAAAAAAAATTGTTATCCATCAAAATCAGAATTGAGAAATCCAATTTTTCAAAAATTGGTTATGAGTAGCCAGAAAACTCCAATCGCTGCACCTCTGTTTTTTTTATTTTTTTGTTTGTTTGTTTGTTTTACCTTTAGGGATTTTAAATGGACCTTGGTGTTGTTACTTCAGCCTGAGATGAAAATGTCTGCCTTCTGTCTATGTCTGTCAGCTGCTGAATGCTAAAAATAATTGAAAAATATACATTTTGAGACAGTCGTGCTTCTGATGTAGTGTGGTAAATATAACCGTTAAAAATCATGTGCTCATAAAGAGGTAAACTATATCATATTCAGTGTGCTGTGTGCACTGGCTCAGAGCTAATTCACTAATATTCTGCCCTCGAAAAGAATTTTAATAGAAGACACGATGCAGTCAGATGTTTAGCTAACTTAATTTACTGATTATGAGGCCTGGCGAAAGTATTCACAAACATTTTCACATTTAGTCTCTGTGCCACCACAAATTTTAATGGATTTATATCAGGCTTATGTGATCATAGGATCTGTGAAATAGATAGTAACTAAGTATTAAAACGTCATCTGGTTATTCTCTTAGAAACGGCTTTTCCAACTACTCAACTATATAATTACAGCCGCAAACCTTTTTGGGATTATCTCTACCAGCTTTCACATCGTGAAACCAACATTTTTGTCCAGTCATGTTTCAAAAAAATAAGTCCAGATGGGATGAACTGAGCAGTAGTTCATTTGTGGCGGTTGTCCTGCTGGAAGGTTAACCTTCACCCCAAACTCAAGTTTTATGCCAGATCTTTCAAGATCTTCCAGTATTGCCATGTATCAGGATAAGCGGTGCAACAAAAAAATCTGTCCTTATTTTTACCAATTTTGGGAGATTGGCGATCGGCCAATTCTTGGATGTAAAACTGATTCTCAAATGTCTGAAAATCAACCAGTCATGAAAGAGGGTTAAGCACAGCTCATGTAACAATAGTCACCCCACTATTGCTAACTTTGCAATTTCTTGCTAAGTTTATCAACCATACAGACAAAAAAATTATCAGCCAAAATCAAAATCGGAGGCTTAGGCTTTTTAAAGATCAGCGATCGGCCAGAAAACGACAATTGGTGCCTTATCGTCCCCTTTCTCTTGTAATTACAGAAAACGATCCCCACAGCATGATGTTGCCTCCGCTCTGTTTCACTGTGTGAAATGTGTGTTTAAACGTGATTCAAATTTAGCCTCATCTGAGCAGGTCATGTCTTTTTTCTGTAACGTTCATACTTTGATGCAAACTGAAAACATAAATTCTTAGTAATAAGTTTCACGCCTTCTGAAGGAATCATGATTTCCTACGATAAAACCAGAATGAGTCCATTGAGCGTCTGACTCTCTCTCGGTTGTGTTTTTCTCGTTTCCTTTCCTCCAGAGCGTTCTCACGAGTTCTGCCTCTCCCCAACGGCAACTGGAACGCCATCGTGGACGACTGGTGTTGCCACCCGGATCCGTTCGCCAACAAGAAGCTGCTGCCACGAGCCGAGGACTGTCTGCTGGGGGACACCTTCATCCTGCTGGCCCGTGACGCCGGCTGCGACCACACTCTGACGCAGGAAGTGAGCTCTGTCGGCGGTGCCGATGGTCAAGATCCAAAGGTGATCCAAAGGCATTGAACTTCTTTGTTTTTTGAGGGCAGCAAAATGGAAAAGTTGGAGCGGTGCATGCCTGTCATCTTCACGGACACGATCTCCTCAGACTGCTCCGGCTCCAGATGAAGATTGATCTGCTCTTTCTGTCATTAGTCACTCCCCGCACGACTCGCGCTCTGCGTGACTGCAGCTGAAAGGAGCTGGAAAGTAGTTTCAGTGTCTGCCGCGTGTCGTCCTTTCTCCCGTTCGGAAAGCAGCAGCTCACTTGTGATTTTGTTTGTGTGCGCAGAAACCTTGTCGCCGTTTGGCCCTTGTCTCCTGCGCGAGCTGTTCGTCAGTGCTGGGAGAGGCCGTCGCGCCAGGTCTGCGCCACTCCTGCTGGTTTTATTTTTACTTTTTTAAATAAAAAGGCCTTTCGGCGGCGCGTCAGAGAGTTCTTTGTTTACGTCGCTGTATCTTCCAGGGACGCTGAAGCTGTACATCACCCAGGTGGTGGTGCAGCCCGCTGTGGGAGATGGAAGGCCTGACGCTTCACTGAACAGGCACGCTGCTGCTTTTTGTTTTTTATCTCCCTTCTTCATGGTGACACTTTAGAAACTCTGGTTAGGAAAATACAACAAAACAAAAAGTCCGTTATCTTAAGAAGAAGAACAGAATTTCTACACAGCCTGGAAATGATGGAGTTTTATTGAAACACTTTGAAGGTTTGGATGGATATGAAAACAGAAACTATTACTGAGATATATTCATTCACTATTCCTTTCCTTCCTTCTTTCTTTCATTCGTTCCTTCCTTTTCTCCCTACACCATTCAGCTATTCCTTCCTTCCCTTCAATGTTTCTTACCTTCCATCCTGTCTTTCCTTCATCAGTCTTTTCTTTCTTTTTTCCTTTCCTTACTTCTATTCTTCTGTCCTTCGTGCCTTTTTCTTTTCTTCCTTTCATTCAGTTTTTTCTTTCTTCCATCAACTCTTCCATTCTTTCATCCTTTCTTACTTCTTTTACTCCTTCTTTCCTTCACTTCTTCCATTAACCCTTCCTTCCTTGTTTTCTTCCTACCTTCCTTCTTACTGTTCACCTGCATTCCTTCTTTCTCTTCTTTTCCTCCTTCATCCCCCTTTCCTTCCCCTCTTTCTTCCATATGCTCACATGACTGACAAATATAAAATAGTAGGACTGATGGAAATGAATGAACTTGTGTGTGTGTTTTATTTAGATCTTCCTTCCTAGAGAAGACGGTTGCAGCCCGTCTGCTGGACCTGTCCAGCTCACTCAGCTCCTTCCACTTTTCTCTTCAGACGCCTGATGGGAAAGTCGTCTTACTGGTAAGACGGTGGAGAGAATGAGGCATAATGTCAGTGGCAGTAGAATTGGTCAGTTCTAGTATACCATCAAGTGACTCAGCTCTGGCCACATATCAGGGTTCAGTGTGCTGAGCAAGCAGACTTTATCAGGGGATAAAACTAGAAAGGGACCTGCCGCTGCCGGAGCGTTGCCAGATTGTAATGTCTGTTCATTCAGTTTGACCTGCTTTACAAATGCGTTGCTGACTGACGGCGAGTCATAAAAGCGCTTTGAGACTCAGGCGACCAATAGCCCTATAATCAATCTGGTGTGAAATTGGATCAGAACGGAGCAGATCTTTTTACAATAAAAGGAATATGTTCTAGCTTTATGGGTTTCTCTGAAGCCTAGAAAAAGTTTGAGAGTTGCTACAACACACTATAATAAAGAGCCAAGTTATACTGTTATATTTTATCGTATTCTATACCTTCTCTTGAATTTAGTCGGCTTTTGTGAGTCAAATACTGTGCTCCTTCCTGCAGCTCTGGCTGCTGAACGCAGACTCCATCATCGCCTCGGTCCCAGAGACGTGTGTCAGGGAGGGGGGCTCCAGCGGCCCCCCCGCTCCTCTCAGTCCATCACTCAGAGCTGCCAGAGCCCTGAAGCTCCTCTACATCAGCTGCTCCGGCGCCAGCACCCAGCAGAGAGAGTAAGTGAGGATGCTTAACACGTCCTCAGGCCTCATTGAATCTTTGTTTTCCTCTTCTTAATCACGGCTCTTCGCCTCCTGGATCACCCGCTCCGTCTTTACCCTTCACCAGATGAAAGATCGCAGGTGAACATTATAGCATCTATTACTTTTTGTAGAAGCACTTGCCATCAAAACCTCCTATTCTATTTTTTTTATTATTATTATTTGGCTCGAACTAGTGTCATTAAAACCTCTTTTTATTCCCCCTTTAAAACAAAATGACACAAAACCAATTTCAACAACCTTAGATGGGAGATTTACGCAAGGAGCAAGGTTATTGTAGTTAACTAAAGCTATCGAAATAACGAAAAGTGAAATTAAGAAAACATTTTCATCACCTGGCATGAATAAAAGCGGCAATTAATGGGGAAAAAAAAACTATATGAAACTATACCATACATTTATTAAACTAACTAAAACATACTGAAATTATAGCTATAATATCCTTCTTAATATAGATTTAGTGTTTGTGAATCTATTAAGTTTTAGAAAATTATCTGGGTTTTTTTTATTTTTCAAAGGATTCTTGACATCAATGTTAAAAATTATGTTTCCATCAATTACAAGTAGATCTGGGCATTACATCAGCAACAATATATATATTGTGATAGACACATGGGATCCATAACAATGGACCTTACCAGAGGGGCCACTTTTCATTGGCTGATGCCCATTCTACGTCATAGCGTGGCTACAACGTGCGAGGACGTCTCACAAACACATGCTAATGTAGTGCTAGACTACTGCTGTACTAGCATACCGGCATAAAGTTTTCGCATCAACAGTCAAAAAATAATGGTTCTCCATTGCCAGTGGGGTAATGGATATCTGTAGTGGTGATGTCAGATATCCTGATCGTATTTGTGGTCGGAAAATTCACAGATTTCCAAAATCAGGAGCAGATTGCCGTGCTTGGATCAAAGCTTGTGCACGACCGCATGAGCAGCTCAACTTTCGTAGGATCAACAAGAACAAAGAAGTGTGTGCTATAGTGTATGTATTATTGCTTTTTATTTATTTATTAGCATTTTGTCGGCGGGGATGGGGCAACAGCCTTATCCGACACAATCTCAATAGAAGAACATTTTGAGGATTAACTACAGAGTAGAACAGCAGGTACTTTCTTTCTGTGGGAAAACACCTTAGTTTTTGTTGCAGAGTTGTTGCAATTGTAACTTTATGTGGTCAAAAGGAGAGTTCAAATGCTCAAAAGCCTTTGCAACTGTTTACAGTATCATCAGCGTAAAAATGGACAGATGCGTTTGTGTCTGTCCATTTATGTTATTTATAAATTTAGTGAATAGTGTGTGTCCTGAAACTGACCCTTGGGGTACGAACCATATCCAAAAGGCCAGAAAGGGATTCATTAACTTTAACACTCTGCTTTTGATTATACAGATAAAAAATGAACGAGCTGGAGAGTACAGTGTGTCAGGCCAAGGTTAACCGTATCAGAGGCCTTCGAAAGGTCAAGAGGGAACACACAGCAATTCTTAGTGTTCAATGTGTGTATAATGACATTAACCCCTTCAGACCTGAATTTTTTCATAGTGGACCAAAAATTTTTCACTCATTTGATTTTTACTCCATTTAAGCTCAGAAATAAAGGGAAAAAGAGACATTTTTCCATCTCATGTTTTAATAGTTTTGTTTTTTTAATGTCCATTGTAATGGACATCTCGGCTAAATGAGTGTAGAATGTCTTGAAAGCTTCTATACTTCTCCCATAGAGTCTCATGCAATATCTAATTAGGCATGATCTCAACCTTTTAAACTGGATGTCTGCTGTTTTGTTTATCAGTGTGCATGTCTGAATAGAGGATATATAATACAAAATATAGTTTTGACTTCAGCAATGTGTCAAATTCCTTGGCATGTTATTATTTGTAGCAATGTAAACAGATTACGCAGTTGCCAAACCATTGACAAAGCATCAGCTTGCTGGGTATTTTCATGTAATCTCTCATTTTTGATGAACACCATTGAAGCAGTTTCTCAGTAACTCTGAATAATTAGGCGTTGTACAACATACACAAACTCCTGATGGACACTCAACTTTTAAAAAACCCTGACTTCTTGATAGAAAAAAAATTCAAAATACCTTCAAATACTATGACTGGAGATACTTAAAATTATACTGAGAGAATTTTTTTAGGTTGCTATGAACATAAATTAATATTTTTGATGTAAAACAGATGCTTAACCCTCCCTGTATCTCATTTCATACAAATGCTCGTCTTGTCTGACGCCTGAAACTCACTAGTATCAAGTTAAGGGTCTAAACTTTATTGTTTTTGTTTAATAAGACACCGATCTGTAAGATCCATCTTACAAATAAGAGATTCCTTAATTTTTTTTATTGGTTTTATCCCAGAAAAATATCATGTCCATTCCATTGGACATGATATTTTAAAGTAAAACTCTGAGAATTTAAACTGTTGTTACCCAAAACTGAATGCAGTTAAAACTTTGCTGCCTGCTCTCGTCCGGTCCTTTGTTGTGTCGGTTCATTTTTCAGAGCCTCCTGTGAGACTAATGTGTGTTTGTGAGAATTAATCGTTGTGGGATCCATTCCAATCCATTCTGGTTTGCGAATTCACAGTAAGACCATTTATATGTTGCAAAGAATTGAGCACTGCTCAGTAAGTCTGACATTTTTGGGCGAAACATTTCTGCAGACTCGACCACAGGCACTTAAGACAGACTTCTGAGCAGCTGCTGCAGCTCTCATAGCAGTTTGGTTTTAAAGCCGAGAATCACCTCATTATAAAGATGAACCAAGCAGATTTTGGGGCCGACTTTATAAAGTTAAATGGAGTTTAAAAATCTGGATTTTTCTTTCAGAAATAAAGTTGACAACGTTCAAAATGTTTGTTAGCTTTTCTGTTGTAAGTCAGAGGTAAATTTTTCTGCTAGAAGTAGCGATGACATCCCTCTGTGTGAGAAAGAGAAATCTTTGAAAAAACACGGTTTTAATTTTAAACAATGGCAAAATTGGCATTTAGAACCATCCTTAGAGAGCCATATTGCCAGTTAGCATCACAAATGAAAACAACAGTCAGTGTGTGTAGGAAAACACAGACAGCCACATTAACCCAAGACATTTCCAAAAAGGTTGCTAACATTTACAAGTCCAGCAGAGACGTAAATTAGGGATGGACCAATTTGAAAGTTTGGGCCAATATCTATTTCCAATATCAATATTGCTGAAACTGATATTTACCGATATTGTATATATTTCCCTACACATTTGACACTGTATAAATGTTACAACACCACCTATATTGCTTTTCTGCTTCGGTTTACATTGCCATAATCCTGTGCTGTATCCCCATCACATGGCCAAACAAATACCACATGGACAGCCTGTTCCACTCTTCCTCCTGAAACACAAGATGACAACAAGATGCCAATATTGACCCAGTTTTGCTCATTGGACCAATATTTTTAATACTGTCAGCATAAGGGTCCTTTGTGGACTTAAAAAGGTTGAAACTAAGATGACCGAAACAGCGGTCTTCCTTCTGACTTCATTTTTAACCACCTGACTGAAACCTAAAACGGCTAACATTGCAGCAACAGTCTCCACACTGAGGAGCGGGGTTGTTGGTGCAAACTGGTGTTTGGTCGTGGCGCGTGTCCGTTCAGATTGATTAGTCTGCAGGCACAATGAATCGTATGTGGAAAAACACTGTCCCATTAAAACTGACTTAATAAATCAGTCTGCTAACAAAATCATCCTTCAGTTCAGCTCGTTAATATTTTCTTTCTGCTCGACTGCGTTGCTGAGAAACGTTTAATAAAGACAAACGCCCGACTGCTAATTTATTTAGTTTGATGAATATTGGGAGATCTGTTTTTACTAATATGTAGCAATGTTTTATCATGAACTATTCAACCTTTTTGTCTTTTAATTGAATGTAACGTTTGGAAATGCTATAATTAAAAATGTCATTTAAAAAAGCCTCTTAAATTAGGATTCTTTCCTTCTGTTTTCCAAGTACTATAATGGAAAATGAAGTCTAGTGGCAACTCTGTTACATTACCATCACTGCTCCAGCATTTTGCTTGCCCTCCTCGGATGCGTAGATGAATTCTGCAAGATCAGTCGAGAATTACCCCACTAGAAGACGCTTCCACCCTCATTATTTTCAACTGAATCAGCACTTAACATCCTCCTGCCCCCTCTCCTCCGTCTCTCTCTCATCGTCCTCATCTTCCCTGCAGCCAGCAGGCGTGAAGACAGAACACGGAGGTTTTGTTGTTTCCTCCATTTTGACAAGCCCACCGGCTGACTGACAGAACGGGTAATTACTTGGAGACAAAAGTTTGCCAAAAGAGAAAGCGGTCTTCTCAGGCAAAGCGGCGCGCCTCGCGTTGAGTGATGTGATTTACTGTAAGAGTCGAGTGGCGTATGAATGTGAACGTGCTGGATGCTGGGAGATGTACGGCTGTTGCAGTCAAACTCTGACAATCTAGCTCTTCACCTTCGTGCTCCAGCTCCTCACAGAAAAAGAAATGCTCATATTTGCAGCTCAGTGTCTTGTGAGTAGCTGTTCAGCTGTCGATCGCTCGAGTGCGACGGAGTGTTGATGTGTTTAAAAGAAACATGGCTGTCTTGATTTGCAGAGGGTAACAATAACATATGTCTTCTCTCCCTCACCTGACTGTGAGTTGTTCATCTACCAAACATACCAAAGGGTTTTCTTACTCAGAGTAAATCAGTAGGTGACACATTTAAGCTGTTGTCGGATTTTTAAAAGAAAAAAAAAAAAGACTACAGCCACATGTAGGGTTGAAATGATTAATCGAATGAATTCCTCATTGAAATAATCGTCAACGTAGTAATTGATTAATTGTTAATTGGAGTATACAGATTTTTATGGATTACACAAAATCTATAATAAATTCAAACATGTCCTCACGACGTTCTGCTTTAACTTTTACTGCAATTGGCTTGGAATAATCCCACCCTAAAAATACAACGGGGATTTCATGTGATTTCTTGGCTTTCTCTTCTTAATACATTTCCAAAACACTCAAAACAAAGTTCCCACATTGTCATAATTTTGTGCAGAATTCTCTGATAAGGGATTAATTTAATGCAATTTGGAATCAGGCTGTAACATAGAATGTGTGGAAAAGTGAAGAAGTGTGAATTCTTTCTTATTGCGTTGTATGTCTGACATGCGCAGGAGCTTTTCTTCAGAGCTCGAGTGTTTTGATATATAAAACCAGCGCAAGAACGTTGAGTTGATTGATGGCCACATCTCCGGATTATAACAACCCCTACATTACTCAAGACGTCATCATTCCACCCCGAACTTTTCCTAAATGTCACCTTCTTCTCCCACTTTCCTGCAGGTATAACTGACTCTTCCATTTCCCCTCTACATAATTTACTAGCATCCTTCATCACTCACCTCTGACAGTTTAAATTAAATGTTATGCCTGGGGAGCTGAATTCCCCCGGTGATGACGGCCTTCCTATTTGGGATATGGTCGGATGCAGTCGGCTGCAGCTGGGGGTTACAGTATGTCTTGTTTAAACTGCCAATAATTGGCTGGAGAATCAGCGAGCCGGGGCCTAAGTGGATTACTCTTGTCACCTATGGTAGAGGCTCGAGGAGGGCTGAGTGAAGTGCGCCTCACCGTCTTCTTTTAGCGCCTTGCAAAAGTATTCATACCTCATTAGCTTCTTCACATTCTCTCACAATTGCATCCACAAATTTCTTGTATTTTGGGAGCATTTTAGTTGATGTTCCTACACAAATTAGCTCATAATGGTGATTAAAAAAATAAAAATAAAAAAAAAACTTAAAACAAAAAATCTAATTAGTGAATAAACAGCAACATGGCAACCCAGGAAAAGTGGCAGCGTTGGGATGAAGTTATGCCTAAGCCATAATCAAGCTAGGTCTATGGAGCAAAAATTGTATTATTTTTCTGAACTGGCATGTTTGCATTAAGCAAATGTATTTTGTAATTCCTAATTTGTGCAATTATATGGTCAATAGAAACGCAGTCAGTGTGTCTAAGATGAGGATGAAAACCCGAAATAAACATGGAGAAGCAACATTGAGCTTCTATGCACCACAAATCTAGAACAAACTTCCAGAAAACTGAAAAACAGCTGAAACACCGAGTTTTCAGCTGTTAATAACCCATCTGTCTTGAGGCGCTTTTGAGCCATAATTCACATATGTTAATTGACTAACATATGTGAATTGTATTGATGTTTTTGACAATGGCACTCGATAAAATGTAATGTTAATGTTTGTCCTCAAATTGGTGACTCTAGGATGTTTTTGTGACTTTTTCTTTTTGTGTTTCTATGATTTAAAGCCCTTTAAACTGCCTTGTTGATGAACATTGCTATACAGACAAACCCGGTTGATTGATATAAAGTCGGAGATTTGTCAAACATTTGCTCTCTTTATAAACAATACAATATACTGGGATATTTAATTTTCCCAAAAATGAAGCTAAAGTCTCCCCAACAACTATGTTGTTGAGACAACTCAAATGTTCTTTGAGCTGGTTGTCTAGTTACACGCCTAAGATTAACTGATAATCTACTGTACGTGATCTCCAACATCAAACAGCCACCGTTTAATTTGTAATTATAAAATATTCCACTTCTAGAAAGCTATAACATGGATATATCTCATAAAAACTCAATTTCTACAAAAGTAGAAATCCTCTACTTATGATGATTATTGCTGTTATTTTCAGTAATAATAGTACATTACCTCATGCTACTCTATGCAAACACACTGTCTGTACTAGTGAAGGTTGAATCCTATCGTTCTGGGGTCAGGGGTTAGGTTTTTACTCTTGCTATCCAACTTAGTGCAAATTCTAATTATGCCTCATTTTTCTCTGTGTAAACTTACAAAGTTGAACTAGCAGACTGAATGAGACTTCCGTGCTTCGTCTTGGTTGTGTAATGCTGATGCACTCACAGTAAATCCCAGCTCCTCTGTATGTTTGTTATTTTCAGGATTGTTACTAGTTGGGAGGTCAACTCCGTCGGACACCCCGTGGTCCTGCCGCTGCAGGTGTGTGAGGAGCTGCTGGAGGTAATGGATGAAAGCAACTCCACGCTTCCTGCCTCCATGCGCTGCATGAGGTCCTACGAGGTGAGGCATCTACACTATCTTGCGAAGCCTCTGATAATGACTGCAGCATGCGCCGGCTTTGCATTATCAAGGATTTCTTTTAATCTTCCCAAAGCTTTTGTAGTGAATGGGTGTTTTGAATCCAAAGAGACGCTCTAGGTCGTCTCATTGATCTTTATGCTTCTGTAAAAAAATCAGTTTTTAGCTGACAGCAGTCACTTACTCGCTCTGTTTCAACCTCCGGCAACTTGTTGTTTTCTGTACTCAGTGGTGCCTGACAATGTTTTCATCCTGCCTTAATTAATTTCATGATTCAGAACTTTCACTTTGCAGTTTTGCTTTGGGGATTAAGTGGAACAACTGTGAGTTTTTACTTATTTCATCTTCTGTACGCTTGCAATTGTGCAACATATGTCAAGTTAACCAGAGTTGCGAAGAAGACCCCATTTGACTTGATAATAGTTGTTCAGTTTGCTGACATCTCTGCTCTCAAAGCTGTTTTTAGCTTAGTAACGGGAGGGTAATTAACACTATTATCCTCAACTTCCTGCTCACAATGTGAGGAAAGTAACTCCTACGCTATAAAGTTTCCTTTCTGCTGAATATAAAAGGTGCAATGGAAACTTGTGAGTAGCTAATGCAGTTATAACTGAGGCTGGACAGATTGCAGTTACCTCAGCAATCGCTGATTTTTAAAAAGCTTGACCTGCCGATTCCGATTTTGGCCAATACCGATTTCTTTTGTTGGAAAAGTTGCTAAGTTGGCAACAGTGGGGTGACTATTGTTAATCGCTCATGTGCAGTTGTGACCTGATCGGTTGATCTACATAAGAGAAGATCAGTTTCATATGCGAGTATCGGCTGATTACCTGAAATTAAGGAAGTCGGGGTCGATTCATTTGTTCACCCTTTATTAAAACTTCCTAATTTTTCCATAGCGTTCTATTGTGTTGGAAAACATTCACACTCAGAATTTTATTCCTTTTTTCAATAACAAGCCACACATTTCCTTCCATTTCGATATTCACAAAACATAATGAATATTAAAGGTCATTGTTATGGCACCAAAATTACATTTGGGCATCATCTGACAAAGATGAAGTACATAAAATTTGAGCTCAGTTCCTTTATATTTGTAAAGGAACTGATCTGTCTCCTTATTTGTTAAAGCTCCCTAACAATAACTATCAATGATTCAGCCTGAAATAAATGATCGTCACCCATACAAATTGTCAAACAGTATTGTGATACATCATGAACTCCAATATACTGCTGAAGTCAACAAACTAGTTGGACACTGATCCTAAACTTACCCAGATCCTGGTTGGGTTTGTCTGTAAAGTTCTCTTATGTAGAAAATACTCTTCTAGCTATTTTGGAGACATCGGAGGAAGCACTTTTGCAGTTTTCATGATACTTTCTTTTCAGACATCATTGACGCAGTCACTCCACAAATGAGACAAAGATTTGAAAAAAAAAAATTAAAAATTGCTTCTCACTATTCTGACATTTTGCTTGTTCCCTCTTTGGAAGTACCAAACTGTTCTTCCTCAAAATTGCTGCCTCATCAGCTAACACGGCATTTAGTGAGGGCTGGCTTGCCCTCAAATTTTAGCTCTCATCTTACACCTTCACATTTCTGCTTTCCAATTTTTAGATTCAGTAATGTCTTTTTTCAAATTTACATAAATGAAGAAGGTTGTTTTTTTTTTTTTTTCAAAAGCAACACAAATCAGCAAATAGGGGAACTGATGTAGTCTCTGGGGGTGACCAGGTCCCTGTCGGTGCCACGTCTGCTACTTCTGATCTACGTTGTTTAATTAGTGTAGAAAAGAAGAACCTTTGCTTTATTATTATTGTCATTTTCTGCTGTTTGGGTAAAACTGACTCCCATTTGCTACTTCACAAAACTGCGTTTTTTTTTTTTTTTATGGAAACGATAGAAAAGCAGAGATGTGAGAGGTGAACTGATGCAATTCAGCACTTCCTGATAGGAGCTGCATGCTGTAATCTAGAAGCCAGATTGTAGCCTGAGATGGACTGGAAGTGTCTTGAGAGATGCTGCTAAGAAAGTGCTTCAAACTCCTGGGTGACAGAGGTGGAGGACGAGGCTGACAAGAAGATGGAGTGGCTGATGTCTGGATATAAAGAGGCTGAGTAGTCGAAAAGCATTTCAAAGCTGTTTTTAATGTAATCCAATTAAAATATGCTCGGTTTGTTTGCATTTCCAACATTTTGGAAACTTATTATTCTCTATACATCATCAATATAGATACCAAGAAGGGAACAATAATCTGAAATAATAGTTTTATTGCAGTTGAAATAGAAAGGTTTGACTTATTTAGAGTTATAGTTGTAAGAAAATGGCATGGCATCATTTCTTTTCTGAAGCTGTAACGAGATATCAGATTAAAACACCAACAGGCTTCATTTTTTTATTTTTAACTAAAGGCTAGCTCGCAAAGATTCCAAGATTTTTCAGCATGTTGAACTATGTCAAAATAGAGTGCTTTAGGTTCAAATGCCTATATTTATGTCTGAGACTTTTTTCTTTTTTTGTTGAAATGTTAATCAACGTTGCTCTGAGTTGCCCTGCTGTATTGAGTCAACATTGACAGAACACTCTTGCTGAAAGTTTGTTTTATTACATAAGCATTTAAGAAGTTCTTTCCACTTTTTCATAGATTTCTTGCCAGCATTTGGGATCATAGTCAATACTGCTACTGCTTGAACTGGATTCCTCCATACTGAACTGATAAATATATGTATATATTTAAAGCCTTATGAAGATTTTTGACCACTTATGTTTTGTGTAAAAATCAAAACAGGAACCTTTTAAGTACAGTTTTGGCATCAGGAACCAATGTGTCTAAAACAAGGTAAAAATTTGTGATTTGTCAAACATTTCTTTCTGTAAGCAAAAAAACCTGGAACGTTTAAAAATATTAAATTTTTCAGATAAAATCTCATGAATTATGTATGCTGTGTTGCCTTTTGATCTGATTGTATAGTTACATGCCTCATATTAAGCAATACTCTGAAATAAGTGATCTCCAGCAACATCAAACTGCCACAATTTTCTTGGAAATTATAAAATACGCCACTGCTTGATTGGTTCTGCACAATGTATTGTGAATATATGATCACCAGGACTGTTTAGAGAGCAATAATTATTGGTCAATATATTATATGAGTCCTGAAGTTGTATTTCTCCTTCTATCCAACATTTAGCCACAGGAGCAAAAGTCACTTTAGACATAAATGACATTGCCAAAAAACTTAAGGGTGACTTAGACTAGGAAGCATGGATTAGAAAGAGGATAAAAAAGAAAACAGGACTATATTGGACTGGATATCATTGAAATATTTACTGATTTTATCACAATCACAAGATTTTCTAATACCATGCACCCCTAGTATACATCACACAGTACAATGTCTCCATGCAAACACTGTCTGTACTGGTTAAGGTTGACCAGGAATCATGTTGTTTTGGTTTTTCTTTTTAGTTGACATGTTGCCATACACAGGAATTGCTTGGTAAGATGTCTAGAATGAATCTTGACAAGCTCTTTGCTGACCTCACATTTACCTCTGAGATATGACGCAGCATCATCACTGGTCTTAAAAACAAAACTACACCATTGAACATTGCGGTAGCTTCATGGCAACTTTCAAAATGCTGTCCGTATTCAAAGCAACGCTGTAAATGTTTATCCAGATAACATGAGTAGATGCGTTAATATTGCAAATGTGTGCAAGACTTTGTTGATATTCCGATAATGTCAAAAAAATTACAATTCTGCAATTGCGGTGTTACCATTAAGAAAGAAACACAATTAAAATCACGCATGAATAAATGTATTCACGCTACATGTCATTAAAAACATGCCGCACCGTCATCCTCTTACCCCTTCCATGTCGTTTTCTTCATCTTCCGTTAGTAGTAACAGACAGTTGTTGATCACCTTACTTTTGTGACGCGAGAAAGTGCTTCCATTGCAGCTTTACAAAATACACTGAATTGATACAGCCAAAAATAAAAACCCACCTTATCCTTTCACAAAATCATGTCGAAATTGCTCTTTGAAGTGAGCAATTTTATCTTTGTAATTCCAATTTGCGTAGTTGGATGGTCAATGAAAACGACTCTTAATTACTCGTAATCATGAATGTTATGTGTGTCACATGACGTGTTACAAAAAGCATTTCTACACTCCAAAATGAAAGGCCAAAGTTAGAAACCGCAACTGTGTCATCATCCATTTAGGGCTCACTGAGGCGCTATGACAACCAACCAGAGCCATACCTAATGATGTTGGTACCGCTTTCATCATGACTACTCTAAGTGTCTGCTGTTTGAACTATGCCTCTCAAAATACTTGAGTGTGTTCATTTAACAGTGTGTAGCCTTTGTTCCCATCAGAAACATGTTCATCATTCCTGTGGTGAATCAGAATGTTTCAAATGAGTCCTGCAGCCTGAAAAAGATAAATCCTTTAATACATGAATCTAATGTTACTTTAATATCCTTTTTTTGTTGTAAGTATTAAAAACTGTAGATGCTCCGATGAACATCCACAGCAATTCTTCACTATTTTCTCTGTGAAAAGCTACAGAAGCCACCCACCACAGCCTGTCCTCTCACAGCGACGAGTCGCTTTCTGCGGGGAGAAAAACGCTGACCTGTGCGAGTCGTTGCGTTTTTAGTTTAATTTCAGCCCCAGTCGGTGTCACAACCCGCCCTGCGGAACGTCTGGGTTCCTGCTCTCCTCTCGCCACCGCCGGCGTAATGGGCTGCAAAGTAGATCCAGTTCAAGAGCGTCGCTCTTCTGGTCAGGGGGGAAAAAAAAGAACGGTGCCTGTCTTCTTCCACCCACACTCACTCCTCCATTAATCTCTTCATCACTCCCACAGAGATGTTAGAAACCGGGTGATTTACATTAAAGAGATGAGCAGCTGCATCCACAGCTTCTTTGATTGTTTCATTTTTTTTTTTTTTTTTTTTTTTTTATAAATGACCTCCCCCAACCTGCTGGCGTCTAGAACGATTGTTCACGCGGCAACGTCTAACAGGAATCCATCAACTGAGCCGTGGGTGTTTGACGGCGTCCCATTTCCCATCAGTTTTTGGACCCGACACGTCCGTCAACATTTGAAGCACCGGCCACTGCATCGCTCTGCTTGACTTCGTTTGCATTTGTGATGGGAAAGTAGAAGCTGTTGAAGATGTTAATCTGTCACCTGATATCGCAGCGTTTTATCACCTACTTTACGTCGGAACGGTTTCTTGGCACACGGGACTCGTCCCTGCAGCAGATGGAGTGGTGAAACAGATGTTAATAATGATGGCTCAGTTCTTTCATGTTTCCGTGGAAACAATGCCAGTTTCTCCGGCATGCACCATAGTGCTACCTCAGCCAAGCACAGCAAAGTTTATCTAGATTCAATACAGTTTTATTCAAACTAGCTATGCACCTATATGAAAATTTGGACCAATGGTAATATCCGATTTTCATGTTGCCGTTATGGCTGATAATATTTACCCACTATATATTTTCCCCGTTCATTCGACATCAAGAAATAAAACTCAGGGTTGTTGTTCATGTAAGAAATGATGACCAAGCTGAGAATTATGGCCCCAGCTTTATAAGCATAGAAATAAATTGAAGGCTCAGCCGAAGAAAGTAAGAGATTAAAATAATTTTAAAATTCCATACTATTTGGCGTGCTGTGGTGGCGTAGGGGATAGAGCGACCCACATTTGGAGGCCTTCAGTCCTCGACACGGCCGTCGCGAGTTCAATTCCCGGACCCGGCGACATTTGCCGCATGTCTTCCCCTCTCTCCCCCTTTCCTGTCAGCCTACTGTCATATAAGGGACACTAGAGCCCACAAAAAGACAACCTGGTGGGGGGAAAAAAAAAATCCATACTATCACTCAATCATGTTTGTTTGCATGAAGGCGGGAAATGGGCAACTCAAAGTGCTTTACATCATAAAAACAACAAAAAGTAATAAAAACATGCTACAGTCACCAATTGATTGCTTTTTGTCAAGTGACATCATCAGAATCATCAATCCACGTCAAATATATCGGTCAATGTCCCATTTTTTATGGTTCAAAGCAGGTGGGTTCTTGATTTAAAGGAACTCAGTGTTTCAGCTGTTTTGCAGTTTTCTGGAAGGTTGTTCCAGATTTCTGGTGCATATAAGCTGAACGCTAAAAGAGTTTGGAAAATGGC
This sequence comes from Gambusia affinis, assembly GCF_019740435.1. Taxonomy (NCBI): domain Eukaryota; kingdom Metazoa; phylum Chordata; class Actinopteri; order Cyprinodontiformes; family Poeciliidae; genus Gambusia; species Gambusia affinis. Next base: position 5,936,010 of record NC_057872.1, read on the forward strand.
ATACATTGTATGGCATAAAATTTAATTAATATTTGAATTTTATATTTAATCCTTCTTTTCCATTTAATTTCTTATTTTTAATTTTGATATATTGTCACCTTCCTAAAGTAATGGCTTAAGTACTTTTTTGCCGAAAGATATGACATAAAGGTGGAAAAAATAACATTTGGGAAAAAATGGTCTAGGCCATTACTTTAGGAAGATGACAATATTCATTTTTGATTTTTTCCACAGCGTTGTACATTCTTTAAAATTTATTACTTTTCTTAATTGCTGTAGATTTATTCTCCTCCCAATAACTTTCTCATTTCTGTCCCCTTTATTTATCTCCCACAACTACTTTGCGTTTTTCCGTTTTGCTGTTCTCATATGAATATATTTTTTAATGCATAGAAAATATTTGTTCAGATTTGTTAGTATTTTTTTCTTTTTGGTACATTTTTTGCACAAAAACCACTATTTATTTCTGTAGCTAATGGGCGTTTAGCTCATATTAGCTCATATTTTCAGCTCCGGGTGGTGCAGACACACTCATCGATACAACAAAGTAGCTTCATGTAATTATATATGCCAGCAGCCTTATTATCTGTCTGAAAGTCCTCTTCCCCTGTTCCTTTAATCGGGTTCTGCTTGTCCTCGCCCGTCTCGGTCTGTTTCTTCACATGGAAGGAAACATTCTCCATGCTGCCTGCCAAGGTTGAAGTGTTTTTGTTTGAAAAAACATCAAAGTCTGGGATCGCTCACCTCCCTTTACCAGCAGCCCTTTGTCACTGTCTCAACACCTTTAACAACCTCAGTCATTAAATAACCACCTCCCGTTTGGAGGAAGAAGGCATCAGCTGAGGAGGTTTTGTACAGATGGAAAATTAAAGTAGCAAACACAATCTGCCCTAACAACTAGTTCTTACACCCAACATTTTACTGGTGTTTCATATTTTATCAGATCGAAGATCCAGAGCACCCTGAAGCATATAATGTTCAGTTTAATAGGCTGACTTACAGTCAGAAAGCCTGAAAGAGCTCAAAGTTTGTATTTCACAGCTGTAAATGCATCTGAGAAGACTTTTTGTGCATCTTCTCATAAGACTCTCATTGATCAACAAGAAGGGGGGGGGGGAGACGGACTGTAAGCAGAAGAATTAGCTTTGTGTCTGCGAGGCTTTAACCAGTCACCCGGCTTCTGATCTTTTTAGTTTGTGTTTTTGGCAACAATAACTTTCAGTCCAAATCTGGCCCTCCATCTCGTTTTCCACAAAATCCCATGACTATGTGTAATGTAGGAAATGTTCCTCCTCAGAATGAAAAGCATTGTCTGACTGTTTCTCCGGATTGTTCTGAGATGTTTCGTCAGTGAGATCAGTTTTGAAATCAGCCGCAGTGTCTTTCAAAGTTGACATAATCAGGTGCTTGTGAGTCTGAACACACCATCCCCCTAATTACACATGGTAGTGGCATTGTCATGATGTGGGCGAGAGCAGAGATGTGAGTCGGTTCTTGAGAAGATGTCAATCCTTGTATTTTGAAGGGAAAAAGTTGGAGAGGCTAAAGAAGATTTGAGGTTCGCTGTCCAGTCTCAGAGCTACAACAGGGTGTCTGCGCATCCTTAAGATGTCTTAAAAAGTTTGAAATTCATGTATCTAAAATTAAAAAAAGTAATTTGGCCTTTTAATACATTAATCACAAACCTAAAATTTTGTCGTGACTGGATTATTTAATCTCGTATTAACCTGCTGAGAAAGCCTACTACCACGATAAAACAACTGTTTTTATCTCAAGATGTAAAAATAAAGAATTTTTTCTTCTCGGTAACTAAAAGCAAATAATAAGCCCTTACCGGATTTATAAACTTTGCCACAATTTCAAGGTCTAGTCAGAACAGAACCTGTTAGCCTAGACCCTCTGCTCTTGCAAGGCGCAATTAGCCTAACCTAGCCTTCCATTTACTCTAGTAATGACCTTTTAGCCTAGCATAACCTAGCCTTCGATCTGCTCTAGTAATAGGTTGTTAGCCTAGCTAGGCTAGCTTAGTCTATTGTAGTTTTTATTTATTTTTTTGTGGGACATTTTTGTTAAGGAAAAGTTTGAGTTGCACACAGACGTCTTCACTGTGTTCTGTGATTTAAGGAGGTTAAGGCTACTGATTACATGTTGCTAATATACCCTAGCTAGTCATTTTTTGCATCTGTCGTGGTTTAGGTACAAATTTATGGACATTTAGCTGGACTGCCTCACTTCATAAAACAGTGTCTTTTGTTGCAGGTTTTCTCATTTATTGATTTTTTTAAAAATGCATTTATTCTCACAACTTTCCCATTTTAAATCCAGTTTTTCGCCTAATAATAGATCAACTCTCTCCTGTCGGTACCTCCCACCTCTCTGCTGCCCAGACTCCCACGCCTCTGGTCTCCCGGTCAACCCCTCTCATAGACTCCCTCTGTCCACTTCACCTTTAGGTTGCCATTTTGCATCATTTGTATGAATTACGGCAGATGCGCCTGAGCGGTGAGCAGACACTGGCACAGGGACGGAGAAGACAGGGCCTTGAATGTGGCAAATGCCCTCATCCATCATCCCAATATAGAGCCCTCAGTGGAGCGCAGCCATTGTCTGCAGCAGGCAAACACCCAGGAAGAGCAGATGGAGGGAGAGGACGGCGCTGAGCCCGTTTATTTTTCTCGCCTTAGTTTATGGGAATGTGTTTCTTTTGTAGTTGGTTATATCGCCACCATCTGTTTTTTTTATTATTATTATTATTTCTGAAAACGAGTCAATTCAGATATTTTGTTGCTGTCCTATAAGTAGAGGAGAGAGATGCAGTACTGTTGAGCTTTAAGGGAGGTGTTCGGGAAGCATTTTATTTTTATTCTGCTTTCTGGGCTCTAAAGAGATTTCTGTTTTGTGAACTTCTTCCATAGGTGGCGTACCTGAGACTATGAGATCTGAGGGCACACCTAGAGACTGGCAACTCTACTGAGTGTTTTTGAAGATGCCCTGCAGCAGCTGACAAAGGAACTTCTGAGCTTTCAGTGCGTCTCCTGTTTTTCTGTACGGATTCAGCTCCGTGTGGAATGCAGAAGGTATGATATATCCTGAGCATAGTGTGGTTTTCATGTTGAGACATGATGCTTCCAAGACTAACATCCTGGCCGTGGTAAAAATGAAAGACTTGCGTTTTCTGGGAATTCATCATTTCACTGTAGTTAATATTTGTTTAACGTGTCTGTACAATAATTGTTCTTTTTTTTTACTATTATAATAAACATAACATCTTTTTTTAACAAAAACAATTGTTTTTGATTTGCTAGAAAGGAATGCTGGTGTCTGTGTGGAACTTTGTTCTTCTACTAGGTTGTTAAAGTTTCTTGTACAGGCAGATAATTCTGGGAGTTGATGTTTTGTTTTTCCAACATATATGTAGAAGTATATGATTAATGCTGAACACCCCTAGAGACATTATTTAAGTCAGGTCACATCTATTTGTATAGCACCTTTCGACAAGGCAATTCAAAGAAAGTGCTTTACATGATAAAAACTTAATACAGTAACCAATTGTGAAACAACGAACATTAAATTTTCTCAATTCAAAATCGTCAAAAAATAATCAAGGATATGTACATCAAATATATTGATCAATGCCCCAGTTATTATTAATCAAAGGCAACTATAAGCAGGTGGGTTTAAGCCTTTGATTTAAAGAAACTCTGTGTTTTGGGCGTCTGTCTCTTTAAGAAAGCCTCTGTTTCTTCACAAAACTCCATCTTCAGGAAGACATCACAACATTGCTCCTCTATTAAAGTTTTTACCAGTGCTGCACTGAGAAGTATGATGAGCTCAGTAGATGAGAAGGTCCATCAGGTGTGTACTGGCTAGTCTGAAGGAGGTGAGTGGGGAAGGGCTGCTCTGTGAAGCGGAAGCTCGGAAACTGCAGCTCTGAGGAGGAGTTTTGTCCTCAAAGGCGGAGCTAAGTCCCCCCAAGCGTTCTGCACAGCTGAACGGTTGCCACGGGAGATTAAAGGATTTCTTAAACATGTATAACAGAATTAAGGCAACACTCCTGGTATGTTTTTGATGAGGGAATGACATAACACGATGCAAAGCTCAAAAAGTTATTTTTATATAACACTGCACCTTCAAAGTCCTTTTACTCGATTTTCTGGATGCCAACCAAAATGTGACCACGTGTTATTGCATTGGCTGCAAAAAAAGTCACACCAGCTGAGAAAAAGCTCCCAGGTCTGTTAGACACATGGCTGGATCTCCCACTGCCGAAACACCCCATGAACACAGCACCCAGTGCGAACAGTTCTCTGAAAAGCAGCACGGCGTAATATCTACCCGCACGTCTATTTTTACAAGGTCCTGGTAGGAGCGAGCAGGGAAATGTCTACTATTTGACGACGTGCCTGGATCTGCTGAATGCTGATGCAGCAAGTGACAATTACGTGTAAAAATACAAAGCGGTGGAGCGACCACTGAGGCGGCAAAGCACAGAGTGAATTGGCTAATTAACTACATCTAACGCCGAACCGTCAGGGGCTTCGCATTTCCTCTCGGCCCTTTCTCCACAAGTGCAAATGAAGTAGGCTCTAAATAACCCATTTGTTTCAAGTCAGCTGAGCAGAAGGAGCAGCGCCACATTACTGGCTGCTGGTGTGTTGAACACACTGGCAGACACAGTCACCCTGAAGGCTTCTCCAGTTGCAGGCTCTCTTTGTCTTCTTCCCTTTCATGATAGACACCAGAAGCGTCAAATTAAAAGTTTTTGACCAGCACGCTGCCATCTGCCGACACTGTGCGGCTCATTAGCCTTTTCATACAGTACTCTAATGAAAAATTTCAGCCTGAGTAAAGGTCTACTACACATCCTTCCTAAATAATTACTCCTTCATGCTTGGAAGACAATTATTTTTTTTGCTTGCCCTTCTTTTACACATTTGGCGGATGTGCAAAAGCAGCAGAGTGGTGATAGATCCCTGTGTAGCGTATTGCAAAAAAGATTTATAGGAGCAAAATACCATTTGGATAGATTTTCAAGGTTTTTTTTTTTCTTTTGACTCTTACGTTTGAATGGACACAAATTTAGCCATTCTGTTTTAAAGACAGCAGCACATACAGTTAACTGCTAGCTTATTAATGGTGCATGCTAAAACATCCTCAAGCTAACAGTGCAAGCTAAGATTGTGAACCACAAACACAAAAACTAGGAATGCTGCAGGTTTGTTTGGCCAAAAAATAACAGTTTTAAAAATCAGTACAACTAGTTCAGTTGCCTGTAACGTCGATTTCTGAAGATGTTTTCATCCTGCTCAAAGCCATTTCCACTTTAATCAATAAGGTCAACAATGCACATTACTTTTCCTCTGTGGATTGAATAGTAGCATCAATAAATAATCATGTATTCCTAAAAAAAGAAAGAAAGAAAGAAAATGGATCTGATATGTTGGTGGTTGGTTGCAGGCCTCTTACATATTGCCAAAAAGACAGAAGAATTTATAAATAATTTCTATCATTATTTCTATATTAGTACTGCAACATATTGTGATAAAATATCTTCAGTAGGAACTAATAAGTAGCTACACTATGTGCTTTAACAAATGACATTAGTAAATTTCCTGTCCACCAACATGGAGGTTGTGCTAAGTCGGTGCTAATGCTCTTCCTATGGCAGCCAGCTGAGGACATTTTACCATGTAAGCCAACTGTATTTATTGACAGCACTTTATGTTTAAACCTTTGCTCATTTGTGTGTGGCAAGACAGCAGTGACACTGGTTTGAATCTGCTTTTAAAAACAAAGAACCCTGATGTTTTTTGGAGAGACCAGCAATAAATCTCCAATCCAACCAGAGGTGAACTATTTGTGCTTCAGACGTTTTGTATGTTTTTATCTGAATTCAATAATCGCCTAGTTAATTCGCCGTGTGATTGCGTGAAGTACTTGTCACAGTGCTGATCCAGGCTGATGACTTTAACCTTTTCTTTATGCACCAACCTACCTTCAAGCAACAGGCGCTTATAGGCCTGTCACGATAAATGAGAAATCGATTAATCGTACGATAAATTAAAACTATCTACGTCATTTTAATTATCGCCGTTATCGTCTCTTCCAGCGTTTTTCTCTTTCTGTTGATGACGCTAAATGAAAAGGCTCAACTCCGGTGCTCTCCACTGACCCTCCCTTCCTCATTTCCTTAGTGTAATGTCCAGCGCACACTACACCATCTTAGTGCTGTCAGTCGATTGTCGGCCCATTTTCAAAATCTGAGACCACACATTAGCCGACAGAAATCCTAGGTATAACGGTTCCATCGGGTTCGATGTGCCGTGTGATGTCCAACAGTGGGCACAACATAATGGCTACAAGTCCAGCTAACTAATTTTAAAACCAGGCATTAATCAATGCTTTACTACAATCTATCTGCAACGCATGTGGCTCTAGTGTCAGCGTAACGTCCTGACTGAATGAAAACCATTATAACCTATTTATGTCACGTTAACGAAGAACAGCTGAAAAGTTACCGGGTTCATCAACGTAGCGATTTTGCTCCAACTCCTCCCCTCATCATTTCTATATTCTTTGCACCAAATGTTTTATAACCATTAATGTTGTTTCCACATATCATCTCCAATGTCCGCTGGACTTCAGGTCGCGCCGTGTCAGCTGTTTGGGATTCCCCTCGGTAATTTCCCCTCAGAAAGCGCGGAGCAGAATCCGGCTTTCTGATTGGCTACCTGTCACATTCAACAGGCTGCGTTAACGATCCCAGCGGGGAAAACCCCTGATTTAGATCGGAGGGGCCACAACGATCTAGCGTAACACACCACACACTACAGGATGATAACAAGAGACAATCTTAGAACGATCAAAGTTCTAAGATTGTCTTAAGGGGAAAATGTAGGTGTGAACTAACGTGCAGTGTGAACTATTGCATCAGGTAGTCGATGTGCCCATCTTCTCTATTTAAATCTAATGATTACTGAAGGGCAATATGGTAAACAGACTTCATAATCTGCACTCTTTTGGTTGAATGCAGTATTTATTTACACTTTGGCTTTTTGTTATTTCGTTTTTATTCAAGTATATTTTTGTTAATGGAGACTGAGAATCAATTTTATTTTTGGTTGTTTTGTTTATCAGTTCCAGTGTTGGTTGTTCTTTTTAAAATAAAGTGTATCTATCTTTGGCAGGAAATCGCATGCATTATTACGTCATTTCCATTAAATCAGTGTAAAAAGGTTTTCAAACGATACTATCGTCTATCGCAATAGTTTTTTGAGACAATTAATCGTTCAGCAAAATTTGCTATCGTGACAGGCCTAGGCGCTTATAATACTCACTCTCACCACCCTTTTACAGAAGTTCAGCAGTTAGTTTAGAGCGCTAAAGGATGCTGACTAGTCTAAGCCTTCAAGCTATGGTGACCATCTCAAAGATTGCTTGTCTGTTGTAACTCGCAATCTCATGGAATTCTCCTTTGCAAAGTAAAGTAAATCTAGGACTTAAAAATAAAATCGTACAGTCAACATCCATGTAAGCCTAAAACTGTTAAAACCCTGAGTCAGGACACTTTGAGGAAATTTACACCATCATCCTCTGAAAACTACAAATGCCTGCAGCGAATTGCCAAATGAGCCAAACATTTATGTGTCCGAGGGTTGCATGACAAGAAGTGAGAGTACCACCAAAGTCAGTAAGCTATATACCCCAAGAAACTTCCAATGTCTGTGTAAAATGCATTCAATGCCATCCAGTCACTCCATCCTCTCAGTCCCAACCCAATCAGTGAACCAACCACCAAACCAGCAATGAGATTCTTGGAGCTGGAGGGGCTAAGAACTTTGCTCTGAAAATTAAATAAGCTGTCAACAGCAAACATATTTCACAGGTTCCTAAGAGAGTTTTTTACGGGAAGTGATACGATTGGTCGACTGGAAAAAATGTTCATTGTTCCTTAATCTACTTCTGAGAGGCAAACTTTCTACCCCTCCAGTGCTCAGACTGGAAACAAAATATTTGACTTGAGTTCCAGCTTTCACCACTTTCCCTGTGTCACATTTCCCCATTTCTCCTCCATCTGAGATAAATGTTTAAGGAAACCACACTTGACACCACAAATGTGGAATGATCAAGTCTATGAGCACACAGTATGATTTTCAAATTGGATTTTCCAGCCCTTTGCCTTTACTAATGTATTTGATATTATTTTTGGATTAAGTGAGACAGCGATGTGTGAGATTACAACGTGGCCAGCTTAGAAGGAAAGAGATCCTGTTGGGAGAGGTCAAGCCATAAAGCTTGTCTCATCTCAGGGAGGAAATGAGGCATTAGATTGAGTTCCTGTTTTAGTCACCCAATCCTAATGGGTCATCTATCCTGAGGATCTTGGAGTCATTTTCAGAAAGACGGATCACAAAATGTTTGCTCTTGTCTTTTCCTGGCAAATAAGAAAAAGACTTTCCGAAAGAGTCTCGAGTTTTCGCACGCCAGCTTTTAAAAAGAGTTCAAAGGGTTATAATCATGTTATAGTTAATGCCTCATTTTGACTATGCCCTTTCACAGTCTGTTTTTTATTATTATTATTGTAATGGCCTTTTAAAGTTTAGAAATCAATCAACTCTATTATGCTTAAAAGGATTTTGAGTAATCTTATATTCAGGAAGTGCTTGGGATGGGAGTCGACTCTGCTAAGTTTATGGCCACAAATGATTTTACAGTTGTTAAAGAGAACTACATTTTCTCCATCCATCAGGTTAAATAGCACTTTATCTAGTCCAGAGGACCTTAAGGGCTTTACACTACATTCATTCACACATTCACACGCTGATGGTAGCTAGTTGTTACGTTGTAGCCACAAGGGTCTTGTCCACTGTGGACAACACCCCAGTTTGTTGGTGTGAAGGAAGACCTTAGCTACAAACCAAAGCTCTCGACTTATTAATTCATCTACATTTCTATTCTCACCCATAGTCAGGAGTTATGTTTTTGGATGGACTTTCTTTTTTTTTATCTCAAGTAAATAAGCATTGATGTTCCACTGAAAATTTACTTTGTTCTCATGTAAATAGTAGGTCTCATTTATCACCTCAATGAAATGCCAAGCAACTAAGATACGTCATTTGTTATACCGAGATTATGTATCCAAATCAACTGGTTACCAACTTCCATTTTGTCCTACTGAACTCCAGGGAACCTTCCGCTAAATGGATGTCCAGTCAGAAGGAAAGTCCAATAAATCTATAGAAAGGACCTCTATTCTATCAATTCACAACCCACTACCAGAATTATTAAATATGAATATGCCAAGTGTTATGGCCACTGTGATATGTGAAGTGAATTTTATTGATTATCTCTTCATCAAGGTACCATTATATGGATGGTACGTGGAAGGCAGCAAGTAAGCATTGTGTTACATCTATCTAACTGTAGCTCTATTGGAGGTGTGGCAAGTCTACAGTAGTTAGAATCTATCAGATTGGTTTAAGAAGGGAAGAATTGTGAATTGGCAACTGGATCAAGGGGCAATCTGTAGGAGGTGCCCTGGCAGCAATCCCAGTCTATGGAGGCCACACCTTGGAATCTACGGGACTTAAAGGATCTGCTACTAACAATTTTGGTGCGCCAGACACTACAAGGGGGTCTAGTAAGAGTCCATGCCTTAAGTCAGTGGTTCCCAAAGTGTGGGGTGGATGAATGAAAAAAACAAACAAAAAAAACAGTTACTGTACACAAAAGTGTTTCGCTGTAAAGATGGTTTGTAGTTTGTTTTGTTGCAACCTGAAGTGTGAAATAAACTTCAGTGGAGTTTGAAAACACAATATGTGTATAGCTTTATGTCTGGTTGAACAGATGTGTGCGCCCAGTTGATTTTGTTTTTCTTTCTTTTTTGGGGAGGATTGTCTTGTAATCCATAGGGGGAACCCAGAAAATCTAAGGAAACCACTGCCTTAAGTTTTGCTGTCAAAAATTCAAACTTTATTAGGCTTTCTCTGTCATAATGTTTTTACCTGATCCGTGCAATCTGGGTTGCCATTTTGTTCCATTAAGATTTAGACTCTGACCAAAGTCGGAACTGTGCTAATTTGTTCACAGCTCCGCTTCACGGTTAGCGCTAAGTAGCAGCAAATGTGTGAGAGTCAAATGCTAGGTTTTGTTGTTTTTTTTTATTTTTTTTATGCCGTACTCGAATAAGAAGTTGTCACTTAAACCTTACTAACGTCGCTGAGCGTTTTTCATTTTAAACCTCTTCAGTGCCAAATTAACGGTTCTAAACAGCCGGTGGCTTGACCGCAGCTTCCCGACTGCTCTGCTAAATTCCAAGTCACAACCATCTTTCCCTCCGGCGTCCCCTTCCGTCCCCATTACTCTAACAACCACCCCTCCCCCTACACCCGTGCTGCTGCCATCTTGGCATTCTAACAAGACCATTGGGCATATCCACAAGCCTTCAGGGGCTCATTAGTTTGTCCATTGGACTCAACCAGCTTCAGTTTCAACCGTGGAGCCGACCCACTTCAAGCCTTCAAGCAGAGGAAGGCCCAAGTCAGCCCGCTTCCCGGAGAAGAATGTCACAGCTGCCTCAGCAAGTATGAGGCAAAAACAACTCAAAACAGAAATCTAGAAAGCACTTTTTCGGACTAATGTGTACAGCCTGTGACAGCGCAGTGACAGACGGAGGAGGGTTGGAGAGGATGAAGGGGGGGACTACTTACTGTCAGGAATCCGGTGTGTGAGAATGCAGCGGTGGGAATGAAACTTGCCAAACGGATCAGCGATATTTCTGTTGTCCACATTCCAGGAGACACATGAGCTTTTGATTCTCGGCAGCTACGTTAAACCTCGTTTCTATCTTTGGACGGTGAGAGAGCGCGCGCGGCGGTAGGTGGGCAGAGAGATTGAGTCGAAAGTTGCGGCGTGACAGGCGGGAGAGGTTTGGAGCTGACAGTTGACAGCGGCGGATGGAGGCCGCGCTGCTGGAAAGAAAGCGGGGCGGAGGGGGGATTGGCGGGTTCGGTGGCGTTAAGGAGCCCTTTTTGATGCTGCTGAAGCACTGAAATTTTCTCTAGCCTGAGGAACGATGATTTGACTGGCTGCTGGTCAGGGTGAAGACTCTAGACCTTTTAAAGGGCAAAGAGCTTATCAGCAGCTGGGATTTAAGTTTAATCTAAAATTCTGTTAAGAAGCACTTAATAAATAACATCTGATTAATTGTTGTTTTTGTGACATTTTTCAAATATTTTAAGAAATTTTTTCCTCTTCAATAGAAGCTATAAAGGTTTTCTATGCCCCGTTCTGCAGGGATTAGACTGAGCGATGGATAGACTTGGGAACAGAATTAACGACCTCATTGAATGCCTCGTGTGGATTTCTGCTCCTTTCTGTTTATTTGTTTTGCTGGAGTAAAAAATAAATCTTCAAATCTGTACACGCAGTTCAGCTTAAAACATGTTTTACTTGCTGTTTCATCAACTTTTTCATTAATATTTGTCAGAGGTTTCTTATGCACTGTCATTTCATTTATATATATATATATATGAATAAAAAAAAATTCCTTTTTAAAAATAAAATCTGTTCTAAAAGAAATGCCATTACCACTTCACGTTTTCTCCAAATGTGGCGCCCCTTTGTGTTCAGCCTCCTTTAATCTGATGCTAGTAAATAACATGCAGCGCAACCAAATTAATTTAGAAGTCCTTTAGACTCTTGTGTTTCCATATAAACGTAACTATTCCGAGGCCTTCTGTGAAGCCTTCATGACTAGTTCCTCTGGGTTGTTCCTGTTGGTGCATTATTCTATTTTTTGATTTTATTCTAGTTTGAGTCTTTTCATATTCTGTCAGTTTCTTTTACTCCTTGCTCATCAGGTTTTGTCATATTTCACAGTTTATTCTCAAATCCTGGTTAAAACCCCAAGAGGAATGCTATCGGTTGCTTAGCTTTATGCTGTTGGTTGTACATTTCCCAAATCTGGCCTGTGTGGAAGAGTGGCACGAAGTGAGAAACTATTGGGGGGAGGAAAGCCATGAGAAGACCTGAAGGCTCTGCTGTGTGATAAAGAAGAAAAAATACAAAGAGATGTGGAAATACACATAATGCAACGCTACTTACTCCACACTAATGCATAGTGCAAATATATGCAGACACTGCAAGAAGATTATTACATAAGGCTGTTCAGGCAATCAACAGAGCCAGCGCAGGACCCAGTAACGTATGTCGTCTCATTGAGGTGCAAAACAATGCAGCGGATGCGCAAACAGAGCGAGTGGAAATGGAGTAAAGAAATGCATTCAGAGTGTTAATTTTCAATTTGGTTCCTGAGTGTTTGAAAGTCAAACAGCTTGAGGCTGCAGCAGTTCCTGCATGAACGCTTTCTAGGGGAAGCTCCTCCTTCTGCCTCCACACACACACACACACACACACACACACACACACACACACACACACACACACACACACCACACACAAATGCAAAAATGGATCTGAAAAAAAGCAATTTAGTAGCGAGAAGAAAAAAAAAAAGATATGTTCGACATAAATGAACATTATAAATTGGGCATAGCGCCAGATTATATGATAGTTGTAGCACTTTGCACAACACAAGGGAGTGTTGGGAGTTACTAAACAGGCTGATTCACAATTAAAGTTAATTAAATACCCCTTTAAGTACAGGTGCCTCACCTCAACTCCATAATGCCCTGGGTGTAAACCATATTGCTCTTATCAAAAAACACACAAATCCACAAATGGAGAAACCATTTGCTGGATACCTCTTTGTTGATGGTAGGAGAGTCGGTAACTATTGTTACTATCAAAATGGCCGCAGCTTTGAGGGTGTGCAATTTGTGATAAACGTAAATTCATTCCTGGATCGTAACATTTTGCACAGTAAAATGCTGCCAGGTTAGAAGCAAAGCTTAACAGTTTGGGTTTTTTTTTAACATAATTATTGTGAATTATCTTAAAGTTTGCAACAGTGGAAGGTTTTTATAGTCACATTTTTTGTACATCTTAAACTTCTTTGTGCACACTCTACTGGCGAATAGTTGTAACTGCAAGAAACATGTTTTCTTTTGTCTAACAGCCACGTCTTTGTAGTTTGCACAGAAAAAGAGGTTTTATATTTTAGTGTCTGGTCAATATTCTGTGTACTAATGTTGTCATCCAGTACTTATATAAATAAAATATGATTTGGTTTTCATCTCTGAAACCAGTCAGAAATGATCGATTCAGTTTTGGTCACATGCACATGGCATCCCTTTCTTTTGAGTAAAGTTTCATGAATTCTGATTTCTTTGATCATTTCCAGTGTGACTTTTTAGCTCAGATGCCTAAAGTGTCACGTTTGGACGAGGTTTGCAGGAATCTTTTGTTTTGCATGCTGAAGTTTTGAATAACCCTTGTGATTGTAACGTTGTACTGTAATGCTTTTTTTTTTCTTTTTTTGCTAGCTAGCATGTGGGCCAAAACATGATGAAAGGCAGATGTTGACGTTGCCTGTTTGAAATACCGTCATTATCATTTTTCTACCTCATTACCAAACCTAAATTGTCTCAGTCTCAGCTGTTTTGGTTTGGCTTTCACACCTTCTTTTGAACTTTGGACTTCAAAATTTAGTGTTTTGGATTGTAACTAAAAGGTTTTTTGTTTTTTTTCTATATGTTAAAGAATTTATTTTAATTAAAGAACTTCAACTGACCAGTACCATGTTCCCTGTCAAGGTTTCCTCACACATGAATTCGGAGGAAGAGCAATTAAAACCCAACAGATAAGAATTTCTCCGCTGCTGTTTGTGAGATCAAGATCCGGCTTGCTTGAAAGATTTGTCCGTAAGTGAAAGGAAAAGACTAAACCGTAGCAGGTTCTGATAGGTTCCAGAAGGAGGCTAAAGCAATAGAGGGATTTACTTTGAGTTTATCAGAAGACTAACCTTTTGGAATGGGCTTCCGTGGAGCCGCGATTAGCAGTCAGGATCTTGTTGTACCTCCGCCTTAGTTGGGAGAATTGAAAAGTTAACAGCTCTCAAAATAC